>NC_080782.1:83009548-83645382 GCF_028018385.1 Neofelis nebulosa | reverse complement strand
TTATTTATGTAAAAACAAAAAAACAAAAAAAACAAAAAAAAACACACGTTTAAGGTAAACTTACTATTTTCCACATACCTGATCTAGCATGTTTTCACTAAATGCCTTGTACACATGGAAAGGGTTAAAGGCAGAAGGCTGATCTTCCACACTCTTCAAGGTCGTCTTTAAAGGTCTGATGGGTAATGGCTTTTCCTCTGAACCATTCATAGAAAACAGCTGTTCTTTTAAATATTCCTTCAAGGGGGAAAAAAAAATTACAAGTCGTGATGGTGGGAAGCATATATTCTCTTTAAAAATACACTGATCAATATCCAAATCTACCCTTTCAGCACATTTGCTAGATTACAGTGTATTACTTGCCTCAGGACAGAATACATTTTCGGAAGAAACATAGCAGAATACCAATCAGCGTTGCAATAAACCCATCAAAAACAGGTTCACCTAATATATAGGATAGATTAGAAAACCATTTTACCAATTCTCACATAATTAATGTATGCTTGATATATCAGGATGTTTTTAATAGGCATTGTCTTGTCATTGGTTCATGTGTTAACATGTCTGGTTACCAAAACTTAACTCAGATGCATGATTACTCACAGGACAAGATTGCTCATTCATTCATTAAGTGAAGTTGTTATCTACTTCATGCTCAGCAGAGTGCTAAGTACTCTGATATTTCACTGCAAGCAATCTTACTCTATGTAGAATTAATTATAATTCAAACTCCTAAATTCTATTTCCATGCTCTTGACTGGAAAATATCAAGGTTCAAAAGAAGCTCAACATACGTAATTCTAACAACCCAACTGCCAGTGGCAGCCTGGGCAAAAAAGTCAATCTACTGCATTATATTTCATTCTCCATCCATAAATAAATAAGGTGAATGATCCTAATCTATTTTATTAGACTTCTTCTAGAAGACAACAATTAAAATGACTTACAGTTTCCTATAAACTATCAAATAGTAATGACTTAATGTTAATAAGTCATTTAATACATAAGGAATATAAACATTTTTCTGATTTTCAGTTTTTCTTCAAGAGTAGGGCTAGGTTCACAGCATTAGAGCTGAAAAGGATGTCAGAGGTCATCTGGAAAACCCTTGGTACCCACAGTCTAGGGCCTAGACCATTCAAGTCAGCCTTTCTTGGGAACTTAGAAAACCCGAATCTCAGACCCCACACCAAATAAAATCTGATCACTAACAGGGTTTCCCAGGAGATTGGTAGGCATATGAAAGTTTAAATAACTCTAGCCCACCCCACATTCAGTGGTTGATTCTGAAAGGCTGAGCCTGAGGTTACACAGGGGTGAGTGGTAGAGTGTGAGTGAGAATCCCCATATTTGGTTTCAGTTCACTGTGCTTTTTCCTGTGGCTCTGTAACTTCGGGAATAGAGAATGCCCACTGCACTCATCCTGGAAGGTAAATTTGAGTTCCTGAAACCGTAAAAATCACCACTTAACCATGATAATCATTTCTTAAACTTGCTCATTGTGGACCACATCTCCTTAGATTGATTCCATAACACACACACACACACACACACACACACACACAGACTCCTACTAAGTATCATTAGATAATAATAAAGCCACCAAAAAAGAATTTTATGCCTAGATTTAGATTTTTACACAGAAATAAAACTTCTCTGCATTATGATTTCGGAATGTAAAATTTTAAAAAGGAATAAAAGATTCTAACGAGAACAACTGCTTTGTTTTGGCTAATGGCAATCTGTTTCAACTGATTTCCCCTTACATTGCTGCATTTCGGCTTTTTTTGTTCCACAATTCAAAAAAGATAAAGTGCTGTGTTGCAAGTTGTCAACACAATGGTGTTTTCTCCCTTGTTAATTTCTCTTGCCTCTCTGCTATCTTGACCAACTGATTTTCTGCGGTGTCGTCGCTTTAACCGGATTCACTGCTAAATCTGATGTACTTCTTTGGAAAAAAAATATATTCTTCTTTTAACATCCTTTTGAACACTCTACCGGTGCAGTTACATTAAAGCTTATTTCTCTACCCACCGTTTCTGCATTTTTCTCCACTGGAAGAGCTCCACCAGTCCCAGGACCTCAACTACCAAACTCACTGAGGCCACCAAAAACTATAGTCACGGCCTTCCTCATCTTTGCTCATGGCCAGGTTCTTCAACTACCCACTGAACTTTTAACTAAGACATCTGACCTTTGTCTCAAAGACAAACATTCTTAAACTCATTTCGTCTGATAACTTTGTTGTTACTCGATGGCACACTCATTCTTCCCCTTACCCATGCCTATACCTGTCAATGCATCTGTATTTGTGCTGCCATTTGGAAGCATATTAAACAGTACACCTGAAAATGCTAAAGACTCATAACGCTCAACAAATGAACACGTTTCACAGTGCAAATTTTACCTACAGCATAGCAATGCCTCAGTATAAAAGCAGCTCGAAATAGTAACACTAGGTGCCTAGTCAGCCTTATGTTGTTATTGAATTTTTTGCCTGTTTTGTTTTAGTAGTCACAAGACAAAGGGCTCACTACTTTTTCTGGCTCTAGCCTCACCTCACAGCAGGCCTCTTACCTTGCCGCGATGTTTCTCATTCGGCACAGTAAATCAACAAGTACGTGGCTTGACATCCCATGTGATAAACACTGCCCTAACAGTAAGTTTCTTCAGTTGTAATGAAAGAAAAATCCTAACTCTGAACTTAATTGATCAAAATGAAGCAGTGCCCCAGTGAAGAGCCTTATATACAACAGGTCTCACAATAGACCTGGTCAGAGCCCCTGCCTCAAACGTCCACAAGCTCTAGGAGGGAAAAACAGCCTTTTGATTGATTTCCTGAATATGACAGGTGGCTGACAGCCAGTAAATATCCAACTTAATTTCTCTTATTGGTGATTACTGATCTTTTTCATGCCAAACGCTTTTAAAAAGTGGACTCGTCTATCAGTTTGGCAATCTATACCAGCCACGACTGTTCTCAGAACTCTTGCAACGCCACTTTCCTAAAAATCCCATGGTAATCCTACTTCAACAGCTGTTCCTCAGTAGTCACCATGGTTACTTAAGCCAATCTGGGTGGCCACGTGGACATGCCAGTGAAGACCATGACTTCGCAGTGGTGGTCTTTCCATTAGCCAAGGCCAGGAGCACCTGAGTTCCCCACATAGAAACCCTTAACAAATTATGAGGGATCATTAGCAAATGTGAATAGGTAGTAGGTAGCTAACAATTATATACTGAGCTTAGGTGCCTCAGGGACTGGACCATTCCTCATAGCAACAAATCCTTCCCCTCCTTCTCAGGCGATCATTGAATGCACTATTATATCACCTGTTTATAGGTTGACTGGTTGATTAGCTCTAGGAAAGCCAGGAAACAAAATTTACTTGAAGTAACTTTCAGATAGATGGTAGCAGGAAGAACATTTATATAACTGGGTTGTAAAATGCTGTGGTAGAATTTAATTCACTCCTTGGAAATTTATGGTTTTTAAGGCCTACCTCATTGAGATAAAACACTATAGCTTCACATTATTCATATTATAGAATTTTTAGTATTTCCAAAAATACATGCATGCGTTTGCAAATATAAACATAATTCTAATGCACATTAGATGTCACATTCTAATTCACATACAAATGCTCAGATTAAAAACCTGATCAAGTTAGCAAACTTGTATTGTTTCAAGGCAATAACTGAGATACCTGCTCTTTACATTTTTGTTCAAACAGCCACAAACATGCAAGGTCAGAGGCTTAACCCAGCAGAGACATAGACAAGCATGACATTGGCTCTAACCAGTGTCCATACGTTAATGCATTTTCTTGGGTTAATCTAGTTGCTCCCGAGTATGGCTCAATATTCTTCCAAAATTTTCTCATTATGTGAGAAATCTCCAACTTCACCAAGTATGACGTCTATAGGAGAAGAAGTACATCTCTCTGAGGAAAATTCATCATTCGCCAACAGCAGATTTTAACATCAGCTTAACAGTCACAAACACACAATTCCCAAACCACACGTCTAGTCTATACAATTCAGAACTGCACTGAGTTTATGAGCCGTGTTATTGTTTAAACCATATAAATAAAACCTACATTGTTTCGGTGAAGCTTCTGCTGTACAAATGCAGAACAGCCAGGGCTGAATAGATTCTATTAATAATGCAATATTGAGTTTGGTATTGACTTTAAGAAGTATTATCACCTCCTTGACTAACCCTTAGCTGCCAGCAGACGCTGCCTCAGGCCAGTACACACCTAATTGCTCGGTAAAAAGGCCGTTTCCCTACCTCATTGAGCCGCATGATGTGATAAATTTGCCGCAGGTACTCGCTGCCACCTGGTTTGTGGCAGATATCCAGGACCATCATGTTTATTTTCTGCTCAGTCAGTTCAAGAGCACTATCTCCTTCTTCTAAGGCTGTGCTTTTCTCCATTGTCATAAATGCACTAAACACAAAGAAAGCATATAAGTATCAGTGGTGAAGAATTGTAAAGATGGAAAATAATCAAAGAGATTGAGTGTGGAGAGTCGATGTAAATCTCATATTCAAAGCACCATAAAGACTGCTCAAATAGGTAAGCCTTCCCAAACCGCCCCTGCTCATAGAAATAGTGCCTCAGGACTGAGCACCTGAAAGCATTTTTAAAAATTGAATGGTTTCTTTTAAAACACTTCTTTATTGCATTTATACTCCTATCTATAAAACATTTTCCCATTACTGCAATTGTTGAAATTGCTATAATCATGGGATGAAAACAAAACATTTCTTTTTAAGAACATGTAAGAAATAATTTGTATTTTCTCTTTGAGGATAAAAAGTATCTTTGATGCCAGAAATAGCTTTGGTATTCTGTCTTTTGTAGATTCCTCTTTACACCTGTCGTAGAACACATTAAAGACTAATTAAAGTGTCAAAAGGGGAGCCTATTATGCTAAATATAGGCTGGGTGCTTCCTGGCAGTGTGCTTACCACTGGGTATTTTACATTAGCCTTTTGACACTTGTTGCCTTTTAAAAATATAAGGCCCCTCTCCTGTTTCTTCTTGGTAAGGATACCTAGCAAAAGTCACTGCCCTGATTATTCTTTCAGGAAAAGGGTCTAGTGTCACCACGCCGGGAATATGCAAGTTTTATTTGTGAAACATTTCTAAAAACACATACTCTTGTTATTGATTTTAAACATTATTTACATAGTAATGATGAATGACATAAGTAAAAAAAAAATTCTCAAACTATACCAGTGCAAAAGAACTCTATACAACATGCATCATATATATTCCATACTACTTTTCTTATTACACTTGATATTAGGTATGATCATGTTAGGGGTTGCAATCTAAGCATTCTTAAGAAAATGCATGGTTTTCCACTGTTTCTCAGACTAAATGAAATTTACTGTGGTGTAATCAACTATATACTGCAGTTCATTACTGAGATTTTGCCATGATTATAAAATTAGTTCTGCTAAGAGTCAGTGCCGCTGACCTGAAGACTGAACCAAATGATACCCAGCTGCTGGACATTAACTTTTATATTGCTTCCACATGTAGCTTCCAAACATCTTTCTTAAAAAAAAAAAGAACTTTACAATTGTATAAGGCTTGCTAAAAGTAAAGCAAATTCTACTCTTAGAGATATTCATTAGCTGCAGTAAATTTTTAATAAACAGACAAAAAGACCTTGTTTCAGTAAAAGGAGTTTGTATATATCTTTTTTGAAGCTGCACACAGGTTGCAAGCAAAATTTCGTGTCAGGTTTTGTTGAGGCTGACATTGAAAAAGTTGAGGCCCTCTGACAAAGGAGTGTCTCAGTGTCAGCCCCTGAATTGTATCCTTTCCTGTCCATCACTGTGCAGGTGAAGCAAATGATTGGATTCAGTCAATGCTATGATTAATGAGTTCCTCTCTGGATTTGGGACTGCCTATCAATCATGTCATTAGGGAGAATGTGCCCTGAAAGAGGCAGACCTTAGCCAAGGAATAACTGCATTAATCTTAATCTGTATATGCACCCAGCCAGCCAAGTCAGGGTCACCATGATGAAAAACAATAATCTTCAACTCGACAAATTACTTTGCAAAGACAGACATTTCTTTACTTTTTGGGCTGTGTGTTCTCCAGAATCTAAGTTGACTGTTTACAGCTTGAGTGTTACTACAAAGTGAAGGTTATTTTAATGAATAGTAATGCTTTCGGGCAGTGTGCAAGACAAGCAATGCTTCCAGCTGCCACCTTTCCACTGCAGATATTTTCACAATTTCCATAAAATCAAAATTAAGTCTGAATCCATGTGAAAGAGATCTAGCTAAGTGACGTTGCGTAGTTCCAACATGATCTTCATGGGGAATTAACATTTCATTTATTTTAACAGAAGAATTGTTTAAGTTTAAATGGTTACATTCTCAAACTTAAAACAGTTATGATAAAGCCAAGGAAACCCTCTATCTATGTACAGACATCGTGGTTTAAAATACATTTTCCTAATGGTAGAGATCTATAAACAAAATGATCATCAATCATCAATTTGTGAGATATGTAGACGGGGAAGTTTACTTGTATAATAGACAATCAATCTGAAATCAAAGTCAAGAAGTACCATCCTATAGTGCCTGAATCTTGTAGAGGTGACCTAAAGTGAATTAGTAGGTCAAATTTAACTTTTTCAAATAAATATAAGAACTAACTTTTAATCTGAATTCTTATATATTTGCATTTCAGAAATTGAGAAAGATGTAGCATTGTGCTTATTACATGCTTCCATAATGTACATTCAGGACTTTTTTAAAACATTTTTAAAAATCAGCAATTCTTCATTTCAGATGCATGTTCCAACAGAGAGCTAATCAGCCAAATATTAGCTGGACAACTCCCTATGTAGGAGGTATCAGATACAGTGGTGCTGTTTATAAAGACTTTAAACCAACTTTTAATGAAAAAATATTATTTATGGATTCCTGTATGCGTCCTCAGGTATATTACTGAGACATTACTTTAAACTGACCTTATTGACAGAGGGACTCCTAAATCAAAAGTATCAGAAATTTAACTTTATAATCAGATCCACTATTATTCTTTTTTTCTCTCCTTTACAACCACTGCCATGGATAATGACATCTGGCCTTAATCTTTTAGTCATTGAATTAAAGCTTGTAAATTGGGACTGAATGCAAATGTAAAGATTAAGAAAGTTGCTTTCAGGAGCACCTGGGTGGCTCAGTGGGTTAAATGTCCGACTTTGGCTCAGGTCATGATCTCAGAGTTCGTGGGTTCCAGCCCTGCGTTGGGCTGTGTGTTGACAGCTCAGAGCCTGGAGCCTGCTTCAGATTCTGTGTCTCCCTCTCTCTGTCCCTCCCCAGCTCACGCTCTGTGTCTCGCTCTGTCTCCTGCTCTCTCTCAAAAATAAATAAACATTAAAAAAAATTTTTTTAAGAAAGTTGTTTTCAGAGATACTAAGCACTTGCCTGACTGCGATTGTTATTCCTACCCACAGGACATGCCAGAAGTACATTTCTAGAAGTCACTACGATAAGACCAGGAAAATCACGATTACCTACATTTTTCCATTTGGATTAATACAGATTAATTGGATTAACACAGTTTTACAGACTAATACAAACCAGTAAAGAATATTTGTTACCATAATACCAGTGAGTGCAATGTGTTTTAATAGGGTTTATAAATAAGAAATGCTTGCTAGTTCTAAGCTTGATGTTAAGAACTTTATCAATGTTATTTACATTTTCCAAATCATGCCATCAGCTTGGTCTCACCACTGAAAATGAGGCTTTGAGAGATTCCATAATTTGCCCAAGATGGCCCACTTACAAGGCATTTGTATTTGTCTGTCTGATTCCAAAGCCTGAGTTCTTTGTCACTACAAAGAACTATGTAGTAAGGAAAGTAACAACTTTTAGTCGTTTCAGGCAGAAAGTCAAAATAGTATCTGCTAGAATCATGAATATATTTTAAAAGAATGGGGGACAGTGTGTGGAGTGGTATAAAAAAGGGCTGGCTTAGTGATCTGTAGACCATATGAACCATAATTTCTTTATCAATATCATGCAGTTCTATACTGAAGACGAATTTTAAGACAGGAGTACTCTATGTACATATTTAAATTCATCAGGGACCCTTAAAAATCTTAGCAATACCACAAATCACTTAGCTCTTGGTGACAAACCTATGAGAAGGCTGACATTTTCATACAGAAACAGCTGGGTGTGTTTATAGCTCGAGTGTGATATGCCCCAGCTGCCCTCTGGGATTCTTACATTACCAGATGAAAAATGTGTACCTTTTTGACAATCAGGTACACAGAAAGCAATAAAAAGCCTTTTATACCCATTAATTCCTTCTTAATTTAATCTCCATGCCCAATCCATTTACAAAATGCTCCAGGCTATCCACTAGATACCTGTTTGTGCACTGAAAAGAAATGAAACCAAATTCTCTTGGGTTTAACTCCCACCCTTTTTATCAGAAACCTTAAGATGGTGAGTAAACAAGTATAATGTTCCAGGGTATCAATGGGGTTCAAATTTTCATAAAACAAGGCACATCTAAATAATGCAGTTTTTGTTGGAATATTTACCTTTTTCTGTATTCATCAAAGTTCCCATTAAGTTAATAGAATAACCATTGTTGCCTATCTTAATGGTATTTTGTTGTTGTTTATTGGTAATTTTGTTATAGTGAACATACTTAATGAAATTCAGTGAAAGAAAAACATTGCTTTACCATTTGGTGCTCAGTTTCCTTGCCTTCACCAACTGGCTCTCAATCCAGTTGGGTTTCTGCTGCTCAATGATCTGTATGACCTTTTGAGTCATTTGATTAGGGTCACTTGTCTGCTTTCCCATGATACTTTCCAAACACAGGCAGATTAAACCAAGTTTCTCTTTACTCCATCTGTCAAGGGAGGCACCTGTTAAAAGTTCCACAGTGTTTCCATCCTCAAATATCTGACATATAATTACAATCAAGTTCCAGACAAGGAGGCTAGCTTTCTTCAATTCAACAAAGTTTTTTGACATTTTTCTCTCAGACAGAAAAAAGAAGTATTTAATTGGGGGAGGCAAACATGCAATCACCGTAGGTAACTCGCTGATTACAATAGATACTGCCTGAGCAGCAAGCCTCGTGAAGCCTGGGGAAGAAAAGAAAGAAAAGGTATGATTAATATTAGCATTTGCATTCCATCTCTCTGTTGTTTTCAGTGTTGCGTAGGGATGTCTAATTTTTGTGGAGAAAATTGTTGAGAAGAGCAAGTGCTTGACATATTCCGACAGAACTCTACTGGGATCCCCTCCAGTGCTGCCTAACATTCCTCAAGTCTCAAACTCATTTTTTCCTCTCTCACAAATGAAGATTCGAAAATTTTAAATTATTAGGTATATTTTTGTCTATTAAGACTGCAGGGTAAAGAGCTCCGATGTCCTCTTAATTAACAAATGCAAAAGCACTCCTGGTGGACCTCTTTGTGGCCTTTGATACTTTCTTAAACCATTCTCCTCTTCCCTTGAAATCCATAGCAGAATTATTCCAGGTCTTGTCAGGACTGGCTCCTCTTCTTCCACTTCTTTTTATTATTTATTTTTTTTAATGTTTGCTTATTTATTTTTGAGAGAGAGAGCGAGAGGGCAAAGGGCAGAGAGGGAGACAGAGGATGAGAAGCAGGCTCCGCACTGTCAGTGCAGAGTCCCATGCACAGCTCAAACCCACAAACCATGAGATCATGACCTGAGCTGAAGTTCGACACTTAACTGACTGAGCCACACCCAGGTGCACCTCTTCTACTTCTTAGCACAAATGTCACCTCCTCAGAGAGCCTTCACTCACCACCCCCTCCAAGGCATCCCTTCATGCTCTTCCCATCCCAGCTCCCACTTCCTCTGTATCATTAGACGCCATTTTGTTGCCTTTATTATAGCACTTAACCATTGTCTAATAAATATCTCCCTAATTCTTCTTTATCTGTTACTATCCACTAGAATATAAGCTTCATGAAGGCACTTCTGTATCCTCAACCCTTAGTACCTCATATATCAGTTGTTCAAGAAATATTTGGTGAATAAATGGGTCAACAAACTGGTTCACGGTTACCTTTATTATTCTTCTTTGTTTCTTCATGGCCCATTCTAGTTCTAATTTATACTAATACCTCTTAAATGTAGTTGTTTGCTAAGAAGTCTTTGCCTATTGACTGATGAGTCTACACACTCTCCCTTCTTTGCTCTGAAGGATGTACTGATCCTCCCTCTCTAGATCAGCGTGTTTCAACTTTGGCACTAATGACTTTGGGCTGTATAGTTTTTTGTTGTGATGAGTGTCCTATGAATTATAAGATATTATAGCAGCGTCTCTGACCTATGTCCATTAGATGCCAAGTAACATTCTCCTCAGTTGTGAGAACTAAAAATGTCTCCAAGCATTGCCAAATGTCCCTACGGGGGCAAAACCTTTCCTTGTTGAGAGCCACTCTTCTGGATGATTCTAGAATCTTTAGTCTTGGTCTTTCTCCAGGGTAGCAGTCCTACTACTTCAGCTCCCTGTTTTCCTCCTGAACTAGCTTGGCCTTGCTGACTCTCCCTCCCCACCTCCCTCTGTCCCTTCTTTTCTTTTGTCTTTTAAAATCTTTTAAATAGTAACCACGTTGATAAATCTTCCTACCCTTCATCTGACATACAGCTTCACCTCACTGTAACCATGGCTACCGACCTATTAAAGCCCTTCCTTATAAATGGTAGTTGGACTACTGCAGTATTCTCCTAACTCATCTCTCTGTTCCAGACTATCCCCAGCCTCTCACCTGTGTTGTGAAGCCAGATTCACATACTGTAAAATTTGTTATCTAATTTCTCTGCCACAATTGTTTTAGCTGTTTTCCACTGATCAGTCTTCAGAGTGTTGCTGTCAAAACACTCCACAGTTCAGCCTCCGCCAGTTTCTGTAAACCTTATCTTTATTTTATCCTCATTGCTTTTAAACTTCTGAATATCTCATTACTCTTACATGGGTTGCCCTTTCTCTCCATGAGTCGTCCATCTTCTTCAACTCTTGGTTCAAAGTCCTCTCCTCCTATAAATTTATTTGAACATACCATCTATATAACCACTTCGGTAATTAGGTCCATAATGTGCCATGCTGTCATCTTTTTATATTATCATCTATTATTGTTTATGTTTTTTGTCTTGATGAGTTATCTTTACAACTAAACAAAAATCTCCTCAAGAGCATATAAAAGAACCTCATCGGTCCTTGGCTATCCTACAAAGCCAGACACAATCTTTTAATCCACTAAATACATGACTGAATTTGATAATTGGAACCAAGTGACAAGTCAAAAGAAGGTAGCTTTGCGTTCTTCCATGAAACATCCTTTCTGTTTTTACTAAACAAAAATAATAAAACAATGTGAAATAATTTTCAAGATACTTGTGACATTTAAAGAAGTCATTCTGCTCTAACAAAGTACGAAGCTTTTGGAAAACATATGTCTAGTCTAGTGACTCCACAGAAACTCAGGACAACTTAAGAATCATGTTAAAAATGGACTGGAATAGTCTTTGTAAGTTTGTAAAGTTGGGCCCAACATATATTTGAAAGATCTCATAAGACTATTGTATTAAATAAAATACTAAATGTGAAAACACCTAGTTTAGTACTTGTAAAATATAGTTCTTTGATAAAATGCTATCCTTTTATCAAATGAATATGCTTAGATGAAGCTTAAAGTATAGGTAAAGCAAATTAAGAAACTCGTCTGTGACCACTCTTCTCTGTGTTCTTAAAATATTTTAAATGTTTTGTTGTTCGTTATGTGTTTGTACCATGCACTCCCTATTCTACTCTGAGGTATTTGACTTAAAAGATTATATCTTATGTTCTGTTTATTCAAAAGAGGATTTAACTGCTGATACCAAGGAAACATTTGACAATCTAAGTAGATATCAGGTAAATATTATCAATTCTCTTCACACCTGCACTTCTACTGATACTTTAGAGATTTTGAGGACTCCAAGTACTGAGATTCTCACTACTTCATTAAAGCTTATAGCAAATTCCAATCAGAACCTTTAGGTTGATGTCAGATCAATCAATTCGTTCTACTAATCACAGAAACTCTGAGTCTGTGGTGATATTAACAACACACCAGGGAGGGATCTTTTAAGAATGCCAAACACTCATTTTTCTGTCCTTATTTAAATGTTTTGACTTCTATCTAAGCCATATATATATTACATTTTGGAAGGGCCATCCCAATTTCAGAGCTGATAAGGTATGAAAAAAAAAGTATGCCTTAGAATGAATGCAATGTGATATGAATATGTACATATTTATCATTTTTTTTCTTCCTAGACATGTACTAGTGGCTGTAATAACATATTATGTGGATTATAAAACACGCTGAAAGGAAATTTACAATGAATGAAGTAAAGACAAAATAACATCTTAAAGTTATTTAAAAATTTTTAGGGGCGCCTGGGTGGCGCAGTCGGTTAAGCGTCCGACTTCAGCCAGGTCACGATCTCGCGGTCCGTGAGTTCGAGCCCCGCGTCAGGCTCTGGGCTGATGGCTCAGAGCCTGGAGCCTGTTTCCGATTCTGTGTCTCCCTCTCTCTCTGCCCCTCCCCCGTTCATGCTCTGTCTCTCTCTGTCCCAAAAATAAATAAAAAAACATTAAAAAAAAATTTTTTTAAGTTTTTAGTTATTAATGGTACAAAATGTCAATAACAATTTACTGAGTGAGGATAATGTGATTTAATATGCTTTGTAATTTTTAAAATCTGGGTTTAACACTTGAATACAATGATTGAAAGGGCAGGTTTTACATTCAGTTTGTGTCAGTACTTGGTTTTAATAGCTGTCATAGGTGAAAAAGTTACTACATGAACATACATTGATCCACATGGGAACAAGTATATCGATAACTGGGCTTATGAAATCATGGCACTTGTTGTTCAATCTGAAGCATCAAATAGGCCAAGGCTGTTGTTGAAATTTGTCTAGTAAATATTCATTATCTATGATGTCATTCAGTTGTTCTAGCAAACAAAATGAAAAATAAATTTTGTATTTTTAAGAAAAATATTCAGGAATCATTGAAACCTTTATTTGGAATATTATAAATTATGTTAGAAAATATTATTTCTAAGGGACACCTAGGTGGCTCAGTCAGTTAAGTAGCCAACTCTTGATTTTCGGTCATGATCTCACAGTTCATGAGTTCGAGCCCGGCATTGGGTTCTGCATTGGCAGTGCAAAGCCTGGTTGTGATTCTCTCTCTCAATCTCTCTCTTTCTCTCTCCTCTTCCCTCTCTCCTTTTTCTCTCTCTCCTCCCTCTCCCTCTCTCTCTGACCATCCCCTGCTCATACTCTTTCTCTCAGAATAAACATTAAAAAAATTATTTCTAAGTTCTTAAGTATGTAGATAGGATATTTTTATTGGTGATACTGGTTTTTCTAAAATGAATATTTCTGGATTTTATAAAATAAGCTATCTTAAGAACTTCTTTACAGGATTTTGTGTATTTCTGCATTTGGTTTCTTTCTCCACAACCTGCATGTGAACGGTGCCATGAATACATTTTTCTTGCAATGTTACCTCTGTTTCCTCTCCAGAACCCATTCAGTTAAAATAATTACTCCAACAGTTTTCCCATAAAGCATTCTTTTTATTTAAAAAGTAACTTACTGGGGCACCTTGCTGGCTCAATGTGACTCTTAATTTTGACATTGTAAGTTTGAGCCCCCTGTTGTGTATAGAGATTACTTAAGAATAAAATCTTAAAAATATAAATTAAAATAAAATAAATAAAAAGTAATTTACTGCTATGAAAAATTTTCTGGTATATCTTTCATTTATTTGTTGTCAAAGAAACAAAACAACTAGTTCTTTGTGTATTTGAACTTTGAAACATAACAAATACCTAAGCTGAGCTGTACCAGAAATATCTGAACTTTGATTCAACTCTTTAAATCTCCTACATTGTATAATTTATTTTAATGTTTATTTCTTTAAATCTTCACTATTTTCTATGTAACAGTATTTGCTGACAAAGAAATAAAGAAATGCATTTTAATTTGTCACTACAGTGTTTTCTATGTTCTGTCATTTTCACTGTTTCAGGAAGGACAAATGTTCCCTTACACTAGTAACTATTTGTCTTTTAATAAGTTAGAGTCCTCAAAAAAAAAAAAAAAAAAGACTCTAAACATTTATCATTATTTAGACACCTTCTGTAAAGTACTGAATTAAATATCATTTGACTTAAAACGTTCTTGAAAACAATTACAGAGGTTTGTCTTCATGTTTTGGATGCTGAGTTTTGAAACATTTTGCTGGCCATGATGATTTCCAACCATCTTTAGCTTGTATCTCAAGGCATAATACCTACTTAAGAGGAATTCTTGTTTAACAATAATATATGGGAAGTCATATTTCAAGTGGTTTTCCTATTTGTTTCCTTTTGTAAATCTTCTTTTGACCAAATCTTATCAGATCATCATCATTTTGCCTTATAATATGGCTGAGTAAGAGTGCATGTTAGGAACAGAAATAAACGTGAACTTTTTCACTCTGTTATGTTTGCTCTTCCTTGCATCAATATTAGTGTTAAACTGCAGTAGATCTGTTGATTTATAGGAATATGTCAAAGCCACTTGTGTGTTTTGTGGGGATTAATTTTGTTAAAAGTAGATTCTGAAATACAAAGGACAAACTTAATTCAGTACTGCACCTTGAAAGCTGAAGAAGTGCTTTAGCACTGTCCATCACCTCCCCACCAACACCAAACTCAGCACATGACTGTCTCACTCACAGACCAAGGGACAGTTACAGTTACAATCTCCATACGAAATTTTAGTAGAGTTTCATTTCTTTCTTTCTTGTTATACACCAAAGAATTGTCTTGTACATTCCCTGAGGTGTTTGCACCCATTTGGAACCAATTTTACTAGTCTTCAAGCACTGAGATGCTTGATATGTAGTAGTAGCTCACTTAGTAAATATTTATTGGATGAATAAGTGACTTAATGTCTGGCCTGTAAATAAAATCTGTCTTGTATACTGTAGGGATAATAAAGGTTGAGCACTATCAGTCTAAAAGAGGGCAGAGATGGAGAATCATGGTATTTTCCTATTGTCATATCCACCTGGAATGCACAAAACGGTTTATAAAGTCACTTTCCTCCACCATTTTCTTATATGTGATTTGGAATGTTCTACTTCTACTCTTCTACTCTTAGTAGTAGTAGTGATAGTTTTGTTTTTTTTTTAATTTTTTTTTTAACATTTATTTATTTTTGAGGCAGAGAGAGACAGAGCATGAACGGGGGAGGGTCAGAGAGAGAGGGAGACAGAATCTGAAACAGGCTCCAGGCTCTGAGCCATCAGCCCAGAGCCCGACGCAGGGCTCAAACTCACGGACCGTGAGATTGTGACCTGAGCCGAAGTCGGACGCCCAACCGACTGAGCCACCCAGGCGCCCCTAGTTTTTTTTTTTTTTTAATTTAACTTTTTATTTTTTAAAATCTACATCCAAATTAGTTAGCATATAGTGCAACAATGATTTCAGGAGTAGATTCCTTAGTGCCCCTTACCCATTTAGCCCACCCCCCCTCCCACACCTCCTCCAGTAACCCTGTTTGTTTTCCATATTTATGAGTCTCTTATGTTTTGTCCCCCTCCCTGTGTATATTATTTTTGTTTCCCTTCCCTTATGTTCATCTGTTTTGTCTCTTAAAGTCCTCATATGAGTGAACTCATATGATTTTTGTCTTTCTCTGACTGACTAATTTCACTTAGCATAATACCCTCCAGTTCCATCCACATAGTTGCAAATGGCAAGATTTCATTCTTTTTGATCACCGAGTAATATTCCATTGTGTATATATATATATATATATATATATATATATATATATATATATACACACACACCACATTTTCTTTATCCATTCATCCATCAGTGGACATTTGGGCTCTTTCCATACTTTGGCTATTGTTGGTAGTGCTGCTATAAACATGGGGGTGCATGTTTCCCTTCGAAACAGCACACCTGTATCCCGTGGATAAATGCCTAGTAGTGCAATTGCTGGGTCCTAGGGTAGTTCTATTTTTAGTTTTTTGAGGAACCTCCATACTGTTTTCCAGAGTGGCTGCACCAGCTTTCATTGCCACCAAGAATGCAAAAGAGATCCTCTTTCTCCGCATCCTCGCCAATATCTGTTGTTGCCTGAGTTGTTAACGTTAGCCATTCTGACAGATGTAAGGTGGAGTCTTAGTGATAGTTTTATGGAGAATATTATTTAGTAAGGAAAATCACAAAAACTGGTATCTACAAGTAAGCATTTTTTCTTGGAACCAGTAGTTCTTTGAAATGTTATGGAAGAGTTCCAGAACACCTGTAGAAGGCAAAACTGTTCATGAATACAATGACCTGAAAGCCACGAACAAAATAGTGCTACTCATACAACATGATATATTAACTACAGATTATGCCTCCTGAATTGCTCAAAATCTATGAAATATCCAAAAGCTAGAATGAAGGAGAAATGGCAACCACTCAGACAAGGAAGAACTGAAGTAATGAAAAGCTGACATTTTCCAATTTCAATTAAATGGCTTTACTAGATTCAAAGGCAGTTTTAATAGGGCTTGGACAGAATTAAAGCATTACTATGAAAGGTCACAGATAGATAATTGATTTGAGTTTATAATATAAGGTTGCTGGATAAGAACCACATTAGTTAGGATCTCCATAGAGAAGAATGAAGAAGGCTAGTCTCTTCAATTGACTTAGTAGGTTCAGTTGGAGTATTTTACCATTGAAACTTTCCTCAAGTTAATGAAAAAATATTCTTTTATAGATTAATATAAAGGGAAAAGTTTTATTAAAAAATTTTTTAGTGTTTATTTATTTTTGACAGAGAGAGAGAGACAGAGCATGAGGGGGTGGGGAGAGAGGGGGAGACCCAAAATCTGAAGCAGGCTCCAGGCTCTGAGCTGTCAGCACAGAGCCCGAACGGGGGCTCAAACTCACAGACTGCGATACCTTAACCAGGTATCTGAGCTGAAGCCAGATGCTCAACTGACTGAGCCACGCAGGCGCCCTCAAAAAGTTTTATTTTAAAAATCCTAAGAAGATTCATTCATATGTCTATATAATATACATAATAAAACATTACATGTTTTGTAATGCAGAAACACATAGGTACAAAGAAACCATTTAAGAAGACAGCACTTAATTAATAAAATAAATCAATAATGTAACTCATGTTCAAAAATACACTTAATAGATGCACTGCCCCTAATAGGAACAATGCACGGAATTCAGAACCATAGGTATTGGGGGAAATTACTCTGTCAAAAAACTATGTAGGTACTCAATGGAGTGCTATTTTTGACCTAAAGGCTACACAAGTAGGTCTGTTAACAAGAAAAAAGAAAGTAATAATTAGTGGTGGCAGAGGGAAAAACTTCAAGGAAAGAACATTAAACATCAGAGCAATATTCTTGAGAGTATGAATTTTAGATTACTCAACAGATTTGAGGTAAGTTAGTCACAATCATCGACTAATGTGTGAATACTAACATGAACACAACATATCACAGAAAATTCTGAGCTGATAGTTAAATAAAGAAGATGACCATTTGAGTCATTTCCCTTTCTAGTTTCCTTGGTCATAAGGCTCATAGTAAAAAAAAAGAAAAAGAAAATTTACAGGTCCCAAATACATAGAAATGGTGGGAAAAGGACTAACATAGTTCACAAATCTTATAATTTTAGAATTTTACTTGATTTCATATCTTACAAAATTGCTTCTTCAAGGATGGGTTCTTACAAAAAAAAAATAATAATAAGGTACCTTTGCTTGATTCTTTCCTCTTAGTTTCTTTTGGAGTATAATTCCATTCCTTTGGAATGCTCTCACGCAAACGTTCAGGAACACTGTGCTTGTTTAGGTTGGGCCCACAGTTTCTCCCAGACCTCATCACAAATACTATCTGCTGTACAATGTCCTTGATAGCATCAGTCAGTGCCAGTCTCAAGCATCGGATGACCTCTGGCTCGGACTCCATGCATGTTGAGACTTTAAAATCAGACAGCATATTATAGTTAGCAGAATCTGGCAATATTTTGTGCCTTATTTAATTGGGAATTCAGTTTCTCATTAGCTAGTTTAAAGCCATAGAAAAGAAGAGCTGTTTTTAACCTTGAAATCACATAATTAATAAACAGTCCATAAAAATTAAAAAAAAATTTCTTCTTAGTAATAAAGAAAATGGTAATTAAAATAACAGGGAATAACAGTATTTGCTTGTGGTCTGCAACTCTAACAGTGGAAATTGAAGTTGTATGATTTTCTTAGATGATAACTTGGCAATAATACCAAATCTTTAACATTTTGCTTACCTGTTAACTCATTTATTCCTTCTCTGGACCTTATCCTAAGAAATTAATTATAATCATGTAAAGGATATAAAGGAAAATCGAAAATAATCTTAATGTCCAATAATCATCAGTTATTTAAGTAGCTAAGATATATCCATCAACACAATAAAGCCATATATTGTTTAGTAAAAAATAAAAATAAAGACATGTTAGGAAAACTATGACATGTTATTTTTATTACAAACACACTATACCACACACACACACACACACACACACACACACACACACACACAAAAGAATTAAAAGATGCATTCTCCAGGTTAATGGTGATTATCAATGCCTGATGGGATTTCAGGTATTTTCCTCCTCCTTCCCTCTTTCTTCTTTTACTTTTCCTTCTTTTCTATCCTCCCATCCTCCCTTCTTTTCTTCTTTCTGCCATCCTACCTTCTTTCTGATAATATAGATTACCAACCATTAATATGTATTACTTGTGTGATAAATGCAATAAAATTTTATTATTTTTTTAATATGACACGAAAGTCTTGGGATAACCACTTGAATCAACACAGAAAAGTACCCATATGTTTTTACCCCTCAAAATTTGAGGTGGTATTTTTTTTTCTTAGTTTATTTAAATAATCTCTACATCCAACATGGGGCTCTAACTCATGACCCTGACCTGAGGTCAAAAGTTGCATGCTCTTCTGACTGAGTCAGTCAGGCACTCTAAGGTAATATTTCCCAAGTTACTCAATCCATTATTAAAACCAGCATGCTGGGGCACCTGGGTGGCCCAGTCAGTTAAGGGTCCAACTTTGGCTCTGGTCATGATCTCCTAGTTCATGAGTTTGAGCCCCACGTCGGGCTCTGTGCTCACAGCTCAGAGCCGGGAGCCTGCTTCAGATTCTATGTCTCCCTCTCTCTCTCTCTGCCCTTCCCCACTCATGCTCTGTCTCTGTCTCTCAAAAAATAAATAAATAAATAAATTTTTTTAATGTTTAAAATAAAATCAAGGTATTACAAATGATAGAGAAAATAACAGCCCTATCTCAAAGAATTATTTTAAAATTATATGAATTAACTTGTGTTAAGCAACTAGCATATAGTAGGCACTATGTGCACCATGTAAACCTATGTTATTATTATTTTACCTAAGAGGAATTTTCTGTAAAGTTTGCAATATTGTAGTATAGGGTGCCCAGTGTTTTTTGATGCAGGGTTCTGCAACAAGTTGAGCATGGGATAGTATAGGGAGGATCAAGCAATATCCACAGATGCCTACAGTAGGGATAAGATACAGATGTAGCAAGAAGAGAAGGAAATATAGGAAGAGAGAATAGAGAAGAAAAAAATAGTAAGTGACGAGCGCTTCTGGTTTCTGGCTCTGCATATAAAGAGCTTAGAAGTTGCCTCTCTGTCCTATCAACAAGTAAATAGCTGAACAGATGGAAAAATCAACAAGTCTTCTTGGATCTGTAGAGAGGTGGGGGCATAAGGCAAACCACCGCCTCCAAGATTGGAGTGATGGACAGCAAATACAGGGAGTCACAGTTTACTGGAGTGGAGACTCATAAGCAGAACCTACCATGGGAACCAGTGCCAAAGTAGGAAGTCTGAACTGTAATTGATGAATTGCTGGAGGCTCAGTGTGGACAAGTCTGAGAGTTAAAATTCAATGGGGACCCTGTTATGTGGAGGCTGCCACACTTTTGTGAGTTTTATCTCTGTGAGTTCAACTAGGTGCCCATAGTAAATGTCAGAGAAAAATCCCCAAGAGCTTCCAGCAAGGGAAAAGGAAAAGGAACATTTTGAGATAAGTCAGAGCACTCTGTTCTTCTTCAGGGTTGCCCTCAGGAGAAACTACTAAAATAGAGCCTAACCCACTGGGGTATTATCAGAGTCTAACTGACCTAGAAGAAGGGAAATGCCCAATTCCAGCCCACTCTAGCTATACTCTCCTACATAGAATGGGAGAAAAAAACTGAGAAACACTTATGAAGTACATCATCCAGAGCCACAGGTCCACTAAAAGACCTAATCATAGCACCATAGAATGCTTCCCATGCCTCCCCCACTTTTCCACCACATCACTAAAACCCTCTTTACAGCAGTTTCTTTTACCCAATACATCATGTCCAGCTTCCAAGAAAAATTACAAGACATACTAAAAGGCAAAGAACACAATTTTGAAATGAGAAAACATCAGAAACAGACATGGAAATCAGAATTACCAGACCAGGAATTAAAATAACTTTGATTACTTTGCTAAGGGCTCTAATGTATAAAGTAGACAGCATGCAAGAGCAAATGGGCTATGTAAATAGAGAAATGGAAATCTTGAGAAAGAACCAAAAAGAAATACTAGACATCAAAAATACTGTAACAAAAATGAAGAATGCCTTTCCTGGGCTTATTAGTAGACTGGACATAGCTGAGAAAAGAATTCTGAGCTTGAGGATATCTCAATAGGAACCTCTAAAACTCAAAAGCAAAGAGATCAACGTCTGAAAAAAAAAAAAAAAAGAAGAAGAACAGAATATCCAAGGACTGTGGGACAACTACAAAAGATGTAATATGTGTAATGGGAATACCAAAAGGAGAAGAAAAAGAAAGGATCAGAAGAAATATTTAAGACAATAATGACCGAGAAGTTCCCCTCAAATTACTATCAAACACAAACCACAGATCCAGAAAGCTCAGAGAACACCAAGCAGAATAAATACTTAAAACTATACCTACACATATCATTTTCAAACTACAAAAAAAACAAAGGCAAAGAAGTCCTGAAAAAAGCCAGAGGGGAAAAAAAATTACCTTACCTACAGAGGAACAAAGGGACGAATTAACATCCAGCTTTTCAGAAACCATGCAAACAAGAAGACAGTGGTGTGAAATATGTAGGAGTATCAAGGGGAAAAATAAAAAACAAACAAAAAAACCCAAACGACCTAGAATTCTATGCCCTGCAGAATTATCCTTCACAACTGAAGGAGAAATAAAGACTTTCTCAGACAAACAAATATTGAAGACATTGGTTGCCAGTAGACCTGTCTTACAAGAAATGTTAAATGAAACTCTTTAGAGTAAAAGGAAATAATACAAGAGTGAAAACTCAGATTTACATAAAGTAAAAAAAAAAAAAAAAGACATTAAAGAAGGAATAAGTGTTGGTAATATAAAAAATTTTATTTTTCTTATTCATAATTGATCTAACAGATAAGTTTGTTCAAAATAATAATACCAACAAGTACTCAGTTATGTATATATATCTTATACATAACTGTACAAAAGTGGAGTCCCTTGTGACCACTGTAAGGTCTCAGGTTCCAGAAAATACTTAAGACCCAGAGGATATTTAACGCTTATGGAGAAACAATTTATACAAAGACCAAGGATATTGCACCAATCTGAAATTTTGATCCTTTAAAACACCCCACACAATTCAGGCTGTATTAATTTGTGTAACACTTGTTTCAAGAGACTTGTCTGACCTGGTGGAGAAGGGTTTGCTCAATGCGTATATGAAGAGAAGACTAATGAGGAGTGAGTAGCAGTTTCACTTTCTCATGGCAGCACCTGAAGGCCATTGGTATCTTCAGTACAGTGTTGTGCTAAGTGACAAAATGGTTCAAGAACTTAAGTGTTGAAGGACAAATAGTGGTTGAAGCATGTGGGTCAACAATTCTTTGTCATCTTGTGAGAGAATTCGGCTCTCACTTCACCTGAATAACTAAAAACCGGAGTGGTAGGGCTTCCAAAGGTTATTTTTCTTTCAGTTCCATAAAGTCTACATCAGAAGTAATTCAGTCTTTTTAACTGGAAAACTGTCCCTCCTTTGGGTAAAGAGATCACAGTAGGAAATACATGGAAACTAGGAGATAAAATTTTAAGAGGAGATAATTATTAGGGAGTCTTAAGTAATAGATTCGGGTTTTAAAAATCATTATACAGTTATCTATTGGTATTTTTCAGGGATAATGACCAAAAGATGTAACATAATAACCTTAAACTAGCTAAAAAGATATTCAAGTAGTATCTAGAGGATAGTCAGAGTCCTGGAAGAGTGAAACCATGAATATGAGCAAGTTAGATTTTTTTATATGGACCCTAGGAAATATTTCATGGAAATGTAGTTTCTGAAACAGTGTATAAAAATGTTTGTAGGTTGAAAGCCAAATGTAAATGATGTAAATGGTTAAGGGACTAACAGTATAACCACTAGGTTCTCAGTCTTTGTTTTCCCAAGATATTAATAAGTATGTAATTTAAGGCAGGATATTAAGTATAGAACAAGGTGAGAATCTATTCATCTGGCCCCAAGGTAGGGCAACCCATGAACACTTTCTAGTTACATATGCAACTTGCAACATCCATTCTATGTAGACAGAAGAACAATACAAATGGAAAAACATATTGTTCCCAAAGGAACGAGAAGACATACTTGCCTTATAGAGACACAGGTGCTGTGGTTGTAATAAACACCTTTTACGTTTAAAGAAAATGACTAGTAGTTTTGTGCATTGGTTTGCCAAAAAATGCATCCAAGAATAATATGTCACTAATGTCTTACTTGCTCAAGAGCAAAACATAATCTATGGTAAATATTAAACTTAATTTTTATGAGGGGACAGTTCCTAATAATAATTTAAAAAGAAAATCTGCATTACATAATTTCTCTCCCTTTCCCTCCCCTGCACCTTGTCCCAAGTATATTATATTTTGATAGGACTGAATGGTTAATGATTCCCCAAAGAAACTGTTATGCTTAAAAAAAATGTGTGATAAACTTTTACAAATAATAGACTCAACAAGAGCGACATCAATAAAACTTTCAAAGCATCTTTAAAGATATATTTAAGTATCCATAAAACACTTCTTTAACAAACAGTAAATTTTTCATACCTGGAATGTTATATAGAAAGTTCCATAATTGTTCTTCTTCTATGTAGCTCACAAAAACATTTCCAAATGTTTGTGGAGAAAAATTGCAATGGTACAATACTTTAAAGATGGTTTCTATTAAGCTGGATCCTTGGTTCAGATTATCATCTGTATCAGAACCTTGCTCTTGAAAGGTACATTCTTGGAAAGAATAAAATTAATTTGGTAAGATAGGTATCAGTGAATGTGATTAAATTCTTGTCACTTACCCAAGCATATTGCAGTAAAACTGTATTTGATTAATATTTACATAATAAGAGAAATGCCATATTCTTTCAGAGTAATGGCCCACCAAACCCAATATTGTTACTGAGATACTTAGGATATTTGTAGGGGGAAAAATGTGAGAAGGGTCACAATGACATGACCTCAAAGAGAGAGAGAGAGAGAGAGAGAGAGAGAGAGAGAGAGAGAGAGAGAGAATCACAAGCAAGCTCCATGCTTTCAGGGCAGAATCCAATATGGGGCTTGCAGTGAGATCATGACCTGAGCTGAAATCGAGAGTCAGCCACTTAACCAACCGAGCCACCTAGACGCCCACCAAGGTGAGTTCTAAGTCGGACCTCACCAACTGTCTAAGAAGGTCTCTGGATGGAGGGTGAGCCTCAGCTGATTTCAAATGTTTCTAAGGTTGGTGTCCTAGAAACCTGGTGAAAACCAATACCTTTTTGAGGCACACCTCCACAAACCTTGGTTTTTCCCAGCTTGCACATTTCCTACACTTTAGGGCTTTTCTTCTGCGTTCCCTTTCATTCTTCTATTTCCCATTCCTTTCAAGAAGACTCCGCTAGGGTTCTATTCTTTCAACCTTCTTTTTAAGTTCGTCCCTTCCCTGCTCCTCCACATGCAGGTCTAGCCCTTTCCTTTTTCTTTCCCTCAGCCTTCTGGACAAGACACTTGTTTGTTTAATGGAAAATTCCCCAGGTGTGTCTTCAATCGTGAAAGACATAAATATCAAGGAGTTGTAGATCTGTCTAGAGCATCCACTGTTCAAACAAAGGTCATCCACTTAGCCTCATCTTCCTCAGTCAATATTAATACCCAAGAGGTATTTTCCCGTCAGATCTACAACTAACCCAGGCCTGCACTCTCTTATTGTTCTCCCTTTAATATGAGTCACACTCCTGTCTTTCTCCACACTTCTAGCTAAGGAAGGAGGGAGGACTCTTCTCAGTGGTGAGTTTGGGGCCAACCTGACCACAGGGAGTTGCATTCTGGCCTGCTCTCCTCCTCATTAAGTCTATGAGGGCTGGTTCTGCCATTGCAAGGGAGTTCCGTGGCTTTCAGCTCTGTTGGTGGCTTGGGGAGGTGGAAAGGGGGCAGCTAGGGCAGTTGGAGGGACAGGAGGATCATCTTAATTCTGGAAAATGAGGCTGTGTGGGCAAGCCATATTTAAAGCCATATTTTCTGACCCAAGCAATAATAAAGCTGCTATTTTGAATTCCATCTGGCTCCCCTCTATCTATCAAATGTTTCATACCTTCTATAAACAAATAAAAGAATTGAAAACAGATTGCCTTTTCAGTAACACTGAAGGGCTCTTTTCACTGCAGACATTAACTAGAACTAAACTTGTTAGCGCTTCAAAAGAGGGTGGTATCTGGGGAGGAGCTCCCCCACCAACCCCACCAGGAGCCTGTGTTTACTGCTACCACAGATTTACACATACATGGTGCACTAGCACTTCGCTTTCCAAGACTGCTTAATTTTTACTTTCTACAAAAATGCTGTTAATGACAAGCTCCTGCTGAGTCACTAAAATGGATTTGGCAGCAATGTTGGTGAAGAGAGTGCCATCAGCTGAGGGACGCTGAATTAACCAGGCTCTAACGAGCATCCCTAACCAAAGGGAAGAGGCTGAAAGACTCACTTTAGACATAGATATTAGAGAGAAAGTGCACGTATAGAAAATGTAGCCTATAAAACCACGATTCAACACCTAAAACACCAGGCTGGTAAATTGATACCTGAGAAAAAGGGGGTGGAGTGTCATGTGAAAATGGCTTCAAAGAAGCACTAAATTTGAAAATCACAGCCTAGTTCACTGTAAAAATTAATAACAATAAAATTGAAACCTGACTTGGAAAATTGGTTTGGAGTCTACTGCATAAAAGGTAACAATAGATACAAAGATCTGCCGTTTATTTACAAGTTTTCAGTTAAACGTGACTTGATTATTACTTTTTCCTCCCTCAATGTATTCTTATTTTGGCAAAATTTAAATTTTAAAAACAAAGTCTCATGAAATGGGTCTATGAATTAAACTACAAAGACAAAACAAAACAAAACAAAATCATTCTTTTTCAGAGATTTTCTTTCCCAAGTCTTTCCTGGGAATTATTTTCCTGCTTTCTGTTCTAAAATTCTCATACGCAAATTAAAGCACTTACAACATTTTCTATGCTGTTTTCCTCAATACCCAAATAAACTAAACATCAGATTTCTACCTCTTTTGAACAACCACAGTCCCAAATTCAGGGCTGTGATTAACGGTGAGATGGGAGACAGGCCTTTATTGAATACCCACAATGGTCCTGGCTCTCTGCTCACTGTTTTGCACGTATTTACCTATTTATCTTGATCCTCACAAAACTCTACTAAGTGTATATATTTTTTAAATGTTTATTTTTTAGAGAGAGTGCACGCGCATGTGCCAGCGAGCAAAGGAGGGGCGAGAGAGAGGGAGACACAGAAGCTGAAGCGGGCTCTGCACTGACAGCAGAGAGCCCCATGCATGGCTCAAACTCAGGAACTGCGACATCATGACCTGAGCCTAAAATGGACACTTAACCAACTGAGCCACCCAGGTGCCCCAAAAATCTACTAAGTGTAGATTATCTCTGTTGAGGGAGCCTGAGGCAAGCTGAGGGCAAAACACAAACACAAGCTAGCACCGCCCTGCCCCGCCCCCGCCAAGGTGGGATTCGTGTGATATTCCTTGGACACCTCTGGCTGCACAAAAACAAGAAAGGACAAAAAACAAATGGTTAATCTGATTAAGAGTCTCCACCAGTTTACCAGAAAAAGGCAATCCTATCAAAAGCCTAAAGTCCGGGAACTCCTACTGTCAATGTTAATGCTTTGCTAGGGGGAAAAACACCTTAACTTGACAATAGCTAGGCCTCCAGTAAGTCTTTTGCATGTGAGAGTCTCTTTGGAAATTCCCTCTTGACTTCATCTCCCCAGACTCCATAAAATGGTGCCCCACAGTTACAGTGCAGCTTTTCCTGCCCGTTGGTCCTGTCTCCCAGCTTTAATAAAATCACCTTTTTGCACCAAAGATGTCTTTAAGAATTCTTTCTTGACCATCGGCTCTGGACCCCACAAACCCCCCACCACCCCAAAACTTCATCAATCTCCATGTTTTTTAACAAATAAAGAAAATAAGTCTTAAAGAGGCTGATGATAAATAAAATATAAAAGTTCTCTACAAGCCATCAAGAAAATAGCTACATTCAAGAGAGATTTATAATTGGACAATTGACTCCAGTGTCTTGAAAACTGATCATCTTTATAGAGAAGGCACAGGTAATTCTGTGTATTTGAAAATTATTATGTAATATCTACAAATTTATAAATGTAGATACGCAAACCTCTTTGAAACAGTTTTGGCTCTATCTACCTGTATCTACTAGGGTTCCTCTCCATACTTTTTATAAGATAAGATTTTCTCCAAAGTGCATTTCATGGTATGTTAATGTAGTAGCCCATATGTTCTGGAAGTGCTGGCTTCAACAATATTAAATAGTTTTGTTTTCTGCAGGATTTCTCAGAGCCTTTAATTATTCATGAGCCCTGTGCCTCTCCAAGAAGGGATTTTAGTATATAGTGTTTTAAAACATTTTTGACCATAAAACCTTTCTCTAGTATTACATTTAGCAGGAGTACTATTCTATAAAACTGAATCTCGGAATCCTGGCTCTACTGTTTACAAATAGACTCTTAAATTAACTTCAAGCCCTTTACGTTTGCAAATGAAAGTGAGCATTTCAAATGAAAAGGGAAGCAAGGTAGAAAGAAGTGCAAAGTTTTACTCTGCATAAGGAGATTGCCAATTTGAAAAGAAATCTGGTCACCAAAGTTGGATTTAATTTTAATTCAAATGAATCATTTTGGGGCAAAGAAGGATTTTGCTTTACCAGTAGACACTGGAAAGAATAACATGGGGCGCCAAGAATAACATGTGGCTCAGTCGGTTAAGTGTCCGACTTTGGCTCAGGTCACGATCTTGTGGTTCACGAGTTTGAGCCCCGTGTCGGGCTCTGTGCTGACAGCTTGGAGCCTGGAGCCTGCTTCTGATTCTGTGTCTCCCTCTCTCTCTGACCCTCCCTCCATTCATGCTCTGTCTCTCTCTGTCTCAAAAATAAATAAACGTTAAAAAAAAAATTTTTTTTAAATAAAAAAATAACAAAGCACAGCCAAAAGAGGTCTTGAAAAACCGATTCTTAGCCCACAGATTTATATCAGGTTCTAACCATCTGATTAAGAAACATAATGAAATTATACGACTGGCAGGCACCTTACAAGGAGGTCAGTAAATATTTGGTCAATAAATGAATAAACATTTGTTGAGTCAATGAATAAAAAGTCTTCTAGCATTCGTGACAACGGTGACCTAGTTTCTTTTTGAATACTTACAGTGGTGAGATTTCCATTACCATTCCAGGCAGCTGTCCCACTGCTGGACAGCTCAAGTTATGATACGAAAAGATAGGATTCAGGAAGCATAGAGGGAAAGGTTCGGACCTGAGGTCCCTGGGTGGGGAAAACCACATATTTTGGAACAATGCTGGGCATGACTGACCATAGCAGACTTCCTTGGGGGTAAGTTCCTCTTAAGCATGTAACAGACACCACCTACTCCCCCTCATGTTCCCATCAGGAATTTGACAAAAGTCCTGACTATAAAAATAAGTAGTAGACCATAGAACGGTACAGCCATAGACCATTATGGAAATGGGCCAATCAAAAAGAAATGCCTAGGCATTTAGAGTTACCTAGCCAATAAGGGTAGAACCTGAGAAGGAAAATGGGGGAAGGGAAGCACCCCACCCTCACCACCAAAACCCGATTTAAAAAAGACCCCTGCCTATTCTCACAGGCATTCATTTTCCAATGCCCCCTCTCTGTTAAGGCAGCTTTCATACTATTCTTACTTTCTGTAAGAAAGTAATAAACTTTTGCCTGCTGCTCTTTTTATTCTGTGTCCACCTCTTTATTCTTGGAAGCAGGGAGACAAGGACCCTAGGTGTTGAGGTAAAGAATACTGAAACAAAGTTACCAAGCTGTTTTTCATTTTTAAGAAACATTACACGATACTGTTATCAGAAAGGGGTATAGAAATCTACTCTCCTCTCTTTAGTAGATAAAGAAAAGAAGCACAGAGTTGTAAACAATTTCCTCAGGTATCATTAGGGATGAGAATTCAGGTTTTCTGACTGACAGAGTGACAGCCAAATCCATCTCCTTCCAACTTATTCCCAAGTATTTCTACTTGCTGACGTGGACAGCTTTTTTTTTTTTTTTTTTTTTTTTTTTTACATTCAGACTTAAAATATTCGAAGATAGCTATCCTGCCTCTTCTAGTCTTTTCTTCTCCAAGTTATACATACCCAGTTCACTTAAGCAAGGTATGGCCTAGGTAACATCTTAGCAGTTTCACTCTTTTTCTTTTTTTTAAAGTTTATTTATTTTTGAGAGAAAAAGACAGAGCATGAGTGGAGGAGGGGCAGAGAGAGAAGGAGACACAGAATCTGAAACAGGTTCCTGGCTCTGAGAGGTCAGCACAGAGCCTGATGTGGAGCTCGAATTCACGAAATGTGAGATCATGACCTGAGCAGAAGTCAGATGCTTAACCGACTGAGCCACCCAGGGGCACAGTTTTCACTCTTAATGGTCAATCTCCCTTTAAACAAGTTGTGTCAAGAAAGACCATGATATTTCAGGCAGGATCTGATAACCACTAAGCATAGGTGGATAACTGGTCCAAATTGTGCAGCTGGCAGCCCTAGGGAGTGAGAGATAAGTTTTGAGCTCCACCTGGACCCCCAGTACACAAGGTCCCTAAATGGCTATATGGTAAATCCAAGTCAAAGCTATTTCAAAGGGAAATTGTAGGCAGATATCAAGCCTATCCACCCAGTGGGAATGTCTACTCAAACCTTGGGAGAGAAGTTAAAATTGTCATGCTAGCAGTATGTGCAGGTCTCCTCTCCAGATGACTACACTGCAGAGAAGTACTAAAGCCACCGTGGGAGCCTGGGTGCTGTACAATATTCTAGAGCAAGGGTTGGCAAGCCCGGGGGACAAATCCAGACCGATGCCTGTTGTCAACAGACTGATTTCTGTGTCAAGCAAAGAATGATTTGTATGTTTTTAAATGGTTGGAAAAAAAAATCACAAGTAGGATATCCTTTGTGACACACAAAATTATGTAAAATTCAAATTTCTGTGTGCATAAATAAAACTTCATTGGAATATAGCTGATGGGGCTCCGACATGTTACCTCAAATATGGTACCTAGGCATACTGAATATTTTAAACACTGGAAAGAGTTTGAGAAAACAGCAGAAGCAGGAAGGTCCCTCTGACCTTCCCCCTGCTCTTCTCTCCTGAAACAGGACAGGTGCCCTCTCTATACCAGGAGGGTAGGGGCATCCCTGTCTCTGAAGTCAAAAGGATACTAAGAAGGATCCTAACAAATAGGCCCTGCTAAGTTTCCCCCAACTTACTAATTTCATACCCTTTGACCTATCATATTTCTCCATGACTGTCCATTCTTCATTGAACCTAGCATAAAAAGGCTCCAGTTTAACTGTTTCTTTGGGTCTTCATTTCCTTATGAAGGCTCCTGTATCAGAAAGCAAGCAAGCAAGAAAGAAAGAAAGCACGTGGGCAGCTCAGCCAGTTGTGTCCGACTTCGGCTGAGGTCATGATCTCATAGTATGTGAGTTCGAGCCCCGTGTAGGGCTCTGCTCTGTGCTGAGAGCTCAGAGCCTGGAGCTTGCTTCTGATTCTGTGTCTCCCTCTCTCTCTCTGCCCCTCCACTGCTCACACTCTGTCTCTCTCTCTCTCTCTCTAAGAAAAATAAACATTAAAATTTTTTTTAAAAAAATGAATTTGTATTCTTTTTCTCCTGTTAATGTATCTTTGTCAGTTGAATTTTCAACCCGTTCAGAAGCCCTAAGAGTGTTGAAGAAAACTTCTTCCTCCCCTCCACAGCCATGTTCATTTGCTTATGACAGTGGTAGTTTGGTGGCTGTGACAGAGATGGAAGAGTTGACAAAGCCTGAAATGTTCACTATGTGGCCCTTTATACAAAAGTTTGCCAGCTCCCATTCCAGAATACTGGAAGAAAGTGTACATGTATTCCAAATAATCTAATAGTGAAGGACATCGTCCATCTACTCCCAAATAACTTACTTCAAGCAAGTAGCCATCCGCTCTTCAGAGCAGCCTTTGCCTATTACCCAGTCTGTCAATCTTTCTTCAGTCACTCTGTTTTATAAAAGCACTCCATGGCACTTATTAGCAGCTGAACTTATCCAATTTTTAATACCTCCTTACTTTATAAGGTCCGTCCTCTCCAATTTTCCCCAGCAATTAATCCCCCCGAATGTAAGGGCACTATGGCATGTCACATTTACCACTCTATCTCCGACTGAGAACAGTGCCTCGTACCTAGTTAGAGCCCATTAAATATTAGTCTAATAGAGAACATATTTGTAAAATCAAGTAACCGAAATTTTCAGAAATTAATTCCAAAGAATGTTATTTCTTATTTCTAAGAATGAATACCTCCATAAAGTCCCATGTTTTTATTTTAGAAATTTATTTAAAAACAATTGATATACTGTCACAAAATAATGGCTCTTCTCTCTGCTAACAAGGACCACTTAAATATCAAGTGGGCAATTTATTCAATTTCTCTGAATCCAAGTTTCATCATTTGCAAAATGGTCCTAATAATCCAAGGGTCATAAATGAAATAATATGTTAAATCGCTCTGAGTTGTTGGGACAAAGATGCTACATAAATTCATGATAATAGTATCACTTGTAATATAATGCCCAATCATTTTGCAATGCTAACACCAGAAGCACATTAACTGCTAAAGAAGACACATGTTCCTATAGTTATATTAGACATTTTCTAGGTGCCATGAAGAGATAGAATATAAAATATTTCAGCCACTGTCAAGCCAGATTAGATTTGATTCCGTGGAAGAGAAGCATTATAGCAAAATTCATGCTCCCAGTCTCCCAAGCTGTGTGTGAAGGTTCCCAAGGAGTGTTACAATATTTAGAACTTGAGAATATTTATTTGTCCCAGTTCTCATCTTCACGTGCTAGCATCTTGACAGCTGCTCGGTCAATACCTTCTCAGGCACAAGGCCTTAAAGGAGAAACTCTACTTCTAGGAAGCACTTAAATTTATGCTTAGACAGAGGGAAGGATTACTGACAAGCACAAGGAGAGACCACTGCATAGGGACCACAGGAGGAGTGATTAGAAAAGAAAAATACATCAGATGTATTCTTCCAGGCATTCAGTATAAAAGAAGGAAAGAATCTAATACAAATTAAGTACCTACTAAGTGCCAAACAATGGTACTTCGTATTTATTTACTTTCTTAAACCTTAAAATGAACACATAAGATCAATATTAGTACTCCATTTAAAAATGAATGAAACGGAATTGCTTCATGGAAATTTAATTGCCATTTATTCACTCACTCATTCATTCAATAAGTGATTTCAAGTACACTCTATGTACTAAAGAGTCGAGAAGGAGGCCAAGCACTGCGGATACAATGATGATCTATCTGCCCTGCTGGAACTTGCACCCACTGAGACAGACGTTAAGTACATAGTTACGTTAATTCAGCATTCACTTAAAATTGTAACAAGTGTTACAAAAGGAATCATGGTAGGACCTTTTGGAACAATCAAAGATGACTTCCTAGGAAGTAATATTCAAGCTAAAAGAGGATTAGCGGCAGCCAGGAAAATGAAGAGGGAAGAGATTCTGGATACACAAAAACCACAACATTTCAAAGGTTCTGCAGCAGAAAAGAACTTGTCATATGGGCCAAGTAAAAGGTAGTTGGTGTTAAAGTACCTGCCTATTTTCTCACGACACTTCTGCAGGGCCCTTGCTGTTACAGATACACAAATCTAGGATGCACAACCTAGACCAGAAAATGCATGTTAAGCTAGAGGAAAGCAGGATGCAGTATGTTGGATGAGTCAGCCACAGCCAGAGCACAATGGGTGTTGCTCATGTCTCAAGGAGAGGGTCCTTACCCTGTAAGTAGTGGGCAGCCACTAAAGGGATTTAGGAGGGGAGTGACATAATCAGATCAACACTGAGATCACGCTTTCTGACTACGTGACCTTCCAGATAAAATGGTTTATAAATATTCCTAGGTAAATATTGTCTCCTTACAAGCCAGTAATACACTGGAAAGACAAGCCACATAGTCAGATTCTTCGCCTTCTATAGCAACTATAGAAGGAGTCTATAGACTCTTTCTTAGATAGCCTTGCTACTCAAAAGGTGGGCCAGGGACCAGCAGCAGCAGGGGCAGCATCACATGGGAGCTTGTTAGAAATGGAGAGACCCAGGCCCCATCCCCAAACCTATTGAATCAGAATCTGCAGTTTTAACAAGCTTCCCAGGTGACACATTTGCATTTTAAAGTCAAGAAGCTTTGTTTTACTTAATACCCTATAAACACACCACCCTCAGAGAAACTCAGCAGACCCTAGGCAATAAGTGATAAATGTTTCTGGGACTATAATAGTTCTACAGAGCCCATTGATACTCTTTTTAAAAATTTTTTTTATGTTTAGTTATTATTTGAGAGAATGAGACAGAGTGGGGATGGAGGAGAGAGGAGACACAGAGAGAGAGAGAGGGAGACACAGAATCCGAAGCAGGATCCAGGCTCTGAGCTCTCAGCACAGAGCCAGATACAGGGCTCGAACCCACGAACCACACAAGATCATGACCTGAGCTCAAGACTGGCGCTTAACCAACCGAGTCACCCAGGCACCCCAGAGCCCACTGACATTCTAAGCTAGTTCATCATCATTCTAGGACAGGATGGACACTTGGTTGGAAAAGACTAGGGCAAAAACACACAAAAATGGTTCTACTGTTCCTAATAAGAATAGGGTACAAATCCAGAGAAGAAAAAAGACTGAACAAGTCAGAGTACAGATATCATCACCAGCAAAAGTAGCTTAGGACATCGACGTTAGGTACACTGAGGGTGTCAAGAGGGAGTATATTTTTACTTTTGGTCATCTCCTTCAAGACAGGCATAAAACAGCACTTTGCTCATACTTACAAAGTAAAACAACACACACACACACACACACACACACACACACACACACAGAGTGTATAACAAACACTAAGTTTCTGCCCTAACAGTGCTCTCATTATGAAAAAAAAAAAATCAAGCTGATATTAACTGTAAAATAAGAGAATTTGAATTGATTCATTCATTTTAAGTCAACCGTCCCTTTGTAGTGGTAGCAGCGTTTTTATCTAAGAGTTTTGTGTAGATCTGTTTCTTGATTATCTTCACTTTGTTACAAGGCTGAAATGTACACACTGTGCGGTATACAGGCTCCTGACAGCTCCCAGGTTGTGCAGCCCTGCAATCTGGGAAACTCCGGTTCTGCGTAGATGCCAAGGGGTGTGGTGGGGGAAAGCACAATCTCTGGAAGCCAGCTGTCTGGATCAAATCCTGCTTGGCCAATCACATGTGACTTGGACATGTGACTTAATGTCTTAGTTTCTTCATCTTTAAAATGGAGATGAAAATTGTCCAAATTGTCCCTACCACAGAGAGTTGTTTAGGAGGATTTGTTCACTGAACGCATGTAAAGTAGTTAGAAACAATGTCTGGAACATGATAAACATTACGTATTTGCTTGCTTCGTGTTGTTATATTCCAAGTGAAAACCACCAGAAACTCAGAAGTTTCACTGGGAGTCATTCTTTGGGCAATGGGCAAAGGAAAGAATGTTAGTCACACTTCATTCAAGTGTCACCAACAGGAAAAGGCCACCTGTTAACAAATATTTGTTCCTTTGTTGCCTCAAGAAACTGTTTGGGCCATGTGGTCTTCGTGAAGTAATTACCAAAACAATCACCCTAGGTTTTTAAAGTCAATGATCCAAAATAGTGTCTTACAACTTTAAAATCCTCTATAAACATTTGTAACTGAGAGTTTTTTCCCTCAAATTTAAGATGTCCTACCTTAAAAATAAAACCAACAAACATTATCTTCTAATGCCAACTGAACGTTACCCTAAGAATGTTATAAACTATCCCCATGTGAAATCAGTTTACGTTTATCAAGTTTTAGTAATGTAATCGTTCCCTGAAAATGCTACATTTTTTTATACAGGAGGAATTATTACCCATAGCAAAAATATGATTTCACTTCCTAGAAGTTTGGAGCCCATGAAGCATATATTATAGGTTAAAATTTTACCATTCCTTTATTAAATTTTGCTATTTTCCAAAATAGCAGTGAAGTTGCATCTCATGCTATAAGACAATCATTTCTGTATATGACCTGCTGATGTTTTTTTTGTTTTGTTTTGTTTTGTTTTGTTTTGTTTTGTTTTGTTTGTCTTTTTAAGTAGCCTTCACACCCAGCATGGAGTCCAATGTAGGGCTTAAACTCATGATCCTGAGATCAAAACCTGAGCTGAGATTGAGTCAGGGCTTACCTGACTGAGTTACCCAGGCACCTCTATGATCTGCTGATTTAAAAAAATAAATAAATACAAATTCTGATAAATCATTTTCATAGAGCAAAACCAAAAGCTACAGATATAAAAGAGATAAGTGGCATGTGTTTTAGCCTTTATAATACACGACTATGTGTCAAAAAATCTGTACCTAACAGAATTTAATAACTGTTTCTTAGAGAAAGAACTTTGTTTTAAAATATGTATAATGAAAATATGTACTCAAAATCTCTTGATTCTTCTTCCTGAGCCAATTTAACACAAGTTAAGTTTTATCAATTAGACCAAAAAGACCCTATTTATAAAGGAAAACTCTCCCATAAAAAGCTGACAGTTATGTTGCTTGAAACAGCTAATTCAGCATATCTTATTCCAAAATTTTGCTTTTCTAAAAATATGATCAAACTTCTAAATTACCAAATGAGTTCTGAAATACTCCGAGACTTCTAATCAAATGAAAAGAAAAGCTCTGCATAAAATATTACAAATTTATTTTTATGTACATAATAATTTCCATCTTAGTCTAGTTAATAAGATTCCCTGAGTATATTGTTTCTAACTTAAAGTGACAAGACTTCCATGCGAACTTAATAAGTAAGTCAATCAATTGATTAGTAAATTCCGTCACTTCATTCTTACAGTATTTGCAGTAGTTAATAAAATTCAATACAAGACAATACCAGAACAGCCATATAACCCTGATCAAACACCTAACAATACTATATGTACCAGAAGGTGGATATAATATTTTTGGCAAGTAAATGTCGTTTTCATTTGGAAGAAAACATGGTTAGATATTCATAACTATGACTGCTATACTTAGTGGCTATATCATTATAGTCAAAAGGTTTGATCACAATTGGTTTTCCAGGCTGCTCTATATAACTCTACCGATAAGAGACCAATTCTATTCTGGGACCATGCTTGTGAGTTTCTACGATTATATTAGTGTAACTCTGTAGCCCAGTCGGATAGTATCCAGTCAGTCATCTTCCCTGAAAGCCCCGATTATTAAGTTTAAGGGGAGCTCTGTATTTTATATTCTAACTGATCATTGATTGTACAATCACTAGACTTTTCCTTTTTTTTTCTTTTTTTTTTTTTTTTTTTTTAGACTTTTTCCATAAAGCATTGTGGTAACTTGCAAAGGAATATAAAAACTTGTGATCAGCCTAATTACTTAACTGGAAAGACCTGTTAAATACATGTGCATCAGAATGTCTTAGTTGATTCAGCCTGAGAGTGGGCAGATTAAAGTTCTTTCAGATTCCCCTAGCCCACTCCAGGATTTGATTTGCGTATTTATATAGGAAGGGCAGGGGACAGAAAGCTCCAGCTGGGTTCAGAATCCAGGTTTACCCACCATTTATAAGCTGTGTGTGTCTCTAGGCAAATGACATTATCTTAAACTCTAATGTCATTACTTTTAACATAAAGAAAACAATAGTATATACTCTATTAGGTTGTAAGAATCAAATGTGAAGTGCTTGGCACAGCACCTAAAACCTAATAAGCAAACAATAAAAGTTGGCTACTTAAGGAAGTATTTCCCTAATACCAGTTCTCTTCAGGAGAGTGGCCTTAGAGCCTGAAGTTAAAGAAACTGCTTTCAGATCAACTTTGTGAGATTTGAGACCCAAACAGTACTATCTGGAGGCAAAGGGAATAAAGTGAGATTCAGGGATTCAGGGTTTGGGAGAGGGGTAATCTATGAATTTCTGTTCGGAACACAGCAAGATGAGGAGTTGAGGTGACCTTTGGCACCACAAGATTTTATGAGTTTAGGAGCACCTGAGCAGGAGCAATAGTCTCACAAGGAGATCAGCAGTGAAGCACTTTCCCTAAATAAGTGGCTTTTGGGAAGCCATCATCAGGGTAGGTGGGAGAGGAGAATATGGGGAACTTGTTGTGTGCAGATCTGAGGAACTAAAAATTCCCAGAAATGACTGGAGCCATCTGGACAGGAGAACACTATAAGCCTCATTTATATACCAACAGGCTGATAGGGCCTGGTGACATCTGCCTTATTTATATACAAACATAATAACAACATAAGGCAGCATATACTAAAGGGCAAGTAAGTTGCCAAGATAACAAACACTGTGAAGTTCAGGGGAGGAAGAGAACAGGGTCAACTAGAACATTCAAAGATCTGGAACGTCAACTGGTCCTGGGATACTACTGGTGGAGGCTGGGCTGTCTAAGGAGGGTCTTTCAAGTCGAAAACAAATGGGTGAGCCAAGGTGTGGAGGGAGCAGGTGCATGTAACTTTAAGGACAATGGGCTGAAATAAGTGTGCATATGTGTGCAGGCACATGCACGCATATAAGTGAATAGTGGGGGATAAAAGGTTAGAAAACTACTCTTGGGTCACATTTGAATGACAGATGGATGGGAATTAAGTACTTCAGGTGATGAAGAGCTAGAAAAAAAAGAATGTGATGCATGAAACCTACAGTGAAGCTAGTGATTGATAAAGTTAGTCTGGCTTCATGTGGGGTATAGAATGGAAGGAGAGAAATGTATAGGGGTATGTGAAAATGGTTAGAAAACTCTTCAAAGATATAGCAGGAGAGCAGTGGAATATAATTAGATTGGCATAATTTCACTTACCATTTTCTAAAATAGCACTTACAGGGAAAAAAGTAAATCTAATTAAGAGAAGTATGGTCTTGTATTACTCTTCAATTTCCATTCATACTTTTCTTACAATGACTTCTCTATGTCCCAATGGATATGGCTGTAAGCCACAGTTTACTTGTTTATAAATTACATAAGCCCTCTTCATGATCCACTGAAATTTCTGGTGTAGTTCTAATGCAATTTCTCTCTTTCTCTGTCTTCCTTTCTCTCCCTCTCTCTTAGATCTGGTTGAGACTTCTGTGTTTGACATTTAACTATGTTTGTATAATATTCTTGGGCATCTCAAACTCCAGATATTAATATATTTCTATATAATGATAGTTATGATAAACTAGAACCACATAAAAAGATTATATTCCCACATTTTGAGGTACCGAAAAAGAATCTTTTCAAAAGGTTTATAAAGTGATTCAATATTTTGTTTGCAGCTAACCCCACTGACTGTTGATACAAGGCAGTTGGTTTACATTCCTCTGCCCATGTTCAAATAGGGAAAAAAAATTCATTCAACTTGAGCAATGACTGGGTTTTTTGAGGACATTCTCATATACTCACTTGAGCTCTTCAGCAAGATTCTCAGTAAAAGACCATCTTGATGCAGTAGGGTTTCCAGAAGCAGGTTCCAATTACAACCTGGCTGGGATAAGAGCAGTTTCAATTGACCCTCGGCTGTCAGTCGTCCAGATGATGGAGCCCTTTCGAAATGTAAGATAAAGATAGAGTAATGAAGTTAATTTATCTATGAAATTAATAGCCTTAAAGTACAGATGTAATGCTAACTCCTTTAAATGTCAATTCCTCCTAGATTACTCTGAAAATGCTTTCATGCTTGCTTACTTTAGGGTTGCTCTGGGAAGGAATTACATTTAATCTCCACTAGCTAAAAGCAAATTAACATTTGGTAGCCTGCCAAATTTAAAACTGATACAAAATAACCATGCCTATATTTCACAAGACTATGTCTGTTTTTGTTTCATGGAGCAAATTGAAATTATTTATGCATTTATTTTAATTGCATTTATTTGTTCATTCACCAAATATATGAGTGCCTACTATGTGCTATTAACTCCTTTCATTATTCATGGAAAGAAAGTTACAGTGGGTTTTGACTACTTGTAATTGGCCATGTACTGTGATTGCTGATAAAACTAAAGGAATTCAAAGCTTCTGTCAAGGGTCAACTGTAATCTAATTATTTAATAGTAAAGCCTTAAATCAACATGCAATTATCAGAGCCACTGTAACAGTCACACTGCTACCTACTTGGGTAATCATTTCATCAAAGAGAAATAAATCCAAGGCAAATAGGCTTCTACTTGGGAAGTAATTATCAGTGTTGAATAGAAAATCAAAATCAGGTCTCCACATTACTACATTAATTTACCAATGAATTGGCAGGAGATAAGGAAGTAAAAGTAGAAACTGAAAACTGATAACATTATTCACTTTTTCCTTTTAAGATCTCAAAGTTTAGATTGGCTGAAGATCACAACATCCGAAATCAGCTTACAACCACAACAACAGAAAAGGCAGGAAATGATCGAACTCAATCTGGTTGCCACCATAAGGGTTGTGGGAATAGGGTGGCATTGGGAAGGAACGATGTGACTGAAATGGAAAGGTGTGAATGAGAGCACCATATGCTTAGGAGCAGAAAGAAGCAGAACAAAGGGTATTGCTGAGAGAGACGATTTGTCGCATAATTCCCGGATGACATTTACTGAGTAGTGAACCACCCAGTTACCAGCTTACTCAAGCCAGTGGTTTTCAAAGGTTGGGCCCTGGACCAGCACCAGCAGCATCAACTGAGAACTTGTTTAAAATGCAAATTCCCAGGCCTCATCCTATCAGAAATTCTGCAGTGGGTCCCAGAAATCTGTGTTTTAATGGAATATGACGCCCTCTCGGGTGTGAGAACCACTGTGGTAGGCAGTACTTTCTGGAGCACTGGCAGCAGGGGCAGGCCTACTTGATATCATTTCTCTTCTGTCTGTGCTTTTGTGCCCTTACAGGTCCACCTTGGCTGCCACCCATGCAATGAAATCCTCACAACACTTTACTTACCTTAATCCCACCCATCCTTCAATTTGCAGCAAAAACATCACTTTCTCTGTTCAGTCTTCACTAAAAATTTCTCTTCATAGGAGTTTCTATCACTCTAAATGAAAGCACTTATGGCAATTATACACATTTTAGCACTTTATTATTTCATCAAGTAAAGCTTTATCTGTCCACTCAGAGTCAGGGCTTGTCAGGATGCTCGTTTTATAACCCCAAAGCTCCCACCAGCAAACTAAGCTCATTTAAGGGCACTGTAAATGTTAACTGATTGACTCATATGCTCACAGATGGGTAGGCAAACTCTTTTTAAAAAAGAAGATACTTTGTCACAAGGCTGATTTGAGCAGTGAGAGGATCTGAAGATATAAAATGAAATTTCAAAGCACCTTCCCTTGGTTTGGCTTGGGTTGGCTTGTGTGGCATCTCACAACATTATGATGCAAAATCCTTCAGCCTTATTTGAACTTTGGACCCACCCAAAGTGAGATTCTCTGATAACATAAAACAGAGAAATTCCTTGGGTAATTGATTGGTCACTTAGCTAGGAAAACTCCTGTCCTAGGTGGGTGCTGAAGAGAGAAGCGGGGAGTTAAACTTAACTCTCAGGCCAGAGGAATCAAGGCCTTCAGTTGAAGAGTTCTGAATTACTTTGGGTTCTCCCAGGCTGGTCTGGCCCTTGCAGAAGTTCCAAACATAGTACCAAAGGATTACACTAGGTGAGTCCTTTGACTGAAACACTAAAGCAAATCTTAACAATGGCTGTCCCTATTCCCATCCTAACTCCCAGGTGCTGACTTCTGGGAACTTGCTTGGGCTTCAATAGATGAAAAGCAACTAGTTGGTAGTAAGTTATATATTAAAAGTGACTTAATTTTTAAACATGTCCTACCTATATATTTCACTTGAGTTGAATGCTGATTTAAAGATACTTTTAATAAACTGAAAGATTTAGTTTGATGGAGTATTGAAAAGGAGGGGATTGTTGAGAGACAAGCTGAAGAAGAAGATAGGAGCCAGATCATGGAGGACTTTATTAGGCAAAGTGGGGATCTGGGACTGGTTGAAGAATTTAAGGCACATGAGTTTCCTGATCTGGCTACAGTGTGGAGAGTGGATTGGAGGGGGTTAGTGTATTTGCTCAGCCCTTTAGACGTGTAATAAAACAAAATAATTTGAAGGTCATTTCATACTACTACATCTGAATACCTGGTTATAAATAAAACCCCTCATTTACCAGATGGGAAACTGTGTGTTGAAATGTACCTCAATTCTTGGATCTTTCAACTTATCACAGATTTTGAAATGTACAGTAGAATGACTCACTATGAGGAAAAATAAAATATTACAAACATTCCTCAATCACTAAGCTCCGAGTAATAAATGCATTGAGGAGTCTGTGTTGGGCATATGGAGAAGCATATGTTCCCTCATCCTTTGAGCTGGTAGAGCTGTGAATGTGAGATTAGCCTCACAAAAAATGACAGAAAGGGAAATTTTATACATATATATATTTTATATTTTTGTTTCAAATATGTACATGTTGAATTCCAGTATAATACAAAGAAAGAGAACAAAAATTTATAAATCCACTGGAACTCATAAAACTTATACTGGGAGACAAGATGAATTTATGGCTGGGTTTTTTTAGGCTTATACTCTAATAAGTGATACATTTCTGGGGCATGAATTAGCCTAAAGAATTTTTCAAGTCCTAGTAGTAAGAAGCAATATAATAATAGGGTTCAATCATTACTGGTTATGAAACTAATTATTTTTACAGAATCTTCATGCAAAACCTAAGCTGTATTTGGATGTGTTTACTTTATGGAAGCTCATCAGGTAGTTCACTTGTAATTACTGCAATTTTTTTAGTATGAACTCATACTGTAGTAAAAAGTTAAAAAAAAAAAAAATCTTAGCTGTGCCAGTATGTACGGGCTTGACTTCCAACCATGGTTGTGCATGAGGCACAGAACAAGAGAAGGCTCTGTAGCAGGTTCAGACTGCATGACCATGGGATCCACTGATCCTACTATATATGTTTCATGAAGATGCTGTCAGACTCGGAAAACATTGGAATGGACTCTAAAATTCACATCTTGGGAATAACACCCAACAATGTTGGGGCACTGTCCTTCAGGATTTGATATTTACTTTGAACCAATAGCCATTATATGGTACTATGTCCCTAAAAGATAAACTACATGAGTCTGGGAGTCAAGAGTAAAATTAAAAGGGGCCCCCCTCACTGGTGCTCCTAATGATCCACTTGGGGAATCTGTGTTTTCCATTCCCACAACTCCCCATAGGTCCTGGAGGAGTAGAGGTTCTGGTTTCCATGGTGGGGTGAGCTGGAGTACACACACCTCTACCAGGGTACCATCAAGAATCCCAATAAACTTAATGTTACAGCTGCCATCTGGTCATTTATGGCTTCCCATGCCAGCAGTCTAGCAGGCAAAGAAAGGAGTTATATTGGCAAGGGTAATGAACCCTAATTATTGAGGAAATGGAGTTGCTATTGCATAAGGGGAGAAGGGAGGAGTATGTCTGTGACTCAAGGGATTCACCAGGGCAGCTCTCAATGCCCTCCTGAATGTTAATAATCATAACCAGGACGCAGAAATAACAACATTCTGGTAAAGGAATGGTAGCCGGGGGTTCAACTCCTCAAGGATGAATGTCTCAGTGACTCCACTGGGCAAGCAACATAGCTCAGCAGATGTGATTGTCGAGGGTGAGGAGAAGTTGGAATAAGTCACAGAAAAATGTAATGATGATTATCATTTGCAGACTCGGGAATAATTGTAGTAGGAGATACTCTAGCTTGTCCCATTAACGCTACTGCAATATTTTTTTAAAGCTGCTTTAGCCAGGCATCACCTTGAAGAATCAATGGTAAGACTCAGAGAAATTAACATGGGTAATAAGTGGATTTCAGTAATGTAAGGGGTACACAACACCAGGCAGGTGTTGTTAATGTCCCCACATTCTCTTGCCCTTACCACTCACTTGACCTGGCCTGCATTTCTCTGCCTTCCAGCAAGACAAGTTGGAAGTGCCAGTGAATTAACAGCCCCAGAGCAGCCTTCAACCAATGACTGATGGAAGTTGCTATACAAATGCCTCAGTATCCTTGCTCCCTTGGTGGGATAATGCTGAGATATATGCCTTCCACAATGGCTCCAAGAATTTCCCCAGAAGGTTTAAGTTCTGGTTATTCCTTCGGTAGTTGGCTTGATTACACGAATCTTTATTTACTGTCTTTCTTTCTTCGTCCCACTTACCCACTCCCCTTCCAGGGTTTCCTCCACTTAGAAAATAAACTACTTTCACTTGAATCTTTGTCTCTGGGTCTGCTTCTTAGGGAAATCTAAAATAAGACATGCATAGAGACACTTTGAATTCACCTCACTTAATCTTTGTTTCAGGAATACTGAGAAACTACTCAAAGGTCATTTAATTAATAAATATAGCTACTGGACTTTGAACCCAGGTCTTTCTGACCCATGTTCATTCCTGTACTCCATGTTGCTCTCAATTCAACCTGGTTGATATTTGGTGGGTAAGTTATATTTTCCAGCATTGAGCATGTTTGACTCTATTCAACCTCCTGATTGAAGACACCATCTTTTTGACCCAAAATCAAGTTTGTGGTCTCAAGGCTGATTCCCAAATTGGAGCCATGTTATTCAAGGTATCTAGGAGCTGATTTCAACCAGATGGTTCCTGTCATGGATTGCTGGACCAAATTTATACCAGAGGCCATAAGTTACATGATTCAGAGAACAAAGGCAAGGGCACAACTAAAGAGAAATGGACAGTAAAAGCCTTCAAGTGAGAAAACAAAAACAGAAGAGAAGCCCTGTTTTACTGTACTATTCTTGGCTTTCCAAAACTGATCTTTTACAATCTTCCTAGGTAAATAAGTAAATACAAATATTTAAAGCAATTTTGTCTTCTTTCTCTAGGAAAATAACTTTAGTACCAGAGGAAAATAGTTCAGGGAAAAAAACCCAAGTCAAGGCTCTATGATCTTTATAATTAAAGGTGATTCAATAAACAGAAATCATACAAGGTTCACCTGCACATTTACATACAGCATTTGCCTCGCTTTTTAATAATTCTGTTCACTAAGGTAGATTGACACTTCTAAAGGGTCTCATTTTTTTTACAGTTGGTTGTATCTACATTATCTGTGTACAAATTAGAGGGCAGGTGTTAAAACTATGAGGAGCTGTGTTATGTCCTGATTTTAGCAAAATTAAACTTTTTAGTTGGGATGACCCCATTTCCCCCAAATCACCCAAAGATATTAGTATCCAAAACTCATAGCCCAGATGCACACTTTAATATTACATAGGTTAGTGTATGCTACTTCTTAAAATATATAAAATCTAATTTTAATATTTCTACATATCAACCATCACTTTGGACTCCCCTTGAAGTGCTAATTTAGCGACTGAGTCACGAGACACTGGACACTACTGAATCACTCAGTCATCCATTTTGAGGAGCAGAAGTTAGCTCTCTAGCACCTTTAATTGTTATTGGTCCCTGTCTACCAGATAATAAATGCCTGTTACAAGGAGTTCAAGAAAGGTCTCCCTTGGCATCACGTTTCAGATAACTGAGGCTCAGTAAGAAAGTGGTTCAATATTCTATTCACTTTACACATTTATGAAGATTCATTTTCATATGTTTGGGTAACTGATAAAATCTGCCACTTTCTGAAACATATACGAGCACAGCAGTACCGAATGACTGTTTAGTAAGTACTGATGTGATGAGGCATGTTAGCTCATTTAATTAATCCTCACGACTCTCGTAGGAGAGTGTCTCAGAAGTCAAGGAAGGAAGATGTTTCAAGATGGAAGAAGTATTGCAAGCTGTTTGCAAGTAGATCGGTAAAATTGTACTGTATGTATGTTTTAACTTTTCCTCCAAAATATAAATATTTCCTACACAAGGAGACTGAAGTTCATATAAGTTAAATAAATTTCCAAGATCACAAAACTATAAAAGTCTATAAATCATGTCTGTCTCATGTGAAAACCCATTCTATTATCTCATTGCTGGCTCTAACGCTATATTCTTATTTATATAATACCTTTAAACCATAATAGAAAAGGGAAGATATGAATAAATATCTAGATATATCAAGTAACTAGTTCATTGGACATTTTAGCTTCTTTTAATAACGATCCACAGACATGCGACTTTCTAAAAAACCTTTTCAATGATCCAGGTGCTTGTTCGCTCACACTCTGGAACAACCACTTAAGAGCTTTGGTGTTAAAAGGCTCTCATTTCTCCTTCCCTGACTGTTGGCTCCAAGTCAAAGCTTGGCACCTCATCAGAGTACAAGATCTCTAAGCTCTTTTCCTGAGTCCTGTGGAACAGGCTGTCAGAAGCAGCTGGGAAACCAAAACTCTTTTTTGTCTTCCTCCCCAGATGTTTTATCCTAAGGATACTAGAAGCCACCTCCTCAATAAGACCATGCTTCCTGTGCCTGCGCTTTACCATTCAAATCAAATGTTTGAAAAGAGCTCCATGTACCATTTAGCCTGGCAATATCTGAAACAATACTATAATGATTCATGTGTTCCTTCATTCATTTATTCATTCAACTATTATTTGCTGGCTGATTTCTACGTGCTAGGCCATGTATACACAACAGTAAACAAAAACAGTCACTGTATTACAGAATTTAGTGAAGAATATATGTATAGTTTAAATGACCATACAAATAAAGATAAAATTACAACTATAAAAACTCGATGAAGGAAAAGCAAAAAAGATGCTTTTAGAAAATGCAGTGAGGGGCGCCTGGGTGGCTCAGTTGGTTAAGCGTCCGACTTTGGCTCAGGTCATAATCTCGCAGTTCGTGGGTTTGAGGCCTGCATCGGGCTCTGAGCTGACCGCTTGGAGCCTGGAGCCTGCTTCGGATTCTGTGTCTCCCTCTCTCTCTGCCCCATCCCCACTCACATTCTGTACCTCTCTCTCTCAAAAATAAATAAACATTAAAAAGAAAAAGAAGATGCAGTGAGAAGTGAACCAGTTTTTGTGGTTGATAAAAGGCTTCCATACAGAGGTCACACTGGAGCTGAGATATGAAGATAAGTTGATATTAACTAGGTGAAAGAGAATAAAGACGTCTCAGGGAAAGGGGAAAAGCATGTGCAAAGATCCTGTGGCAGAAAGGAGTGTGGCACAACAAAGAAATGTAAAAAGGCTAATGTCTGCAGAGCAGAATCACAGGATAGTATGGTATCAGAAGAGGTTGCAGAGGTGGGTAAGCCACACCTACGTAAGTCTTATAGGATGCTAAATGTTTTTGTTTACACTTAAGGACACAGAAGAATTCATGGAAAGTTTTTAAGCCATGAATGTGAAATGATAAAAATTTAGTTTTGAAAATAGATTTGGATTTAAGGAATCTCTGGCTGCAGTTCAGAAAACATTGGACATAGGAGTCAACATACATATAGGAAGAAAACTAAGAGGTCACTGCAGTTACTGAGGAGAAAGATGATTGTTAGGACTAACGCAAAGGTGGGCAATGGACAGCAAATACTAGGGGTTAAAGTAAATGAGACTTAGCAATGGACTGGATATAGTAGGAAAGAAAGAGGGAGGTATTCAGGTTGTCTCCTATGTCTGTGGCTTGTACAACTGCATAGAGGTACCATCATCTAAACAGGGAATAAAAGAAGGGGAGAAGTTTGGAGGAGAATATCCTAAGTCCAATTTTGGTCATTTTGAGTTTGAGGTGTCTTTGTGATCACCAGGTGCAACCCTCAGGAAGGCATTCAGGTATGGCTGGCACCCATGGATATACGGGTCTGTAGTCCCAGGAGAGGTAAAAATTAGAGACTTGAATCTGAGGGCACACAAGGAGTACAGGAAGCCACAGGCATGTTTTAGTTCACCTGGAAAAGTTCTGCAACAGAACACTAAAGACGTTCGATATTTCATGGCCAGGTCTATCTAGGGAGATGAACTGGCAAAGGAGACAGAGAAAAAGCAACAGAAAAGGAGGAAGAAGATTGGGAGAATATGTCAGGAAGAATTGGGAGAGCATCTCAAGATGGAAGAAGTGGATAATGGTATGTGTAGTTATTTGAGGAAAGGGGCTTTGTCTCCAACTTCATTGTCTATCTCTTTCCTCACCGTTAACACCTAGCACAGTGCCTTACTTGGAGAAAACATTTTAAATGCATTTATTGAGAAAATGAATAAACATCTCTTGGTGAACTGGATAAAAGGAAAGACCCACAAAGCATATAATATAATGAAGCCAAAAGTTAATATATTTAGGGAGGGAAAATGTATATAAATATAAAACAGGATTACACTGTGTAAAAAAATAACAGAAACAAAAGCAGAGTGGAAAGAAATATCGGCAGCTCAGAATGGACTGGCCACAAATCCAAACATCATGTTGTCATCATAAAAGAAAATGAGCAGTGTAAAATGAATGGGCTGTTTACTCACACTGATTACGCTACTTGGTTTCAGTGTGCAGTTATGACCTACTTAGGTAAGGAAGACTGGAAAAATATTAGGAAATATTTAAAGAACCACAAGAAGATGAAAGTTTGGAAAATAATAAAAAGCATTATAATATAATGGCATAATTGACTAAGATGGTATTCTTCCTTGAACATTTATATGAAAGCACAGTATGGTGTCATAGTATTAACCTTGAGATTAATATATTCTCCACATGCCTCAGTTTAATCTAGTATGAAACTGATTACCCTTTCTAAATCAACTCACATTGTTAGCCTATGCCAGTGCTAGGGATAATGAATACAGTACATTTCACTTACTGCTTTGAAAATACATTTATTTTCCCTAAAGCAAACTCTTCTAAACTCTATTCCAGGGATTCTGGGAGAACATGAAACATTCTATTTTTACCAATTTATATAGTTCATGGGCTTTTGCTAGTAATCCTACAGACAAATTGATGGTCCATACAACTGTGTATGCATTTGTAACTCTTATTTTAAGTCTTAATTTCATGTCCTCCTCCTTGCTTTGCTTCTTTCTTCTCACCTACTTTTAATTCATTATCCTAATATATTTAATACTTGTTAAAGGCCAACTTAAATCCTTTCTAAAACAATGCACATGTGCAAATAAATAAGCAAATAGGTGAATGAGTTACTAAGATCCTTCATAATATTAGATATTTCAGTCACCTCTACCCTCAGACATACCTTTTCTAAAAAAGAAAAGCCTAATATATTTTTAGTTTAGCGTCATCCAACCCATGTGTTTCCCTGAACAGTTCATTTTAGTTGCTAAAGTGAGGAATGGAGTTTTGAAGAATAATTTGGGGGTGAAAAAACATACAGAAACAGCAGGTGTATGTGAGGGAAATGGATGGAAAGGTGGAGATTAAAAAAAAAAATTTTTAACATTTATTCATTTTTGAGAGACAGGGCGCAAGCAGAGGAGGGGCAGAGAGAGAGGGAGACACAGAATACGAAGCAGGCTCCAGGCTCAGAGAGCTATCAGCACAGAGCCCGACGTGGTGTTCGAACTCACAAACCATGAGAGTGTGATCTGAGCCAAAGTTGGATGCTTGACCAACTCTGCCACCCAGGTGCCCCCATGAAAGGTGGAGATTTTTAATGTCACATGATGGTGGTCTAGGAATTCACACTGCAATGTGTCACAAGTATGAATCAATATGTTGAGTTATTTTGAAATACTTTCGTTGCTTCTCTGGGTTCTTGTGACTATTCCACTGTTCTAAAAGTGTTAGATCTCAGGTCACATGGATCCTGTCTTTCTGGGCATATTCTGTGGACCTGTTAGAGAATAATTATCAGGAAGTATTGCCTTCATGGTAGGAGAGCTCATCCTGTACGTTGTATGGAGAATTTAGAAAGGCAAAAAGGAGAATAAAGGTATTACAAGAAAAGAAACTACATGAAGGTCTGAAGCTGAGAATAAAAAATAATAAAAGTGAAAAGTATGGAGTAACTGTGTCTTAAAGACAAGAGAGACTAACAACTGGAGTAGAGAAAGCTGTTGGTTGCTCCAGAAAATGAGCCAGCCCTGTGGGCCAAGCAGAAGCTACAACAGATTTTTGAGCAGGAGAGTGATATAATGAAAACAGTACTTGAAACATGTTAAATAGTATTCAGATTGACTAAGGTTGGTATAATGGGTTGGAGAGAAAGGATGGTTCTAAGAGAACAGTCAAGAAAAAATCAACTGAACCTGATAATACACAAGGAACAGGCAAAGAACCAGCTCAGTATGGAAACTATACTCAAGATTCTACCCTGCATGTGTTTCAGAATGATGACACTCCTAATACAAAAGACACCATGCAGAAAGGACAAGGGAAGACTGGAAGGAAGGATCAGTTGAGAACATCATAGTAGATCTCCAGTAATACAGTGGGTCATTTGAGAAATACGAGCAGCCAGACATACAATGTTGAGGGTAAAGGTAAGTGCTTAGAGCTAGAGACGCAAAGCTGGAAATCATCTGCATAGAGATTATAGGATAAGCCATGTGAACAAAAAAGCAATAAAAAATGGGTTTCTTTTTGTTAAAAAAAAATTTATATTAATAAAGACGGTCCTGACTTTCGATGGTTCGACTTACGATTTTTTAGCTTTATGATGGTGTGAAAACAATAGGCTTTTAGTAGAAACCGCACATCAAGTTTTGAACTTAGATCTTTCCCCGGGCTAGCAACATGCTGTACGATACGGAGCTGGGTGGTGGCAGAGAGCCGCAGCTCGGGCAGCCGTGCGGTCACGGGGTGAACAACCCAGACGCTCACAACCACTCTGTACCCGTTCAGCCATTCCATTTTTCACTTTCAGTAAATAGTCAAGATATTACATGAGATATGCATCACTTTGTTATAAAATAGGCTTGTGTTAGATGATTTTGTCCAATTGTAGGCTAATGTGAGTGTTTGCACCACGTTTAAGGTAGGTAAAGCTGAGCTATGATGATTCGTAGTTTAGGCACGTTAAATGCATTTGTGACTTAACAATATTTTCAAACTTATGATGAGGTCATCAGGATGTAACCCCATCACTAGTCCAGGAAGATCTGTAAAATTAAATTGTTTTCATTATATGAAATACAGAAAATAGGTTAAATGATACATATAAAAATCAAAATTGCTTGCAATCCTACCATATAAAGATAAAAACTATAAGCTCCCTAGCATATATCCTTTCAAGATTTGTTTTTACATACATGCTTTTTTAAAGTTTTTTGTTTGTTTGTTTATTTAGGTTTATTTGTTTTTGAGAGAGAAAGATGGAGAGAGCAAGAGAGAGAGTACGTGGGAGTAGGAACAGAGAGAGAGGGAGAGAGAGACTCTCAAGCAGGTTCCGTGTAGTCAGCTCAGAGCCTGATGCAGGGCGTGAACTGAAGAACTGTGAGATCATGACCTGAGCCAAAATCAAGAGTCAGACATTCAACTGACTGAGTCACTCAGGCACCCCTCTATACATACTTTTTAATGCTATATGTAAATAATATGGCATAGTTCAACACTTTCAATTGTATCCCACTTTCCAATTACTGTTCATCCCCTGGGAAACAGGGTCTCACATCCAGCAAGCTTGAGGAATCCACACACTAGATCCTTCCCCTGGACATAAACACTATAGATTAGTATGTAAGAGCCCCATAAAAGTAATAACTGACAATCTTAGTCGTTTCATGCACACCTGTTAACATCTTTCTGAATATGTGCTCTCTAGTTGAGAAGCTTAGGTTCACCGTCCGCCTCCCAGCTTTGATGTCTTCAGAAAGTTGTTACTTACACATCACTGTACTCTTCATGAAAGAAGCACAGGAATACACACAGACTGGTGAGATATTTAAAAGAGACAATGTGCATGAAGCACCTAGAATGTCTGGTATATAGTTATCATTCGAAAAACTGGGCCAGTTTTGATGTCTTAATCACTAACTGTAGCTTCCCTTTAACTATAAATCATAATTATTTGTCATTTTAATATTTTTCAATATCAACCCTTTTAATGACTCCATAGTAGTGTATCATATGACTATCCTATAATTGACTTGTCTCATTCTATATTGTGGGACATTCATTTCCATTTTTTGTCTTTCAGAAATAATGTTTCAGCAGATATCCTCACATATAAAGCTTCATCAGCAGCTCTGATTAATTCCTTATGATTGATTCCTAGAAATTTCTGGGTCAAGGGGAATAAATATTTTTAAGGTTTTTGACACAGCTTACTAAAAAGTCCTCCAGAAAGCATGTACCAAACTGCATTTCTGAGTAGTGACTAAGTAGTGACCCTCATGTGCTAATGTCTGTGTTGGATAATAGTGGAGATTGATTACTACACAGAAGCAGACAGAAAGAAAAGTCTTATTACATTTATACTTCCTGCAGGTATAGAAGAAAGAAAGAAGTTAAACATAAGAAGTAGCTGTTTGAAAGATAAACCCATTTCCATGCTGACTTTCCAGGCCTCTTTCTAGGCTGAGCGACCCTGAAGGGCAAGTCTTATAGAGCAATGCCTAAAGTTATAGATGGTTAGAGAACATAGATTATAGACCTAGGACCTAGGTCTATAGGATATATAGGATGTAGGCTCTACAGCATATAGATTATAGATCAATGGTTATAGATTAAGATGAAAGTGATACTACTAAAAGATTAAAGCAACTTCTTATTTGTGCAATAATGAATTTTAAAGAGTCAGCTCTTTGCTTTTCAATGACATAAGAGTCTATTTACATGCAAGCTGCTCGGTACTGAAATGACAGGGTACTGAGGGCATTCCATTTCTAGGAATCAATCATAAGGAGTTAATCAGAGATGGTGAAAATGTTTTATTTGTAAGTGAAGTAACAACAATACACTTGAATATAGAGTCTTATGGGTCACTGACCTCGGATTCCCCATTACCTATACGGAGACAGCAACTTAATAGGTCAACAGGGTATAGCTATTGTATTTATGGAGACTTTGTGTAGGAGGTTTACACACCCTTATTCCTGGGTATGACTCTTGTTCCTCAAGAGTGAGATACACTCAGTAAATTTAGAGAGTGAAATCATGGATAGTGTATTTCCAAGGTGCATCAAGAATGTATGGTGATTAACAATATCTCCTTCAGCTACACATGATATATTTATTCACAGATACCAAGCAAAGGTCCTCTCCAATGATATATTCAGTGAAGAATCAAACTGACACTCTATATAATGCCACCAAATGTCATCAGATTATTCTGGAAGTATATTTCATGCTTTAAATGATTTTTCTTATGTTTAAATGCTGTTAATTAAATAATAAAAGTTAAAGACCCTATTCTTAATTTTAAAGTTTCTCCTCTCTCAACTTTTACCTAAGGCTCTGAGTTAGTTACATGAATTATCCAGTTTTGCTGTCTTTTTTTTTTTTTTTTGATACTTAGTTGTAGTACTGTCAAATCCCCAGTCATAGATCAAAAAGGATAAATTGTAAGATGGCTAAGCAATTAGAACCACTAAATTCCAAAAATTAACAATTTGCCATTATATCAGTAAAACTATGTTAGTAAATGATTATGTAGTTTGTATCCTGGATTCTTGAGCTAATAAAAAAAGAAGTAATACTTTTTACTTACCTATATAATATAAAATTTTGTAAGTTCTTTTTGTGAGATGCATTTCCCTCGATGAGTAAAAGTTTCTCCTAAACTTGAAAGAAATCACTGAATTTTACACAGTAAAGCATTTAGAGGTTCTCACCTGAGTAAAGAAGGGTAGAAATGTGATATGCAAGAAAACCAATGTAATGGTTGCTTAAAAAATGGTTTCATGGAATTTGAAGCAGAGTCATCCATGCCATGCTGAAAAGTCCTGGGGAAATATAATAATTATTTCATAATATACAGAAAACATTACCCATGAAGACCATCAAAACTTTTTATTCTCACTTAGTCAAAGTTAATGATTTTACACAAAATGATATCGTGTTAGAATGGACAATGCATTCATCCACTTGGAATCTGTGTTAATAGGTAACACAGAGGCCCCCATATAGCATTCCTTATACTTAGAAAGGTCTGACAATATCATCATTATATTATAATTCTCATTATAAAATTTGTCAAACATAAATGTATAAAGAATAGGACAGTAAATACCATTTCTATCTCCCTCCTCAACCTAGATCCAATAAATGTCAATATTTTGTCATATTTGCTTCATTTATGTAAGATGTTTAGCATAAAGATACCTCTCTTTATTATTTAAAGTGATTTATAAATACTAAACAATTAATGAGAATTTATAATTAATCCTGTATGCTCCTAAGAGCCTATAGAGAGCTTATAAAGAAGAATTTAACTGTAAAATATATGACTATGATTTCAAAATTAGAACAATTTGGCTAGAATATCTGGTTTACAACTATCTTTGGAGAAGTGACTATAACATTTTTCTTGGTTGGCCCAAATTCAACAATAAATCTTGAGGTAATAAGAAAGAATTTGCTACATAAAATCTTTAGTAGATAGCTTGGTTAATAAAATTTTTATCATAACAGGAGACTATACTTGCCTACATGGAGTGAGGAATAACAACTGGGAATATTTTAGAAATGGAATTGTTTGAAGTGGTACTCTTTTTATATATAGTACAGGAACAACAGCGTCTTTAAATAATATGTAGAACAGAATTCCATTCTGAAAACCCTTCTTACCTTTTCATTCCATATCCTGCTTCTTATAATATCACACTTTCCAAATTTGACCTGACTCTTCTCTGTCTTGCCAAATTGAACACCTTCTAATTAAATATACTTCAACATTTTTTAGACTTTAATATATCTCTTCTTTGAATATTTATTTATTTATTTATTTATTTATTTATTTATTTGTTTATTTTGAGAGAGAGAGAGAGAGAGAGAGAGAGAGAGAGAGAGAATGAGCAGAGGAAGGGCAGAGGGAGACAGAGAGACAGAGAATCCCAAGCAGTTTCCATACTGTCAGTGCAGAGCCTGGTGTGGGGGTTGAACCCACGAACTTTGAGATCATGACCCGAGCTGAAATCAGGATTAGGAGTCTTAACTGACTGAGCCACCCAGGGGCCCATAATATATCTCTTCTTTGAAAGCCATTTTTTTTTTTACTAATTTTTTTTTTTTTTACTAAATTTCAGAAAGAACAAAAGTTACTAGATAGGCTTCAAAATGAGGCTGTCATATTTCCAAACCTTACATTACACTGTGTGAACCAAGCAGAAGCTTATATCAGGATCCTAGGATATGCTTTTCTAAGGAGTATGGACTTTGTGCCAGCAGTGAGGAATCACTGAAGACTTTAGAGCATGGGAGTTATATCACCTATCTTATATTTTCAAAAAATCACTTGTGCAATAGTGTGGAGTGTTGACTAAAGAGATCAAGGCTAGGGAAGATCAGACAGAAGAGAACAATGTCCTAAACCAAAGTAAGAGGCAGAGGAGACAGGGAGTAGGAGACAAATATAAAAAATATAAAATTAATAAAATCAACGATATTCATTCCTTAAAGACATGGGGTTGGAGATGGCACAGGGAGAAGGTAGAAGGAGAAGGGCTAAGGGTTAAGAGAAACCTGGGATGGCTCGAAGGCATTTTACTTAGTTTCAGATATGTTGAGGGAACTGCAGGAATTTGAAGTATATCCAAAGAGAGACATCCACTTGAAACTTAGATTTGCTGATGTAACATATACAAGAGATATCTAGGGGGAGGATATTGATGTGGAAGTCATTAGCATAATGGCAAGGCCAAGGGGATGGCTGAATTCACCCAAAAGAAAGTGTAAAAGGAAAAGAGATGGTCTGGAACACACTGACAATTAAAGGATGAAGTGAGAAAAAGAAGCACTCAAATGAAACCAAGAAGGAATAATCAGAGATGCAGGCAAAGAGCCAGGAGACAGTGATGATAGGTAAACCAAGGGAAGAAAAATGGCCAGTAGTGATAAAAGCTGCACAAAGGGTAATTGACAAAGATTTGAGTTAGCTACTGGGTAGGCATGGATGACCTGGCCCACGTTTTTTGTTTAGCATGATGAGGGCAGTTGCAGTGCATTGAACGAATGGTAGGTGTGAAAGTGCAGACAATGAGTGCATACTACATTTAGAAAGGAAACAGGGGCGCCTGGGTGGCTCAGTCAGTTAAGCGGCCGACTTCGGCTCAGGTCATGATCTCGCGGTCCGTGAGTTCGAGCCCCACGACGGGCTCTGTGCGATAGCTCAGAGCCTGGACCCTGTTTCAGATTCTGTGTCTCCCTCTCTCTGACCCTCCCCCGTTCATGCTCTGTCTCTCTCGGTCTCAAAAATAAATAAATGTTAAAAAAAATTAAAAAAAAAAAAAAAAGAAAGGAAACATAAAAATAAAGAAAGATTTTTTTTTTTTTTTTTAAAGTAGGCTTCACACTCAGCACAGAGCCCAGCGAGGGGCTTGACCCTGAGATCAAGACCTGAACTGAGATCAAGAGTTGGGTGCTTAATTATCTGAGCCAGCCAGGTGCCCCCAAAAGAATATTTTTAAATATAAAAGAGTCTTTGGAGAAAGAGTCAGAAGACAGAAAGAGTATTTAAAAGACTACAGCTACGGAGTAGGAGGTAAATGTGATCGAGAGCTCAGGTGAAAATATTTGTTTTGGTTGGGAAAAGAGATACATTGATCAAAGGATTTAGAGGCAGTAAGGATCGAGATAATCATTAAAATAGAAATGAGAAGTCAAAGTACATTCATGATGATCTAGGTTTTCTCAGAAAAGTATAGGGGCAAAGTCATCTGCTAACAAATAGTGGGATAGGGCAAGGTGGAGGGTTTGCTAAAGTGGAGGAGGATGGAAGAGAAAGCCACCCAGATGTAAGACAAACACTGGAGTTATCAGAAAGTACAAAAGGCCAGCTAAGTGAATGTCATGGACAGTTTTCCAAATTCTGGATGGAGAGGCCAAGAAAGTGAGGGAAGAGAGAAGGGATATGCACTAGCAAGGGAGCTAGGAAGGGTTGGTACTGGCATAACGTGAGAGAAGAAGCAAGCGTTCTGGAAAGAGAGAAGACCTCAAAGGAAAGCAGTCTGGAAGAAAAGGATGGGACAAGAGATGAAGGGCTTGATGAGAGACCAGTAGGCATCGGGGGCTGTGGTATTGTAACCTCTGCCCGTTTTACCACCTACATGATTGAGCCCTTTGCATAAAGTCCGTTCTGTCTAATTATCTGGGGGGGGGGGGGCAGTTCATTTCTCCAAGAATGAAAACCTTACCTAGAAAGTACTCTCTGCCATGGTCAGCTGGCTCTCTAGACTGCTCTACCTCAAAACCTTATAAAAAGTCTTCCCTGACTAAGAAATTTTCTATCTCACCACCTCATCCCTGTCTATGGTCTTATTTTGCTTTGTTTCTTCTTAGGACTTAAGTCTACCTCCGATCCTCTTACATTTATTTTTTTGCTGTCTGCTCTGTACCCAAGGGGAGGGTCACTGAAGATTATCTAGAGGCAGTGCACGGGCACATGCAGGATCTCTGGAGCCAGACGGACTGAGTTTGTATTTTGGTGTTTTGGGTGGGCTTTTTATTGGACACACAGTGTGGTTTGGCAATTTATTCAGTTTCAGTTTTCTCATTTGTAAAATGGTAAAAAAGAAATAATAATCACCTCACGAGGTCAGCGTGATGATTGAGATAATGCACATAAAGGACCTAGAAAGTGTATGTACATAATACAGGACCAACATATGTAACATATTATCAGCATGAAAACAACGGTTGTAAACACTTCTTAAGAAGGTCTACAGCTATCTCAGAGTCTAAATGGTTGCCTAATACAGTTTCATCCTTGAGATTAGAAAACAATAATGGAGAATCTAAGGATAATGGAATGGGTATTTGGAATGGTGTGAAAACTTCTCAGACCACAAACCACTGGCAATACAGTATTTCCCAGAACACTTCTGCCAGTACCTAAGCTCTTTTATTCCGCTCATGGTTTCTCAGTCATCCCGGTAATAGTAGGGTTATTTGGCTATAAGAAATGTTATGGCAGATGTTTATGGTCTCAGAGGGGGTGGGATCTGTATAAGCATTTAATTCCACAGCAAGATCCCAAATTAGTGTCATTATTCTGGAGAGTATAACAGGGTGAAAATTGGCCCACAAGCCTCAATGGGGGAATGAAATGATGAGCTGGCTATTAGATAACCTCTAATGATGTTTTGGTATACACTTAAAAGAGAGGATGCTCTAAATAATTCATAGTGGAGAATAAAACACAATCATATGAGCCACAGAGTTATATTTTCCACAAGACTTAAAAGAACTTTGATACAGCAAATTTAAATACTCTTTAAAAAATAAGTAATTGTCCATAGGTTGAAGCAAAATACATTTCCTCACATTTCCAAATTAGCAGATTGTAAAGATGTTTTTGCTTAGGGGGAAAAATGTGAATTGGGGGAAATTCCTTGCCTTTGCCCTTCCTCCAGCATCAGCTGGCCTTTGCCCCTTCCCTCTCGCTAACATCAGACAGACTCTGCGGTCTTCACAGCATGCCACTTGGGCCCTCTGCCCCAGATTCAGTCTCTTGTGGGTCTGTGATGTACAAGTATGTTGCCTTCCTTCCTTTCTTCATTAACAAAACTGAATGACTTTTGGGGGCTTATGCAGCCAGCTGCTGCTAGAAAGAAAGAAATCCAATGCACATCAAAAGTGAGAACAACTGATAAGCAAAAAAGAGTTAGCTGGGTTTTACGCTTCTCTTGTGCCACCCTGCTTTTGGCTGCCCTCCCAGGAGAACTCTGTCTCATAATACGATGCTAATGGATTAAATCTCCAGGATGGAATTGAGGCAGCAGAGGGATGTAAGTTTCACAGGGGTGGAGGGGCCAGGCCAGACACCTCACTTCTGTGTCTACCATAGTGCCTAAGCCACCGGAGGTGCTCAAGAAATTAAAGTACCAAGAGAAGACCACAAGTTCAGAAGAAGTAGAATTAGTTTGAAACTGAACTACAGAGATAGCAATGGAATATTCGAGACAATGAAGACATGCAAGCCTTTCTGATGTCTCAAAAATCACAATTAACCATGAACGTGTAGAGAGAGCCAAATTCAATCTACTTCACCATTTTATTTATTTTTATGTTTATTTATTTTTTAAATGTTTATTTATTTATGTAGAGAGAGGAAGAGCAGGCATGCACATCCACGGGGAAGGGGCCGAGAGAGAGAGAGAGAGAGAGAGAGAGAGAGAGAGAGAGAGAGAATCCCAAGCATGCTCTATGCCCAGCATGGACCCTGACACAGGGTTTGATCCCATAACCTAGGCCAAAATCAGGAGTTGGACACTTAACTGACACACCACACAGGTGCCCCATCTACGTCACCATTTTAAACACAGTTCTAAGTCATTATTTTGCTTTCATAATCCAGCATTATCCCTGGGACTATAAATAGTTGCATGAATATCATTCAGTGAGAGAAATTAAGGTAAGACACTTAGGATAAACAATGGCTCCCCACACTTCTCCTGCCCCCTGCCTTATGTTTCTTATGATTAAAATAACTCTTTGAGGTTAGACAATAATGATTTGAATTTGGAAAATGACTGGCACAATGCTTGGACAGACTGTAGGTACACAGCAGACATTGGTTAAAAAAAAAAAAAAAAAAGAAAAGAATGGGGCGCCTGGGTGGCTCAGTTGGTTGAGGGTCTGACTTTGGCTAAGGTCATGATCTCCTGATGGTTTGTGGGTTTGAGCCCCACATCACCTTGCTGTTCTCAGCACAGGGCCTGCTTCAGATCTTCTGTCCCCTCTCCCATCCCTCCCCTACTCATGCTTTCTTAAAAATAAATAAAAACATTAAAAACAAAAAAAAGAAAAAAGAATGAACAGTGGCAACGAAGATGAATTTCAGGGGCCATTTGTGACAAGCAATCTTGAGTGGTGTATAGCCGAAGGGCAGATGGAGAACAGGACAGATGGTGGTGAGACAGAATAAGACTGGATCCCAGAAGACAGGGCAGGAACCAGCTAGTCAAAGATTCAGGGCACAGGCCTTCTTCAAAGGTCATGACTAGCCCTTCACCAGTGTTTTACTTTATTACCTTATTAGAATCACATATAAGGCTGTTTGTGATTAGAATCACATATAGGCTTAAACAAAAAAATAGAAAGTTTATTCAAAAGCAATGTTTAGAGGAAGGGGATTATGGGGGTCATTTAATCTAAACAAAATGGCTAAAACAACTAACTTCCCTTTCTGAATCCTTTTGCATTCTGCCACTTTTTTTTAACATGTTAATTATTTCAATTTTTATTTCTATTCAGTACGTACTTATTTTTTAACAGCTTTATTAAGGTGTCTAATTCATATACCACAAAATTTACTCATTTTGAGTTTACAGCAAAGTGGTTTCTACTATATTCACAGAGTTGTGCAAACTTCACCACTATCTAATTTTATAATATTTTCATTAGCCTCAAAAGAGATCGTACACCTATTAGGAGGTATGACCGATTCTCCCCTCCTTTCAGCCACTGGCAACTGACTAATCTACCTTCTGTCTCTCATTGCTTATTTTGGAAATTTCTAGTAAAACAAACCTTACAATATGTACTCTCTTTGGTCTGGCTTTTTTTTTACTTCACAAATGCTTTTGAAGTTCAGCCCTGAGGTAGGAAGCACCTGTCAGCACCCCATAGTTTTTTATGGCTGAATGATATTCCCCTGTATGGATAGGCCACATTTTGTTTGTCCATTCACCAATTGGTGGGCATTTGGGTTCTTTTCACTCTGTGCTATTATGAAAAATCCTGCTATGAACACTGTGTACAAATCTTTGTACTGACATACATTTTTGCTTTGTTTACATATATACACCTAAGAGTAAAACTGCTGGGTCAGATGACCGTATGTTCAACATTTTACATAAGCATACTCTATCCTTAACATTTTGAGGAAAGACTTGCTTTCGAAGCATGCCAGGCACTCTAGCAATATGAAAAATGAAATTTTAGTCTAACATGCTCTGCTTTGTGAGGGACAGTGACATACTTTAAAATAAATAAATAAAAAGGCTAAGACCATAACCTCAAAATGATTACCTAGTGTTGGTTTGAAACCAGAGACACAGCATTGAAATACCTTGGGATTTAGTTCTTCAAAGCCATATTGGTGATACCAAGTGAACCCCAAGATAGTAGGTCTGCTATTCTGGTCATAGTGGTCAATATTCTGGCCTATTTCTGATGATTGCGGTTTTTGCCTGTTAGGTTGGCACTTGTACTGAAAATCATCCTTCTGTGTTGTTAAATATTGTAACACTGGGGACAGTGGCTATGTGTGTGTAAATAAATTCAATCTTAACATGGAAAATTTTATTAGACTTTACTTGATGGTAGATACTTCATCTTGCTCAATGCTATAATCCTGGTGTTTAATCCCTGTGCTTAATCACAGGGGCTAGAGAGGCAGCAACATTTGTTGAATTGAAAACGAACTGCACTTACCTAAAATTCTACGAATTCAATTTTAATTTGCTACAGAGAAACTAAAATTAACATTCTATGCAAGCAAAATGCAACATACAAAACCATGTTGGGGTATGTATATGAATGTGCACTGAGTATACTTCTGAATGTGCAGTTTAACTGCCTTTATGAAAGATCTACAAGCAATAGGCATTTTGGAAAAATACACGGTGAATATTTCATGTTTCGGCACGTCTCTTTCCCTGGAGGACAAACTTAAAGTACTCCTTTTATAACATTCTAACAGAAATCTACAAAGGAGAGTTAAAAGAGAACACACATTTTTGCAAACAGGTTTCATTCTTCCTGAAAAGATTTTAAAATCATGTATTCCTGCCCTGGGATTTAGTGGTCCTACGTTAAACTCAGAAAGGAAAATACATTCAGTTTATCTGTCAGAACTACTTGGAAGAAAGGCAGTCACCTTCAAAAAAAGGCATATCACATGTAGTGACAAATGTCAGGTACAGTTTATGAAAAATTCAGTACTATCAACATCTGATTATTACTTTTCACCAATCCCTCAAAGCACAGCTTAATTTTTAAATGTGAGCTAGAGACATATTTTTTTCTTCAATACTAATAATATGACAATTGCATACTCTGGTTGTGAAAAGAAGCTCAATAAGTCAATAGGGTCCTTGCAACACACATACAATTTTTTCCTACTTGGTGAAGATCACCCTGTAGATTTCCTTTGTCAATATAAAGCAAAATATATTTCAAAGATTACACTGATATTCTAGAAAAACAATCATAACATTTAAATCAACTTGGATGGATACAATTTGTGAAAATTTATACGAACTGAGAAATATTGAAAAGGAAAGTACCTAGACTTTGTTCATGCTTAAAGGCAACGTAGCTATCTGTGTTTTATATTAAGAAAAACCAGAGGCGGTGCTTGGTGTAAAATGTTCTGTAATCCTGGTTGAAATTAGCAATTTAAATTTGTTGAATGAGGTTACAGTGCAGTATCTAATGCACAAATCACAGAGATTTGAGTACTTGCATAGTTGTTAAAAAAATGTACCAAAAGGCCATGGGTTAACAATAATCAATGTATGTTACATTATTATTATTAAAATGTGCAATCTTTGATAATAATTTATTTGTTTTACAAATGTATTGGGGGGTTAAAATTTTTCTATTCATCTGTGACAAACCATGAAATTCAATATTGCTCACCATGACCAATCCATGAAATTTGTCAACTTTGTTCTTGATTTTCACAGGGCCTTCCTCTCAGATGAAATGACCCGTTGAACTAAGAGCATAGCAATTTTTTCATCTATGGTAAATCAGTTTAGTTTACTAGGATTTATTACGTGCTTCAGACCTTGAGCTTTTTATGATTATGAACTATTATGCATATAATCCCAAACTTACAGCAATTTATCTTACTATTTCTTCCCCTTCCTGAAAGAATTCTCCATTTCTAAAATTAGTTCTTCTTGCCAGAAGAAACAATCTATAAACAATGGGTTTGTTGAAAGTCAAAGAGTGGGTGAAAATTATAGGGAAGGTGAAATCAAACTTGTTAATTACTCTTAGAATTTCTAACACAGAAGTCTCAAAATTCACTGAAAATCAAGATTTATATATTTCTCCTACCAGAATCTTCCAGAAAGGAATACTTTACCTAATTTATCCTAAGAAATAAAAATATTCATCATTTTTCCTACCCAAGAAACTACAAATATGCAATTATCTAGTCTTTTGAGATTTGGAGGAGAGTTTAAAGAAACTTGTACAATTATATTATGATAAGATCTACTCCAGCCTCTTCTACAATATTACCAATTTGAATGAAATAAACCAGAAAAGTAGTTCAAAATTTTAATTTCCCTAAATCTTATTTACTATGTAAAATCTTTCAATATTTTAAAAATGCAGTTGCTGGGGTGCCTGGGTGGCTCAGTTGGTTGAGCACCCGATTCGTGATTTCGGCTCAGTCATGATCTCACAGTTTGTGGGATTGAGCCCCGCAGCGGGTTCTGTGCTGACAGTGCAGAGACTGCTTGGGATTCTCTTTCTCCCTCTCTCTATCTGCCCCACCCCACTCGTGTGCACACACAAACACTCTCTCTTTCTCTCAAAATAAATAAATTTTCAAATAAAGTAAAAATAAAAATAAAATGCACTTGTCGAGTCTCTGCTTTGTTGTCCTGCCCATTGTTCCCCTGCAGTGTATTCAATTAACTTCTATCTCCTTTGTTCTGCCTTGGGTGAATTCTTTCACCACCCTACCACCAGCCTTCACCTGATTGGGTCACCCCACATTTGGCTCTCACAGGGAACCTCTGCTGGTCTGGGACTTTCCTTGGATTATCTGGGAACTTTTTGGGACTCTTCCCTTGGTGGATGGATTCTAGTACTCGTTGGGAAACTGAAGATCTCAGGAGGAGGTTATTCCTCCATGAGGATCCAAACTCCAGGGGGAACCAGTTCCCCTCTTGCCCTTTGGAGGGACCCTTTCCTCCCTCTCCCTTACTCTTCTCAGCCCTTCTGTGGTCTAACCCTAGTACACCTCATACAACTGAAGATCTCTAGCCCAGGTGGCTCCCAGGTGTGGTCTGAAGGTCTGAGGGTGAACAAGTTGGACTGCCCATGCTTGTGAGGGCAAAGGACTTCTGTCCTCTCTCCCACTCCATCCCCCTGAGGCATCCATCCCCAAAGTGTGGCAGCTCATCCAGGGTCAATCCACACGTTAGTAACGGAATTGGTTGGAACGCTTTCCTGATGCTGGCTATCTCTCAGTCACCTTGCTTTTTTCTGCCCTTCTTTTTTCCCTTTGTTCCTGAGGATCCAGGCACCATCTTGATCTATAGGCAAAATCTGTTACTATCTGTCTGAGTGAATCCAACAATTCCATGAATCAACAAGGATTCCAGCCCACAACATGGGAGGATCCGCTCCCCCTAAATTCTATGGAGCTGGCCACCAGGGAATTTCACTCGAATTGCCTATCAGCTTGTTGATCTAATACCATGCTCTGGTCTATAACTGCACAGAATGTCTGACGGACTGACAATTTTAGGTAGGGACAGGTGCCTCCCCTGTCTGGCATGAAGCAGCTAATGAAGATGATACCTCTGCCCAAATGCCAAAGATTTGTCATTGTTGACCTGTCAAGGGGGAATATAGAGGCCACTTTTAGGCAACAGGCTTGAGCAATGGGTAAAAGGGGCCACAGTGACCACTGAACTGAATGCAAACAGGCTCTTTAGGCTCTTTAGGGCAAACAGCCCACTTCAATATATCCATAAGCCCTAGCTGGCCAATGGGCTGCTTACAACCTGGCACAGGTACCAAAAAAGGAAAATTCCATACATTCTTATACCTCCTCACTACCACCCCTGTAACTGTAGCCCCCATCACTGTCTCCTGGCAGGCAGTCTCTCCTTTGCTCTTTTGCCTGGTGCTTCCTTGCAGTATATTCAATAAACTTCTATCTCTTAAAAAAAAAAAAAATGCAATTGCTGAGGCACCTGGCTGACTCAGTCAGTAGAATATATGACTTCTGATCTTGGGGTTTTGAGTTCAAAGCTCATATTGGGCAAGTAGTTTACTTTAAAAAATAGGTAGATAAATAGATAGATACACAGACAGAAAATAAAAATTCAATTACTTAATCCTATTTCTACTTGCCATTACTAGCTTAGGCACTCAGCCTACTACTAAAAATGCAAATCTATGGCAGATTAACTGACAGTATGGAACCATTAGGTTTCTTCCAGATTTGGGAATATTTTGGAATCCTCTTTTAAAATTTTTCAATTAAAGCAAATTACTTCATATAAAATTAAAACTAGAAACTATTTTCAAAAAGCCATTAAATATGATTTTCTTTTTCTATGAAATGATTAAAATAACTGACTATTAATATAATCATTTAAACAACTCAAATAGTGAAGCTCAAGATAATCCTGATCCTACTGGAGCCTTAGCATCTGAATAAGATTGATAACAGAGATACAGCACAGTATTAGTTCCTTTCGTAAAATGGCCCAATTTACAATATCAAAAATGCACTTCAAAATATCTCTATTCGCTGCTTCACACAATTCAATAAGTAGTATAAAAATAACTTTAAGTCACATTATATACCCTAATAGCTAAAAAAATATGTTTGATACTTACTGATATAATTCAGTTAATGGTGAAGTCAAAATGACTAATGTTGTAAACAGATTATTACAATGGGTATGAATTTTAAAAATTTTATCATCTACATACTGATGGGGATTCAAAAGCTTCTGTACAGATGTGCAAATTGACCATAACAAATTCTCAGTGCATATTAAAATTGTCGTGACATCAAGTCTATTGGAAAGAAAAAAGAAAATTTTGTTAAGCAAAATTGTTTCTCTGACTGGTACATACACTATCATCCCTATCTCTTATATTAAACAAATGTAAGGATAGAAATATTTGGTTAGATATCAGAGATTCAGAAATCAAATACAAACAGAAAACATCAAAGCTTAGCGTTTGAGTTTCCAGGTGTTAGATGACCCATATACCACTATCTTTAGGAATAGTGAGGTCTCTAATACTAAAATATGTTGGGAGGGCTTTTTTTTTTTTTTTAAGGCTTATTTTTCATTATTAGGATACTGTTCAAAAAGCTCAAGACACTTTCCTTCAAATTATGTCCAACAAAAAAGGAGGCAGATTAAAAGAAAATTTGCTATTACCCACATATATATGATAGGTAAAGTTTTGATAAGAGAATAATTCTCCTTATCCAAGTACAAGCTGTCAAAAGAAAGTTACAAGTTTGGGTAAACACGTTTCCCTAGCAAGTGGGAGAGGAGAAAAAAATGAGACCAGAAGCACAAATGGAGAAGCCTATAGTTTCAGAAATTTTCAATATTGAATATATTTGTGGAAACTTTGTTGTATTATATAATCTTATTCATAAACTCATTTGTTTCTATCTTTCTTTTGTTTCAACAGAGACCCAAAGATCTGTTCAAAGATTATTTTGGTATATGACTGACTGAATTGTATAAACCTCAGTTAATTTCCTCTTTTTTTTCTTTTAAATTCAGTGTTGAAGAAATAGAAGATAGAAATTATGAAGTGATAAGAAAACAAATAAGTTTGAAGATCTTTTAAATGACATTTTGGCCTCAAGTTTATTATATATGTAAAATAAATTTATACATGTACTACATATTACAACGATTACATATACATAGTTTTAGCCATACTAAAAACATCAATAATCGCCTTTAGGAAGGTTTAACTGTAGTTTGCATCCACTTTCTCTAATTGTTAACTAAACAATTACAAATCGAAGATATGTACACACAGACACACACACACACACACACACACACACACACACACACACACGATCTGATTTCCACACTAATGGTGGTTTAGTATTAACCATTCAAATATGACAATTTATTTATTTTACTTAAAAAAACTAGAAGAAATAATTGTAGCATTTCATGGCATTTTTATGTAACCATCCAGAAAACAAAAACCAAAAGTCTCCATCGTACAGTTAATTAAATATACTACCAAGTTCATGAGCTAATAGTAAATCTGATTTCACACACATCTCATAATGACTTGCTACCTCTGAGTCAAAAGTGATTTAATCTACATGAGGAAAAGAATGAAGGTACCCTTTGCTCTCAAAAAAAGCCTTTCCATCTATTCTTCAGAGTTCAATGATTTAAAAATGTTTGGTCAGTAATTCAAAACAGCCTTTGCAAAATACCATATTTATGAAACACTGTAGCAGGACCTAAATACCCTTCAAATGCAGCATGTTTTACAAGAACATGATCAGGAAATGATTCCCACTGCCAAAAAGAAAAAACAAAAAAACCCTCTGATGTCTTTAGATTCCTCCAAAAATATATCTGAAAAAAAAAAATCTTTTATACCTAAAAGACACTTCTTAATCACATTGGTGAGACTATTTAGAAAACAAAAACCTTTTCTTCATATGGCCTGTTGTCATGTAAGCAAATTTTTGTAAAGGTCATGGCCTAGATGTCTCATGGACCTGGATTATATATAATTTAGTCATTAATATCCCGTGACTGCTGCTCCTCATTTTCTGTGATTTCACATTTTGTTAAACTGGCTTTTAGTAATACATATTGAAAAAGAAGGGGGGGGGGAAGAGGTAATTATAATATATCAAGAAGAAAAATTATTAGATAAAGGAGTTTCCTTAATGAAGATTAAGTACACTATTTAAAGATATACAAACAAAAACTAAAATCCCCCAGTTGCCTAGAATCTCAAAGTCAAATTAACTACCCCATCACAGAACTGTTGCTTTTTTCTCCATTTCAGGGCCCCAATTCTCCCTTTTTATCTTATTTATTAAGTTTTGTATATAAATGTCTTAGATTGTAATACATCCTGAATCATTTTTTAGAAACTAGTGGGTTCTATACACAATTTTAAGAAGAAAAAAAGAGCACAGTCATTTTGATTCAAGTTCCACATTTCCACTTTAGTATCTCAGGAGAATTGAATACGATTTCCTCTCAGATGTTAGGAACGTGTTAACTATACAAGGAGCTATATCATGAGATTTAGATTTACATTCTGCTTTATACCAGCTGATGAAAGAGTTTTCTTGAAAAGCAATGGTTTTCACAACTTCAATTACCTTATCTGTGGAGTTCTCTTATAACTGGGATGGGCCCGAGCATATCTGGAGGCCAGTAGACCCAAACATTTCTCCAGCACATCTGTTAGAATTTCCTGGGCTAACTTCGGGGGCAGAATGGTCCAGAGATCATGGTGAAGAGCGCAGAAGAAATAATGCCACATCTGGAGTGAGAAGGAGCATCTTTCCCCCTGGCAAAACCACCACACGTTAAACAACAGAATCACATCTTCCAAAATGTCAGTTTGCTTCCTATGAACATAATTAATTCAGGCTGAAAGGAAATAGCTGGAGAGTTTGACACACTAGATGACCAAGAAAGATTTTTGACAAGATGTAAAACATCCTTATTGACAAAGGAACATATGTTTTATTTCAATTACGAGACCAGATATTCTAGTGCAAATCCAGACCACAAGCCTTTAACCTAGCATATCTAGTTTTACCTACTCCTAGCCTGGAGTTTAAAATTCATTTTAAGCAATCAGCTTTACAGTTGCCAAAAAAGTCATACTAGTTTAAGATGGTGGGCTGATGCTCCTAAAATTAAATGTTAATAACTTAAATGTTTTAAGTATGTATATGTTTCTGAGACTATTAGCATCATTGAGGTGCTAATGTTTGAGATTTCACATTATAATGAAATGACAGGAGTAAAAATAAACTTACATGCCACATACTTATTAACATGCATGATACCAAGGGGCATGGGTAACTATTAAAGATTATTGCATCAGGCTATTCCGTTCATGGAGTTCTAATAACAATGCTAGAAACAGACACTACCATGGTCTGATTTTACAAGATTTTGTAAACCTAAAGCAGATGTTATAGTCTCGTCATGTCTTAGTATTTTTACAGTACTTCATACATCCAAGGGGCCAGATTCTCATTCCTTTCCACCCCCCTACAGACCTCTTCTGTGTACCAAATTTTCCCTGACCACAGAGGAAGACCCAGCAGTGGCCAAGGCCAATGGGAACAGGCAGAAATAGAAGGTGGCCTCAAGTGATTTACGAGCATTAATTAGTTAACATGCTCTCAGGGAGGTAGGCTAGTAGTTTGACCTCATTTTCCTCAAACCAGATTAAAAAAATCACTTGAAATTGGAAGAGTTGAATGAGTTTTTCAAACATTACCCAGATCATTACTATACCAAAAGTTAAATGAGTAAAACTTCCCATTTTATCCCTAAGCAATCCTCTTTGACTTAAAATTCGGCTTTGCTAACTACTTATCTTTCTCAAACATTATCTGAAGAAAAATCTGCTATACTCTTATATCAAAAATTGATAATTTTTCATGCATATATGCCTATCAGTATTCTCCTTACACATTCTTCTGATAATTTCCCTGACTAAAATCTTTTGTAGTCACTGTAGTAATAATCTATAATTATTATCTATTGACTTCCAAATGGAGTTTATAAATGAGTAGAACGGGGATACTTGGGTGGGAATCCAGGCATCAAAATGTCTAAGAGTCAGGATCAAAAGAGAAGGCTTTGACCACTCCTAAATTCTACACTAGATGTGTATCAAAACTGTTAAAAAAAAATTACAAAATTCGTGTGGGAGTAGCGAAATCATAGTTTCTTATGCTTTGCGGTGTGTTCTGTGATAAGGAATGCTTTTTAAAATTTCCTAAAAGGGCGCCTGGTGGCTCAGTCAGGTGAGCATCGGACTCTAGCTCAGGTTGTGATCTTGGGGTTTGTGAGTTTGAGCCCTGCATTGGACTTGCGGCTGTCAGCTCAGAGCCTGCTTCAGAACCTCTGTCTCCATCTCTCTCTGCCCCTCTGCCACTCATGATCTCTCTCTCTCAAAGATAAAAAAAAATGAAAAAAAGATAAGATTTTCTTAAGTCAGAAAGGAGTTTTAGAGCTTGATTTTCTCATACTTTTTGTATCGTAGGTTATTAAAGCAAAATTGCCCCGGCTGACATAATGACTCGTATGAATGAGTTACACTAACTTTCTCCATGGCAATGGACGGGTGATTAGAATAACATGGCCAACACGATTTCTCATATGTTTCAAAATAAAAACCCATTTCCTTAAAAGTTACCGATAAATGAGAAGATAAAAATAACTTGAGGCATGCGGATTTCTTTCCCTAGAAGTGAAAAACACTTATTGTAAGACTTTTAAAAATACAAACTTTGTATTTCCTTAAAGACATTCCCAACTGGTCATCGTTCTCACGATTCTCTTCGAAGTGTGTCACGTGCAATGTATGCAAAAGGGTTTTCATTGAACCAAATAGGATTCATTTATTTTTCTGACCTGTTTCCCTATCTGTTGTCATTTCAAAGCTATTCTGCTAGTAAACATCTGTTATTTTTTGTAGACCCACTATAATGTAAACAGATGTGAGCTTTTATTTAGATTATATATCAGGAAACAAGCAGCTGGGCTTTATTATATAAGGCATTCAAGATTATCTTTGAACAGACAATTCTTTATTCTTTGACCACTGGAAAACACAAGTTGCTAAAATTGAGCAGATGTCAAGTATACTGAAAGCTTAATTCTAAACACATAATCTGAACACCCACCGTGCCATCTGACCAGCACCTCATCAGAGAGATACCGAAGTCTCCGACTCTCTCAACTTGACAGTTCAGCAAATGGACATAATGTATTTGGGGCTCACTGGATATCACAAAACACGCACGAATATTGCTTCATATCTTGTAAATTCTTTCACTGTTTCTTTACTACACTCTGCACAAGGCGATAGGCTCCCCTGAGATCTCTATCCCACTCTTCGCCTGCAGTCAGGCAGATTTCATCTCTTTCCTCTCACAACAGCCCAGCCAAAAAACAGACTGGTCCTGTTTCACAGATCAGTTGGAATAATGGGGAGAGGAGGAGAACAGGGTGCAGCGAATGGGATAAAACCATGTCAAGTACTCCAGTTGTCAAAACAGTTTAAAATCTGTGCTATTTTTAGAAGTTCCTTATTTTTGGTAAATATAAAAGCAGTATCACTTTATTTTTCTGAGCATAAATAACAGCCACTAACTCTGCAATTAAATTGTAACTACTGACCACGTAAGTATATGGAAGCCACAGTACCATGTAATCACAGGGTAACTATCTTGTTATTTCTGTCTTTGAAGCTAAAGCCTTGTCATAAGATCTGAGAGCTGCATGTTACATGGTAATTTGTTGTTGTTGTTGTTTTTAATACTTGGTAACATCAATACCAGGTTCTCAATGCATCCACTTATTATTTATACTGTACAATTCTTCTGACTCCCAATTTGCATAAGAGAAAACATAATACCCCTATGGTGGACCTATAGTGAAATGATACCTGTTCCTCAATGAAAACATCGTATGAAATTGCTCATTAGTACACTGACATATTGAAATAGTTTGAAACAGGAGACGGATTCATTTTCAATCTCTCTGTTTACCTCAAGGCAAATAAGGAAGCTGTGATGCTGCCAAGAGAGGAGAAGACCAATACTTTCATTCTTATCTCAAGCTACCAGCTGCACTGTGCCACTTTCTCGTTCTCATTCTGCTCACTGCTGTTTGAAGCATGTCAGGTTTGGAAAACCCTGTATGAATGCTCTTGCAGAAAGAAAAACTATCTGGGAAGGGCCTCTAAAGGACAGATGAAATGGCCTTTGAAAAAGTGGAAAGTCCTTTAAAAGAGCTTCTTAGCTCCCTCTCTCTGTTACGGCAACATTTATTATGATAATAACTCAGGCATAAATAGAGCCACAGGACCCCTCAGTGCAAGAGAATTGACAAGGGGGACTCTGCTGAATAATACCCCAGTCTGTTTTTCCCAGTACTCCACTGATATTAGGACAGTCAGGAAAAACAAAAATCATAAGCTTCAAGCCAGAGGAAAGGGCAAATTGGAAAAGTTAATGGAGTTGTTGGGCTTGACTGATGAATTTTTTTAAAAACCCTGATTATCTTTTATTAAGATATTATAAATGTTTCACCCTGCCCTGAAATCAACTTCAAGGAATTTCAAATATTGTGGCTTATGTATAATCAACGGGATTTAGGAGAAGGGAAATTAATGAAGCCTGATGATGAATAATTTTAATTGATCCTGGGTTTGGTTGCACTGGAAATCATTAGGCTTTAATTCAGTCGGAATTTGGGATTTCAAAACATGGGCTAAATGAAAATAGGTAAGCTATAAATGATCAGATGGGTCTTAAAGCACCCTCATAAGAACATGCAATGAGAAGGAAAAAATATGTATAAAGAATAAAATGGCTTAATAAAAGATACTTATAAAAAATAGAAATACATAAAAAAAAAGTGCAGGAGTACCTATAACTGGTCCCTTTAGAAAAAAAAATACGAAATTGTAGCATTTTGGCATTGTTATCTCTTTGACTTTCTCATTGTATCCCATTATATTCCAACTTATATAGCACATGCTGCAGCTCAAATTAAGTTATTTTTACTTTTAAGCAGAAGGAGAGTTCTGATGTCTAGTTATTTCAGGTTTTTAAAAAGTGTTTTTCCCAAGTACAAATTCAATATTTAAAAAATATTATCCTAACAGCCTTCGTGTGTTGGTAATGCCAAGCTCATGTTTCTAATTAGCCAGAAAGCAGGTAGGCAGTAAAACATATTTGTGTAAAAAGGAGGGATAGTAAACTTAACTTCACACCTCATAAAAAGCTTTGTAGTCATCCCAGTGGTGGCTCTCAGCATCCTGTAAAATGCTTGTAGCACAAACTCTGACGCAGTAGTCCGTAACCTGAAACTGTAGAGTGTTGATGAATTCCTGATATCGTTGGACAGGCACCAGGAATATGGGTCTGTTCAGAGGCAATGATCAAAGAGACAGAGATTTAAGGCCTGTGCAGTAGGCGGTAACAATCTCCAGTACTACAAATGGTTTTGATTATTAGATATCAATCATTCATTTCCTCCTAATGCTGAAGTCTGCATCCACATTCACTTTCCAAAAAGAAAAAAAAAAAAAAAAAAAAAAAGCTGGTCTTTGTTTTGCAAGTCCTTTGAAAACGTACATCTGCTGTTCCACAAATATGCACTTCAACTTGAGACAAACTGCATTGTCAATACATCATTCAAAAATAAAAGTATTCTTTGTAAGCCTATTATTAGAGATCAGTGCATTATTTAGGCATTAGGGTATCGTTATTACAGAGAACAACATGCATTTGTCAGAACCAACTTTTATAAAGCTATCACACGTCCCACAAACACACTTCTTTTGTTTTAAAAATTGTAATTTTGTAGATGTCAATTATCTCATAAACTGTTTTAAAATATTCTATGGAAATAAAGTGACTTCTGGCACATTTTGTTTATAACTTCAAGTATGAGTCACCACATCTGACTACTTACGAGAATTAAATAGCAGAGCTATATTCTGCATCAAGTCAAATTTATTTTACTTTTATCTTTAGTTATTTATATTACACTTTCTTATGCTTTCTCTCATAGCTAAGGGACTACAAACACTGAGTGAGAATAAGAAGAGACTGTTGGCTTCACGCTGGACAGCCACGTCCACATGTTCCCTTTGCAAAGGACTGTGCTATCTCCTAGAGGGGCCAAGAGCAGCCAAAAAGACCATGTGGCCATTTTTATTCTCTTTCCAGGAAACATCCAGTCTTTTTAGACTACTAGTACATGAGAATTAAGACTGCCGGATGCTTTCTCCTCACATATTAAGGATAGTTTCTTACTAAATGGATGTTTTGAAATATGTTTACATTGGTCAATAGAATAGATTGAAAATGTGTTTATTCTCTCTGTCAGTCCTGACATCTTGTCTGCTTAGAAACAAAAAAATAAAAGTGCATATTTCACAACTGAGTATACAAGGGACAGAAACAAGTTCAGCTTTCCTTTCCGGGGTAGTCACAGTAGCGTGCCTTACAAAATGGACAGGGTTTATTCCGTCAGGTCATAACAGCATGCAGAAAATAGTTGCCCCAGATTAGATGGAAAACGGATGGGTCTTTGGAGTGAGCCTTTCAAAGGAATACCTGTCTCTTTCACTACCTGTGTATCTGGTTTAACACCCCACACCCCACCTTTCTGACATTTTCTAGTCAAGGCAGATGAAAATATAATGCGCCATGTTCATTATCATTTTCTCCTTCTTGAATATTGTCATCAAAGTTTCGCTCCTGTGATTTCCAAAGATTACATGTTACTTTAAGCATGGCCATCAACTTAATTTAAATGACACTCACTTCTTAGTGTTTTCTTTCATCAAATTATCAAAATGTGTAAAATGCTGGAAGACATATACCGCTGTGGAGAGCAATGTGTGTAAGTTTGTCAGGGGTGCTCTGGAAGGAAACTCCTTGCCCCTCTCCTGCAGTCTCGCCAGGACAGCTGTTGCCACTTTACAACAGGCCTCCACAAAGTTTGCTCTAATTTCCTGGAAAGAATCATCTCTGCATGCCAGAGCCAGTGGAAGCATTGTGTCAAGTTTTTCCATGATGTCAGAACAAAACTAGGGAGAAATAAATGTAGCACTGAGTTATTTGTACTCTGACAGCACCGTGTAATTTATGTACAGGGGAGCCAAATTCCTAAATAATGAATTTGGCATCAAACATAAATATAATAACACAACTTTATAACAATCAATTTCTCAGTTATATAAAGTTAAATGTTTTATGTCAAATAAGGAAATCCCAAAATGATGCTTTCCTACATATAACCTTCAAACCTTATGCTTACCAGACATTATGAAAAACTCATGAAATAGCTTTACATGACAATACTTTATTTGTAGCTCATAGAACTCAGAAAACATGTATCCTTGGCATTAATATGATTGGATTATTTTTGAACTTATTCTAATTTTTTTGCTGAATTTTCATAAAGTAAGTTTTTATTAATCACATGTACATAAGGTTATATCGATTTAATTTAAATAATCTAGAAGCATCAGAAGCAATGTCACCTGCCATCTTCTTACTGGTAAGGAGTCAGCAATTTTCAGAAGTGATGTGCCTGTCTTTTCAGTAGTTATTATGAATCTACTCTTTCTTAATGGCAAAGGAAGTACAGTGGATGGAGGGGCAAAACTTGCCTGCACTGCCAATTTGCCAACAGTGTTCCCAGGGGAATGTTCTGGAGCCTCAGGTTGCCAGAAGCCGAATAAGGAGGCCATCTTTAAGATCCCTCTTTTACAGGGACGCCTGGGCGGCTCAGTAGGTTAAGCATCATGATCTCAGAGTTTGTGGGTTCAAGCCCTGCATTGGGCTTTCGACTGAGAGCTCAGAGACAGGCCTACTTCAGATTCTGTGTCTCCGTCTCTCTGCTCCTCCCCCACTTGCTCTCTCTTGCTCACTCTCAAAATAAATAAAAACACTAAAAAAAAAAAGAATGCTCTTTTACAAACATTCCAATCATATGTTGCCAAACTCATTGTGGACTTAATATTGAGTAACGGTATTTATTTATTTCCGTAATTACTTCCTATTTTCTCAGTATGCTCTGTACCTCTCAAGACACACATAAAGATGCAAGATGGATGCTAATGAAATGGAATGTACATTAACGTGTAAATAAAGATTTAAAAGTTGCCTAGGCTAATAAAAGACAGTAATTCCTTCAACCTCCTAAATTTCTCCTGAAATCATTCAAAGGAATAACCCAAACAAATAGTTTTCCCAGCTCTGCATGAAGTCACAGAAGCCTCCCCTTGAGGGGCCTGAGACTCATGGAACAACAAGTTGGCAACAAGTTTAAGTCTTTTTGCTAGCAGTAGCCCATGTACACCAGGGAAGAAATCTGGTATTGGGTCAAGTACCAAGTATTTGCCAGAGACTCCACCATTTCCCTTTGCAAAGTCTTATATTAAAAAAAAAAAAAAAAAAAAAAAAAAAATCTAATTATGCCAGTCTACAGTTTGAAAGGATTTCATTTGAATCTTGCCTTTGCAATTTTCTTCGGTTGGTCCTCCTCCGGAACCACATGACTGTCTTGCCAGACTTGCTGGACATTTACAAGGTTCATAGCATAGGTTACAGCTGAAGACCTTTCATTCTGTTCCTGTTGGAGAATTTTTGCGGAAAAATCTTCAGTTGCTGCTGTTATACAATGTGCCACAGGAAGAGACAATTCTTTAAATGCATTTCGCCAACGAAAGTCTGGTAAAGTAGCCTGAAATATAAATTTATATGAAGTTATATTAATCTTAACTCAGCAACACATGTTCCTATTGTTATAGATATAAAATTATTATTTTCTTTCAGCATTTGAATATGGGTATTCTTTGATAAATGGCAAAGGCCCTTCTTACAACCTGAAAAATATTACCCAGCGAATAAAGCAATATACAAAAACATGTGTATTCTTTACACAGAGTAATATACTGGCATTTCATTTTAATTCATCAGTAGATTTAATCAGAAACTTTTTTTCAAAATTTAATCTCTTAAATATAGTTCAATAAAACTATCTTTATGAGAGTTAAAAGTTACATTTACTATTTATCACATAAAGCAACCTTTAAATTCAATATAGTTAATAAAGTCTAAATTGGATTTTTATAGTCTTTTTTATAGTTTATTGTTAACAAGTATTCCAACGTAAGACAGAGTTTAATATTCAGTCTTTCATTTTTTTTTCACTCTCAGAAATCCAGACAAGCCAAAAAATAGCAACAAGAAATTTCTCAAAGAAAATGACATCATTGTACCTTTCTGGATTTTTTTCTTTTGAATTTTATTTAGTTTCTTCACCCACAAAGTGGTAAGCAACACAACTTTTGTTCCAAGAGATGAGGAATTAAAATTATCTGCATTGCTCTGTGTGGGAGGAGTGGGAGACTGGAGAGAATGGAGACTGGTGGTGTTTTGTTTTCCTTTTTCTTATGGTCTGGCTCAATACAATTGTGAATGTATACTTTCCCCAAGTCCTCTAATGTTCCCTTATGTACTAAGAACATTAAGTAGGTGAGTCTGTGCTTAGCATTACTTTCTCCCTGTTTTAATGTAATCTTGTTTACTGTAATAATTCATCTACTCTGACTTCAGAAGACTCTAAGCCAATATACCTGACTGAATTACTTATTTTTCTGACTCTGGATGATTTCTATGGTTTCTTTAGGCCTAAAATTACTGGGACTATGATCATTAGCTTAGTTTTCATATACACACATTCTGTACAGCATTTATTTAGTGCTTTTTGTATATACTATAATCAATAATCAAATCCATGGTCAAAAAAGTGGCTCCCATTTTCATTATGCATATAATTATGTTGTAATTGAATTTTTCTTTGCAAAGTTTTAACATCAGAGGGCTTGAAAACACATTTCTCATTTTATTTTTACATAAATTAGTTAAAAATTGAATCCACCCAGCTTTTACAACCTGCTTTGTTTTTTTTTCTAATTTTTTAATATTTATTTTTGAGAGAAAGAGACAGAGTGCAAGGGGGGAGGGGCAGAGAGAGAGGGAGACAGAATCCAGGCTCCAGAATCTGAGCTGTCAGCATAGAGCCTGATGTGGAGATGGAACCCACTACTGGTGAGATCATGACCTGAGCTGAAGTCAGACATTCAACCTACTGAGCCACCTAAGCACCCAAAGCTTATAAGCTAATTTTCAACCAGGAATCAATCTTATCTATCTATCTATCTATCTATCTATCTATCTATCTATTTATTTATTTATTTTAGAGGCAAAGGGTAAAACTCAAGGCATTTTGATTCATAATGTATTCACAGACATATGATGCTATTATATATGAGTAAAAAATACCACTCTTTTCTCGTCACTCACCTCTTTTACTGGTAGCAATTGCTCTGAAGGAACACTAGTTGCATTTCTTTTAGGTTTCTCTGTTACAACTTTCCAACTGGCTGTTTCTAAAATTCCTATGCAACAGAAAACAAACACACAAACATACATTAAGGAAAATAAACCATGCTAGACGGAATTAATAGGCTCAGTTTAACATTAATTATGTAGAAAAGCTCTATACATAGTATACACATACATACACATATATCAAGATTCAGACAACATAGTCAAAAGATGTAGGGTGATGTTACCATTACAATAACTACAGGATCAAAATATAGTGTCCCTTTCCATATATACAACTTGATGAAATTAGTATGCCATTTATATTCATATTTGACATACATGCATATGTAATCTGTAAAATATAGATCCCTTTGTCATTAATTCATCGTCATGTTGGTAATGTAGGATAAGAGTACAAAGTTAAAATGGATTTCTTTTTTCACTTAAAAATTTAAATTCTAAATAAAGAATGGTGCATTTAAGAAATGATGGTGTTCCTTAGCACATTAATACTTCATTTCTTGAAATGAGGAAGAAAAAAAGTACATGAATAAACATCAACATATCATGAAAAATTACGCTAGTAATAAATATAACAATAATCCTTTGGAAAAATACAAACACTGGGATAAGAAATAATCTCCAGCTCTTAAAACGGAATTATTTCCTCACCTTTATCTTTGAGAATTAAGGAAGTCTTTTCCATGGGGAAAAAAATAGAGCTACAAAAATGTAATTTAAAAATATGCCAAAAAGAAATATTTCCACTTTTCCATTAAGGTTTTATTAATCACAGTTTAATTTTAAATAAATGATTTAGCATTTACCTTTTGCTTTTGCCTAGATTTGACATATTATGATGAATTATATATTCTGATGCATTTAAAAACATTTTTTTAGGATCCTAAGAGTCAGTTTCTGCTTACATCCTGAGTAAACAAATTTCAAAATCTACTGATTCTTATCAATAGGGCTCTGACTGATAGATTCATTTAGCAGATGTGTGGGGTTTTTCTTTTTTGTTTTTTTCTAAGTGTGGTTCTATGAGCATAATCATGAATGATTTCTAAGTAATATAATTTACAAAAACATGCCTCATATGTGGAATTTGAGAAAGTTAACAAAAGACCATGGGAGAGGGAAGGAGAAAAAAAAAAGTTTCAAACAGAGAGGGAGGAAAAGCATAAGAGACTCTTAAATACAGAGAACAAACTGAGGGTTGATGAGGGGGTGGTGAGAGGAAAACGGGTAATGGGCATTGAGAAGGGCACTTGTTGGGATGAGCACTGGGTGTTGTATGTAAGTGATAAATCATGGGAATCTACTCCCGAAGCCAAGAGCACACTGTATTGTTAGGTAACTTGACAACAAATTATATTTTAAAAAAACAAAACCAAAACATTCCTTGGAGAGGTAAAAACACCCTTTGGTAAACAATAATATCCTTTTTGGAAATTTTATCAGAGTTTATTCTGAGGAAAAGTTTTCCTCAACTCTAGTGTTTCTTTATTATTATTACTTTATTTTTTTTATTCTCAAGTTAGTTAACATACAGTGTAGTCTTCACTTCAGGAGTAGAATCCAGTGATTCATCACTGACATATAACACCCAGTACTCACCCAACAAGTGCCCTCCTTAATGTCCATCATCCATTTTCCCCATCTCCCCACCCACCTACTCTGGAGTTCCTTAATCATTTTGGGTTTGTGAACACTTCTGAGAACTTGATTAAAGTGACAGAACACTCCAGCCAAAATGCACCATATGATTGCGTAGTAGGTATGTGCACACATACTCACACTCGCACCCCCATACATACACACATAAATACTATTGGGGATTCCCAGGCTCTTTTGCATAGGGCACTCATTAACCCCAAGGGCCTGTGGACTACAGTTTAGGAATCCTGCTTCATTTCTCAACACAAACCACAACATAGAGAGGGTTTTAGATCAGCGTTATATCATTTAACCCGAATTGCTTTCACCATGGCTTGCATTTTATTGTCTTTAAAAAAAAATGGTATTATAAATAACTAATTCTAACACTGAAATAAAATCTAGATTAATGAAATATTTTTTAAGTTTATTTATTTATTTAGAGAGAGACAGAGACAGCATGAGTGGGAGAGGGGCACAGAGAGGAGACAGAGAATCCCAAGCAGGCTCTGCGCTGTCAGTGAGGAGCTGGATGTGGGGCTCAAACTCACACAACTGTGAGATCATGATCTGAGTTGAAACCAAGAGTCAGACACTTAACCAAATAAGCCACCCAGTAGCCCCATGAAAGATCTTTAAATAAAGAAAAATGAAACTACAAGGTATTAAAATATGGAATACTTTTTCAAAAGATATGTGTAGAGATTTTTCAAAAGGACACTAAATGCAAAAGCCATAAAATAATTCTGCATAACAAAAATACCATTAGCAGTCAAAATGGATAGGACAAACTGACTTAGCACTCTTTTTCAAAATGTCCATACTATATATTTTTTATTAGTAGACTTTTTTTTTTTTAGAGCAGCTTTAGGCTTACAGAAAAATTGAGCAGAAAGTACAGAGTTTCCCATATATTCTCTTTCTCTCTGCCCTCAGTTTGCCCTAATGTTAACATCTTGCATTGGTGTGGTATATTTTTTTACAATTGAGGAACCAGTATTTATTAATATTAACTAAAGTGTATAGTTTACATCAGGATTCATTCTTTTTTTAATTAAGTTTTTAATTCTGGTATAGTTAACATACAGTGTTATATTAGTTTCAGGTGTACAATATAGTGACTCAACAATTCCATATGTCACCAAGCCTCATCAGGATAAGGCCATTCCTTAATCCCCATCATCTATTTCACTTATTCCCCTCCTACCTCCCCTCTGGTAGCCATCAGTTTGTTCTGTATAGTTAAGAGTCTATTTCTTGGTTTCCCTCTCTCTTTTTTTCCTTTGCTTGTTATTTTTTGTTTGTTTCTTTTTTTAAAAAAAATTAATAGCCCAAGAATACTTTTAAATTCAAATTTTAGTTAATATAGAGTGCAATATTGGTTTCAGAAGTAGAATTAATTCATAAATACATAAAACACCCAGGGTTTATCGCAAGTGTCCTCCTTAATGCCCATCATCCATTTAGCCTATCCCTCCACTCCCCTCCCCTACATTAACCCTCAGTTTGTTCTCTATCATTAGGAGTCTCTTATGATTTGTTTCCCTTTCTTCTCATTATCATGCCTTTCCCACATGTTCATCTCTTTTGTTTCTTAAATTCCACATACGAATGAAATCATATTGGTCTTTCTCTGATTGACTTATTTCGTTTAGCATAATACATTCTTAGCTCCAACTACATTGTTGCAAATGACAAGATTTCATTCTTTTTGATGGCTGAATAATATTCCAGTGTGTGTGTGTGTGTGTGTGTGTGTGTGCGCGCGCACGCGCGTGTGTGTGTGTGTGTACATACACTTAAACACACACACACACGCACACACACATATCTTCTTCATCCAGTCATCAGTCAATGGACACCTGGGTTGCTTCCATAATTTGGCTATTGTAGATAATGCTGCTATAAACATAAGAGTACGTATATCCCTTTGAATTAACGTTTTTGTATTTTGGGGGCAGTAAGTTCCCAGTAATGTGATTCCTGAATTGTAGAGTAATTCTAACTTTTTGAGGAAACTCCATACTGTTTTCGACAGTTACCACACCAGTACATTCCCACCAACAGTGCAGGAGGGTTCCTTTTTCTCCACATCCTCACCAAAACTTTTTGTTTATTGTGTTTTAAATTTTAGCCATTCTGACAGGTGCGAGGTGGTATCTCAATAAATTTTGGTTTGCATTTCCCTGATGATGAAGGATGTTGAGCATCTTTTCACGTGTCTGTTGGCCATCTTGATGTCTTCTTTGAAGAAATGTCTGTCATGTCTCTGTCCATTTTTTAATTGGATTGCTTTCTGGGTGTTGAGTTTGATAAGTTCTTTATATATTTTGGATATTAACTCTTTATCTGATACGCCATTTGCAAATATTTTCTCCCATTCTGTACAATGTCTTTTAGTTTTGTTGATTGTTTCCTTTGCTGTGCAGAAGTTTTTATTTTGATGTTGTCCCAATGGTTTATTTTTGCTTTTATATCTCTTGCCTTTGGAGACATATCTAGAAAAATGTTGCTATAGATGATGTCAGAGAAATTACTGTCTGTGCTCTCTTCTAGGATTTTTATAGTTTCAGGTCTCACATTTACATCTTTAATCTATTTTGAAATTAAGGATTCATTCTTTGTGTTGTGTATTCTACGGGTTGAAAATGCATAATGGTATGTGTCCACCATTACTGTATCATATAGAATAATTTCACTGTTCTAGGAGTCTCCTGTGCTCCATCTAGTCACCGCTATCCCTCTCTTCCCTTGCCTTGAAAAGCACTGCTCTTTACCAACTCTATACTTTTGTTTTTTCCAGAAGTTCATTAAATTGGAATCATATAGTATGTAGTCTTTTCAGATCGGCTTCTCTCATTTAGCAGTATGCATTTAAGAGTCCTCCATGTATTTTTGTGGCTTGATATCTCATTTGTTTTTATCATTGAATAATATTTCATTTTCTGGATGCACCACAATTTGTTTATGCATTCATCTACTAAAGGACATCTTGGTTACTTCCAAGGTTTGGCAGTTATGAATAAAGCTGCTAAAAACACACACATGATGGTTTTTATGTGAACATAAGTTTTTAATTCATTTGCATAAATACCTGGGAATGTGATTACTGGGTCATAAAAGACAGTGTTTAGCTTTATAAGATGCAATGAAATCATCTTCTAAAGAGGCTATACTATTTTACATTGTCATCAGCAGTGAGAGTTCCTGTGGCTTCACGTCTTTGTAAGAATTTGGTGGTGTTAGTGTTTTAGATTTTAGCCATTCTAACAAGTATGTAGTGGTATCTCTTTGTTTCACTTTCCATTTTCCTGATGACATATGATGTTGAGCATGTTTTCATATGCTTATTTCCCATCTGTATATCTTCTTTGGTAAGGAGTCTGTTCAGATCGTTTGCTCTTTTTTTAAATTGAGGTTTTTTGTTTTTTGTTTTTTTGGTTGTTGTTGTTGTTTTCTTGTTGAATTTTAAGAGTTCTTTGCATATTTAACATACAAGTCCTTTACCAGAGATGTGTTTTGCAAACATTTTTCTCAGTCTATGGCTTGTCTTCTTATCCTCTTAACTACCATAACTTTTTACTTGGCAACTTCACTTCAGAAGTATACTGCCAGATACGTATGTGCTCATATAAGACATAGTTTCAAGGAAATCTGCTGTGTCATTGTCTGTGGTAGCAAACGGAGAGGAAAAAAGAACCCTACATGCTCATCAGTTAGGAACTGGTGAAATTATGGTACATGCACCAATGGAAAATTATTCAGCTATTAGAAAGAATGAAAGCTTGTCTTCTTATCCTCTTAACTACCATAACTTTTTACTTGGCAACTTCACTTCAGAAGTATACTGCCAGATACGTATGTGCTCATATAAGACATAGTTTCAAGGAAATCTGCTGTGTCATTGTCTGTGGTAGCAAACGGAGAGGAAAAAAGAACCCTACATGCTCATCAGTTAGGAACTGGTGAAATTATGGTACATGCACCAATGGAAAATTATTCAGCTATTAGAAAGAATGAGGTCTTTCTATATAACTGTTAATAAAAAAGCAGCTCTGCATCCATCGTATGACAAGATTCCGTGTTATTTTAACTTGGTGAATAGTAGTTGTCCCTAAAAAGGAAAACTACACAAGTAGAGTGGAAAAAGACTTCATTTACAGTCTACTCTTTTGTCTTCTTAAAAGTTTTCCTATATGCATGGACTACTATTCAAAACAAATTTTAAAGAAGAAGACATAATAAAGATAAAATTGTTAATGACGTGAAGGGACAATGCTTAGATTCTTAACGTCACCTTACTTTTCTACAGATAGCTCATAAAGCCAGCTAATTTAAAAAGATACTTACTCTGGAAAAATAACACTAGTTCAAAGTACAAGCTTTGCAGATCTATTTCTGGAGATAACTATCTGCCATTGTGCAGCTATCATTTAAGACTTACAAAAAAAGTTAATTATCTTATATTTGTCTTTTCACTTCCAAATACATTATGCTTATTCACTCAAAGTAATATGTCTTGATGTTTATACAAACCATTTGCCTATTTTCAAGATGAATAAAAAAAGATAAGCTTCCCAAGACTTCTGTTGCTGGTAAGCAATTCTACAGTAAGACAGAAAATGAATTATGAAGCTGTTATGTTAACTTTTAGGATACAATCTTTCCCCCCAAAATTAAAAAAAAAAAATTAAACCTAATCCTATATAAAGAGCAAAGGGTATCATTTTAAGGCAGTATTAGTAGGACCGATTCTAGACTAATAAGATATCTTACGGTTTTAGTGAATTATGGCATCTTTGCATTCACTTGAAATTCCAAATGGTCAACATCAAAATTTGGCCCTGTCAAACTTTATGAGCTCTGTGAACATGTGCAAAGTATTTTACCTATTTAAATATATATTGAAAATTCTATTCACTTACTAGCATTGTCTAGAAAAGTAGATCATTTTTGGCTCATCACTCTAAAACATAGTTATTTATATACAGTCAACACTGGTTTCCTTAAGAGGATGCCCAGATTAAGGACCTCAGTAGAGTGCAGAGGGTCACAGGAATGCCAGCTGTGTAACAGTCTCTCCCTAAAGAGTTCACTGTGGTTCATTTTACATTTCTGGTTAGTTTCCACACTGTCGCTTTCTTTCATAGAGAGTAGAGGTTGGCAGTACTTCCCTGTGACATCCACTTTCACACCCAAATTGGTCTTCATAGGCTCCCATTGTGTGCACTACAAAGCAACTTGCCTTGTTGGCAGCTCTAAGTGGGAACTACAAGTCTTTCTTTTCTTCACTGTTCTTTTCTGGCTCACAAGCAACCTCCCACCAAAAGCTGAATCTGTGGAAGAGACTACATCCAAGAGATAATACTATGAAAAAGTATGAAGAGAAGCCCAGGTGGCCACCTTGCAAATTTCCAATGTGGAAGCCTTCGACCTCTCTGCCCAAGAAACAGCTAAAGTCCTAGTGTAATGAGCTTTACAAACCCTAGGAGCCTCTTTACCTTAACTACATACGCCTCCCTAATACAATCCCTTAACCATCTAGCTAAGGAACTCTTAGAAGCCATTTGACCCCTCTTAAGACCCCCTAAGAGTACAAACAATCTTTCAGAAGATCTGAAATCTTTGATTCTTCTGAGACAAACCCTAAGTGTTCTTCTTACATCCAATTGAAGCAGCCATTGCTCTTTGTCATTGCTGGGGCTAAAGAAAAATGAGGGCCAAGAAACCTCCTGGTTTAGATAAATCTCAGATGCCACCTTTGGAAAATTTGAGGAACTGCCCGAAGAACAACTTTATTCCAAAGGAGCATTAGAAGTGCCCCATAAATCAAACCTGAGGCCACTCCAGAAGACATGATCAACTAAAAGAAATACAGTAAGGCACCATTACAGTCAAATAATGTGCTATCATTTACTGAAATGACCAAAACAGAAAACCATCAAGTCGTGACGAAAAAACAAAACGAAACAAAAAAACCAAATAAATATAATAACTAAATATCTTTTTTTTCTCTGAAAATGCTTATGTCTCTACAAAATCTATTGTATCATATTCAAATTACTAAGAGCATGGCCAATTTAGCTAAATTGATGATATAATGGTAAACATCAAAGTAAAAAGTAAAATATTTAATCATCTTTATATTTTCTCTGTGTGGTGTTAAGCACCTGGATATTTTTAAAACATCTGGACAATAAGAAAAAAAAAAAACAAACCCTCACTTTCATCACATTGTTTTGGTTACATGGACATAGTAGGCAACTCTTTCCAAGATCTTTATTAGCAAAATATGCTCCAATCAAAAGAAATACACAGGAAACCAAATGACTTGATCTTTTTTTTTTTTTTTTTTCGCTATTCCCTCCCACACAAGATTTCCAAGCAAAACATTAACTATCAGGATAACTTAAGATGCATTTGGTTTCTTTAATCATCCATTTCAAGGAATCTTTTCCTTCCTGATTTAAAAAAAAAAACTATGCTTTTGATAAGAATTGATTAACTTGGCTGTACTGAATAAAACATTTAAGTTTTTCTTGACAATTTCCCTCAAGATCACTCTTTTCAGGGAGCCATTTATATAAAGTTATGTCAGATTAAATCAATCTTAGCTTTGTTTTAAAAAACATGAATTTCAACAATGAAGAACGCATATATCACAAGGGGATAGTCTAGTACTTAAGATATTTCTTATACCTGTCCTTCAAAATACCTTCCACATACTATGTTGAATAACCCACAACTGTGTTTCTATAATGCATTCTTATTAATGTGAACTTGAGTTACTTTTATCTGCCATGCTGCTTATATGACAAATTTGGGTAAGGCAGTATATGTAGCATAATTATATGTTTTCTCTGTTGATTTTATTCTTTAATGATAACTATTTCTCTCAAATATATAGCATTTGCAAGTCTCAACATTTCTTGGTCTTAATCTAAATAAGTTGGACCAGCTTTTCCTTTTCTCCTTTTATTCTGAAATCAGTATGTCAAACCTCTGCCTCAATCATTAGCCATTAAGTTTTCTATCTTCATAATACTTCTCTAATACAATTCTGATTTTGAATTTATGCTGCTCTTTAAAGGAATAAAGTTCTTAAAATCCACCTAATTTCTCTAGAGCCTAGTGTTGGACCAATATGAGTCCAAAGAGGTAAGAGGCTATATGTGTTGGAGTCCACTCTATTTCTTGATTCACACTTCAGAAAAGATCTGCTAGAGATGTGGATGAGAGATGCAAAATCATAGCCAACCATGGTGGATGAGTACCAACATCAACTGTCAACTGCTTGAGGCACCAACTTGTCACTAAAAAATTAGGATGTCATATTTATCTACTCAGATCTTTCTCTGACCCAGTCAGTTAAATCTAGAAGACCCGCTAGGGTTCATATTATCTCCTAATTAAATCTACTTTTCCATTCTGTCTTTTAATTTTCATATTTTCTATCTTTATATTTTTATTATTTTCCTATTAGACTTTTTAATAGCTTTTAGAAACCTGACATCCACCTCCATTTTTCTTCAAATTATCTCCAAACTTGAAAAAATGATCTACTTTACTTTATAATTTCATAGTGCTACTTAAATGTAATCTGACACACAGAAGTATAAGCTATGCTTAAAACGAAAGAAACTTAGATCCTATAACTTTCCCAATATTATTCACCCAGGCAAATTAACTAAAGAAATGGAAAAGTAAACATATTAAACATATTAAACTTTAATACATATATTAAAGTATATGTAATTTCTTACTAAGAAATTGGGTTTTGAAATCTTCTGATTGATTGTTAATCATCTGGTTTTCTCACGTCATTTTGCAAACGCAGCCACAAGCTCTATTAATTGTCCTTAACATGATATATGGTATCGTGCAAAAGAGAACTTTGTATGGTTTATTCTGATACAGATGAAAATATTTGGAAGTACAGATAGGAACACAGGGAACATATTTTAACTATCTAGATTTTGAAATCTAGAAACATTATTTCAACATACATGGCATAGTTTGCCTCAAAAGGATTTTGTGAAGACTAAACTTAAAACATTATATAATTATTATTACTTTTATAACAGCTCTCATTTACTGATTGTGACCTACTAGACATTCTTTTAAATACATAACACTAAATCATTGAATTCCCACAACCCTACATAACATAATGAGATCTGAAGCATGTAGTAGTAACAAAAGAGAGAGAGAGAGAGAGAGAGAAAGTTAGTTTAGTCCTACACCATCATTTTGAAGATGAGAAAACAGAGATCTAAAAAAATGAACTATCTTGCCTAAAGTCATCTGGCAGCTAGGAGCAGAAGAGGAGATACTACATCACCCACTATGCTTGTTTTTTCCATAGGCTAGGCTGTGCTTCTCTGAATCAAAAAAAAAAATAAAAAAAAAAAATCTGATTTTATCTAAAGATCATTATCCAGAATTGACCTCCAATGCTTTGTTAATTAGAATTATGGAGTTTGCCACATATAAAGGATGAAAATATAATTCTATGGTGTGTATTATATTTAATATTTATTTAAAGGATTCTATCATGCATTTTTTTTCAAGTAATGGTATAGATTTAGTGGCATGAAGTGAAAACAGAGAGAAGAATTGATTTACAAATTTAAACAAAGGAGCATGTTACCTGAAGGATTTCTGGGTGTCTTGAGTGATATAAATATTTCTTCCAATAATTCTTCAACATTTTCTTCCAGCTTCAAAAAGGATTTTACGAGCTGTGCTAAGAATTTGAGTTCATTTATGGAGAGGAAAAAGTTTCTTCCTTTCTGTGAACATTCGGGTGTAACTGTGAAAGAGAAGATCTATTTGTACATTTTATTTGTTTTCTCAGTAAATACTGAAACAATCTATGTGCTTCCATAAACCATCAAGACTAACAAGTTCAATAAGTAAACCAAGTTTGTTATTAAGAAATGAATATAGGGGCGCCTGGGTGGCTCATCAGTTGAACGTCCAACTCTTGATTTTGGCTCAGGTCATGACCCCAGGGTCATGGGATTGAGCCTTGCACTGGGCTCTGCACTTATCTTTTAAGATTCTGTCTCTCCCTCTGCCACTTTCACGTTTGTGTTCTCTCTCTCTAAAAACTAAAAAAAAAAAATGCATATAAAATCTCCTAAAAGAGTCTTTTCTTTAGGGAAACTGGGGATGAGTATTGTTTGATACAAATATGACAATTAAATAATTATATTGATTCTCAGAGTTATAAACAGGAAGGTGATTTGTTGTTGTAAAATCATATCTTATACAATTTTATTTTTTTAAGTCTGTCACAACTTGAATCTAGTCACAAGGGAACATCACAAACCCAAATTGACAGAAAGTGTAGAAAACATCTGGTCTGTACTCTTTAAAAGTGGTATGTCACGGGGCGCCTGGGTGGCTCAGTCGGTTGAGCGGCCGACTTCGGCTCAGGTCATGATCTCGCTGTCCGTGAGTTCGAGTCCCGCGTCGGGCTCTGTGCTGACAGCTCAGCTGTTTCAGATTCTGTGTCTCCCTCTCTCTGACCCTCCCCCGTTCATGCTCTGTCTCTCTCTGTCTCAAAAATAAATAAACGTTAAAAAAAAAAAAAGTGGTATGTCATGAAACACAGAGATTAGGAAATGTTCTAGTCAAAAGGAGTTTAAAAAGACATGACAACAGAAATCAATACATGATCAGTGTTTTATTTTACTTTATTTTATTTTATTTTTTTTTACAAAGAACATTATTGGAATAATTTGGTAAAATGTGAGTAAGGTCTACAATCTGATGCTCTTATTTCATGATTGTTAATTTTCTGATATGGATAACTATACTGTGATTATGAAAGAGAATGCCCTTGTTTTTAAGAAATATAGTGAAGTATACAAGGACAAATATCTGTAATTTATTCTCAGTTCAGGAAAAAAGAGTTTTCAGAGACAGTGAATGCAAAGGTGGAAATGTGGTAAATTATTAACATTTGATGAATCTGGATAATTTTTGTAAGTATGAAATTAAAATAAAAATTTAACTTAAAATAAAAAGTGACAAGACAAAAGGAGTTTTCAAGACCTTAGAAGGATTCCTCCTATATCATTAAAAAGAAGCAACCTAATTGTTAAATCTAGACTATATAATTCATGAAATCATGTTTAAAAATAACTGCAGTCTAAGTAATTGTGATATCTATTGCTTTCATAAGAACAAAACAACTTAAAATAAATAAAGATTGATTTTTCCCTTTTATAATTAGTGTTTTCTACTTTTGTAATTACATCACACTACCATCTGAATACAGAAAAATATCTTAAACTTCAAGCATATGGAGAATAGAACTAACCTCACCAAATGACACTGTGGACCAAGTTTTCAAAGATTTAAAGAATTCTTCTTTATTAATGTCACTTCTTAAAACATACATGGCATTTAAGAACTATCTTGAGGCTTAATAACAAATTGAAAAATCTGCACTCTTGTAAGGTAAGCATACAATCCCTTTGGTGAGAAAACACGTGGAAAGTCTCTTAGAAATAATGTAAGGCCTGGTGATTCCATGTGAAAAAGTTTACCTTCATCACATGGATCTAAAAGGAGGGTTCCAAACATGTGACAATTTAATGGGTAATCCACTTCATTTCAGTTAAATTTTAAAACGCTGGCATCAGACTTGTAACCGTATGATAGAGGTTTTCATGGAGGACCAAAAATGTCATGGTACCTCTGCGGATAATTTGAGAGAGACCCTGTCAGTCAACTTAAACAGTGGAATTTAGTCCTGTTCTTGAAGAGTAAAACAAGGCTTTAAAAAAAACCCAAAAAAAACCCACAAGTGCCTACAAAAACTATTTCATCTCTAAATTGATATTAGGCCCACATACATTAAAGTCTACTTCTAAACAGCCCTGCTCACACCTGTCATTCACCCACAGGCATGCCAGAGAACACAAACATGGATGATCAGCATATAACTAAGATTCTACCATGAAAATCATGACCCAAAAATGAAAAGAAAAGAGAATAAATATACTGTGAATCATTTAGCTGTTGCTTGACTCTCATTTTGCCTGTTTGATTTCTTTTAGGCTTTGCTCATGTGGTTGAAGGGTCTGGTTTAACCTTCTAAATCTTAAAGGTGTTCCTTTGGAACTAAATATAAGCCAAATTTTCAGACTTGAAGAATTCTTCTTCATTCTTTAATAGTTTAGCTAGAAAAATAAGAAGGCTTTGTGTAGCTCCATTCTCATTACAAGTATTGTGTTTATAAAGTAAGCAAAGAAACACACACCTTCCTAAAACATCTTTGGGGTCAAAACCCTCTAACCTAACAGTGCTACTTGTTTAAAAATTATGTAAGGTTGGGGCACCTGGGAGGCTCAGTCGGCTAATCGTCTGACTTTGGCTCAGGTCATGATTTCATGATTCATGGGTTCAAGCCCTGGGTCAGGCTCTGTGCTGACAGCTCAGAGCCTGGAGCCTGCTTTGGATTCTATGTCTCCCTGTCTCTCTGCCCCTCCCCTGCTTGGTTCTCTCTCTCTCTCTCTCTCTCTCTCTCAATCTCAAAAATAAATAAACATGAAAAAAAATTATGTAGGGCCTGAGGATTCCATATGAAGAGGTCTTACCTTCATGATCTGGATTTAGAATAATCTTGTATTGCAGAAATTTAACAATATTGAGTGCTAAAGGCTTTTCAATTCAATGCATCTTTACAACTTCATAGTGAAAGAGGACAGAAAAATATGTGTGACCTAAATCTAATCATTTTTGTCCCCAAGAAGCAATGTTTACGGTAGAGGTCCATTAATTAGTAGTCCTTATTTCCTATTACTATTAGCTCAGTGTTCTCCCAAGGGCTATTGTGAAGGTTCTTAATATATGGAAAAATAATTCTGTGATAAATTCATTTTGTGGAAGTCCATTTAAAGCAAAATTAAACACAAAGGATGGACTAGCATAGCCCACACTTGTCTTATTTTCCCTACAATATCTTCCAGGACTAGAGTTCTACTCATCACATCTTAGCTCATAATTTCTATTTGCCTACACATATCTATTTTTCTGTTTCTCAGACTCTTCACTGTCAACAAAATTAGGAAAGGGTTTCCCCTTTTACTTTTGCTTTCAGTCAATTAATCTTTTTTTCCTCTTTCTTTCACCATTCTGTTTGTCCTCTCCTCCAACTCACCTCCCCAGAAAAATCTTACCTGAATACAATCAATTCATCTTCCCTGCTAAACTAATCTGGCCTTTTATCTATTTTTTTCCTAAACATTATATGACTGTCTTCTTTCAAGAAACTTTGGGCATACAGGCTTATCCACAGGCAAATAAATTTAGCTGTCCACCAATCACTGCTATAAAATACCTGAAATAATGATTGTCAGTTTATTATAGGATGAGTTCTATGATTCTTAAAAAAATATAAAATTCTTCTAAATCCTAATAATATTATAAACAAAGGTTACATTTCCATCTTAGGGTAAGACTTTGATTTACCATTAACTAACAATGGATAAGTCCATGTTGAGGGTTTTTCCTCCCTCCCCCATATTATTTTAATAAAAATTTTTCTAAAATATGATTCCCTGCTTTCTTATTATTTAGTATTTAGAACACAATTAAAATTTTTCTTCATGACAGAGTTATGATAAAAGTTTTTTATATGCTCCACTGAAAGATGAATATCTGTCCCTCATCAAAGGGCACTTCTCAAACCTCATTCTACAAGGATTCTATGATCAAATAGGTTTAGGAATCACTACATACTAAATGCTACTTAAAGAGACCCACAATGCAAATTAGCATATTAAAATCTATTTACTTTTATAATAATGTAAATTAAAAAAAAAAAAACAATGTTTCTCAAACTTTTTTGAGACACCAGTTTACCAACAAATCTATTAACTTTTGGGATGTTCTCAAACAGCAGTGTTGTATAGGGCACACTGGTTTAGATTACAGAACTACTTGAGTATTTATATCTGACTTGTAGTCTTTCCTCCAATTGTTAGACCTTTAGCAGAGGGTTCTTGTTGCTGGCATTGTGACTGATTTTACCAGTATTTGCTTCCATTTGTAAACTATTGCTCCTAATAGCATCATAGTATTCTGCAGACCCCTTTGAGAAACTAATCAAAGTCTCCTAAATCCCTCTGGACCCTCTCATTGAAAAAAAAAAAAAAAGAAAAGAAAAAGAAAGAAAGAAAAAAGAAAACAATCTATGTAGTCATTGTTTCAGGGCTTAAACAGAACCACCTGAAGTCCATTATGGCTCTCACGGGGCACTGTGGTCCAGGACCTCCTGAATTGTTAAAAATGCATATATACTCCTTGGCCATCACCAGATGCCTGTTAAACAAGTGTCTCAATTGAGTTTTCCACCTATTGGAGTTTGAGACCACTGCCTGAGGAGTCCATGAAGTCTAGTTAAAAACTGCTATGGTAGAAAACTACTCTCTGGACATCAGAAAATCTGGGGATTTTGGGTCTTAGCAAGTCAACCAAAGAGGTGCTATTGCGTAAAACAATGACTTAAAAGAGAAATGTTCCCTTTTTTTTGATTTCTGATTTTTTAAAAATTTCTGGAGGAAATATAGAACAATGGTAGGAAATTTCTAAAAGCATATCCTACATATCTGCTCTGGGCAAAAGAAATGCTCCTAGGAAAACACCCAAAGAATAGTTGTGGTTTTATAGGCACATTCATCACAAATGTGAAATGATTTCCATGAGGCCCAAGATTATTTCCAGTGTATTCATCATAATATTTCAAGAACACAGCATAATTTCTTACACAGAGTGGGCACTAAAAACAAAACAAAACAAAACAAAACAAACAAACAAACAAATTGGTTAAAAAAATAAATGTATGAAATTCCACAGGTCCTAGAAGTAGGTAGGTTTGTCTCAGAACAAAGAAAGATTTTATATCTCTTCCTGAAATGCATTCTTCAAAACAATGACTATAGATTGAGTCAATAAATAAATAGATAAATAAACACATGCATAAATAAATGCATATACACTTTTTTTTAGTATTTAGTTAGACAAAAGAAATTTGAAGATTTATATACACTTTTTTTAGTATTTATAGATAGAAATTTGAAATTTGAAGATTTATAATACACTTTTATATACACTTTTTTTTAGTATTTAGTTAGACAAAAGAAATTTGAAGATTATTTCTAAAATAGAAAATGTGTGCAAAATATATATAAACTCAATTATGAGCTGGGAACCTGATAGAGCATATTGATAAAACTGACTCTAAAATAGGATTTTTTGTATGTGTTAACAAAAATAAAATTAGGGGTGCCTGGGTGGCTCAGTTGGTTGAATGTCTTGGTTTCAGCTCAAGTCATGCTCTCAGGGTTGTGGGATTGAGCCCTGCGTTGGGCTACACACTGACCGTGGAGCCTGCTTTGGACTTTCTCTCTCTCTCTCTCTCTCTCTCTCTCTCTCTCTCTCTCTCTCTCCCTCCCTCCCTCCCTCCCTCCTTCCCTCTGCCCTTCTCCCTAGGTCACACGCTCTAAAAAAAATAAAAATAAAAATAAATTATATATACTTTAGGTAACATCGTATGCCAACTATACACAAATAAAAAAGAGTATACTTAAGAAAAATATCTCACCACGAAAAAACATGCACAGATATTCATAGAAATATTGTTCTAAAATTAATAAAAAAACCTCTCTTCTCTCTTCAAATATATATACACACACATATATATACATATGCATCATAGTATACATATATATGGATATATCACTCATAAAGAATATAGACTACAGACTCTACACTTACAAGTGTTTTTCACCTAGTGACTAATAGTTAGAATCTTAACTCCATTCTCTGATAGCAAAATTAAGGAAATTGAAAACAAATCTTGAGAAACATTAGGGCTCCTCACACTTGATCCACAACAAAGGAGTATTTGGATTAATTATCAAAGTCCAGCTAAATCAGACAAACCATAAAAGTACAGGTAGTTGCTGAAAGAACACATATTATTTTTCAAAACCATTAGCAACAGAATTCTTGTTAATAATAGCATTAAGATACAGGAGAAAATGAGAAGCTTGAAAATCAGATAATCTGAAGCTGGTGGATCAGTATAATAGGATAAAAGAAGCACATTTTAGTTTTCCCAAGAAAAACGAACACTAGCCACTCTATTATTGACTGTAAATGGATCCATTTTCAGTGAGGCGTATTCTTGGTGCCACCAGACAAATGATGTAAAAAAGAGGTAACACACAAAAGCTACTGGAAGGCTCATTATTGCAGATGAAATTCATGGCATAATACAAATGGAATATATTTATTTCAGTAAAGAAAACTTTTTAACAATATTACAAAAGAAGTCAGCAGGGACCACGTGGGAACAAATAATAAGCAGTACTTTTCCCAGTATCCAAGTCACTTCCTGAGAGCAGGTGGGACTTTGGAGCACACTGTCGTATTCCAGAAGCCTGAATGAGCACTGTGCCTCCCGGAGCGCCTGCGCCTGCCTCCATGGAGCCACACAGCAGGGGAAGGAAAGAATGCACACACTATGTCCCCAAGTGTGTAAGGAATCTTCTTTGTCATGTTAGCCTAATAAGAACCTGGAAAATCATGGACAACCTACAGGCATTAAGCTATTTTCCCCTTTTGCTTTGGCATTATTTTTTTTTTAACTTTTAGTTATTTTTCAAATATATACAAGTAGGAAAACATTTTTTTTAAATGTTTATGTATTTTTGAAGGAGCTAGAGACAGAGTGTGAGGGGGGGAAAGGCAGGGAGAGAGGGAGATGCAGAATCTGAAGCTGGCTCCGGACTCTGAACTGTCAGCACAGAGCCCGATGTGAGATCATGACCTGAGCCAAAGTCGGAGCCTTAACTGACTGAGCCACCTAGGCGCCCCAGAAAATATTTGAAATAAAACTAAGAAAGGAGTATTTCCACCTTAGTTTTCAAACTGAATTTATTATTTCTTATCTCGTCAGGAAGCTTCCATATTACCACCCAAAACAGGGTAAAACTTTAAAATGAACTGAGTAAATGGATGAGAGACTGAATATGTGATTGAAAGGGTGAAGTGTTTATCTTTGAAGTGAAGTGAAAATGCAACTCAACACAAGCTGAATGTGTGGAAATTTCGACGCCCCAGAGATAAGTATCGGGACCCTTCTTTATGGTGAGACAATGGAGAAGGAATTATAGGGAAAGCTGAGCCTCATAACAGTTCATGAATCTGGGGAAATGGCTGGTTCGGTAGGTGGAGCATGCGACTCTTGATCTCAGGTTGTAAGTCCGAGCCCCATGACGGGTGTAGAAATTACTTAAAAATAAAATCTTAAAAGGGCGCCCAGGTAGCTCAGTAGGTTAGGCGCCTGACTCTAGATCTCAGCTCAGGCCGTGATGTTAGAGTTGTCAGTTGAAACCCCATGCTGGGCTCTGCGCTGGGTGGGAAGCCTACTTAAAAACAACAACAACAACAAAAAAAAAGTTAAAAAAAATTTCTTGTAAAGGTTAATGAATCTGAATTGGAAATCAGAAAACATTAAACTCTTAAAAACTGGAAGTTAGACTCCTCTGGGTCTCTCTGTCTCTCCCCACTTCCATTTTTCCCTCATGTTTTATTATATGGAATACTGTTCATAGCACCACTACCTGAAGTACAGGAGGTAATAGAGTGGAGTAGCTAACACGTGGAATTACGAGCCATATGGCTTGGGTTCAAATCCTGACACTACCCTCTCCCAGCCATGTGACTTTGGACAGTTATTTAGTCTTTCTATGACTGAACAGCGCATGAGGTTTAACTGAGTTAACATCTCAGAGCAGTAACTGAGGGGTAGTAAGTCCTGTATAAATGTTAGATATTATTATCATTTCCTTTGAGAAGCCTGCCCTCAGATCCTACACCAACTTACTTTCCTTTTCTACATGCTCTTTCTTATTTTACCTCACACATACCTTCATTTTAGCACTTACTATGTCACATTGTAATTATAAGTTTGGGAGACGTGTCCTGAAACTTTAATCTCCTCAAGGGAGAGATCCTTTTTCCCCATTACTGCATTCCCACTATTCATCAGGGTGCCTACATGAATGAATGACCAGAATTATACATACTGTTGAGTATCAGAGACAAAACCAACTGCTTTTAACTCATTTTATTTAGCTTTTTCTCCCTGCCATAAACATGGTTCTTTAGTAAAATACTAACATTAAATGAGTTTCACATTAATTACTATATGCCAATTTGAACAGGAAATGTTCGGAGGAGAAAGAACTAGAAACATATCAGAGATCTTATTACTGTTATTAAATGGACTCAACCATCTCTAAGCTTAAACACTCATAAAGTTGCATGGGAGCCCACTCCAAGACCTTCCACTGCTTCTTTGCTATGTGGGTTCTTCAAACCCACATATGGGGGTTTTGATTTTGTGTGGGTGTGGTCATCATCTTTTTTAGAATCTAAGTTAGGCACCCATGTTCATAGAAATAATGTTTTGCATACAGCTTTGGGAGATTCCCAGATCCTTCAAGGCCTTAGGGTTCTACTTGATCAGCTTGAGGCCCTCTGCCTTGGTCTGCTTGACTTTATGAGAAGTAGGCCCCATAGATCCCTCCCACTATGGGAACCTATAGCCCCTAAAAATTCTACTTCCCTTGCAAGAAGGATAAGTCTAGTCTAGCTTCTACCTTAAAATCTTTTCACACTTTCTGTGTGAGAAAATAAAGGTCTCAACATTTACACAGGCAGCTAACCCTCCTGACTTCTGTGACATAGGTCCTGGGTAAGGTGAGGGAATAAACTGAGGAATAACTAATACTCCATCCTTTCAGGAACTTAGACAAACACACAGATAAGCACTACCTGGCCACTGCATAGATAATCGTATATGACAACTGAAACATTCTATTATAAAAAACTGGGTTGCTAGTATATACTTCATCTGCATTTTTTATATCTTTTTTCTCTGACTGTTCTGGGCCCAGGTAGTTGTGACACTTAATTTTGTATCCATTGACAGGATCAGTATTCATGATCTAAAGGCAGGTAGACATACGGACAGAGAAAATTGCTGCACTTAAAATAAAGCCTCACAGCCCACCAAAAGCTCCCACATGAGAGAGAGGTTTGCTGTTCCCTTTGGAGGGCCCACACAACAAACAAATATCCCTTTCCTTCCCATATCAAGAATCACCTAGCAGACTAACGAGGATAGAGTCACCTTGAAGCTATTCTTCTGGGTCAATGAGAAAAACTGAAAAGAAACTGCTTCTATTATTACCCTTTATTATTCCCTAGCCAACACTGGCTCCACTGGATGATACCTAAACGTACTCCTAAATGATAACAAATTCTCCCACACTCCATTCCATCTTCTCTGGCAAAAGCTGTCAGTATTACATTAACAAGGGATCGGACTTCTTGCTCATATGCCAAGGGTATAATGCTTGTAGCTCTCTCCTATTTTCTACCTTTCTTATTTTGTTTTTTTGGCTGAGAACATGAGAGAATATCTGACTCCTGATGTGGCCACCAGGAGTTGAAGATGCTAATCTAAGAATGGCTTACATTTGAATCCAGCCAAAATTGAGAACCATACCCGGGGCAAATTTCTGAATATTTTCTCAGCTGGCTTTTGTTTTAGGCTAATTTAACTCTCAGTTATAAATACTTAGATATGCTGACCTTCTCAGGGAACAGCTTAATAAAAAGACCTTTCTAGTATAATGAAATGAGGTTTAAATTCTAAGTACTGTATGCTAATAGCACATCATTAATGAAGTATCTTCCTAATATCCCTTTCTTAGCCTCAAATTTTGCTAAAGTTCAGTTAATTATATCTCTCACCATATGTGTTACTTTCTATTATCATGACCAAAAATTAACCAATAGAAAAACCTTAAACTAAATTAACAATTCATTTTTACTATTGTCTAAGGTTGTATTGGAGAATTGATACTTCGTTTTTAAAGGAATATACCATGACAGAGATGTTACATTATCGACTCTTAGTATAACATATTAGAAACTAATTTTAAAAATTTAGCACTGGGATAAAAATCATGCCATCATCAAAAAGATGGATTTAAGTCAAGACACCTGCTGAGTCTGTGAGCCTCCTAATATATTTTCTAATTAAATTCTAACCTTTCAAAATTGAACACTTTTCCTCTTTTATACTAAAAAATAAAGACTAAGGTTCTCTTCACACTTTTTGTCAGAGAGGAAAATTATAATGCTTATGAATGTATGTTAAAATTACTATGGAAAGAGATAGCCACGGTGATAAGAGCAATCTCTTGTACCAACCGAGGAAGTTGTAGTCATGAGCTCGTTACTCTAACAGAGAGTAGGGCAGGTCCTAGACTTCGGGATGCCATTTCCCAGGTGCGATGGCACCTCACACAGCAAATTTTGTGGTTAAGTTTACACTTTTAGCTGCCCCCCTCACCTGACAAATAGTTATCCAGACATAGAGGCAAGGTCATATTTCCCTCAAAGTTCACAGAGGACTTTGGAGAACCTTGGCAGCAGATATCATCTTTTACAGTCTTCCTCAAGACCTACGAACTACAGAAACTACCTTTAAGTGGGTTTCCCTTGCTAATTCAACCAAAGATTTCCCTTGTGCCTATAATGCACTAGGTACCAGGTAGCATACGACTCATGGTGACCCATCCCAGAGGAACAGAGTAAGCTCTCTAAAAGCAAGACAGGGGTGACTAACAAGAGTCATACCTCAGACCTATCACCATCAGCTCCTGTGGCCATGCCCGTCTCTTCAGAATAAATTTATCCCCCTTTATTTAAGTTCAGGCAGGAAGAAAAGCATTAGGTTCAATATATAAGAAAAATACAGAGTGAAGAAAAATGCAAGGATAAAGAACTAGTTGAAGAAATTATCAGGAGTCGATGGTCATCCTATTTTGATATAAATGGTCAATGCTGGGTTCTATTGTCTTGTTAGGGTTTGTTTCCTGGGAACATTTTCTAAATGAAAAAAAAGTGAATACAAATACATGAAAATTAAACAACTAGACTTTGTTTTTTGATATACAAGCAAATCTTAGATGTATTTGATTTTTATATCATAATAAAAAATGAAATTGTTCAATAAACACAGTGTTTTCGAATTCAACTTGCATTGCATTTTTGGGTACAGGGTTGTTGGCAGCTGGGTGTGAAGAAAAAGAAAGAAAGGCAGGAGTAGATAGAAAAAGAGAAAGGCAGTAGGAGACTAGAAGGCAATGTTCTCAAACAGAGAACACTGTATTATAGTTTGTGGACAATTTGGCCCATAGCCTGTCTTGGTATGGCCTGTGAGCTAAGCTGGCTTTTTCCCTTTGTAAATGGATGAGAGAAGAATCAAAAGAAGGAGAGTATTTAATAATATGTGAAAATTATATGAAATTCAAGTTTCGGTGTCCATAAATAAAAAGTTTCATTGAAACAGCCACACTGATTCACTTATTTATTGTCTGTGGCTGGCCTGTGCCACAGTGCAGAGTTGAGTAGTAGAGACACAGGCTGTACAGCCTGCAAAGCCTAAAATACTAACTCTTTATCCCTTTGCAGAAAGGGACAACCTCAGGCCTGGACAAGTAGGAAGAATGCAAAAGAGAGAAACAGTCACGGATAAGTTGACACACAAAGGGAGAAAGCAGGGCTAAAAAGGGGCAGGCGAGATAAAAATGGTCTTTGAGGTGGTTTCTTTGTATCTTTCTCCCCATTCAGGTAATCTTATCTATTACTGGACAAGTTCTATTTCTTCAGTGGCTCTCTCTAGTTACTTTGTTGCTCTACAAACTTTAACAAGACCATGTATAATTGAGACATCAATGACTGTTTTTCAAGACCCTGTAACCTTTCCTCATGCTACATATCTCATCACTCACTCAGTCCACCATTTATTTGGCATCTTAGTTTTTGTCTGCCTAACACTTTTCTCCTCCTTCTGGTAACAAGCTGATGATCCCTTGGCCAAGCAGAGGTTTTCCTTGAGACTTTCTGAACTGAAGTACAAGGGAAGATGGTGGGACGTAAGCAGGAAGCTCCTAGGGTGCACATACTCTATTGAGTGGAATCACCACTGGTCTGACAACACCTCGTGGGGAGAAACCCAGGCGACAGATAATGCAATACACTAGAAAGCGAAGTTTCAGCTGCTCAGGTTTCCAGAAATCCTCCAATCCCTATCTTTCCAGAGGTTTAAATGTTTAGCTCTTTCTTCTCTTGTGTGAACTACCATGTTAGTTTTAAATAAATGCTCATCTCTCTCTCTCCCTGCTTTTTTTTTTTTTTTTTTTTTTTTTTTTTTTTGTATAAGAAGTAGAGATGAGGAATGGAAGAACAAAGCTGTCACTTGCACATTCAGAGTCCTGGCTAATGCCTTCATCAGTTACATATATCTCTTATGTGCCAGTCATAGTACTCTTCACTGTCTCAAACAGTAACCCCTACTGCTGGTACTGCTGAACTGCAAGGGAACCTCTTTCTCTTTCCATCTGCTTATACAAGGGCTACTCATCCTTCAAGGCCAAATTCAAGGCCATATTCTTCGTGAAGTTTTGCCAGCTTGCTCTCCCTCACAGTAAAACCTCCCTTTTATGAATTCCTAATGCACTTAAAGAGACAAATTAGTTGCTAATTAACTTAATATGGTATTATATGCTTTTTCCCTCACATATGGCTTGATGGGTTAGTCTTTCTCACCCTTTCTCTAGGTGTTAGCCCTAGATTTGAAAGTACTTGAAGACACCAAATAAAAGTAGACTTTAAATTGATTTCAAACTTCAGAAAAGATTGCCTCAAGGAAAGTAGTTATTCTCCAAAGGAATATTATTAGCTACTGCTGAGTTGAGCTGGGGGTGTGAGTGAGTGATAGAGAGTAGGAACAGAAGAAGGTATCTTGTTGGAAGTCTTGGGATTGAGTGCTGAGATGGGAGAAGCCAGAAGACCTGAGAAACCAGGCCCGGGTGTTCTTCTTACTGTTGTGCCTTCCAAATAAACCCTCTACTCTGTATACATCCCCTACTCTGCATTATAGGAAAGCACCAGGGAGTGAACACTGTCGCTCAACTCTTCCCGCTTTCTGCTTCTCCAGATCTCGCTCACCCTGCAACCAATTCAGTTCCATGTCATCTGTCATCTTCATCACCCTGGACAGCAGAAGGGACCCCTACCTGCTGGAATCACTTTCTCGGAGCTCTGCAACTGCTTGTCTGCATAACTTTCAGCAGCTTTTCACATTCGCATTTTATTTATCTATCTATATAGGAAGTGTGGGTCTTATACTTTTTGGAATCCCCATTCATCTTAGCACAATATTTTTAAAATATTGTAGAGGCTCAATTAGTAAGTTGATAAGTTGTCTCCTACATTATACCTCCGGACACTGATTTATTTCAAGAAAACGATGCAGTTAAAAAAATATATTCACTGAACTCCTGTTGTGTGCTAGGCAGTGGATTGGGTGCTGAGGAAAATAAATAATACTTGCCCTTGAGGTGCTTAGAGTCCATATGGGGAGACAGACCCCTAATTAGATATTTTAATAGAATATGCTAAGAGCTTTGAGAAAGGCATACGGAGATGCTGTGGGAGTATGGATTAGGGGCTCTAGCTCGGAGAAAGCTTCCTGGAAGAAATGACACATGAGCTGTCATAAAGGATCAATGGGAATTAGGCAAAGAAGGGAAGGGAAGAGGGTAAGGAGGTGAGAGAGAGCACAGCATGAGCGGGGCTGTCAGTTTCATGTTGTCAGAGAGTGAAAAATATGAGGTGTGTAGAGGCACGAGATGAGGCTGGAGAACGCAGGTGCTAGGTCAAGGAAGGCTTGGTTTCTAATACTGAAGAGCTGGGGCTGTATGCTGACAGTGATGAGGAGCCAGTGAAGGGCCTTCAACGGGGAGTGGCATGTGCTTGTCAGATGTTTCAGAAAATACAAGAATAAGGGCAAGGAATCCAATAAAAAAGATTTTTTTTAACAGTCCAAATGAGAGATGATGAAGACCGAAATCAGGCCTTGATGGCAAGAAGGGAAAGTAGATAGACTTGAAAACATTTAGGTGACACGGCAAATTAAAGAATCTTGGTAATTCTTTTGATGGTGGGGAGATGGGCAGAAGGGGAAAATGAGTCACGGTTTCTGCCTGAGTGATTATTAGTGACATTAACTTGGGCTGGGGAAGAGGAACAGGGATTAGGGGGAATGAAGAGGAGTTCTGTTTTATCCATGCTGTATTTGGAGTGCCTGTGGACCATCCCAGGGACCAGCTGAGCAGGCATTTAGCTCTGGAAATACACAAGCTCCAATGGGGGGATCAGTGCAGGACCTACATCAGGTAGCCCTTCCAACACAGTGATGGTTGGAATCAAGAGGATAAAAAAGAGAGAATCTACATGCATCTATTATTTTAACTTAGTCTTATTTCATTACTATTGCTTATTTTGAAATTGGAAAATGTTAATATAGCACTTCCAGAGAATATTATATGAAAGATTCTGAAGACAAAATTATTCAATGAGAAATTGACAAAAGTAACAAATAAGCAGCCCTTTGTCATGTACAGGTATTTAGGAACACCATATTAATATATGACAAGTCACATTTTCAGTTTAATGCTATGTATAGTATACATGTATATGTTTAAAATGATGATAACAAGGGGTGCCTGGGTGGCTCAGTCAGCTAAGCGTCTGACTCTTGATTTCAGCTCAGGTTATGATCTCACGGATCCTGAGCTTGAGTCCTGCGTTGGGCTTTGTGCTGACAGCGCAGAGCCTGCTTGGGATCCTCCCTCTCCCTCTCTCTCTGCCCCTCCCCTGCTCACTCACTCTCTCTCCAAATAAATAAATAAACTTAAAAAAATAATGATAACAAAATGCTTAGTTTGTGCCAAACACTAAGTACACCTATATTAATACTTAGATACTATGAGGTAGATTTTATTATCATGTCCATCTTACAGACTAAACTGACGCTCATAGAAGATAAGCAACCTGTCCAAAGCCATGTAGCTGTCAAGTGGCAAAGCTGGAATGCAAAGCCACATCTCTCCAGCTGCAAAGCTCCCTACAAGACACTGAGCATTAAGTGTCCTTCCTACACCCCCATCCCTTTGCTGAGGGCCTTTTTTGGCAGCAATAAGACAGCTGACAAGACAGCAATAGCCTTGATAATCCAGGAGGAGGCAGGTGAGCACAGGAATTTTAACACTTCAAAAAAAGTCATAATGATCTGATGTTCAAATGAATTCATGCATCAACTTAGATATTTATGCTTCTGAATAGTTGTAGTTAAAACCCAGTAAGTCTATTGATTTTGGAGGGCTATTTTGAGTTCACATACCAAATTTAATTAGCTTTTTCTTTGGCTCACCGATGTCTCTTCTAGAAATAAAACTTCAAAAGATACTCACACGAGCATACAAACAAAAGGAAACTGGGAAAACCCTAATATCTATCAACAGGAGTTAATTAATTAAATAATGACATAATCATAAACACAATAGGTGGCAGGCCCTAAAAAGAATAATACAGATCATTTTGTACATATTAATACAAAAGAGGTCCATGATATAGTAAATTAAAAAAAATTGCAAAGGAATTTGTAGAATGTGCATATATAGTACATGCACACACATAAATGTGGAAGGGCACACGTTAAAGTATAAAACAGGGATTACTTTAGGGTTTTAGGGTTAGGGGTGGAGAGGGTAAAAGATTATCACTGTTTAATTTATACATTTTAAACATACATGCATGTTTGATTAAACACACACGTGTGTGTATGTACGCATATTTCTCCAAAAGTGGGCATGTTGCTTTGGGGGAGAAAAAAAATTAAGATTTTCTAAGTCCATTGAGCCAACAACCTGATAAGACCAATTTAAATTTAGCCATATGCAAATCAATTATGCTACATCTCTATTAGGGAATATAGTTCTGCTGCAAAGAATGTCAAACCAAATTGCAATGACACGGGTGGAGGTCATGAAATTTTAATTGAAAAAAGCACAATGCAGGACAATATGTCTAGTTTGATCTCATTTTGAAAAATATAAATTTGTATATCAGTTTTTACATGTGCATAGAAAAATTCTAGAGTATGAACAAAGTGTGAATAAGAGTGGTGATCCTGGAGACTGGGATTGGAGGGAAGGAAATGTGACTTTGACCTTCTTCTTCTTTTTTTTTTTTTAAATTTTTTTTAATGTTTATTTATTTTTGACAGAGAGAGAGAGAGCATGAGCGGGAGAGGGGTAGAGAGAGAGGGAGACACAGAATCCGAAGCAGGCTCCATGCTCCGAGCTGTCAGCACAGAGCCCGACGTGGGGCTCGAACCCACAGACCCCGAGATCATGACCTGAGCCGAAGTCGGATGCTCAACCGACTGAGCCACCCAGGCGCCCCTTTTGACCTTCTTCTTAATATGTATTTTATGTTTTAATTTTTAAAATAAAAATTCATTGCTCTGATCATTTTTTAAAGTAGTAAGACCATTTCTAATGAAATGCAGCTTTAGCAGTGGGTCAGTGGATCACTTTATTTCCACTTTATTTCAGATCTCAAATATTCCATATCACAACATCTACAACTGTGTCCTAGAAAAAATTTCAGATCCATGTTTATGAAATATATAATTTAGCATAGCTTTTCATGTATAAAAGTGCCCTCAAAACTGAACAAAATGAGGGGCACCTGGGTGGCTAAGTCGGCTCAGCATCCGACTTCTGACTTCAGTTCAGGTCATGATCTCAGGGTTTTTAAGAATGAGCCCCATATCGGGCTCTGCACTGACAGTGCAGAGCCTGCTTGGGATTCTCTCCCTCTCTCCCTCTCTGCCTCTCCCTAGACTTGTATGCATTCTCTTTCTCTGTCTCAAAATAAATAACCATTAAAAAAAAAAAAAAGACTTAACAAAATGTAAAAATACTTTAATACATTTTCCAAATCTTAGTTTCTCTCTTTCTTTCTGTCCTCACAATATAAATCTAGGCCAGAAATGTTCCTGGCATTCATTTTGGATGTGGAGCCACCTGTCCTCTGGCCCCACTTCCTCTCTCAAAACACCAAACTGAACTCTCTATTTTAACTGGGAAGACCCCTAGTGAGACCCCACTGTCCTATAAGTCACGATGCATGTCCCTGTCTCACCTGTGTTCTAGGCTTCCCGTTGCACTCACACCACTTTTCCATTATCTGACAGTCTCAATCCTGATTCTGAGCTCTTGCTCATGCCTTAAGCATTCTTCATCTCCTTGGTTGTCTTCAGAGAAGACCAATTCAAGAGCCTCTCTGATTTCTCCCAAGGGTTCAGAAAGAAAGTCCTGCCACTTGAAAGGCAAATATGTGTATCTTCCTAATGAGGAATCATCTATTCTGCTTTTTCCAACCTTCGACATCTTCCAGGGAGCCAGATATCTTGGAGCCGGACTTCATCACCTTTAGATCAAAAGGACAGGGTACTACAAGGGCATGATGTGGAAGACACCTAGGATTCTAGCCTGTGTACTAAGGCTTATGATCATAAACATGTACCTGAAATTCAAAGGGGCCTAAGGAAGAAAGAACCTCAGATCAGCTCAATTAGGTCTAAAAGAAGGGCTGCTTTTAACAAATAACAAAGAGAGTATTATCAGAGTCCTTAAGGTATCTTAGAGAAGGCATTTATTGATAAGATTGTAATTCTCCAAAGTTTTTGGTTTCAAGTAACAGAAAAGTAAATTTGAGCAAGAAATGGGAATTTCCTGCAAGCTGAGGGCTGTCCTGTGGTCTTTGTCTCCAATGGGTAGAGAGATAACTGACAATCAGCTGGAGTGAAAGTTGTAAAGCCCCTCTCTTAATCTCAGCTGAGTTTGCTTTCACTCATGCCAAGCAAGAGGATCGGAAAGCAGCCATTTACAGTTGTTGGAAGAGCCAAGATTTCCAGTTTGCCAAAGTGAGACTTACATGCTTGGAATTCACTTGGAGGCTAGAAGGCTCCAAAAGGCTTGTGATAAATCAGGGAAGCAGCTGTGCTCCTTTGTTTTTATCACAAAGTGGCACGAGTAACTCCAAGCTGGTATTAGATGAACAATCTTATTTTTGTGAGTGATTCAACATGGAGATCAGATTTTATCTCAGTGTGTGCAAATTTTAACTATGGAAAAAATAAAAATCTGTTCTTTCCCTGAGAAATCAAAAACTATATTAACAGAAGCTGCCTTTTTATAATTCAGTTATATTTATTACAAATCAAGTTAACATTTAGAATTGTGTCTACCTGATATTTAAAAGTTAATCTCAGTATTCAAATCTTTATTTTGTGTGGACATCAAGTTAAAATATCTTAAATGCTAATTTTCAAGATCGAATCTACATTATGGCATAACTAAGAGCATAAAATATGTTAGCTCTATTGCACCACCAATAAAGATTAGATCTTCAAACTGTGACAATATAAACAACTTAGCAATTCTCATTTGATGACTATGAAAGCTAATATCCTTCAAAGTGTTATAAAATTAATATAAAGAGGATGACATATATCTTTTTTTCAAAGTTTCATCTTAAGTAAATAAAAGGAAATAAAACTATAATTGAATAGAGACTTCAAGATCTTGAAGGAAAAGGTCTAATGAATAAGAATGCTACATGTAAGTAAATAATCATGGGTAGGATAAACTCTTAAAATAATAGCATAAAATTCAAATTTTATTACAAGCTAAGGTTTCAATACAGAAACTTTGCCATGGAGATGAAAACCCTCCTGACATTTAATAGTTAGTACTTTGCGGGATTTGAAAAACACAATTAGATATCAGCAATCAATTTGTTGACTCTATTGTCCCCAGATAGCATTTGCTACCAGTGGGGAAATACTGCTTACCCTCTAAGTACTACTGCACACTCCATAACTTACTAATTAGCACTTAATTTTCCCTTTGCTTAGGGAATAATGATTACTGCTTTCACCTAATACAACAAGGGCTACCTTTAACAATCAATTTTTAAAAATTAGCCAATGATCCATAGACAACACCCATCTCCCAATGAGTGCCTTACACATTCCATCAGGACAGCACCACTAAAATTTTTCAAGCTCTGCTAAGACATAGTTAACTTTTATGCTGACATAAATGCAGAATAGTCATTTTGATTATTTCAGGAACAATAAAACTTTGAACGTTTTGACTTTGGGTATGAAAATTTCAATCATGAGTTTTAAACTTGTATACTGAATGATTAGGGTGTGATTTAAAATATTTAACGTGAAATGGCAAGAGCGAGCCATTAATTCCTGTCAAACAGATGTTCAAGAGGCTAAGCACAAGCAGCCTTAGCTAAAGCCTTTCATTCTTACGTTCTTTAAATTTATAGAGATATTCGGTAACACGAGACTTTGGTAAAGGAAATAATTATAAAAGGGAAAAGGTGACTTCTAAGAGTTGTCTATGGTTTTCAATGGCACATCTCTAGTTTCTAAGCCTCAAAACATGCTATACCTTCAATCAAATAAACGAGTTTGAAGTGCCAGTTTATGAAATCTGGATTGTAATTCTGATGGTGATGAAAGCATGAAAATCTAGATATTTTGGGTGATAACAATGAATTTACAATGTACATCTAACTTGTGATTGTATGTATATTACCATATATTAATATCATACCCAGTGACAGAAAGTGAAATAAATAAATATGCAGTCAAGAAAATGAAGCCAAAATAGTTTCTGTATCAGTAGGAGTATGAAAGATACTATTATCCAAATTTCCAAATTCTAAATTCTACTTGGATCTATTTAATAAAAAAATATGACAAACTTTAAAAAAATGTTGGCCAAAATAATTTAGACAAGTGAAATAGCAAAATGATTGGCAAAAAAAGTAAAAAATTCACTCCACAGTGTCATAAGATACATAAAGTAAAAAAAAAAAAAAAAAAAGACAAGGGAATGTAAATCTTGACTAACTGACCTGATCAAATAATTCCTCAATTTTATTTGTGGTTTATGGTAAACCAATGAAAAATCCAAAGAAGTCACACATTTGACAAAAATTACTAGAAAAGTCTAAGATTTAACGCTTATTATACAAGTAAAAATAGAGAAAACAAAATTAGATTTGGGTTCAATCAGATATGAAGTAGTTTAATAAACCAAAAGCAAGGCAACTTAGCAATTGTGCAGGGGGAAATTTTAAGGAGTAAGTTTTCAAAGTGGTGCATGGGGAGATCTATGCATAAATCCCATTAGTAATAATGTGTTCCTCTGATCTTGGTGATATTCACTTTTAAGTGATGCCATAACTATTGTAACAATCCTGCATTTATGACAACATTCATCTACTCAGTCCCTGAAGACAGTGAACTTAAAAGTAGTTGTTCTTTCTTTTGCATTTACTAATAATATATTTAGTTTTATAGGCACTAGTCACAGATCGACCCTTTTTTATGTCTCACTGTGGTGTGTAATTTTTTTTTAATAACTGTATGTTTAAAATAATTAGTACTGCTGGATATAATCACTAATTTCCTAAAACTGCAAAAGGCAACTTAATATTTCTGCATAGCAGCTGTAATACACAATATTGCACAGAACTAAATTATTACAAACAGTGCCAGCAGTTTTCTATACACAGTACTTAAGATAATTATAAAAAATCATCTTCATTACTGCTTGCTAGCATTTTTTTTAACAGTTTAATTTGGATAGGTTACAAAATACATTCAAATCACACAGATATAATTACTGTAAACCCAAGAAGCTATAAAATGTTCCCAACCAAATCCCTTTGACCCTGTTAATGTCTGTTCCTTGTTAATCTAAGGCAAACATTGTTTGTAGTGTGCATTTGTTATAGAATATAAAAAAAAAAAGAAGGGGGGGGCTAGGAAATCCCTTAACAGTTGTTATTGATTCCGGCATTTACCGACAGAGAGTTAAGTGCTGTTTACAAAACAGAACAGATGCAGATGCTGACAAAAAGGTAAACAATTGTTGCATGGCTTCCTGCCAGATTGTGAACCGATATATTAAACTCCAAGTGAAGCACATTTCCCCTATGGATTGCACTTATTGCCACTTCATTTCCTATGTGCTCCATCTCTCCATTGCCGTGCCTGGCACTAAGCTATTTCCAGTTCTTTGCTGACCCCTGAGGCCTGGTGCTACCACACACAGCCATTAGAGAAGGGAATTGCATGTGTCTGACACGGCCTGAAACCAATTATTTGATATTTTCTTCAGAATGATGCCTAACTCTGTTGGGAATGAGCAATCATGAAATAATTTACCTCCTGATTTAATTTTTTCCTGCACAAATTAGTTGTAGACTGAGCTGGCTATACACAGATGCCTGTGACATAGCTATCTTATCAAGATGATACTTGAAATGGGGGGGGGGAGGGCCTGAATTGAATAGGTTGGGGAATCCTGCTTTAAAGAGGCATTGACAAGTTTATCAGATACACTGATCACATGTACTCTCTGTTGACTGAAAATGACAGAACCTTAAAGAACTGTCAGGATAGCAGAGAAAACCACAAGGATGCAAACCTTATCAGGGTATTTAATATTTTTGATCATCTGTCTGATTTCTGGTTTCCTTTTTGTATCTCAGAAAACTTGGCACACGATCAAAATTTAACAAAACAAAACAAAAACTCGCATTGGTTCATGACTGAGTGATCTTAACCAAATTTAGTATTCATTAGTTCTGTCTTTAGATACAGTCATAGTGTCAAGAAGGTATGCATTTTTCTATAACTCAAATCCCTACAAGCTCCTTTCATAAAAATATAAAGGATGTATGCTTTATATTTTGTCTGTATGCCACAGAAACAAGGCAAAATATGAGATTATCACTTATCAATAAACATAGAAAGACTGTATAAATTAACATAGGTTTAATCTGAATAATGAGATATTAAGGCCAACTGCTCAAGTTCAATAAAGACAACACAAGTCTCTTTATAGGGATCTCAAGTGAACATAAAGCTCCAACCAAATCTGTGCAGTAATAGCTGGTCTATAAAGTCGGGTAAGGATTCTTCTCATTTTTACATACTGATTCCACATTAGATCTTGGCTACTTAGTCTTAAAAGGACTATGACTGCTGTGTCTTCCTATTTCTCTTCAGGGTCCAGGCTCTACTAACTAGACTCACATACCAACAACTGTGAACTTTATGGCTTTTGTAACCATGACTAAGAAAAATTATAAGAAAAATATCCATTAAAAATATACCCTCTTCAAATAGCTGAAGGATCACTCTTTTACTGTGCTACAAAAAGAACTGCAACAATGATTATAAGTGATTTCAGGACAGTTTGGAAAAAATATATAGAAAGGCACAATAAAACAATTTTACAATATAGCCTTCTCTGACAATGATCATTGTAAAATTTAGAGGCAACTTCTCTTTTCTAGATAGACTATTTTACAAACCTTGGTATCCACTTCAATAATTACTGCTAGAATTAATACTGTGTGCCTTGTACTAATGGAAATGCTAATACTGAATTTTATTTTATTTAAGTAATTTCCACACCCAACGTGGGACTCGAATTCACAGCCCCAAGATCGAGAGTCACATGCTCCACCGGCTGAGCCAGCCAGGTGCTCCTAATACTGAATTTTAAACTTAATTTCTACTTTGGAGAACAAACAATATAATGCCAGTTGTCTAAAATCAATTCAGTATGATCATGTTATAGAGATCTAAAATATCAAAACTTCAAAATATTGTCTTTTATATTTCACTGGCATCAGAATTTCAAAGGCCAATACTATCAGGGTATCTGGCTGCTCAGTTGGTAGAGCACACAACTCTTGATCTAGGGGTTGTAAATCCAAGCCCTACTTTGGGTGTAGAGATCACTTAAAAAAAGAAAATCTTTAAAACAAACAGGCAAAACTATCTTGTTGCCTTAAACACACACACACACACACACACACACACACACACACACACACACACACAAAGGCCAAGACTATCAACTCTCACTAGCACTTATCTGTTAATTTAGCACTTCCTAGTGTTCAATTGTGGAAGAGATTAAACCAGTAATAGAGTAAACTTCACTTTTCTAAACAATACACAGGGGGGTTTATTCAATGTTAAAAAGAAGTTGCAAAAACAAACACTGATAGATTTTGCTTTTGATTGAGGCAATACACTGTACTTCATTTTAAATAACTTTTTGTTTCCTTACGCGAATAATTTAGATCTCCACTTAGATACTCAACCAGAGTTCCCATGAATGTTTTGGTAAGAGGAGAAGCAAATTAAAAATATATGCATAAACAAAGAAAAAGAAATTCAATTTTAAGAATGACAGAGGCAAAAGAATTTCTGACTGTAATTCCATTAGGACTTGAAACATTTTACCCAAAGCTAAGGATTGTTTTCTCATTTCCACAATAGGGGACTGATTGGTCTAACTCTCAAAGCTGCTAGCCGTTTCTCCTGTATAAATCCCCACTCAGCGATCAGCCCATACTCAGAAAATACTACTTCAGGAAAAGAATTTTAAACAGTCCCAGGTGTAAATGACACAGATTTCCTCTGAGTTCAAAAAAAAAATAGGTGGAGATGTTAAATAACACCCGCTTTGAGGCAGAAGATACATTTTATACTAAGCACTTGACTTCATAGATGTGACACTGATGGTCAAAGATTTTCATGCACATATATATATATACAATGACAGTGAAAATGTTATATCATAATGTGCATGTTCCAAGTTGATTTTCATAATAAAGAATGTTTTGATAAAAGAACCATTAAGTTTTTCAATTATTAAAATGATTCCATTTTAAAATGAATATTACCAATGTTTGTTTGCTTATTAAACTTTACTTCTCAAACATTTGTGAAAAAAATTTGTTGGGTACCAATGACTAATAGTATAATAAACAAACAAACAAACAAACAAAAGTATAATAGCCAGAAGTCACATACTACATTTTCTGAGAACCTGAGGAAAAAATATGTTAGTTGAACAATATTTAACATTATAATAATCCACTGGAAAATGATCATCTGTTAAACAAAAATTTAGGGATTTATCACCCCTACATGTAAAAATCCACAAATGCTTTCATATAAAACAACAGAACTGACCATTCTCATTTACTATTATGTTCATAAATCAAGACAGAATAACAAGTAATTCTAGCAAGGTAAAGCAGAAGTTACAAAAATTTTAGGAAGGTTACAAAGTGATTTAGGAACGCACTTTCTATAGAATATGAATTTCTGGCTTGCAATGACCTCATATATATTACTTTTATATTTCTCCAATTTCTTTGTTCAATATAAAATAGTTGTAAAATAAATTTGTTCACTTTTAGAATAATTTTATTCTAAACTTTTCAGTGATTCTTTTCAATTATTTTCATCTTGTTCTTAACATTTTATTTATATTTTAATCAATTTCTTTTCCAAGTTAAAAAAAACAAAGGTTAAAATCTCAGTATTTTAATTTTTTTTTAGTTTTTCAGTTTTTAAAAATGTTACTCAACGGCTCATAGGCATATAAATCTTAAACTGTCCTATGACCTTCATGAGAAACCACTGAGTCATTTCGTCTGTCATTCTTCATATTTGAATGTCATAATTAAAAGATGTAGCAAGTGAAAATATCCTTTCCATCTGTAGGAAAAACATACAGGTATTGTAAGCAGAGAGGGAGTAAATAACTCAGTGCAATTTAGTGGTTGCTAATTGTTGCTGTATGAATGCAAAAATATTACTACAACTAAATTGCATCCACTTTCTTTCTTATGGAATATACTTTCCATCTTTGTTGCCCTGTCTTTAGAACAAAGACCCAGAGGTCCTAGAACATTTAATGGTGAATCAATGGGTCAGAAAAACAGAGTCCATGTAGCAGAAAACATGTTTAAAGTAAATAAATACAGGCATTTGTATAATATCAAACGTCTACCCATAACATATACCCTTCTCTCATACACCTACACATTCAGTCATTTTCTCCGAGTTTTTAATGAAATAAATAATTTTCACAGATGACACAATCTCTAGTAGGGAGAACTTAAAATAAAAACACCATCAATTCCTCAGGGAAAAACATTCTAGCATCCGGCTTTTTGTTTATTTTCTTACGAGGCATTGAGACACAATGAGATGATTCTTCTAATCTTTGTTCTGTCTCAAAATTGATTTGTTAATCAGCCAGAATGGTTGATTTTCATCCAAAACACAAGAACTGAAAATGTTGCACTAATTTCAGCGTGGTGACGTGGCAAAGAGAACTCGAACAAACAACTGTGGAAGCAACTTGCAAACATGATGCTAACTAATGGTTATTTATTAATCTAATAACTAATGTTATTTATTAATCTAAAGAGGATCTCAAACATGGTAATAATTGTTTCAACTATTTCAGTAGCTTAGTTTCTTTTAGCTTAACTTTGGCAAAAAGCTTGAATGTAAGCAGCTTAACTGCATCTCTAGGAATAAAATGAGTCTCCTTCTAGATACATTTTTTAAAAAATATTAAGTCAAAAATTACTTTCCTTTGCATGTGTTACTATGTAAAGTCTTGGGTAGTTCTTTTTCTTCCCAAATTTTTCCCAAAGAGAAAATCCAGTGATGGAACTTTGTACTCTATTACTTAGTTCTTTCCAAAATACAAATTTGTTTAATTTTACATGTAGAGAAATAAATATACACGTTGCAACTCCAGAAAGTTCAAAACAGAAGTCGGAATTGTGGTTAAACTGGGAATTACTCTTCAAATTGTACATAAAAGGATTATTTATCTTACAAGGGAATTAAGAAAAAGACAGAAATTACAGTAGTTAAGAGAATGAGCTTAGTTATAATTCAGAAAGGGCCTTCGATACCAGCTGAGGTATTTTCTGAAGTGGGACTTTGAACAAGCTATTTAACCTGTCCAAACTCTGTTTTTTATCTATAAACTACAGATAATAACCAATTTTTCAGAGATGTTGAGTAAATGGTATACCATTATATACAATACTTAGCACAGTACATGATAAATTAAAAGCACTTAAAAAAATAGTCCATCATATAAATGACTTTATATATTTGTAAACCGATAATAAGGAAAAGTAAAAATGATCGAGGGGGAAATACTATTGAACATTAATGTTGAATTCATGTTGAGTACCATCCTTTGCAAAGTGTATACTTTAGTCAAGTATTTCCCACAAAACAGATCCTAAGTGATATGTGCCTTATCAAAACTCAAGAATCAAAATGGCTGGGAATGACTTTTAACACACAAAACACCATCTTAAATGGCTTGAAGAATTTGTCCTGTTCTGCCTGAATTCATAAAGTATGAAATAAAAATGAACAGTTCATTTTTACCATCACCCTAATGGACCACCTGTATACTTCTACTAGGTAGAGATCAACAGTACAGGAAGTAGACTGAATGGAGGGAGAAGGCCCTTCTGGCTCAGAAAAAGGGAAGACAAGACTCCTTCTCTCAGCTGATGACATGGTCACAGTAGCATATGAAGGTGCCATGTAACAAAACTGACTGGAGGAAAGGCTTTAGGATGGATCAATGATGCCAAAACTTCAAATCATCACTTCTGATGTTCTTTATGTGTAAAAAAAAAAAAAAAAGAAAAGAAAAGAAAAAGAAAAATAGGATTATTTATAGAAGTTTAACATGCTTAATTGTTTTACTATAATATGCCTCGTGAAATTCTTACCCACAGTCTTTTAGGACAAGCTCTTTCCTCTACGCTTTATAGGCTTAATTCTGAGGCTTTTATTTTGTACTTACACAAAGATTTGTATGGATACGGAGAGGTTTTTAGAGAAAAAGTATCGCCCATGCCTATGGGCTTGCAGAAATAAGCTGGTTCTTCCCCAGGAAAAAACACAAGTTATCATTAAATTCCTGCCTTGTCTGCTTTAAAAACATGCCAGAGAAAAGGCATATGGATTTCTTTTTAATTGACAATAGAGAATAATAATTGCATTTCCAGTCCTCGCCTGTGATCTTAATTTTCAATAATATGATTAAAAATGTTCCTGCAAAAATATAAATAAATAAAAATAGAAACTACAAATAAAACAAAATTAAAACACTTGGTTGTGGAATCAGAAGGGAAACCCAAAAAATAATTACTAGGAAAAGCTTCAGATGTTAGCTCGAAGGGGAGACTCGACTTCTTGTTTTTGCTTAATTACCTACTCCTCTCTTCACCCTCCCATCTTGACAAAAAAAAAAAAAAAAAAAAAAACGCAACCACAGGACGTGGGCAGTTTTCATATAGCGATTTTCAAGTTTCACTTGGGGAAGAAAAATCATACAGATAAAGATCTAAAAGAAATTTTTCTACCTGCTTCTGTGACGAACAAAATCACATCTTTAGCCAGTTTACACATCTGTACTGTCAGTACAGAAAATAAATGTGACAGCTTCCAATGACAAACTGTAGGTATAAAATCTGGCTGTGGAATGATTTCCAAGTCGCAGAGCCTGAGAAAGTGTAGTAGAGCTTAGATGTTCCCTAATATAACCTTTAAATTTTATCCATTAAGAAATTTGAAAAGGTTAAATGACTTATCTAAGGTCACAAAACAAAGGGGTGGGAGATTCAGGACCAGCACCCTTGACTCCCAGTAAGTACGCTTTTCATCTTCTGAGAGCCAAGGTATAACTGTAGACAAGGAATGCACCAGTATTTCATTAAACATGGCAATTACAATAAAGCAATGGGGGAAAAAAACCTGAGCAACAATATCATTTTTTGGAATTTAACAATGCTACAAAACCTGGAACTACATTATGATTTTAGAAGAATTTGTAATAATTTGAAAAAAGATCCTACTTTCTCTTATGAATTCTTTTTCCTTGTTACTATTATTTGGAATTTCAGCTTCTACTAGTGGTGGGGATAGAAAGCATAAATGTCATCAGAGTTAACAAAGCTCTTCCCTTCGGTCTTAGGAGCACATGACAGGGTGAAAGATGCGGTCCTTCATGGAGGCTTGGAACCTTCTGTAACAGTACTCATACAAATGCTTCTTTTTTGTACGCATTTTGTAGGCTGGCCTCCAGATGCTTCTTCATCTTTCCTGAATGATGGTCACCACTCAGCTAGTCAAAGCTACTTGAGGAGCAAGAGAGAAATTTGGGTAACTATAAGACTGGCCTACTTTCCAACTGTGATCTAAGCCTCCCCCAGTCAAAAATTCTACTTTTATTTTGTTTTCAAGGTCTTCTTTACTCTGAAGGATCTGTTTATCCCTTGAGAAATTCTGTTTTTCTCACTCTGTCTTCCTTAAATAAAACAGCAAGGGACTGTGAATGGGAAGGGGCTTTAGATGCCACTTAGTTTCAACCTCACAACCACTGCAGATCTTTAGAAACCTTCCAAATATTCAAAGGCATGTATTGTAGTCTCTTAAGTCTTTCCTTCTCAAAGCTAACAAACCTCAAAAAATTCAGAGTAAAGACGTATAAGGGACCAGAAAATTTATTCTATGATTAAAATCTTCTAATTGTATCATTTTATATTATAATACAGAGGATTTATATAACTGAAATTTACTACACATAAACAAATCCTCTTTTTCAAACATTGAGAAAAACAGCAGTAACTTTCCTTTAATCCAAATAAAAATATAATTTAAAAATTATGTATTATATATTATGTTTAAAAAACATAATTTTTAATGTTTATTTATTTTTGAGAGAGAAAGAGACTGACAGAGTGCAAGCAGGGAACGGGCAGAGAGAGAGGGAGACACATAATCCTAAGCAGGCTCCAGGCTCTGAGGTGTCAGCACAGAGCCAACTTGGGGCTTGAACTCATCAACTATGAGATCATGACCTGAGCTGAAGTGGGATGCTTAATCAACTGAGCCACTCAGGCACCCTCAAATAAAATATAATTTTAAAAAGTAAAAGTAATTTGATCAGTTTACCACTCCAAATGTAGACATAAAAAATGTTACAATATAAGGATGACACTATTCTGAAATTTGGATGACACATGCACATGTGTAAATATGGACTTGACTTCCAGATAATAAGCAATCAGGTTACAGTCAAAATACAAAAGGTAAATTTCTAGCTTCAAGAAAGTTGTTTGTTTTGACTTTAAATAAAAATGTAAAGCCTTATAAATTAAATGAAAAAACACTATATTATAAATTGTTATAAAATAATTTTCTCCAAAAATTATTAGAGAAACTGTAAGAACACAAATCAGAATTATTGGGAAAGTCTGGGTTCTTAAATCATTCTTGAAACTTTGTAAAAGAGTATCTGCAAAAATTATATTACTCTTTTCTAGGATAGATAACCAAATCACAAAGATCCTACAATATTTATATTGACATTATTTCATCATTTTCTTCAAATTACAGAATATACAAGCCATATACTTCTATATATATTATAATACTACACATACTCTCAAAGAAATAAAAATTATAAAATCATGAATATTAAGGAGAAAGAAAGGTTACCATACAATGCCAAGATGTGCAATTCAAGTCAAGGGATTAGCTTATACAAAATAAAATTCAGTGTCTGCCAGGTACTTTATCGTTGTTGAATCAATACCCAGCTGTGGTTGCAGGTGGAAGTCACTCTGGGGTGTGCAAGTAAACACCCACCACCACCAGAAGGGCCAGCTGGTAAAATAAAATAAAATAGAATAAAAAGTGCCTCTAGTCAGTTTCTGAATTAATATGCACAAGCAAATTATGAGTCAGTTATGAATCACTGTCAACAAAAAAAAGCAAAAAATTTGAGAGTACAACACAGAAATGTTAAAAATCAAAAAGAAAACATGAAAGCGTCTGGAAAATTATTTTTATGCTAATTATCACGTTCCTTGTGCAGTTTTTGCATGGAATTTAGCAGTATATAAAAATAATATACCAAATAACTGCAAACAATGAAATTCCCTTTCTGTGGATTATTAGAAAATAATAATGTATGGCCTTGGAAAAGATTTACCTTTATAAATCTCAGTTTTCTCATATTTAAAATATGAATATTATGAAGGGTTGTTCAAAGACTAAATGAATTCACATGTGTAAAGCCTTATACATAATAAAAAAGGTATAACTTTTTTTGATATTCAAGTAATGTTATCTCTATTTTTGATACCCAAGCAATGCTATCTCTCTATATCTATATTACAAATAGAGATGAAAATACACATATGTTTATATGTATGTGTAAATAAATAATTTATAGACCCTTCAGGGAAAAAACCAGTCCTCAATCTACCTAAAGAATCAAAGGCAGTTAAGGATTCAATAGGTTCAAATTGCTCATCAAGAACATGGTAGTATATGTATAAAGAAGGAGCAGCACTCCCAAACTCAACTAACAAGGTCAAACATTACACTGACACCAAAGTCAGATAAGGATACTACATGAAAACAAAACTACAGACCAGTATTCCTGATGAATATAGATGCAAAAATTCTAAACAAAATATTAGCAAACTGAATTCAACTCCACATTAAAAGAATTATATACCAAGATCAAGTTGGATTTATCCTTGGAGTACAAGGATGGTTTAACCTATGTAAATTAATCAATGTGATACACCACATTTAAAAAATAAAAATCATATGATATTCTCTATAGATGTAGAAAGGCATTTGACAAAATACACATCCTTTCAAATTCTATACCCTATACCTATACCCAAATTCTATTCCCTCTATACCAAATTCTCAGTGAATTTGCTCATCAAGAACAGGGTATATACATAAAGATTGAAACATTTTCCTCTAAGATCAGGAATATGACAAGGGTGCCCATTCTCACCATTCCTATTCAACATAATACTAGAAGTCCTAGCCAGGACAATCAGGCAAGATAAAGAAATAAAATGCATTCAAATCAGGAAAAAAAAAAAAAAAAAGAGAGTGAAACTGTCTTTGTTTGCACATGATATAATCTTACATAGAAAATTCTAAAGACTCCACTAAAAATTGTTAGAATTAATCAACAAACTCAGTAGTTTCAGGGTATAAAATCAACATACAGAAACTAGTTGTATTTATTTTTTTTTTAATGTTTATTTATTTTTGAGAGAGAGAACATGTGCAAGTGGGGGAAGGGCAGAGAGAGAGAGAGAGAGAGAGAGAGAGAGAGAGAGAGAGAGAGAGAAGGAGAAACAGAAAGGGTCCCATGCAGATTCCATGCTGTCAGTGCAGAGCCCAACATTGGGTTTGAACCCATGTACTGTGAGATCATAACCTGAACCAAAACCAAGTTGCTGAACCAACTAAGCCCACCCAGGTGCCCCAGAAATCAGTTGCGTTTCCATGTACTAACAATGAAGTATCTGAAAAAATAAATAAACAATCCCATTCACAGCAGCACCAAAAATAATAAAATATTTAGGAATACATTAAACGAAGAAAGTTAAAGATCTGTATACTGAAAAAATAAGACTTTGAGGAAAGAAATCGAAGATATAAAGAAATGGAAAAATACTGGATTTTATGGATTGAGAGAATTAAAACTGTTAAAAATCCATACTACCCAAAGCCATCTATAGATTCAATTCTCTATCAGAATTTCAATGCAGGGGCACCTGGCTGGCTCAGTCAGTGGAGTGCACAACTCTTGGTCTTGGGGTTGTGAATTCAAGATCCACAAGAGAGGTAAAAGTTACTTAGAAAAAAATAAATAAATAAAAATTTTTCAATGTGGAAAAAAAAAAATCCTAAAATTTGTATGGAACTACAAAGACCTCAAATAGCCAAACCAATCCTGAGAAAGAAGAACAGTCAGAGGCATAACATTCCTGATTCAAGATATACTGCAAACTCATAAATCAAAACAGAATGGTATTGGCACAAAAACAGACACAAACCCAAAGGAACAGAATCAAGACCCCCGAAATAAACCCTCAGGTATATGGTCAATTAAGATTTGAAAAGGGAACCAAGAATACTCAATTAGGAAAGGATTAAATAAATGGTGCTGGGAAAACTGGATAATCACATGAAATTGGACCCTATCTTACAACACTCATAAAAATTAATGCATAATGGATTTAAATATAAACCTGAAACTGTAAAACTCCTAGAAGAAAGCAGTTTTTTTCCTTTGCTCCTTGACACTGGTCTTGGCAATGATTCTTTGGATGTGATACCACAAGCACAAGCAACAAAAGCAAAAACTGCATGGGACTACACCAAACTAAAAAGCTTCTCCACAGCACAATAAATAATCTACAAAATGAAAAAGCAACCTATAGTAGGGAGAAAATATTTGCAAACCACCTAATAGTGGATTGATATCCAAAATATATAAAGAACTCATACAACTCAATAACAACAACAAAATTTTAGAAAGGCCAATGGACCTGAATAGACATTTTTCCAAAGAAGATACACAAAATGGCCAACAGCTACATGAAAAGATAGTCAACATCAGTAATCAGCAGAAAATTCAAATCAAAACCACAATGAGATATAAGCTCACAACTGTTAGACTGGTTATCATCAAAACGACAAGACATAACAAGTACTGGTGAGACTGTGAAGAAAAGGAAACCTGTGTGCACTGTTTGTGGGAATATAAATTGGTATCTTCACTGTGAAAAACAGTAGGGAGTTCTTCAAAAAACAAAAGAAAACAAAACAAAACAAAAAAGAACTACCAACAGCAATCTCACTTCTGTGTATATATCCAAAGGAAATGAAAACAGGATATTGAAGACATATCTGTACTTCCATATTCATTGCAGCATTAACCATAATAGTCAAGATATGGAAACAACCCAAGTGTCCCTATATGGAGATAGATAGATACATATATATCTATATATCTATAGATATATAGATATCTATATAGATATATAGATATATAGATATACATATATATATGTAGATATATAGATATATAGATATACATATATATATGTATATATATATAGATAGATACATATATATCTATCTATCTCCATATAGGGACACTTGGGTTGTATATACACACACACACCCCCCACAAATATATGATGGAATATTATTCAGCCATGAAAAAGAAAGGAAATCCTGAAATTTGCAACAACATAGATGGAACTTGAAGGCATTAAGCTAAGTGAAATGTCTGACAGAGAAAAGACAAATATTGCATAGTTACATTTATATGTGAAATAAAAAAACCCTGAATTCATAGAAACAGAGTATTATGGTGGTTACCAGGGGCTGCGGAATGGGGGAAATGGCAAAATGTTGATCAAAGGGTACAAATTTCTAGTTAGAGTAATCATTTCTGAGGATCTAATGTACAACACTGTGAATATACTTAATAATAGTGTATTACGTCATTGAAAGTTGTTAAGAGAGTAAATCTTAAATGTTCTCACCACCGGAAAGTAATGGTAATTATGTGACATGATGGAGATATTAGCTAATGCTGTGGTGGTAACTAACAAAATACATAAGTGTATCCAATCACACACTGTAAATTTTAAACTTACACAATGTTATATGTCAATTATATCTCAATAAAGCTGGAATAAAAAAGAATGGTGTACAATGCCTGCTTAAGATAGATCAATAGGTTACAAAATAGGAATTATAAGAAAAATACTTTCAAATTAGTGTTATATAGTCATCAGATGAGAAGAGGGTGAGATGATTTAGAAAAAGTAAAACAATGGCTGCACTAAAGTAGAGTTAGCAATATGGAGAATTCAGAGCAGATTGTTTTTTTTTAATAGAATGAGCTATTTCTATCTTGTTCTTTCAGGCAGTGGAGCACAGTGACATAGCAGAGGATCTGCAGTTAGAAAGTTTGAGTCCTGGCTTCCTTCTGTAATCTTGACCAAATTAATTATCTCTATGCCTTAGTTTCCTCACTGTGTAATAGAGATAACAAATAACAGCACCTACCTTGTTGGTTGGTTAGGATTAAATGAGATAATGCACATCAATGTTTGGTGCAATAAATGTTAGCTATTGTTATCTTAGGGAAAATCTTTTCTATAGTTTCAGGCAAAGTAAGTCTTGGTGAGCATAAAGATATAGACATATATTAAGATATATAGGTATCGGGGCGCCTGGGTGGCTCAGTCGGTTGAGCGGCCGACTTCGGCTTGGGTCATGATCTCGCGCTCCGTGAGTTCGAGCCCCGCGTCAGGCTCTGTGCTGACTGCTCAGAGCCTGGAGCCTGTTTCAGATTCTGTGTCTCTCTCTCTCTGACCCTCTCCCGTTCATACTCTGTCTCTCTCTGTCTCAAAAATAAATAAACGTTAAAAAATTAAAAAAAAAAAAAGATATATAGGTATCATATCTTATAGATATATAGACATATATAAAGATAGATCTCTCTCTCTCTCTCTCTATATATATATATATATATCTATATATATATATATATATATATATATATGTATAGGGGTGCCTGGGTGAGTCTGTGAGTTGAGCGTCTGACTTGGACTCAGATCATAATGTTGCAATTCATGGGTTTGAGTCCCATGTCAGGCTTGCTGGTGTCAGTCTGTCAATGCAGAGCCCACTTCAGATGCTCTGTCCCCCTCCTCTCTCTGCCTCTCCCCAACTTGCTCTCTCTCTCAAAAAATAAAACATAAAAAAAATTATTGAAGACCCCAAAGAGTTCTTAAAAAAATAAAGATAATACAATGTACAACCCGTTCAAGTCAATGTAGACTTTATTCTAACAGGGCTATAAGTTATTGTAATTGTATTAATATTTATTAAGAATGTTTATCATTACGTTATTTCACTTATCTCAAAGTATATTTCCTTGATAAATAAAATTTGGTCATTGGGTCAGATATTAGTAGCAAATATGGTTGATCCATTAAGAATTAGTTTAGCAGTTCTTATACTACATTAGAAGCAGTTACTCATTTTGTTTTCTTCCCCCTAGTGGGTCTAGCTCAGAACCTTAAACATGGAAGCTGCTATATGCCTTGCCAATGTTAAATGCTCAATAAAGCTGCACCAAATTGATTTTCAGGTAGTCCACCTGAATAGTGCTGTATGAAATCTCTTTTGCAAGAGACAAAGCACTATACACCTTAAAACAAAGTCCAATCGCATGATGGTTAAGTACACGGGTCTTGGAGACATGAAGACCAACATATGAATTCTGACTTTGTACAACAGGGCCCAGAGCAAGTTAATGTTTCTAAGCTTCTTTCTTTGTTTATGAAATTGAGATAATAAGAAAAAGAATGTATGTGGCACAGTGCCTGGCATATGGAAAGTATTAATTTAACAAGTGATTTACACCAACGGTTAGATAAAGGAGCTTGAGAAAGATCAGTGCACCTAGACTTGCAGAAAATGTTTCAAATTTTGGTGTTAAAGCCTACACACATAGTTTTCTCTCACGAATGAGAAAACACCTCAATATCAGTCCTAAAGACTCCATAGCAACTTACACATATTTTCAACCATATGGATCTTTTCTTCTGTTATAAACTATATTTAGCATATATAAAACTTTCATGTTTTAAACACTTTACAAGTAAGCAGGAATTCTTTTAGAGAATATAAAAATTTTTAGAAAATAAGTATACTCATGACATGCATTTAAAATTTATGTAACAATTAAAATGAAAATCTATTTGCTTTGAGCAAAACTGTAATGTTCCTAAATTAGCTGACTTTGCATTCTGCCATAACCTAAAGTTGGCTGATGCATGTCTGTTCTGTGATATGATATAGCTTCCAGAGGAAAATAAAAAAAATATAAGATAAAACATTAAACTACTTGAAAATTCATATATCACAGTATTTTGGTATTCTGGCATTTTATTAAGGAAGGTATGTAAAAATATGATGAGCTATGGAAATTTTTAAAAGTGACCATAAATTCAAAGACAGCAATTCACCAAATAACAATTTTCAAACACTTAAAAACTATAGTTTATGTACCTATTTAGAAATATACCTCAGAATTTTTACATAAAAGCATGACTAATAATTTTAAAAAATAATATTTTTATCGTGATTTTTCTCCACTAGTGGGAAATTAAAATGGTGACAGAAAAGTTTATTATATCACAATAATTTCTTTCTGTTTTCCTTTACCTTTTATATAAAATTAGGAATTTTCTTTTTTTTTTTTTTTTTTTTTTTTTTTTTTTAATTTTTTTTTTTTTTTCAACATTTTTAATTTATTTTGGGACAGAGAGAGACAGAGCATGAACGGGGGAGGGGCAGAGAGAGAGGGAGACACAGAATCGGAAACAGGCTCCAGGCTCCGAGCCATCAGCCCAGAGCCTGACGCGGGGCTCGAACTCACGGACCGTGAGATCGTGACCTGGTTGAAGTCGGACGCTTAACCGACTGCGCCACCCAGGCGCCCCTATAAAATTAGGAATTTTCAAATCACCTTTTCTTTATGGATATTCTTATAGAAATGATACTAGAGGAACTTTTTTTTTTTTTTTTTAATTTTTTTTTTCAACATTTTTTATTTATTTTTGGGACAGAGAGAGACAGAGCATGAACGGGGGAGGGGCAGAGAGAGAGGAAGACACAGAATCGGAAACAGGCTCCAGGCTCCGAGCCATCAGCCCAGAGCCTGACGCGGGGCTCGAACTCACGGACCGCGAGATCGTGACCTGGCTGAAGTCGGACGCTTAACCGACTGCGCCACCCAGGCGCCCCTAGAGGAACTTTTAAAATGCTATGCCTCTGTGACCAATTATAATATAGACTTTTATAGTTACCATTTCACAATAGCTCTTTATTGGAATTGACTAAAAGAATACAATTCTAATCGTCCAATTTTAGTTCATGTAAATTTCAACAAATCTTTAACAATTCTTTTTACCTAATGATGTTTCAGGTTTGGAAGATACAATGGGTTAAGAATTATACTTTTCTGTTACATATATGAGAATATTGATTCATATATATATATATATATATATATATATATATATATATATATACACAGTTTCACCCAGTAATTTATGCAATCAAAAAAACCAAGACTCTTATTGGCAACATTTTTGACTTACATTTTCAATATCTTTAACAATTTAAAGAACAGGAAGAAAAGCACGTCTAGGACTATACCTACAGAAAAAGAAATGCAGAAGAGAAATGTGCACTGAAAAATTTCATAATATTTATTTTCTGATTTAGTTTTAAGTTTGCAGTAAGTTTAACCAAATAGAAAAATGTTAGAAAATTAAAGGTATCAAAAGGCTTAAGTCAAACCGAACAAATTTAAAAAATCACTAACCCAAAGCATGCACTGATCCTCTATGCCTGCTGGAGCTCTTGCTTGTTTTAATCACACGGATAGCACTTTCTTTGAACTGCAGCTCACAAAAATTTTCAAGAAACTTTGCCATTTCTTCTGCAACAGTATCCAGGTAAGTTTCTTTAATGAATTTCACCGTTGAGGTGGGAGCTAAAATTTCGTGTAGTGTGTTAAAATCTTCTTTTATCATTGAGTATAACCTAAGCATTGTACTTTGGTATCCATGAGCCATTATGTCTAAATTCAATTCTCTGCTATAAGCAGGAAAACAGTTCTGCAGGAGCTCAGCCAACAGTTTATTCTGTATGCTTTGGTACTTGATTATAACTTCTGATTCTGGATAAAGAAACAACAGTTGTTGTATGCACTGCTTTTTCAACCAAATTTTGTGCTGTGAATTGATGATTTCATTATGGCTTTGTAATTTGTTCACTAAGAAGCGTCGAAGATGTAGTCTTATGTTATCCCAGATAGACTGTACATCCATGGAGGAATCATCTTCCACAGAATGAAGAGAAGTCCGAGAGAGGAAATGGAAAGATGCTCCACTTAGAGTTGCCGGGAACGAAACGCTGCTCTGGCAGGAGAGATCCCAAAGTAAATCCAGTATCACTTCTTCTTGATTTAGTTCACTCTTCAACGAATCTTGCTAATAAAAGTAAATTATAACATGAAAAATGTGATTAGCTGTAAGAGTAATAGTAAAAATGATTTCTATAGTCACACAATTTCATACTAATTCATTTCAATTTAGAATCAATACTCAAATGGTCTTCAAGGGTTTTTGTGTGTGTGTGTGTGTGTGTGTGTGTGTGTGTGTGTGTGTGTGTGTGTGTTTTGCATTTGGAATTTAATCAATTCAGGTATTTTAGAAGGTTAGCTTTATGATCCGTTAAATTATGCATGCTCAGGTGATGATCTATATTTTCAGTTAGCCTTCCAAACATAATATAGTTTTCAGCCCTCATTGTTATCCATCCCCAATATAATCTGAGCTGCAGCTTGAAAATTCTAAATAAAAATCTATAGCAAAACGTTGATTGAAATGTATTCCTCTGACAAAATAAACTCAAGATCATGTCCCTAAGTGATTCCTGGTAGAAAATTTTCATGCCTGAATAAGCATATCTATTATTATAGAACCCCAAATGAACATACAAAATGGAGACCTTTAAATATAGTCTGTGCCCAGAGGTTACTAATACCTGCCATCCTGAGAAATAAAATATAATATAAAGACATTAACTTTCATTTAAGTCCCTTTTTGAGAGCCATGTTAAGAAATATTTTACTTAGGAAATTAATCTGAGAATATTTCAGTTCTCTCCAAAAAGATAAGTAACTCAATAGGGGGAAAAGATACTCTCAGAATCATTCCCCAAAAGATGATACAAAATTATTCCTTTATGCCTTCTGTGTTGCCAGAAAACAATGATAGGTATAATTATGAATAGTAAAGGAATAAAAAGTTACTTTCTTTTTAGACCTTGAATTACATGCACACATTCTCCTTACATGCTGAATTTCCTAATTTTGTCTCTTTCAGGTAACACTGAAATTAGTTTATATTCTCTGAGTAGTAACAAGCTGATTCTAAGAAAACTGGAAGCAAAATTCAAGTGGCATTAAATAAGGCTGGCTTTGAAATTTCCTATTGACAAAGACACTACAGGTATTATGTATGATTCAGAATTATGCAGAAGTCATGCGAATTCCAGGAATTTGCTCTCAAGCCATTCTAAGCAGTGCCCTATCCAATTTAATGTTCCATATGTAATATAGATAGATAGATAGATAGATAGATAGATAGATAGTATTTTATTATATAAAAAGCACTTATCTATCAAGCCTTTGGCTTATTCACAATAAAAATTCTGTGATACAGATATTTAGAAACCCAGTTTGCAGATAAGGACACTAACATGCAACATGTTTAAGGTACTTTCCAAACGTCACACACAGTAAAGCACAAGACCAAGAATGAATCCGTGGCTTCATTCTCCCTATCTATGCTCTTTCTACTACACTCCAGAGAGCCACAAAGTGCACTGATCTTTCTGAAGCTTCTCTCTCTCTCTCATCCCTCTCTATTTAGTGCTTTTGATACTTCTAGAAAAAAAATGGTAAATTCTATGAAACAAACAAGTCATGTTAGTGCCTCTATCTTGGGTTTCTTTTAATCAGTCTAAATCTGTAAATATTTGATCAAACAATATTTAAAGAATAATAGGTTCAGGACACGTGTATAGTATGACTACTTAAGTTTGAGAATAACTTCAGTATAATTGTCATAATGAGAACCTCTGTTTCTTATTTAAGTACTTAGATAATAAATTAAAAAATTTCTATTAAAAAAAAGAGAGCTGTGAAAAATGGCTGTTAAGATTGACAGCTTTAGCATGTAAAAACTTGATAATAAGGTCGTTTCAACCAGAATCTGTTTAATAATGTGGTTCTTTCCTCAAAATAACATGATCAATTATGTAAAAAAAAAAAAAAAAAAAAAAAAAAACCTAGGTCTGGAACAACCCTATCAGTTTAATGAATTTGAGCAAAACTAAAGCGGCCTTTGCCCTGCAGTGAATACAGAATGACTTATGTGTGACAGATTAAAAGATAATTAAAAGCTTTTGCTTTTAATTAAATGAGAAAGCATTATTACATCAATATTAATGAAATTCAATACACATGGCTCTTAATAGAAATTAAAGGAATAACTATGTCCATATTTATTCTTCAAGCCTGCACCTTCAAGAGATAATGGGTGAGGGGATTTTCTTAAAAGAATAGGCTTCAGGGCACATAGTCTTCCTTTCTCTTCCTTTTATTACTTTGTAAACATTAAAGAGACATCTGCAATAATAACAATAGCCAAAAACTTTTCATCTGATTCTGTCATCCTAAGCCATCTACAACCTCAAGATATTTTCCACATCTGCCTTAGTCAATGTTTGATGTTTAGACAAAAACAGTGCCTTTTTCCCCCTAAAGAAAATTAAAACCATAGCCACAGACATACTGCTTTCTAACAATCATGCTGTTTCTTTGGGAAACTGTTGTTGCAAGCTACCCATAGCCACAGACATACTGCTTTCTAACAATCATGCTGTTTCTTTGGGAAACTGTTGTTGCAAGCTACTCCTTGTAGATATAGGGGTAATAAAGTGGGTGTTCTTACTCCATGGCTACAAACACATCCTAACATAGTGAGTGGTCAGTATCAAAGAATGACCAATGTAGTATTTCCCCATCAATTAACAGTGGTCTTGTAGAAATTACTGCCTTGCTTGAAAAAACTGGGTATGCCTGCAGTTTGGGAATACACGGAATGATAGACAAGGCAACTTAAAAGATACAATCAACGGTGATCTCATTATGCTTAATAATAAGCACAGAGAAGATGAGTGGTTGTGAAGGACATAAAACATAATAAATATGAACTTTTCTGGTAGACAAATGTGTGGTACATATCAATCTACACATTTTGGAATTATAATGTTTAATCTCCATTTATATAAAACTTCATTTTATTGATACAAATCATTGTAAAAGGTAAAAAACAAACAGCTCACTGTACTCCACTGGGGATACAGAAACCAAACCATACCCCAACCCCTAGATATGGTAGGATAACACGGTCACTAAAATATTTACATATAAGAAGCTGAATGAATTATATTCCTGTTCACCCACCCCACCTCACTATAAAACAAAGGATTTTTTTGTTTTGTTTTTTTACCAGTGTTTTGAGGAATTTTATCAAATCTCCATGGGGAATGGAAGGTGACTTGGATGAATTATAATTATAGTTATCTAGCCACTCAAAACAGTCAGTTGTCGTTTGCAGCTGCACATCTGGACACTGCTTGTTAACTTCAGATTGTATTTCTTTAATGCAATGTTCTATGCTATAAAAAAAGAAAAGAAAAGATTATTTTGGTAGGAAACAAGTAATGGCTCCATGTCATAATATCACAGGACCTGAGATGTTTATACGTGGTACCTGGTTGAATATGGTTTACAAAATTATAAAGCATTCTTACAATAGGAAACAATAACAAAGAGACTACATATTTTCATTCATAATTGAAAACTGAATGCTCAGATTTTCTGGAAATTTCCTATCACACACAGTGGAGGAAATACAAGATGTAAGATATCTAGATACTCTGAGATGAATCAGAAATCATTCTGTGTTAAAACAAAAATCAAGCATGGCTACAATGAAATGATGGTCCTCTTGATAAGCAGTAGATGGAATGCAGAGATAAGATACTCATGTTGACTAATTATCATAAACATAGTCTACTAATAGGTGAATGACTATACAAATTATGGAAAACCTCAATCAATGGGATATTAAAATGTCACAAAGCAATTACAAAAACCTTGCAATTTTAAAAGTTGTTAAACATAGATACATGCTGTATACACACTGTTATTACAGCCAACTATCTTTTCCTGTCCTAGAACTCCATTCCAAAAAACGAAAACAAGAACATACTAAACACTGTATTAAAAAAAAAAAAAAAAAAAAAAAGACTAGAAGGAAATGAAACAAAACAAAGGGTTAATAGCAATTATCTTTGGGTAATGAAATTGATCTTTTACATTTTACTTTTCTATAATTTTCTAAAGTTTTAGAAAGTATATAATACTCATTTACCAAAAAATAAACTAAAAACAGAAAAACTTGTCCAATTGAATCTTTCAATACATATCTGCTTTAAAAATAATATACAGAGTACCCTTAGTTCTAACACTAAATGGATATACTATGTTATTTTAATTTTCATATAAAATCTGTGGATTCATGATTATAAATCTTCGTGGTATAAACTGATGACCTTAAGCAGAATGTCATCTGTGGAGCCACATGGATATGACATATTACTACCACCTGATGGCAGCATATCTAAACTGCAAGAAAGCTTATTAACAGAAAAATTCTTTTGAAGCTGACCACCCTCACCCAAAATCGACAGCTATGCATTTGCTTCTTAATAATATTAAGAAAGATCTGTTACTGAACAGGTTATTACTGTTTTGAAAATATCATTGCTATTAATTATAGATACCATGTGACAAAATTATTTAAGCTTCGGAAACAAAACTGATTATTAAAACTGATGTCATATGAATGGCTCTTCAAAAATCATCAGGTGTGGGTTGCCTATAAAACACACTGTCAATTTAAGGAAGGCTTTTCAGGAGACTTCTGAGCATGAGTGAATTCAAACTGAATTACCATGAAACAAATAACATTCTGAGACTCAAAGAGCTTTTTCATGAAAACAAGAAAAAGAATACCTCCTTAGGCCACAGGCCATGCAATTTCCTGATGGGACAATTCTATTCAGGAATAACAGTTCTAAGTCAGCCTTAATATTGGCAGATATGTTTTTAACTTATGTAAGCACATCTATGAATGAGAAACATGATACCTGAAGCATACACCTTAACTCTAGGCACGCTTTAACAAAGGTTCTTATTATAGCATCCTTATGTGTCTCATTCAATGAAACCTAATAGATTACAGCAAAGTGAATTGGAAAGGCTCAGTGCTGAGTCTGCCTAAATCTGTTTCAATCAAGACTCAGCTTTTAGGCTAATCTCTAACATCTGAATCTGGGTAGAGGCCAATAACCACAATCTATAAATAGGGTAAAGCCTTCTGAAGGCTAGATATTTTAGTAATTTGTCCAAACACTGATAAAGGGACTGAGCAGTTAGTTGCATTTCAGACCACCTCCCTCACTGATACAAACTAAGACAGTTGAGCTGGCTTTTAAAATCACAGATTTTTGGGGTGCGTGAGTGGCTTATTCGGTTAAGTGTCTGACTCTTGACTTCAGCTCAGGTTATGGTCTCATGCTCCATGAGAATGAGCCCCAACTCAGGCTCCTCACTGTTGGGATTCTCTCTCTCCCTCTCCCCACCCACACTCTTGGTCTCTCTCTCAAAATAAATAAACTTAAAAAGTTTTTGTCATAAAATTTTTTAAAAATATTTATTTATTTATTATGAAATTTATTGTCACATTGGTTTCCATACAACACCCAATGCTCATCCCAAAAAATGCCCTCTTCAATACCCATCACCCATCCTCCCCTCCCTCCCACCCCCCATCAACCCTCAGTTTGTTCTCAGTTTTTAAGAGTCTCTTATGCTTTGGCTCTCTCCCACTCTAACCTCTTTTTTTTTTTTCCTTCCCTTCCCCCATGGGTTTCTGTTAAGTTTCTCAGGATCCACATAAAGAGTGAAAACATATGGTGTCTGTCTTTCTCTGTATGGCTTATTTCACTTAGCATCACACTCTCCAGTTCCATCCACGTTGCTACAAAGGGCCATATTTCATTCTTTCTCATTGCCACGTAGTACTCCATTGTGTATATAAACCACAATTTCTTTATCCATTCATCAATTGATGGACATTTAGGCTCTTTCCACAATTTGGCTATTATTGAGAGTGCTGCTATAAGCATTGGGGTACAAGTGCCCCTATGCATCAGCACTCCTGTATCCCTTGGGTAAATTCCTAGCAGTGCTACGGCTGGGTCATAGGGTAGGTCTATTTTTCATTTTTTGAGGAACCTCCACAATGTTTTCCAGAGTGGCGGCACCAGTTTGCATTCCCACCAACAGTGCAAGAGGGTTCCCGTTTCTCCACATCCTCTCCAGCATCTATAGTCTCCTGATTTGTTCGTTTTGGTCACTCTAGCGTGAGGTGATATCTGAGTGTGGTTTTGATTTGTATTTCCCTGATGAGGAGCGACGTGGACCATCTTTTCATGTGCCTGTTGGCCATCCGGATGTCTTCTTTAGAGAAGCGTCTATTCATGTTTTCTGCCCATTTCTTCACTGGATTATTTGTTTTTCAGGTGTGGAGTTTGGTGATCTGTTTATAGATTTTGGATACTAGCCCTTTGTCCGATATATCATTTGCAAATATCTTTTCCCATTCCGTTGGTTGCCTTTTAGTTTTGTTGATTGTTTCCTTTGCTGTGTCACAAAATTTTCAATGTCAGAACTTCTGATTTTGTTTTTAGTTGGCTAAACATCTTGTCATTCTGCCATTCACCACTGTCTAAACATCTTGCTTTTAAAAAGCAAAACAATAGTTGGAAGTGTAGAGATTTATTGCCCGATTAGTATACAAAAGTATTATTTTCAAAATTTAAGGTGAAAGCTTGATATGTAATTTTTATTGAGGTCAAAATTAATTCAAAATTACCTAAAATGTAAAATTATTTTCTTTTTATTTATTTATTTAAAAAAATTTTTTTAACATTTATTTATTTTTGAGACAGGGAGAGACAGAACATGAACAGGGGAGGGTCTGAGAGAGGGAGACACAGAATCTGAAGTAGGCTCCAGGCTCTGAGCTGTCAGCACAGAGCCCGATGCGGGGCTAGAACTCATGGACTGCGAGATCATGACCTGAGCTGAAGTCGGAGGCTTAACCGACTGAGCCACCCAGGCGCCCCTAAAATTATTTTCATATATGTGTAGTAGTAATATTGCTGATGGGGATCATAATCTTGGATGGGAGGAGGTCTATATAACTTCAGAGGTAGATGATGAAAGACCCTAGTCTAGGATTTTTGAAATAACAAGGTACTTGTCTTTATTCGGGTTTAAGTGTTTTCTGATTAACTGTAAGATCCTTCAAATTTTCTTTAGAAGAAAGGTCAGTCATAAAAAAAAAAAAAAACTACCAAGATAATTCAACAAATAGAAATCCAATTAACACTTTTATTGTTAGATCCTAGACATTAGCCTAAAAATGTAAACAGTCTAAAAACAGATGTAGAATCTCTTCCCTAAATAGTTTAAATTCCCAAATTTACACCATTAGTTGGCTTAGCAAGGACTTTTTTTTTGAGAGCAAGAGAACATGAGAGAGAGAGAGAGAGAGCGAGCATAGGCACACAAGTGGGGGAGGGGCAGAGGAAGAAGGAGATAGAATCTCAAACAGGCTCCATGCCCAGTGGGGCTCAATCCCATGACCCTGGGATCATTAGCAAGAACTTTTTTTTTTTCATTAGAAGAACTTTTAAAAGCATTTTTTTAGCCTTATCCACTGAAACCATCTTAAATGTCTATCAACAAGAAAATTATTAAATTATTAAATAGTTAATTCACTGAGTGGGAGAGAGCCATGAAAATAAAAGTAGAAATGTAGCTATCAACATAGATGAATCTTACAAATACACTGTTGAGAGGAAAAGGTACAAATAAATACACACAGTACGATACTATCCACACAACAGTTTGAAAATCTGCCATGCATCAGTACACCTTATTATAAGGGATTATAAGCATAGGTAGTCGAAGTAGAAGGAAATGTGCTGGAGTGATCACCATCACCAAATCCAGGATGGAGATGAGAAAGTGGATGATATTGGAGAAAGGCATATAGTGAGCCTTTGCAGTCCTGGTATTGTTTTATTCCTTAAACTGGATGATGAGTGTATAAATGTTTATCATTAATACCCTTTATGCCTTTTCATATGTCTCAACATTTCTTAATAAATTTGAACCCAATGTACTTAATTATAATGACTCTGAATTATCCAAGTTAATGACGTGTATGAGCGCATACATTACTGACAGGCTGTGTGTAAATCAGATTTACAAACCATTTTTAAAATGCAATATGCAATATTCTTTTTTAGAAGATATCTGTGGTGGTTTTCTCATTCAACATTCACCCCTGGGTACCCTGAGTGTAAAAATTACTTATTGAATGAAGACATGTTCGATCAACATTAAGTGAATGCTGAATATGTGGCATGCACTGTGATATATACTTGGGATCCAAATGTGAGTAAGACAGCGTCCCATCTCTAAAGGAATTCTGTCTAATGAGAGAGACAGACCTGTAAATAAATAACTTCATTACAGTAAGACTTGATAAGAGGTGTGTACAGTGCTAAGGGACTACACAGGAGGCAGCTGCTAAATGTGCCTTGAAAGGTATAGAAAACTTATAGAAAAGGAAATTATATGCAAGGATATTGATGCTTTAAGAAAATTAATGGGGGGTGCCTGGGTGGCTCAGTCGCTTAAGTGAATGCCTTCAGCTCAGGTCATGATCTTGTGGTTCATGAGTTCGAGCCCCACGTCAGGCTCTGTGCTGACAGCTCAGAGCCTGGAGCCTGCTTCAGATTCTGTGTCTCCCTCTCTGTCTGCCTCTCCCCTGCTTGCACTCTATCTTTCTCCCTCTCAAAATTAAATAAACATTAAAAAAAAATTTAAAAAGAAAAAAGAAAACTAATGGGATCACTGTTCTTAGAATTCCCTGACATCTGACCCCTGAGAATTTAGTGATCATCTAACATTATTGCCATGTCACTTAAAAACAATGTTTATTTGGATAATGAAAAATAGTTTATTTTTATGGTCACAACTATATTTATGTATGCATGTAAGTGTGTATCTTACTTCCAAAAAAGGACTGAGATGTCTTACAGTTAGACAGCATTGAATAACAAAAGTGTAAGAGCCTATTAATATCAGGCTGGTATAGGTGAGGATAGGGAGAGGAACTGAGAAAAAGAGAAGAGAATATTTATGACATAAAATCTAGAAACTTTATTGTAAAAGTTCTTTCAAGATTTAAAACACAGAGTCTTTATTATTCAACCACATAATAATTCAAAGGAAAAAAAAAGTATGTTCCATTGGGGAAAATTATGACAATGTTTTCGATGTAAAGGTTGTAGAAAACATTTTGGTATGCTTTCATGGAAAGCTAGAATTTCTATTTTTATTTTTAAAATCAGAGTAGAGATGTCATGGTAGAGATTAAGATTTTTACAGTAAGAGAAATCTAAACATTAAAAAAATTCATTTCATATTTTTAATGCTCTTGTTTATACTGTTTACCCACAACATAAATTCAGTCTAAAGAAAAAACTTTTTCAATCTATCACATGTTTAAAAGCACAAATAGTTATGAGATAAACAGTTTTCCAGTTTTTAGCTAAGTCCAATTTATCTAACTAGATTAGTAAAATTCCTAGGAATTAATAAGTAATTAATAGGGAAGAGGGCTGATATATAAAAATTAGTAATTAAACTATAAGCCAGCCATAAAATAAAAGCTTATTTTCCTGAAACAAACGTATTTTGGGATAGTACTTTCTAAAAGGTTGAGAAAAGGATTCATAAAACTATTTTAATGGCTAAAAAGTATAGTAAGAAATTAAACATCTATGCCAAACTGTCTTTTATTTCAAAGAGATTTTGGTCATTTCAAAATGTCTTAAGTATAGTTGCAAGGAAAAAACATCCTCAACACCAAATCCTGTTAACACTATCTGTTTAAATCTTTTCTTAAATGTATCCTCCCCTTTCAATTCTTACTGTGAAAGACTGGGTTCAGTTTCTTTTTATCTCTCATCTGAAATATACAAATAACCTCCCAAGATTCATGTTGTTATGTTCAGTTATTCTATGAGGAATGTAGGAAGAAAGAAACTTTTGGGGTGCCTGGGTGGCTCAGTCAGATGAGCATCTGACTCTTAGTTTGGGCTCAGGTCATGATCTTGCAGTTTGTCGGTTCGAGCCCTGCATTGGGCTCTGTGCTGACAGAGCCTGCTTGGGATTCTCTCTCTCCCTCTCTCTCTGCCCCTGCCCTTCTCTCTCTCTCTCTGTCTCTCTCTCTCTCTCTCTCTCTCTCTCTCTCTCTCTCTCTCAAAATGAATAAACTGTAAAAAACAAAGAAAGAAACTTTTGAGTTAGGACTCTGTTATTTATTGCTTTATATCACTAATCCTCACAACAGCAATTTAGAGAGGCTCTTGCATGGTTCAGACAGCTTCAAGAAAGTTCACACCTAGTATAGGGGTTATGCCAATCTAAAAGTCTACAGCGCTTTCAAAAAATTTCAAGTGTGAAATACTCCCCCAGCTTCTATCAATGGCAGAGTCATCCTGGGAGTACAAGAGTAAGCTGGAACTGATCGGAGTCAGCCTGGCATTAGATCCCAAAGCACATCTTTTTTTTCCTCTCTCTTAAATTTACATCTAACTTGGGGGGTGCCTGGGTGGCTCAGTTGGTTAAGCGTTGGACTCTTGATATCAGCTCAGGTCATGATCTCAAGGTTGTGAGACTAGTCTACATCTTTATTTCCATTGCCTGGATAAATTCAATCATTGTGCTGGACAACAGGTTTGACTGGAAGTTACAAGTGAGGGTTTAACAACATCCATGTAGGAAGGCACATACAGCATGCATTGTTCTATACTGCCTCTGGGAAAGAAGACAGTTTTAGCATTGCTGGAGAACAATGTTTCAACAGCTAAGTGTACAACTTCTAAGAAATCATCTTGTAGATAAACTCTCATAATGAAGGAAGAATGCACATATGCATGCATGTGTGAAGTAAAGGCAGAGAGACGGCAAAGAATATAATGTTCATCAAGAAGGAATTGGCGGGCGCCTGGGTGGCTCGGTCGGTTAAGCGTCCGACTTCGGCTCAGGTCATGATCTCGCGGTCCGTGGGTTCGAGCCCCGCGTCGGGCTCTGTTCTGACAGCTCAGAGCCTGGAGCCTGTTTCAGATTCTGTGTCTCCCTCTCTCTGTGACCCTCCCCCGTTCATGCTCTGTCTCTCTCTGTCTCAAAAATAAATAAACGTTAAAAAAAAAAAAAAATTTAAAAAAAAAAAAAAAAAGAAGGAATTGGCTTGGGGTGCCTGGGTGGCTCAGTCGGTTAAACATCTGACTCGACTTTGGCTCAGGTCCTGATCTCACGGTGTGAATTCGAACACCATATTGGGGTCTGCACTGACAGGGCAGGGATACTCTCTCACCTCTCTCTACCTCTCTCTCAAAACAAAAACAAAAACAAAAAAACTTAAGAAAAAAGAGGGAAATGGCTTAATAAATTGTTGCACACCTAAATGAGTGAAATCTAAAAGATGAGGTAAAATTATATGGAGAGATTTAAAAAATGTATTAGGTAAAAAAAAACCTAACTATAGTACATCATATAGTTCCCATTTGTATAAAAAGGTAAAGTATGTTTGGGTGCATGCATACATATGCAGAGACTACTTCTGGATAGTTTTACAATAATTTAACCATATAGGTTACTTCTGAAGAATAAGACTACGAGGGTCAGAGCCTACCCTTCTGTACTGAACTTTTCCTCATATGTGCCTTTCTCTGCTGTCTGAAATCTTCCATGAGTCATACTCATGTATGTATTTTCAAATACATAATGGAAAAGAAAACTAGCATTTGATGACAGCATCTTCTATCACATACTACTCATCTAGCCTCACACTAGTTAAAGATAAAGCAAACACAATAGATGCCTAATTGACTGTCTTCTAGCCTACTTTGTGCCAGGACTATTTAAGGCAGTGTTGAGCAGCTGAAGTCTTTAATGTTTATTTATTTATTTTGAGAGAAAAAGAGAGCGCGAGCAAGGGAGGGGCAGAGAGAGAGAGGGAGAGAAAGAATTCCAAGCAGGCTCTTCAATGTCAGCATGGAGCCTGACATGGGGCCAAACTCACAAACTGTGGTATCATGACCTGAGCCAAAACCAAGAGTTGGATGCTTAACTGACTGAGCCACCCAGATGCCCTGAGCACTTGAAGTCTTTAAAGTAGAGATGAAGGAAGTAATAATCCCAGTTTCCAAATCCCCCGATCCACCCCTCAGCTCCCTTACCATCCCAAAGAAAAATATTTAGTCCAGACATTCTAAAATTAGGACTGTAATTAACAAAGGTTGTGTTGTGTTAGTGGGACTCTTGATTTTTTTAAAAATATATATTTTTAAAGTTTATTTATTTTGAGAGAGAGAGTGTGTGAGAGTGAGCAGGGGAGGGGCAGAGAGAGAGGGAGAGACAGAATCCCAAGAAGGCTCCACTGTCAGCACAGCACCTGATGCAGGGCTCAACCTTGGAAACTAACGAATGACGAGATCATGACCTGAGCTGAAATCAAGAGTTGGATGCTTAACTGGCTGAGCCACACAGGTGCCCCTCTTTTTATTTTTTTAAAAGTTTCTTTGTTTGTTTATGTAAGTAAGTAAGTAACCTCTACACCCAACATGGGGCTCGAACTCAAGACCCTAAGATCAAGTCACATGCTCCTCTGACTGAGCCTGCCAGGTGGCCCTGATAGTGACTCTTTTTAGACAAAGTGTTGACTCTGCTGAATCCCTGACTAGGCACTTTCCAGGGAAAACTGGCAGGGTTGGGTTAGATCTCAGGGCACGGATCTAACAGGAAAGATGAGCCAGCCACAGCAGTCACATCTCATTACCGTGGCTCAGTTCTCTTTTAGTATCTCTGTCCTATTCTTTCCCTCAGAGGTGGGCCAGGTCTTCACCAGGCACCCCTGATTCTTAGCTCAAGAGGACTTACTTCCTAACTACCTTTCTCCCTGAGAAACAGAGGCCTAACTATTGTTGGCTCAATCTTATTGTTGGATGGATATTTAGTATACTATTGTTCTATTTTTGTTATCATAACAACTTACAAACAAGCAGACACTTGCTTCCTCCTATTTCCCATGGAAAGATAATGACAATAATAATCCTTAAAAATATCTTAAATTTGGGGCACCTGGGTGGCTCAGTCCGTTAAGTGTCCAACTTCTGCTCAGATCATGATCTCGTGGTTCATGGATTCGAGCCCTGCATTGGGCTCTGTGCTGACAGCTCAGAGCCTGGAGCCTGCTTCAGATTCTGTGTCTCCCTCTCTCTCTCTGCCCTTCTACTGCTCACACTCTGTCTGTCTGTCTCTCTCTCTCTCTCTCAAAAATAACATTAAAAAAAATAAAAAGAAATCATCAAATAAAAATCCGTTATTGCCTTATACATTCTGGACCAAGAGCAGGTGAAGCTAACACACATAAAAATAAAAGTTACATTTTTTAAAAATGTCAAACACTTAAAACCCATGTGTTTCTTGAAAGGATCACTTAATAATCATCTGATGAGCTACTTTACCTTGCCTAAAGCAGAGGTCTAAGGGCAGTATTGCAGGCACACAACACAGGACTATGCAGAAAAGAGTTAGGAACACCACAGACATTCAAATAAGGAGCTAACAGAGAAAAAAACGAGGGAAGTAAGCAGGTTCGCAAGCCACGATGAAACATGGCTCATCTTTCCTGTCTTCTCGCCTATCTCCACTTCTACCTGCACGCATCACTAGACTTTAGGTTGAGAGCTTCAGTAGGAGGACCAGATAAGTTTAAAAAGCAGCAAATGTAAATGGAGTCATGGAAAGTTTAGGTTACAGAGCTGAGGCCCAGGATGCTGTTTGCCTGGAGGCATTATTCATTCTGAGAAGGACAAGAGCCCTGATGGGGGAAACGGAAAATGCCTATTTAAGTCTCACTCTAGGTTCAAGGATAGATGGGGAAAGCTTTTGGGTTTCTTTCCATGTAGCCTAGTCTTGTGGAGTAATTTAGGAGAAGAGGTACAGATTCTGTCAGACGGATACATGAGAATAGAGAAACACATGAGAGAAGTACAAACACTAAACTTAAAAAAGGAGTATGTCTATATTAGTATCCCGTTTTTATTCCTAAGTAAGTGCCAAAATACTGCCACAGATAGTAATAGTACAGTGTATGAAATGACTAATTTTCACTTTATCTGATTTGCTATGGCCATAAAATATATTAACGTGAATATGTGTGTCCACTGGCAGATTTGTGGTTCTACCATGACAAGCCCAATGTTGACAGCTTATTTGAAGATTTCTTTTGGTTATTTCTTTCAGAACTTTAGGCCATCATGTGGAAAACTTCCCCCCAAGACTTCATATATAAATATAAAAAAATTAAGCATTATGTGGAAAATAAATGTAATGTATGGAATATGTATCCTCTGTAAATAAGCATGACTAAATTTACAGAAACCATGTATCTAATGTCCTGTCACAATTTAAAGTTAATGCTCTGCACCCCGCAGGCCTCTCCTGGATTAAGGCAAATATTATCTATGATAACACTTCTTGTTGTTTTTGTAGGTAAAACTTAGGTCTTGAAGGACACACAAAGACTTTCTATATTTAGAAAACAGAAAGGTAAAATAAACTTTTAATGATAAAATTGTATCTATCCAACTGAAAGTTAAGAGCAAAAAAAAATTCTTATTGTGATTCCAATAAAACTTCTACTCTTCAGTATCTTTTTCAACTATTAAGATCCATTTAGCTCAAAAAATATTTCAGCGACGTGCAGTTTTCAGTTACTGAACTAATGTGGGTACAACATTCATAGTATTCCTCTTTGGCAAGTTACTTACCTTCTTGTTACCAATTTTGATATGTGTTAAAAGTAAATAATTTGCGATCACTGATTTCCACGGTCAGACTTAAGAGTCACCTAGCTCTGACTTGAATGGAAATGATGATGTAGAAGAGAAAATGGTCTGAGAGAATGACAGCCTCTCTTGAAGGGCAGGTGAAGGTTCACTGACCCCTGGGCACTCTACTCCATTCTGGTGAATCACTGCTTTGGGGAAACAAAAGACCCTGTGGCTCGTAAAACCTGATGATATTAAGAAGAGGGAAGGATTTTATACTTAGAATTCAGGGTCACTGCTAGAAACACAACTTTAAAAATTCAAGGGTAAGGAAAAATACCATATTTAAAAATGAATTACTAGTGTTTTTTCCTTTAAAAAGTATCTGGTAAACCCATATCATACAGATGTTCATTACTTATTCAATGTACACCATTGAGAGATAAATAGAACTGTTAGAATACAAAAATGCCAAGGGTAATTCAACTACTGCAGTGTAAGTGTGGCATAACTGATTCGTCATGACATACAATTTTCTAAAAGCTATTCTGTTAGAAGGCAATAAATGAGTGCATAAATGATTTACATTCTTCTGAGCCATGGTTATTATTCAGTATTTTATTCTAAAAAATATATACACCCTATACTATTATGTTTATTCTCTAGAGTATAATAAAAACATAATTGAATTTGATGAAAAATAGACTTTATTCTAAATGTAGCATACAGCACATATAGCTACTCCCTTATTTTATCCCTTGTGAAGATCAATGGTCACTTGAGGTGGTTCTGTTCTAGGTTTGTTTTAATATATGGGCAATAAAATATTTTTAATTTAAAAATTATATCCTTATATTCCATGTCATATTTCCTTTTTAATAACATGAGTTTTGACCTAAATAACAACTTATGAATGCAAAATACAATATTTTAATCACTGTTTTACTTCTGAGCATGATTTCTTATTGACCAGGTAGGGCAGGAAATTAACTACAGATGGTATAGCAAATAAAAACGAAGCATTCTATAACAAAAGCATCAGAGTTCAGTGATTTGTTTTATTTTGAAAAAGCCTAAATGCTATTATGAAAAAAGGTTACCTTTTAAAAATTATTTAAAATTTGTTTTAATATAACCATCTCTGGAATTTAGATAAATTACTTACAAATATATTTAAGCTAATACTATTTTCATTTATAAGTTTCTTTGGGTTAAAAACTGTGCCATAAAATATCCAAATATATAATATATAAATTACATAATATGCAATTATACTAAAGTTTAACACAGTTATTTTATATTTATATACAAATTATAATACACACTCTAGAGTATGGTTAAATCATACATATATGCTATCTTTAAAAAAACTATACATAAACATATACACATATGTATGTGTGTATGCATATATATATATATATATATACTCACATATAGATGTATGTATATACGTATATATGTATATATATTGTAAGGGCAATGCAAATCAAAAATAAAAGGCTTCATTCTCTCTGTTGAAAATAAGGGAATGGATTTCCCTCTCTTCCTTTTACTTATTTATCTTTGAAATTTATAATTTTAAGTATTTTTTCATCTCTTTGAAATATATCCCTTAGAAGACTAGATTAGATCTTTTGTCAGCTTTCTCAACCAGGACTATCTCAAGAACCTGGAAGCCATCTTTTCCAAATGCAAACACCAAGCGCAATGGCTCCTGGCTCCAGTTCCTGATGAAGGGCAAGGACTAATTTCAGTGGTTGCTTTGTTCCAATCTGCAAAATCACTGTCCTAAAGATAGGAGAAGTGTGTTTGTCCTCAGGATAAAGACAATTAGCTAACGAAGGTATCCTCTAACACAGGTAAAATTAGGATGAACTATGCGTGAAAAAATATGCTGCCATGCCAAATCCTCTACGTGAGGACTAGCTACTGTTTATCTTGAAAACAGGTTTGTTATAGATTGTATCTACCAGGTTATATGAAGGGGTGCGATGCCCAGCTCTGACTTGCCAATCTCTTAGCAGACGGCCTGTGATATGCAACGCATTCTGGTTTAACGCCTGTTGAATAACAGAAGTGTTTTTATTCTCTTCTGCCTTTGTAGAGGGAATGTCTGGGATGGGAGATTTTGGTTTTAATTATAATTCCCCCAAAATATGCTTTCTTCTGAATTTATTTATGCCCTTTGTTATGACAAAAAATAGACTGCATTCTTACATAAAACATGAAAAAAAATCATAGATAGGAACATTTCACTTGCTTGGTTCGGTTTCTTGGACAATTCAATATTAACTATACCTTAAATTTTAAAAAAGGAAATACTAAGTCTCATTCTATATTAGAAATTTGTACTGTGGTTTGCATATTTATAACCTACATGAGGTGAATTATTAGAACCTTTGACCAAAAGGATCCAAATAGGTGAACTGATTCTAGGACCCAAAACACATATAAAGACAAAGTCTCTTCCATCTAATGGCAAACTGCTTAACTGTCCCATTACTCATAAATGTTTGGTAGCACTAACTTTTGGAGAAGGTGATAAAGATTAATCTTGCAGAGCAACTCTCTATGGAGTCTCTGGCCTTCCACGTGGGAAGGTGACTTATAATGACAAATGTTACATAAAAATAATGCATTTTTTTTTTTTTGGTCTCTTTCAACAACTCAAGCAATGCATGGCCTTATACTACCATTTTAATACTGTAATTTGAAATTTTTAATTTCTGTGCTTATCTATCAAGTGAAGCTGCTTAACTCTAAACATATTAATGAAAATCCAGGTCATCAATATTGGCAAACTCTAAGAAAACATTAGTAGAAATTCAATAAACTTTAATTTACCTATTTGAAGGCAGTGCCTAAATTTTTGAGTCACATTTGCTTAAAAAAGTTTTTTTAAATTTATTTTTGAGAGAGTGTTGCACGTGTGGGGAAAGGCAGAGACAGGGAAACAGAGGTTAGTAGGCGGGCTCCTCAGTGATAGCAGAGAGCCTGATGTGGGACTCGAACCTCATGAACCACGAGATCATGACCTGAGCCAAAGACGGACGGACGCTTAAAGGACTGAGCCACCCAGGAACCCCTTGAGTCTTAAAGTACTAATAATGTTAAATTCTAGGGAAGAGGGTTTAATCAATTTTTTTCAGGAAAATTAATAATATGAAAACCTAAAATGATCTAAGAGTAGAAAACACTAAAACTAGACCAGGTAAAGTTTGTGTAAATGAAACATGAAACCAACTGGTTTTAAATAATTAACAATATTTACCTTGTAGCATTTTGTTCTATCTTTTCATCAATGTCACTGAAGATCTGCTTAAACTCCAAGTCTCCAGGAAGTGAATTTAACAAACAATGTAGGTCAAAAGAAGTATGGGAATATTTATCTCCCCAATCCATTCTGTGGAATAAGAATAAAAAGCATGTCACATCCTCACAAATAAAGAAAAAAAAAAAAAAACACCTCAAGTTGTGATCCTAAACCAAAAATAATAATTCTCATTTATAGGTAAAATGAAATACAGCAGTAAGAAAACTAGGGTATTGTTAAACTAGGTATAGAGTGTTTTGTTATTTAATTTGCATGAGGTGTGACCTGATTTTCACACTTCTCTATGGTTTGAAAGCTGAACAAAACCGCACCCCTCAGAGAGTACTCAAGCATCCTGCTGCTTCTCACTGTAACCAAGAGCTGCAAAGGTGATCCCAAACCACATGGACCACTGTGAACAAGGGTGGCGGCAACAAGAATTCAACACCTTCCCTCCACCCTTGTCAACACACTGACCCTTAACTTCCAAATTTAAAAGTGTCATCCCATACCCCTTATTTATATGTGAAGAAGGCAGAATTTTCCTTGAATTCCTCTCTATCACCTCTGTCAACCTAAGTACTTATAACTGACTAAAACTTACATATTCTACTCTTCCTAGAGAGACATGCATTTTCCCACTATCGAATCATTCATTCAGTCAGTGCATATATATTCTTGAACGTTTGATATGTAAAAGGCGCTGCTGTGGAAGCTGGGGATACAATTGCAACAAATCAAAGTCTCTGCCCTCATGGAGTTTTTATCTCATTTAAGAACACATAAGCAGGTATACTTTACAAAAGATCACATGGTGAGAAGTGCTGTGAATACAAGAAAGCGGGGCATGGGGCGCCTGGGTGGCTTGGTCGGTTAAGCGTCCGACTTTGGGACTTCGGCTCAGGTCATGATCTCACGGCCCGTGAGTTCGACCCCCGCGTCGGGCTGGCCCGTGAGTTCCAGCCCCGCGTCGGGCTCTGTGCTGACCGCTCAGAGCCTGCAGCCTGTTTCAGATTCTGTGTCTCCCTCTGTCTCTGCCCCTCCCCTGTTCATGCTCTGTTTCTCTCTGTCTCAAAAATAAATAAACGTTGAAAAAAAAAATTAAAAAAAAAAAATAAAGCGGGGCAATAGAACAGACTAAAAATGATGGAGATGGGGTAGAATGTGATCTATTTTATTTAGGGATATGTTATTTTTGGATATAAAGAAGTGCTTATAAAGTACATAATGACTAACGGTATAAATGAAATGAGAAATTTAAATTATAAGAAATATACACGGAATAAATATTAACAAGAAAAAGGATTGGGGAATGTGGTTTTATTTCAGATAAACCCAAAATACTTGACAAATTGTCTAAAAAGTTTTGCAGAGGCTACAACACTAATGGACTTCCTCATCTTTAGTTATTTAATTGCAACAAATTCAGCTAATTCATTATCCAAAACAAAATAGCTGAATTTCACACAGGCATCATCTGGAACTTCAATGAGGTAGTCTTGGGATAAAGCTTTTATTTTTTGCACAGATTTTATTTTAAAAGGGAAACATTCAACTAAAACATTTTAATATAAAAGTCGGTGGCATCACAAGGTTTGTCATTTGTAAACTCAATTAGCCCCAATACAGAATAATCACAGAAATGTCATTCTAAAATACATAAATTCTCATGTATTTAGATCCTCTTTTTAAAATATTTTGCAGTAAAAGGTATAGAACACCATATATTCATCAGAAATTATATATCTTTAGGGTACCAAAACCTCAGTTTTTCCATATAAGCAGAGTCTGAGATCTTCTTACCTCCCTAGTCATTTCTAAATCCAATGGCCAATATTACTAATAATGAATTCAGCTTCTGTATTTGGATGTTTTTGGATCATTTTGGGTAGTTCAACTCTTCAGATGATGACTCATTCAAAAACTGTTGCAAGAAAATAAAATTTTGCTTTTGCAGTGAAAAAATTTGATCGGCTAAGGGTCTGTAGAAAGCTCAAACTTAGTAAATACTTTGGAACTAGCTTCTCTAACAGAACCAGTTATATATCAATACTCTGCTAAGACTTGTCTTATCAATACTAGAAAGTCTCATAAGCTCAGATTCTACATATTTAAAACATAAGAAAATAGGCATAGAGATCAGTTTAAATATAATAGCAAAATAGCAATATGAGTTGTTATGTATCTACTGTGTACAAATATATACGTCATCTTCCTTAATTCTCATAATTCTACAAAATAGTTATTACCCTCATTTATAAGGGAAGGAACCTGGGCCAGAGACATTAACTAACATGCCCGTGTAGCAGCTACTTACTGTTAGAAGTAGAATTTGAACTGGATCTATTTGGTTCTAAATTTTAAGGCTGCCTCATCTCTTGGGAAATGAATCACTTACTGCATACAGAGTAGTTTTGCAGAAATATTTTCTTTTAACATTTTTATTTATTTTTGAGACAGAGAGAGACAGAGCATGAACGGGGGAGTGTCAGAGAGAGAGGGAGGGAGGCACAGAATCTGAAACAAGCTCCAGGCTCTGAGCTGTCAGCACAGAGCCCGACTCGGGGCTCGAACTCAAGGACCACGACATCACGACCTGAGCTGAAGTCGGACGCTCAACCGACTGAGCCACTCCGTCGCCCCAAAAATATTTTTTTAAAGATTATATATTTTTGAGAGAGGCTGTGTGTGCACACTCATGCATGAGCAGAAGGGAAGAGAGAGAGGGAGAGAGAGAATCCGGTGCAGGCTCCGCATTGTTAGCACACAGCCGGATGCGGACATCAGTCTCACAAACCCTGAGCTGGAACAAAGAGTGGGTGTTTAACCAGCTGAGCCACCCAGGCGCCCCATAGTTTTGTGGAAATATTAACCAATATGCCAAAATGGTTATCCCTGGGGGCGCCTGGGTGGCTCAGTCGGTTAAGCGTTCGACTTCGCCTCGGGTGATGATCTCGCGGTTCGTGAGTTCGAGAGCCTGGAGCCTGTGTCGGATTCTGTGTCTCCCTCTCTCTCTGACCCTCCCCCTTTCATGCTCTGTCTCTCTCTATCTCAAAAATAAATAAACGTTAAAAAATTTTTTTTAAATAAAAAAATAAATAAAAAAAATAAAATGGTTATCCCTGGATATTTTGACTACTGTTGATATTTATTTTCTTTATACTTAGCATTTTCCTATATTTTTGCAGTGAGTACTTTTATACACGTTAAAAAGCAAAATTCAACCAAGTGAATGTGAAGATCTAATTGGCTTTGCTAAACTATTCATGAGTCAGGCAGCACTTTATCTAGCAAAAAGAGAGGCACTCCCGGGAGGTGTGAAAAATGAAGGGTTTTTATAGAGGAGGGTGGGGACATAAGAGTTATTAACAAAAGCAGTGTGTTGTTCCAGACAAGGCTGTTTTCTAGGGGAAAAAGTATGAGGTCTTATCATGCAGAATACCTCATCTTTCTCTAGAGGATAGAGAGGACTCAAGTGGCAGACTTATTGGCATTGATGGAAAGGAAAATTTCCTGAATAACTAGGTAAGGCCATATTTCTGGCGGAAGGTGAAAATGCAATTAGATTGGATATTAAGCTCCAGTTTGGGAACTTGGTCTGAGCTACACCTTTTTGGGCCTGTGGTTTTCCTTTTTGTTAAAACATATATAATGAAGACAAATACTTTAAAAAGAAATTATGCCTGCTCTCATGGGGCTTTTGATCTTACATTTTGTCTTCATTTGAAACCTCTTCGAACCTTAACACCTCTCTTGCCAATTTGAATTCATCATTATTCTCAAAATCAAATTCAAAACTTACATAATCCCTAAATATCTCTTGACTACCATTTCACTAAACTTTTTGTATTATTTTGTGGTATTTGTGCTTGCAAATGCTGTTAAAGGAAAATGTGCTGTTCTGTGCTATGTTGGTATTAAATGTATGTTATGTCTTTCATTGAAATGGAGTAAAACAATAATGGGCTGAAACATGTTGAGCATTCAGATGGGGTTGGTGACATCATTTTGAAGGATTCCTGATACAGAGTTGGGTGATTTTTCTCTATCTAACCTCAGTAGATAAGTTAATCAATAAATACAAATAATACATTAAAGAAGTGCCACTTGGTAACAACAGGGTACCAGAATGATGATGGTTCAGAATTTTCATGTGACCACCATAGATCTATGATGCTTCTGTATTTAAGATATGGTTCCATGGTCATGAAAGACAAGAGAAGCAAGAATGACATTTATAGGTAAAGAGAGAGCAAGGATAAGAGAGAAAACTTGATTGGCAAAATAGAACAAATAGGATGAGAAAATTAACCTGAACAAATAGAGATGCACAGGACCAACAGAAGAAATAAATTAAAAAGGGAGAGTAGCCTGTGTAAGTGATGCTACAAAGTGTGAATTTAAAGGTTTTCTCAATGGAATGGCAGTGATCCCTGCAGGAATGTGGTGACAAAAAAAGGACTGAATGGGCATGAGCACAGACACCAGACCTCCCATGTCCTTCCAAGTACTCTGCAGGTCCACCGTGTGACACTGTGCCGGGGCATCATGAGGGTATCATGAAAGGGAGATTGACAGTCTCTCCTCTAAAGGAGCAGAGACAGTAAAAACATAAGACAATAAACAAGGGAGCCAGTAGAAAGAGCACTCTATTCTCTAAGTAAGACATAACTAAGTAGGACCTCAACAACAAAAAAGTGAATTATTAAGGGACTAATATAACTTGACAAATACCTCAGTGGTATTTCAGAAACATAGACCAACCTTTAAAAAATTTAGGGGGAGGGGCGCCTGGGTGGCTCAGCTGGGTGAGCATCTAACTCTTGATTTTGGCTCAGGTCATGATCTCCCAGTTTGTGAGCTTGAGTCCCACATTGGGCTCTGTGCTGACAGTGCAGAACCTCCTTGGGATTCTCTCTCTTTCCCTTTCTCTCTCTCTGCCCTGAGCCCACTCACTTGTGCTCTCTCTCTCTCAAAATAAATTTTAAAAAATTTAAAAAATTATAGGTGGAAAAAGGAAGAGACTGTAAAGCTGTGTAGCTTAACCTAATCCAAGATCAATCAAAAATGGGAGCTGAAACTTTTTAAAGTATGCTTTCTTTTTGAAATTGTCATTCCACAGTACTATTTTTAAATATTCATTCTCCTGTAATGTTTCTGATCATTTTTGGCATAAGATTAAAAAACCAGTGCTTAATATTTCAAACAAGTATTAACAGCCAATCTAATATTAATTATTGCCTTTTAAAAATGAGTAATGTTTGAAGAATTATATCTGAGCCAAACATCTGTAGATCAAGTTTCAGCCATAGGCAAATTATAGCAGTTGAGCTATAAATTCCTAAGAACAGTGACTACAATAAAATATGTACATATTATAAGCACAGCCAGAACACATTAAAATAAAGCAATAAAAAAAATCAAACCTCATTTGATCAAAAGAAAGTTCACGAAAGTAATTTCGGAATCTTGTCTTTTACCATATTTTAAAACAATACTTTCTAACCTATGGTTTCTTTTTCATTATTTAAACACCTATGATTAGAATCCTCATTTTATCCTTTTTTTTTTCTGTTTCTTCAAGAATAAAAATCCAGAGTGTCATTTTTTTGTGTGTGTAACCAAACAAATGCATGTTTTCTCATGCATACACTTTTCTCAACTATACACTTTTAAAAAAGTGAAAAAAGAAAACCCAACCAGTGGGAAGAAATCTACACTGAAAATGAGTTAGTAAAGCAGAAACTGTAGGACCATGTGATTTCTCCTCTGTGGAAAAGCCCAGTGAGGAAGGTCAGATGCCTGAGATTCTCAGCCCAAACTGTGGACTTAATGTGTCTGCCACCTCTACTTTACCTGAAGTCCTACTGTCTAGCCTAAAAAAAAAACACTTTTAATCAGCATGGTAAGGAAATGTTTTCATTAATTAAAAATTTATGCTCCACATTTAATTAAACAAATTTCAAAATGTTACACTACACTAAAACACATTTAACTCTAAACACCATTGAGTCAAAGAATCAGTAGGTTTGAGTTCAGATCCTCATTCTGTTAATGACTTTGAGTAAGACACTTGATCTCTCAAGAGGGAGAGCTCACATTCCTCATTTATAAAATGAGATGGATGGATTTATTAGGCTCTGAGATTTCCTCTGGCTATAAATTTGTTGTATTCTTTAAGGAACGGAAGGAGTAGGACATATTTCTAACTCCCCCCCCCCACCCCGCCTATTAACTCTTCCAATGGAGTACTTTATTCATTAATACCATCATTTTTCTTATATCATGCACTCAAAGCCATTTTAAATGATTTCCTTTGCCCTTTCCCAGGACTGTTACATGAAAGGCTTATGCAGAATCTGGGGCATCTGGGTGGCTCGGTTGGTTGAGCTGCTGGCTCTTGATTTCGGCTCAGGTCATGACCCCAGGGTCATGGGATTGAGCACCTCATCAGGCTCTGTGCTGAGCATGGAACCCACTTAAGATTCTCTCCCTCTTAATATGCTCTCCCTCTTCCCCACTTGTGCTCTCTTGCTCACTCTCTCTAAAAAAAGAAAAAGAAAAGAAAAGAAAAGAAAAAGCTTATGTGGAATCTCTAGTTGAGCAAGAAATAATATGAGAAAAGAGGAAATGTGAGGCAGCAAAATACTCTTTCATGGTAATAGGTAGATACCCAGTACTAATGTTTTACCCACCACCCCCTAGCTTCCTAAAATATACTAAGAAGCAGCGAGCGCATGTTTCTGGGCTTCTCTGACTTGGCACACTCTTCACTCAACAAAAGATGTGTGAGATCAACTGACCTTGGACATTATGCCTCCACAAGGAACAGGGTGACAAACCTTCACAGACATCATGTGTCCCTGACCTATTATTCTTTGTATTCTTTATATTCTTTGTATTATTTGTTGTATTGCTGGTTCAGGTTGAGTTGTTGGTTTAATAAAAGTAGCAGAGTGAAAATAAACTTTGACTAGGTCATCTTTTTTTTTTTTTTTTTTTTAAAGTAGGCTCCATGTGGGTCCTGAACTCAAGACCCCAAGATCAAGACCAGAGCTGAGATCAAGAGTCAGATGCCCAACCGACTGAGCCACCCAGGCGCCCCCAGGTCATCTTTCTTAAACTCTGATCAGCCTTTTATTCCAGTCTGGCTCATTTTTACTTCTCCATCCATATCTAGTCACAAAGCAGTTCTCTGGATCATTCACAAAGTCTTGCCAATATTACATAATCCAAAATTTAACTTTCAATAAATCTTGAAAATTTTATGTAGTTCAGTAAATTCATTCATTAAGACATGGATTAAAATTATGATGGCTGAATAGTTATTTTGATGATAATTACAGCTAACTTTTATATAGCATTATATGGGCCATGCATTGTTCTAAGTATTTTATATATATGAACTCATTTAATTCTTACCATGATTCTATGGGTCAGGTATTATTATAATCTCCATATTAAAGATATAGAAACTGAGGCACAGAGCGGTTTGTGAGTTGCCCAAGATCCTTTACATATGAAGTGGCAAAGCTGGGATTCAGAGTCCTTAATCACAATGCTATAAACTGCCTCTCTGTGAAGACTTCTACTTAAAAGAAAAAAAAAATTACTATTTTACATCTTATATGTATTGACTTATTTACTGCCATATGTATTTGACAGCTATCCCTAAAATCACTATAAATTTCCAAAGATAAATTTTTTAAGGCTAGATCTTCCCCTTATGATATTTCAAAGTCACTAGAAATTTATTTCTTTTCATCAATTACTGGAAGTTGAAATTTTAATGTTTTAGCCTCTCCAAAGATTGAGAGACAACTAGGATGGATCTCAATTTGTTGACAGTCATTTAAGATTCCTTATGCATTAAACTCTTACATTAGGAAATACAGAACTTTATATTCCATTTCATTTATTTTCTCAACTCTCATCTATGTATTAGGACTTCCACCACAGACTGCTATAGTTTCTATTAATAATTGTGGAAATTCTGATTATTATAATTAAATGCATGAGAATATTAGTATACATCCAATAAATACACATAGTAACATGCTATGGCTATTAAAATCTGCCTTGATAAAATATAAAATACTTCATTGTAACTCCTCTATTAGTAATTTAAATATGTGCATGTATGAAGCAGAAATTGACAGGATCAGTCAGAATACACTATTGTAGCTTGACAAGCAAACAGAATTAACTGTCATATGTTTTACTCACCAAATCTGACATCGCTTTCTTTATTTTTCAATGTATTTCTCTTTGTAGAAAATATTTTCATTTTAATAACTCTATAATCTTCAATACGCAATCCTAGCCATCTCTTGCTTTAACACAGCAGTGAAACCCAGATAATGTGAAATTTTAATCTCCACATTCTTTTATAACTTAGCACTCATGCATTTCACAGGACTAAAGAATTATAAAATTTTATATTTGTAGATTAGACCTAAATACAATCACAAATCATAGGGTTAAGGATTAACTAATGAAATTTCAAGCACAGTAAAAGCTTTATTAATTTGGAAAGTAGTACATCTGCATTAGTAGAAAGTTTAAGTTATGGTATACTTTTAAAAAGGCAATTGTATTATCTCTCAACTAGGAATAACAAACATTGCTTATAAAATGCGTCAATTACATTTTTAAGGAATTTTCTTTTAACAACTAGATGAGAATGATTCAAACTTAGTATGCACTTTCTATCTAAATTGGTGCTTCTAAAGAACGTAGGTCTTTTTTTTTTTTTTTTTTAGGTCTATTTATTTATGTATTTTTGAGAGAGAAAGAGAGCAGGGATGGGAGGAAGAGAGAGAGAGAGAATCCTAAGCAGGGTCTGCACTGGCAGCGAAGAATCCAACACAAGGCTGAAACTCACGAATTGTGAGATCATGACCTGAGCCAAAACCAAGAGTTGGAGGCTCAACAGACTGAGCACTCAGGCACCCCTAAAGGATGTAGGTCTTACAGTATGTTCCAAGGGTTTTAGAATTTCTCCTAAAATGCTGTTAATAGTGTTAATTAGCAATTCATATTAATGTGATACTGTTCTCCTAAATTTTGGAATATTAGTAACCTAACATTAATTTCATGAATAACTCTATCCACTGAAATACCCTGTTATGTCTTCTAGGACTTTGCTCCATCAGTTATCATTAACTAGTCCTGTATCATCAATATCCCTTTCAGCTGACTATAAACATGTTCCACTTTCTTGCTTTGTAGAAACAAAACCTTCCCTAGGGCCCCCTTCCATTCATAGCCCAACTTCAGCAAACAGCGTCCATAATCCCTAATCTTTTACCTCATCTCTCATTTACTTCTCAACTCAGAGCAATCTGATTTCTGTCTCTGTCCTTACACTGAAAGTGACTAAATATTTTTCAATTCCTATTCATACTTAATCTCTGCACTAGTTTGGTACTGACAGCTACTCCTTCTGTAAGAGAGGAGAAGTTGTTTCCTCTCTTGTCAATCTTCCAAAGTACTAGTACAAAGTACTAGTTCTTTTCTTGCCTCTTACACATGTATTCACAGGCTCCCAGTAGGAGTCCCCAAATTAGGTAGCCAACCAGCTAAAATTTCTTTTTTTAAGCTGACAGACAATATATGGATAGGAAATGGTGGTCAATTTCCATGCTAGCATACCCAGCTTTCCTGGTCATAACTATCTGATCCAAGCTAGACATCTGACCCAAACTGAACCATCAGATGTAAATAAATTCTGAAAGTTGGAATGAAGGCAGGAATAGGGAACTACTTGGAGGTATACCATCCAAGTTAAATCCAGCCTCCCAAGTGAAGGTGCATAGATTTTTTGGCTGAGGCCCTAGAATTGCCTAGTTTCTGTCCTTCTGGGACTGAAAGTTCATAAAGATTGTTTTTTTGGGTTTGTTTTGGTTTGGTTCTGTCAGATATACACAATAAATTTTCTCCCTGTTCTACTGAGAAACAGCCACTGTTATTTTCTTTGCTTAAATTAACCAGACTATTTTATTAAACTAATAAACATATTTATTGGCTCCTCTCTCATCTCTGGCATTAAACACTGATATTCACCACAAGGTTTTCTCTAGAATTTACTTCTCATTTTAATTACTTCCCTATGCATTCTTCATTCAAAGCTATTGCTTCTTTTTATGTAATTTTACCAGATTAAAGTATTTTAATTTTTAAAAATTTTATTTTTATTCACTGGATTTCATTCTCCTTGGATCGTAAAAAAAAAATCTATTCCTATTAGTTCTCATGTTGTAGTCTTCCCAAATATCCTTATTCCCCTTGCCTGACTTGGAAAGGGAAATATAGAAAATTTTCTTCCCTTTCCCTTTCAATCCATTTCAATCCTTATTCTACACTTTTTTTTTTATTGAGTAACCTCATGCATCTATTATCTCTATGCTGAAAATTTAAAGTCTGTATCTCTAAACCTAGTTCGTCCTCCAAAACCCCAACAACTATTCCAAACACTTACTTGGCAATTCAACATTGCTGGTTCAAAGGTCCCTTAAACTCAACATGTCCAAAATATAATTCAAAATCTTTTCCTTACACTGCCTTCTCTTCCTAGACTACAGGGTCACTACCTACCTAATATCATTCCTTTTCCTTGCCCTATTAACTTAAATCAGGTGTCAGTAAACTAGAGCACAGTCTGTTTTTTCTTTGACCAGCCAACTATGAATGGTTTTTACATTTCTCAAGTGTTGTAAAAATAAAAACAAACAAAAAGGATATGCTACAGTGGCCACATGTAGTCCATAAATCCCAAAATATTTACTATCTGGCCTTTAACAGAAAAAGTTTGCTAAACTCTGCCTTAAATGGTCACCAAATTCTTTGACCTTTTTTTCCTCTAATATAGTAAATGGTAACCAAATGCTCTCAAATTTGACTTCTCCCTCTATGTGCTTCCAGGGTCCTACCTATGGCATTATTTATTGCTGAAAAAAACAGAAAAACCTCCTATCTGGCCTCCAAGATTCACATCTTGTGCCTTCATAAGAAATATATATTTGGTTATTGCTCCTTGCCTCCCCTAGTTCCTTCCTTACTTTGTCCTATGCATCTCTTCCATGTGGCCATTCCTAAGTTGTAGCCTTTCTAAAAATATTGTAACCAGAACTGCAGCATTTTACTAAGTTCTGTGTGTCAGTCTAATGACCTATTGAACCTGAAGAGGGGACTGTGGGAACCCTCAAATTTGTAGTCAGCAGGGTGGAAGTAGACATCCCCTGGAGAGGTGTCACTTGATGTTCTCACATAAAGTGGGGACAGCCTTGCGGGACTGAGCCATTAACTTTGTGGGGTTTGTGTTAACCCCAGACAGTGTCAGAATTGAATTAAACTGAATTGTAGGACACTGAGTTGGGTTCCAACTTGCATATTGGCATTCAACTTATTGTTTTAAAAACCAAATCAGACAATTCATTACCATGCTTAAATACCACTGTAGGTTTTGTACAATGCATAGGACAACCCAGGCTTTTTATCTTTTTTTATATATATAGTTCTTCATATTTAATTATATTTTTCTACCATAACTGTCCTTGATTAACAACTTGAAATAGCCTCCTGGCTATAAACTCCCTCTGCTAAGGATGTTTGCAGCAGAAATCATATTTATGGAACACATTTACTTCATCTATGTATATAATATTGTTTATAGACCACATATAATTATAACATTTATTATCTTCAAACAAAGAAAATTGTGGCTTAAATCATTTTTTAAATGCTTTTTAACAACTTAAACCATTTTTTAAAAATTGTGAAGAGGTAAGAAAATATACTTGTGAAAAACCAGGATTTAACATTTAAGCTATCAAATAAAATTTAAATGTGGTAACTTAAAACCCTTTCCAGTTTCCATTTATGAAAAAAAGGAAATTAGATAAAAAGTGTCTCTAAGGACCCTTCTAGTTTCAAACTTCTATTATTTTAGTCATGTGATCTATTTCTCTAATATTTAATCTTCTGTTTTATTGCCTTTGCAGAATATGTTTTAATTCTATAGTACAATAGAAGTATAATTTGTTGTTGTTTAAAGCGGATTCATATGAAATGACCTGAAAATCTATTTAAAAAGCAATCAGTGAAAGTACATATAGGATTTCTTCATGTTAAATCTGAAAATCCATCACTATACTCTCTTTTTACTTTATTTGCTGCTTAACATATCTCAACAGTGAATCTATCATATCAACATAGTCATCATGATCCAAGCTGCAAATAATAGAGAGTGTCAGTGTCAATTTTGCTTTCTCACACTTGCTTCCCTTCACTTCATCTGATTTTAATAATCCCTGTCAAACCACAAACAGTCCAAATTACCTTCATGACACAGAAGCTTTCAAGGAGCAGACAGAATCTCAACTTTCATTTAGCAACTACAAAAGAAAGCTGTCCAGCTGGACAAATATTATTTCCACACTTGACAATCTCTACAGTTGAGCATGCATTTTAATTTTAACTAAACCTGCCAGGAGTTTGATATGAGCTTCTTGTTTTGTGTAGATTGACTCACGGGATTATCAGACCAATGACTGTAATTGTGATGAAAGAACCTAGCATTTTTCTACTAAAAGATAAATCATATATCAAAGCTAATGGACCACAATGAACACATAAGACATATGTGAAGGCATACCTTATAGGAGGAAAACTACTTAAATTAGGTGTTTTAATCACTAACTTAAGTCTGAACGTAAGAATACATTCTTTTTATTATTATTTTTTTAAAGTAGGCTCCATACCCAATTTAGGGCTTGAACTCACAACCCTGAGATTAAGCGTCACATGCGCTACCGATTGATATAGCCAGATGCCCCCAGAATACATTTTTGATATAATTTTTAAAAGAAAATGCTAGGAAGTAAAAATAAAATGTAAAAAAAAGTTAAAATTTTATCCATGGATATTATTGACAAACAGATTCTAAGAGTGAAATCAAAAGAGATTTTTTTGGGCTGATTCAATGAATAGTCAAATTTCTAGGAGAGGTCTATGCATCAAATTATTTAATAAAACTAATGTTCTTGACAAGACATTAAAATAAGTCCACTCTACACTGAGGCCTGCGCAGATCCCAACCTGTCTGTGGTTTGGGGTTCATAACTGCCTCGTAAAGCAAAGCAGAGGGTTTGTCTTCTGGGAAGACAAAGTCGTGTTCTCTTCTGAAAAAGCCTCCTATATGGTTGGCTTTGGCATCCATCCCTAGGGATACAGGGATTGGGACTTCATGAGTCTGGGTTTTCAGCTGAGTCAGGAAGAGAATACAGTGCTCATAACCAGAAAATCTAGAGTCGGGTGTAGTCACAGAAGTGGATTCCTTAACAATAAAATAATAATAATAATAAAAATTAATAATAATATTTTTTAAAGTCCACTCTATACTAATCAATGTGCCCATGTACAAAGTAAAACTCTGAAAAAAAGTTATAGTAAAAAGAAATAATAATACTAAGTTTGTAGAAAAGTATTAGAATAAAAGTTACAGTGTAAAACTATACTAAAGAGCATTATACCTTGGAAGTTTAATTTATTGAATTTGAATCTGAAAGTTCCAAATGATAAGACATTTCTTGGACCATTTCCTGTCTAAGCTAGGCCTAAATTCCTCCTACAGTTATTAGAACCTCACAATTGCCAGATGTCAAATCTTCCCTCCAACCTGTTACACTTGGCATTAATCTTGGGTTCTCCCTTCTCCATAGGCCAAACCATTGCCTATTGGAGCCCTGTTCCTTTCCCACTGCTATGTTGGACACCACAGCTGTGTCCTTCACTCATTTTCTTAATCTTCCTCTTGGTCAAATTAATCTCTATCCATGTCCTCTGCTACAACCTGTGTTTTGGAGCACCTGCTCTACCTATCCGACTTCATACTGGATATCTCCCTTGGATGGCCCACAGATACCTTAAACTCAACATGTCCCCAGACCATCTTATTATCTTCGCTTCGAAGTTTCCTTCTTCTCTTGAGGTCCCTATGATAGTTAACAGCCCCACTATCAACTCGGGTACTCATGTCTGTGAGTGGGAGTCATCTTACACATTCTACCATTTTCTCATTAATCTCATAGCTAAATGATCAGTCTTCTCTTATATCTCCTACCCATCCATATCCTATTGTACCTGAATAGGTTCAAACTTCATCATTTCCCTCTAACTCATTCTCTATCCTCCCAAGAGAATGGTTTTTGTAAAACAGAGATAGAAATCATTTATAGCAAGATTTTAAGTCCACGTGACTGGGAGAAAAATCATACTCTTAAGAGACAGAAAAATCAGAAGAACTTGTTAATTTGTAGAGGGAAATTTGGCAAGGAGGGGGGTCACCCAAACCAGGTCTTTTTTAGAATAAAAAAGGTACTGAAAATAATTAAAATTACATAATTTTTCAAATGCTGATTATTAACCAATTAAATGGTCTTACTTTATCTGTGGACTTACAATCTACATTAATAATTATATTCAAACACTACTTTCAAAAATTACATGCTTTCAGGGTACCTTGGTGGCTCATTCACTTAAGCATTCAACTTCAGCTCAGGTCATGATCTCACTGTTCCTGAATTCAAGCTCCACATAGGGCTCTGCACTGATAGTGCAGAGACTGCTTGGGATTCTCTCTCTCCCTCTCTCTGCTCCTACCCCACTGACTCTCGCTGTCTCTTTCAAAATAAATAAATAAACTAAAAAAAACACATGCTTTCTAAAGAATTCTTGTATCTGTGATTAAAGTAAAAAGTTTATGTTATTTGAATATTTAAAAAATATACATGATTCATTTCCATATACTTTAAATAATTTCTTAGCTATATCTGTCTCTCAGATACTTTTCTGAGAAAAGTATTTTTTATGATTATATATTTTTTATATTTTTCTAAACTGCATTTTAGGGTTGGTAAATTTTAAATTGTTGATACCTGTATAGTCTCCCTCAGATGTTAAGTTACTTGGTAAATTTATTAAGTTCACAGCAAATTTTACTAAATGGAAAATACCTCAGTTTGAATTTTTATTAATAAAATATATTAATACTTAGCCTAAATGTTCTTAAAGGTAGTGGTTTGGGCTCTTTGTATATATATATTTTTTTCCTCCATGGAGACTATGATCAATAAACAAAACTCAAATACATATAAATTAAATTTCTGAAATTAAAAAAACCTCATCACGTATTTATGATTAGCTTCAATGTTTTGCTAAACTTAGATGCTGCAGGCTTTCTCAGTTCAACTTTACTCTGAGCTGGAATATCAATTTATCCAATTAAAAATATAAACTCCAGCAAAAGATGTTTCTTATTAGTCTGCATATTTCAAAACACAATTATGGAATTTCACAATTAAATCTTGTAGACCATTTGAGTTCTCATCATTTAATTTGTTCAGTCTTCCCTTTAATTTCATAGGGATACATTTCATGGTCTTCCTATTTATTTGTGAGCATTGGTTTCAATTCAATTCCCTAAATGCATCATATAAAATTGATTTTTTTTTCCACCATTTGTTGAACACTCTGATTAAAGATTTCATATAGATTTTAAAGAAAATGAAACAAAAAATTTAAAGGGTAATGTTACAAGAGTATTTAATACCATGATAAGCACTTAAAGTCAATTTCCAAAATACTGAAATTCTTCAAAGTTTCAAATATTTCTAAATCCAAAAATAAAAAGTGTATACTGCCATGCTTAAGTTATTTTTATTTTCTTCAACAGCAGTCTAATCATAAAAAGTTAAGGCTGGTTATGTTGTGTATAAACATATTTGTCTTTTTCACAACCACATCTCCTATTTAGATAGGTAAATTTGCAGAGTATTTGGGGTATAATTATGAGTTACCATGGCATCACAACATATTCCAAGTATAGGTTCTCTTCATAGGTTCTATATTTATTTAAATTTTTTATGGTGTTGTGTTCTACTACAACATATTTTTAATATCACTAAGACCAAAAAATTTTATCATGTTGCAGTTTGGAATTCAATTTATAGTAGGATCCACAATAATGCCAAGTATTTCACTGTTTAGAGAATGAACGTCTAAATGCTTTACTTTTGGGGCACCTGGGAGGTTCAGTCGGTTAAGCCTCTGACTCTTGGTTCGGCACAGGTCGTGTCTTATGGATGGTGAGATCAAGCCCTGTGTCAGGCTCTGTGCTAACAGTGTGGAGCCTGCTTGGGATTCTCTCTCTCCTTTCCTCTCTGCCCCTTCCCAGCTCTCTCTCTCTCTCTCTCTCTCTCTCTCTCTCTCTCCTTAAAAATAAATATTTTTTTGGCACAAAAACAGACACATAGACCAATGGAATAGAATAGAAACCCCAGAACTAGACCCACAAACGTATGGCCAACTCATCTTTGACAATGCAGGAAAGAACATCCAATGGAAAAAAGACAGTCTCTTTAACAAATGGTGCTGGGAGAACTGGACAGCAACATGCAGAGGGTTGAAACTAGACACTTTCTCACACCCTTCACAAAAATAAACTCAAAATGGATAAAGGACCTGAATGTGAGACAGGAAACCATCAAAACCCTAGAGGAGAAAGCAGGAAAAGACCTCTTTGACCTCAGCCGTAGCAATCTCTTACTTGACACATCCCCAAAGGCAAGGGGATTAAAAGCAAAAATGAATTACTGGGACCTTATGAAGATAAAAAGCTTCTGCACAGCAAAGGAAACAACCAACAAAACTAAAAGGCAACCAACGGAATGGGAAAAGATATTTGCAAATGACAAATCGGACAAAGGGCTAGTATCCAAAATATATAAAGAGCTCATCAAACCCCACACCCGAAAAACAAATAACCCAGTGAAGAAATGGGCAGAAAACATGAATAGACACTTCTCTAAAGAAGACATCTGGATGGCCAACAGGCACATGAAAAGATGCTCAACGTCACTCCTTATCAGGGAAATACAAATCAAAACCACACTCAGATATCACCTCACGCCAGTCAGAGTGGCCAAAATGAACAAATCAGGAGACTATAGATGCTGGAGAGGATGTGGATAGACGGAAACCCTCTTGCACTGTTGGTGGGAATGCAAATTGGTGCAGCCACTCTGGAAAACAGTGTGGAGGTTCCTCAGAAAATTAAAAATAGACCTACCCTATGACCCAGCAATAGCACTGCTAGGAATTTACCCAAGGGATACAGGAGTGCTGATGCATAGGGACACTCGTACCCCAATGCTTATAGCAGCACTCTCAACAATAGCCAAATTATGGAAAGAGCCTAAATGTCCATCAACTGATGAATGGATAAAGAAATTATGGTTTATATACACAATGGAGTACTACAGGGCAATGAGAAAGAACGAATATGGCCCTTTGTAGCAACGTGGATGGAATTGGAGAGTGTGATGCTAAGTGAAATAAGCCATACAGAGAAAGACAGATACCATATGTGTTCACTCTTATGTGGATCCTGAGAAACTTAACAGAAACCCATGGGGGAGGGGAAGGAAAAAAAAAAAAAAAGAGGTTAGAGTGGGAGAGAGCCAAAGCACAAGAGACTCTTAAAAACTGAGAACAAACTGAGGGTTGATGGGGGGTGGGAGGGAGGGGAGGGTGGGTGATGGGTATTGAGGAGGGCACCTTTTGGGATGAGCACTGGGTGTTGTATAGAAACCATTTTGACAATAAATTTCATATATTGAAAAAATAAATAAATAAATATTTTTAAAAAATAAACTACAATAAATAGGTAAAAAATAAATGCTCTACTTTAATTTCATGAATTAGACATGAAACTTGAACCATTATTGGAATTAATCTTTTATTAGAAATATCCAATGATACTGATTTAAAATTGGCATTATTTAACTGTTGATAAGGTTCTATTAATGGAGCCAACACATTAATAGTTATTGATTCACCTTTCTTATATGAACAAGAAGACCTGTAACTGAAAATGAGAGAAGTTAACTTAGAAGAACCACTTGATCTAAATAAAAAGTAAAGTTTCACAGAGTGGCACACAAATGTACCTTCTGCAGGTGAGTTATTAAATGTAGCATTTTCAGGCACAATCTTAAAATATGACTGTGCAATAGATGTCGCTGATTCATCAGCAGAAGCATGTGTTCTTATTTTCATGTGATCAGTGATGTCATTATAGCCCCCATAGTTTGAGTTACACATTATTTCAACTCCATAAGTTAAACAAAATTCCGTGCTGTTAAATGTGCACTGCTGTGTGTGTGCATGCGCATGCATGTTGTGTTTGAAATCAATGCCACCAAAAGGGTTATTACAAAATAAAAATATGTTACTCAACAATAAAAGTAGTTGTAGATTTATGATACATGATAAAAAACTTGTGGCAATAGATTTCAGGCTGCATTCACTCTATTGGCGAGACTGAACAAAAGCTGGCAAATGTTGTGCTACCCATGGGCAAGGGCATGGGCTGAGCACCAAGTGGCTGACATATCAAGTGTCCAGCAGAAGGAGCAGCATCAGATACTTCTGCCACCACCACCACCCAAAGCCTGAAAAAGTTAGCTGTACCTAACTGCTCATGCCAGAGCACATTCATTTTATCAGCAAGCACCCTCATGTTACCCTTGAAAAAGGTGTGTTAAGCTATTATTACTTCCAGAAAGGATGTGGAAAAGGGAAATGGGAGATTGCCAACTTAGCCATATGGTAAAGTGAGAATTCCATTTAGTACACTGGAATCTCACATATGAGATTATGTCAGAATGTAGAAATACAAAATATAGGTTTACCTAAACCTAAGCTGGTTTACATGCAACTATTAATACTTTATTCAAAAATGAAAAATCGGGGACAAATGCTAAACCAGATGAAATACTAGGACAAAAGGCATAAATTGAGACTATCTTGGGCAAACTCAATATATGATATGTTATCACTATATGTAATATTTTAAATAAAAATATAACTTAAGTAAAAGAACTTATGTACATATAAAAATGATAATATAGCTCTGTATGGCATGACATAAAAAGATTCCAAAGAGCTGCATTATCTCATTAAAAAAATAATAAGTTGTAGAACTACATATGTAGCATGGTATAGTTAAAACGCTTTTGAAAAAAACAAATCATCCCAAAATATCACGAATGATAGTCAACAAGCTAGTAACAGTGCTAATCTATGGGCAATGGAACTAAAATGGGACAAGGAAAAAAGAAATTTTTACTCTTAGTAACTTCCTTTATCTATCTGAACTTATAATGAGCATGTCTTAATTCTGACACAAAAAGCAAAAACAAATTTGGGGCACTGGGGTGGCTCAGTCAGCTAAGCGTCTGACCCTTGATTTCAGCTCAGATCACGATCTCATGGTTTGGTTCAAGACATGGAGCCCTACATCGGGTACCTGCACTGACAGCATGCAGCCTGCTAGGGATTCTCTCTCTGCCCCTCTCCCCAACTCCCACACACATTCTCTCTCTCTCCCAAAATAAATAAATTTGAAAAAAAAAATGGAAAAAAATTTTAAAAATACAAAAAATACTGCATTAGCTAATTTAGTATCAACTGAATGGTTCAAGTAACAAATGACCTAGAATCCTACAGTGGGAAGTTCCTTCGAGGCAGATGGAGATAGAGAAGTCAAGCCACCAAGAAAAAGTAAGATAAAGGCATTTCCTGAAGGTGGGAGCCCAGTGATCTTCTAAAATCTACAGCCTCCCAGGCTCCACAGTTGAAGACATTTAATCTCTCACCATATGTATGTTGAAGCCTTCTCCTAATCTGGAATGATCCAACAACTAGTGAAGAGAGGACATAAGAAGCCTTAGCCAGTTAACTTGAGAAGTAAATAATGAGTTTGTCTCCTGCTCATTTCTATTCTCTTCCAGAACCTAGACTCTTCTTAATAACTTGCTTATTACCAATATATAATTAGGTCCCCATCTTTTGTTCTGTCTTGTTTTGTTTTTGAGAGAGCGCATGTGCAAGGATGTATGCATGAGTGGGGAAGGGGCAGAGAGACAGAGAATCCTAAATAGGCTCTATGCCCACCTCGCGGTGGAGTTGGGGGGAGGGTAAGGTCTTTTGCAACACCGTTAGATCAGGACCTGGGCCAAAATCAAGAGCCACTTAACCAACTGAGCCACCCAGGTGCCCTGAGGTTCCCATCTTGAGGTTTCTTTGTATGTACTAGGACACACTCCTAAACCCCAGCCACAACTACCTGCTCCAGATTCATGAACCACCACCAAGAGGGGCTCCTGGTAATTAAAGTGATTAGAACATCCCTAGAGCATAAATGGGACTGTTCGGGCAAGACAGAGCAGAAAACTCACAGATGAAAATAATGAAAAATAAAACCAAACAGGTTTGGGGCACCTGACTCGCTTAGTCAGTAGAGCATGTAACTCTTGATCTCAAGGTCATGAGTTCAAGCCCCATGTTGGGCCTAGAACGTACTTAAAAAAAAAAAAAAAATTGAAAAGGTATGCTAAGGTTTTTTTTTTCCTCTAGAAGGAAAATATTTGGGTTTTATTTTGTAAATCCTATACAAAATAGGGAGTCAGAGTGTTTTTGGTTTTTCTTGTGTTTTTTTCTTTTTGTTTTTTTTTTTTTTGTGTGTGTGTTTTACTAAGGCAGTACCTAACTAATGTTGAATAAATATTTTTCAGTGTTAAGATGAGAGAACAGAGGCAGGAAGAACAATTAAGATAGTGAATTAACCCACATGAAGGTGATGATGAATAGGAAGAGGATGATGGGCCACGAGAAAAGGAAAGATGGTTTTTGAAATAACTTTCCAGAGTATAAAACTTGGGTTGCTGAATGAGGCAGGCAAGTATAGCTGAGAGAAAACCAGGCAGGTGTCACATGTCCCAGGTACATGTGTCACATGTCCCAAGCTTGGATTTTAGACCCAAGTCATTAGAGAAACCAAACAGGACAATATGAAAAGTATAAAGGCACCATAAGAGATAGGAGATGTGTGGATGTGTCATTAGAAGCTAGCAAAGAGTGAAAGCCAAGGTGTGGGTATTCCTGGGCAATAAAACTCAGGGCAGGAAAAAACTAATTGTAAAAAGATGGGCATCAAACAGAGCAGGGCATGCTTGCTGTCAAGGGCTCTTACAGCCTTGCTGAAGGCGGTTATAGATACCATCCAGTGTATGTCCATGCTAGCCTTTGAGGAGCTAGCTGAGGGGTGGGTCACTACCATGGTCACCCATACGTTTTCTACTGGTTGGGGCATAAGGATAGACAAATGAGAAGGAGCTAAATTATTACAAAGGAAATTCTGAAACTTTAATCTGGATGAAGTTATGAATAGATATAAAATATAGGAGGTAAATGGTGATAAGAAGACACGGCAAATGTAGTTTTACACAGATGATTTTGAGTGTATTATACAAATGGAAATGTCCAGAGTAGAGATGGAGGCGATACATGAGGTGAATGCATGAGAAAACATATCATTAACAATGTCACACTGAAGTCTGGAATACCAAGACTCGGACAGTATCTTAAAAAAATTTTGGACTATGATTCACAGGTTAAAAAGTACTTGTGTGCTCTCTCTAAAATAAGTGCATTGCAAACTCATGTGTATGTGTGCACATACTCATCTTTAACATAGGTTTCATGAACCACTACTGATCCTTAATTCTTGCTTTGATTTCTATTCTCTATTCTACTCCTTTTTCTTTCTTCATTTTTATTTATTTTTTAATGCACCCACAGCCTCTAGAATGATTTAAGCACCTGCATTTTGGCTTAAAGATTTTTAGATTAAAGAGAGACCTTGGGAATGTCTCGGTGGCTCAATCAGTTAGACATCTACCTCTTAATTTCAGCTCAGGTCTTGAGGTTCATGGGATGGAGACTCACTTTGGGCTCCGGGCTGACAATGCAGAGCTTGCTTGGGATTCACTCTCCCTCTCTCTCTGCCCCTCCCCCACTCTTGGGTGGGCTCTCAGTGCTGGTGTTCTTTCTCTCTCAAGATAAACTTTTTTTTTTTTTAAAGAGACCCTTGTGATCATTTTGTAGAACCATCCATAAAGACATGACTAATCAATCCAGAGGAAATGTTTTTTTGAGAAAGGGTAAAAAAGAAAAAAAAGCAGAAAATTAAGGACTGGCATGGGACCACTAACAGGGAGTAGAAGAGAACCAAGAAGATAAAGAAAATGGAAAAAAAATAGCATCAAATTTGTGTCCTTGACTCTATTGTAGTGTTTCTCAAAGTGTAGTCCAAGACTAATTGAAGCAGAATTACCCCAGCAACTGTTAAAAATTCAAATACCTGGGTCTCATCCCAGGCCTTAGTGAATTAAACTCTCTAGGTATGGGTCTTGACATTGGCAATTTAAGTTTCCCAGGGCATTCTTTTCACCAACTATTTTTATCTCAGTGCCTTTCACAAGTCAGCTTTCAAAATGTTACTTTCCAGGAACATGCAATCTCACTTCACATATTAGACACATTCTTGAAAAGTTAAGGGAGTACCTGCACACTAAACCATTACTCCCCCAGAGACTATCATGATTAATTTCAGAATTGGGTTTCCCCAAAGGAAACAAAGAAGCTTCTGGAGTCTTCAGCCTTTAAACATTCTTTTTTCTTTTTTTAAATGTTATTATTATTTTATTTTTTTTTTTTTCAGAGACAGAGAGAGAATCTTAAGCAGGCCCCACACTCATCTGAACAGAGCCTGATGTGGCTCCATCCCACAACGCTGAGATCATGAACTGAGCCAAAATTAACAGTCAGATGCTGAACAGACTGAGCCAACCAGGCACCTCAAATATTCTTTATCCACTTAATTTTTCCTCTATTACTTATGCAAGTAGTTGGCCAAATGAATTTACAATTCTCATTATCTTTATTCAGTTTAAAAGCATACGTATTTAAGAATTCAATATCTTAACATATTTCATTTTTATTTTCACCTGATTTCACTGGACTTAACTGGTTAAGTACCACAATCAAGTGGCCTTTAGCAGAACTCACAGGCAGGAAGTGCCTCAATGAGATATTTTTCAGAAAAATCCAAATACTGAAGTTTATGGTTTGGACAATAACAGCAAAGATATCCCTTTATGTGATGAGCTATGCTAACAACAGTATCTGTCAATTTATTACCAACTGAGAACCAAGAAGTATATGATATGAATCTATTCTATTCTAAGATGGAAATCATAGCAACATTAAACTACAGTAGCTAACATTTATGCACTTGCTTCATATCTGGCTCTATTCTAGACCCTCTGCATGGGTTACATTGATTACTCATTTCATCATTCCGATAATCCTGTGAAATAAGAACCATTTTAGACCTCATTTCCCAGATGGTGAAGCTAAGGTACAGACAGCTGTTTAACTTTCCTGAGGTCCCACAAAACTAGAAATAGGAGCTGAGATCCAAACCCCTATCAGTGGTCTCTAGAATTTGTACTCAAGGCAGTGTGCTACACTGTGCTTGTAAGAAAGTCTCGGGTGTTGGAGTAGTTAGGTGCTATTGTGGAGAGAAAAGACCTCTTGCCCTTTACACTATGGGATGTCAGCCCCATTTCCTCCCCTTCCCCCCTCCCCACTCTTTATACAACTGATTTCAAGATAACTTGGGGTCTAACCTCGGATGGCTGCTCATGTTTACTTGTCAGATTTCTTTATAATACACTTTACATATAATAGGAATACCCAAAACAGCATAAAGATGAGCATTCAGTATTACACTGCAGATAAAAATAGAAATCAATTTTAAAAATTTTATTCTGGGGCGCCTGGGTGGCTCAGTTGGTTTAGCATCCAACTTCTGCTCAGGTCATGATCTCACGGTTCATGGGTTCAAGCCCCGCATTGGGCTCTGTGCTGACAGCTCAGAGCCTGGAGCCTGCTTCAGATTCTGTATCTCCCTCTCTCTCTCTCTCCCCTCCCCCACTCACGCTCTGTCTTTCTCCCTCTCAAAAATATATAAACATTAAAAAAAAAAAACCTAAAAAAATTTATTCTGCATATATAGAAGGGCAGGAGACCATAGTGGTTTAGAACTGTTCTCTCAAAGTTAATAACCTGGGAATCTTGTTAAAAATGTAGATTTTCAGTAGGTGTGTGATTTTTAATTTCTAACAAGTTCCCAGCTAATGGTGATTCTGCTGGTCCAGGGACCACATTTTGAGTAGTGAGGGTTTTAGAATGCAAGCTTTGGAGTCACACTACTGGTGTGTGACTTCTAGCTCCACTACTTACTAGTTTTGCAACCTTCTCCTGGGCCTCTACCACATCTGTAAAATAGTAAGATCATTAAATTGTTGTAATGAGGATTACATGAGATAATCCATGGATTGTTTACACAACAGTCACTGGCATACAGAAAGCACTCAATAAATATTAACTCTTACTGTTATAAAAAACTATTAAAAACATATATTGTATCCCATTAGAAAGTTATTTATAGAAATGACTGATACAGCAGAAACAATAAATAAAATTCCATCATTCTTTCCCAGGCAGTCACTGGGACATCACTGTACAATGAAGGACATTTAATACATAAGTTGGATCCAGCTTTATTAAATACATAAATCTGAAACTGCTCTAAATGAATTTGCAAGAAACCAGCTTGGCCTATAATATTTTGTTTTTCTGCAGAGAAATTTTTCATATTGTAGGTATATAATGACTTCTGATTCATTTATTTGAATAGCTTCCTCTGAATTTAGAAACAGTCATTTTTGCTTAAAACTTTTTATTTTTATCAAAGAGAAATCAGAATTAGTATTAGTATGAACAATAATCATGATTTTAAAAATTTGTTCAGTGGTGCTTGGCTGGCTCAGTCGGTAGAAAATGCAACCCTAATCTTGGTCTCGGGGTTGTGAGTTTAAGCCTTATGTTGGGTGTAGAGTTTACTTAGAAATAAATCTTAAAAAAAAAAAAAAAAAAAAAAAGGGGGCCATTTGTTATTTTTAAAAAAAATTGTTCAAACAAGGACACTAAGTATAGTTTAAATGGGTTTAAAGGATTTAGTCCAAACCTTCACAAACAAATGTACAGATTTTCAAACCACTACACCACGCAGCATTCCTGTTGAGGACTAGGGCTTAGAAAGACTATTACTTGTCAGAATTGTGATGATTTAATAATGATGTGATATGGGAGGGTCCAGTGAATAGGAAAAGTTAGGACCAGAAGTGAAGATTTCACAGCATCGTCCTAAATGAAAACTATTAAAAATGTCTAAAATTTAACATGGCTTGAAAAATAGATAGAGGGAACAGAATGGAACTAGAGGGAACTAGAAAAGATTAATGTTTGCTGAGTCATTGATAAAAACCAGGAAGGGTAAAACCTAGTGGTTCAATCAAGGAGGAGATGAGAATTATGTAGTGTTTTTGGTTAGTCAGTATCTTTGAGCCAGCAAGAAAAGATCAATAGGTAATTTGCTTCTCTTTTAATCTTTTGTACCTCTAACACAGGTGATGAAAAAGACAACTATGGGACAGATTCTAATATGTTTATTTTTCTAAATTAAAACTAGATTCAGCATAGACAATTCAGACCTGAGTTGTGAGATCATGACAGATAAGAATCCAGGAGAAGAAAGGAATGTGAATGAATAGATTACTCTTTCCCTCCTCTCTCTCCTCTTTTGCTCTTTCCCTGCAGAATGCTCTTGGTTGCTCTTTAACATGTGGTGGGGTACTAAAAAATTTTTTAACACACAACATATCGCATTTTACTTTACATTTTACTTTCTGTAACAAGTGTTACTTTAAAACACAAGATTTTGCCCCTGCCAAAAATCTACATAAAAGTGTTTCATATAAAAGACTACCATATGAAGTTTTAAGGCAGGTTTTACATATACTCAACTACACCGAATAAGGATTGTTCCAGAGGAAATAACTTACACTCTTAGTGAAAAAAAAAATATCAAGTGTGGAAACTGTGATTCTCAACATCTATGGAGGTGACAACCAAGATCCAATGGTTAAGACTGGAGGCACAAGAAGAGTCGATTATGAACAGAATTATATCAACATCTCATATCTGGTTATTTGGGTTTCTATTGGTCTGAATCAAATTTCTGAAAAACCAGAAATTCACCAAAATGCCTGAGCTAACTTGTCCATTTATGAGGCAGGCATTACTTGTCTTTCAACAGCAGAGAAGCAACAAATTCCAGTTCAGTGTGACCCATTTATGCCTCTTAGATTTATCATATGCAGTTTTTAATGACCCCGAACTAAAGGAAACGTAGAAACCTATTTGAAAAGCTGACATTAAGGTTGTGACACCAACCAAAACAACAGAGAATTTAAAGTTAAATTGACACACAATCCCCAAATGAGTCTGTTGCTCTCCTAATTTAAAAAACAGGTACTATGTGAAATAGTGATGGCATGTCAGTGTCTGCTTTGAAACTCCTGAATTTTGTCATGTGGTGTTTGTGTCACAACCTTAATATTATTTAAATATACTTTTTAATATCTATTATTTAAAAAATATCTTTGAATTGAAGATGCTCCTAAGGCTTTGAAGAAGCCAACCTCAAAGCACCGCATTGCTAGCATGCCACTTTTATTAGAAGTGGTGCATAAAACATTTGCTGTTGACAAATCTAATTCATTAGAAGGTGAGATGGATGCATTTTAAAATAACTGGCTGGCATCATTATCTGCAGCATCTTTTATAAATTATTCCTCTTTTCCCTTTTGACTGAACTTGTCACAGTTCCTTTCAGAGCCTGAATGTTATGCCTTATAGTCAATGCTTTCAACATGTTGAGACGAGTCATAAGTTAAACAAGCAGTGGGACTTTCTTTTCTAGAAATGAGGAAGAGTAGCTAAGAAATGCTTACAGATTATTTCGTTCAATTCATTGATTTTTAACTAAAGACAAGGAAAGTCAGTTAGTGGTGGTTTTACCTCACACAAAGGATTTAAAAATAAAACTGTACTGTTTGGGTAGAAGGCAGCATTTCAAAGCAAGGTACATAAAAAAGAGCTGCTGGCAGTCCCGCTGCACTGTGGTGCAGAAGACTTAGTTTAAAATTGAATTGTGCTTCCCCTGACATCGGAGATCAGGTACATCATAAGGCTGACAGCTGGCTGGCACACCAACTTCCTAAAGGAAAATGCTAACTGTATTTCTCTTCGAGGCCAAAGGAATAGAATTACAGAAGCCTTCAAGGAGACAGAGCGGGCAGAGAACAAATTATTCAAAATATGAAGAAAAACTTTTCTTACCTAATTTTGTTTCAGAAGACTCGAAGAATGAGCTGGTCTTCTAATGCTAAATAAGGGGAAATTATTTCCTTCCAAGTTGTCAGTGGAAAAGCTGCCTTTTCTTTATTATCTTCATTTCCCCCCCCAACATATACAAAATATACCTATAAAATAATTAGATAAAACTTTATCACCGTCACAATGGAGGGGGTATGGCCACATTACTTGTTTACGATGGTAGTGACAGTACTATCATGAAGTTCTGACATACAGGCATGAGTCAAGAGACCGGAAATACATCAAGACATGCTAAAGTTGGGGTACCTAAGAAAACTTATTATATAGACGATCCATAGACTACAGACATGAATAAGATACGCATCTAGAAAAATCTACATGCAAAACATTCCTTTCATTGTCAGTGATTTTTCAAATGTTCCTAAATAAATGTAGATTTTATAGAGTAAAGGATGGATGTACCACACAGAAGCAAAGCACTTCAATACAATTACTTTTATCCTGTTAATTACCAATTTAGTTTCCAGAACAGTTTGTTAAAACCATTTTTTTTCTCACTCTTCTGGATATTCTTGTTAAAATAGATTCTAATTCAGTTGATTGGGGGTTGGGATTTGGGATTCTAGATTTCTAAGAAGCTTCTAGATAATGCCACCAATGCTATGGAGCCATGGATCATGCTTTCACTAGTCGGGTTCCACCAGTCTATTTGTCTTTCCCTCCATCAAAGTGTACTGTTGCTATTTTTGATGACTGGCCCTTTGTTTTTCCGTATCATCTTATAATCTACTGTCAAGTATTCCCCCTTCCACACCAAAACAAACAGGAATTTGAGACTGCACTGATTGAATTGGGCATCTGTTAAAACATCGAGTTTTGCAAGCCATCTGTATGGTATATCATTCCACTTACCAAGTTCTTATTGTCACACAATAGTGCTATACTTTCCCCATAGGAGTTTTGTATATCTCTTATTATGTTAGATGTATTCCTAGGGACTTCATATTTTCAGTGTTAGCATAAACAGTATGTCTTTGCAAAAATCTTTTCACTTTTTTGTTTAAATATGTATTTGTATAATTTTTGAATATGGATGTTCTTATCCGGGGTATTTGCTAAATTAATGTTCTTATATTTTTTTCTTTAATTTTGCATCATGCACAAATAATAAGTTTTACTTCTTTGCTCCAAAATCTATGCTTTTTATCTCTTTATGTTGCCTTACTAAAAGAAGGAAAAAAGTTAAACAATAAATGTGCTATTTAATAGAAAAGACAATTTTGTTATCTTCAATCCATGAAACTGATCTCTTGGTTAGGCCTAGGTCGACTAGAAATCTGCTATAAAGGTTCCAAATGTTTCTTTTGACATTTATTGATTGTCCTCATACTTTTTGCCTTTCTCTGGTGTCTAATATTCAAGTGCTCAATTGTTACTAACATTCATTAAACCAAGCTGACATCCAGTTGTTATTTCATCAAAAACAGACAAACATCCTCATAAATAACTTGGCCACTCTGGGAACTGAATTTGAACAAAAGGGGAAACAGGAATTATAAAGAGAGAAATGGTTCAGTTCCACCGATGAAGTAGGGTGAAGATGCCAAAGCTAGGACACCATTTTAGAGATACAACACATCATCTATACTCCATAGCTGAAATCACAAGATTTCTTGGAAAACCTATCAATAACTGAAATTGCCTTCTGGACGACAATGTCAGCCTGCTCCAGGGCAAACTGCCCTTCTTGATAGCTTTCAGCCAATCGGCTGACCAAAGGGGAAAAAAATTAAGATTTACTGCTTCACAAACTGTCAATGTTGTTATCATGGGTTACCTGAGGGAAGTTATGGAGAAAAGAGTAAAGATAGAGGAGGAAGTAATTAAAATGCAAAAGCCCTGAAATAAAAAAGATACAACAAACTGTTTCTTTAAAAATACATTCATATACTGCTACAAACAAGAATTATAAAGATGTATAGCATTGTACAAAATGCTTAAATGGCGAAGTGAAAGCAGGACCCAAGACAGCATGTACACGTTACACTGCAACTGTTTAAAATAGGCTAGTTGCCTAGTTGGCTTCATTGGTGGCGACTCTTGATTTTGGGGTCCTGAGTTTGAACCCATGTTGGGAGTAGACGTGACTTAAAAAATTTTTTTTAATTATGTGGACAAAATTTTTGATTAGGAAGACCAATCAGCATGCATTTTCCCCTTTTCCCTGACACCCCCTTAAAAGATAATAAAGGTGTGTGTTAGTGGTTGGGGGAGAGGATATAAGCCATAACAATGAAGAGACTGAGAAAGCCATCACTATAAATTTATACAAAGTGACAGATAAAAGAGCATTCATGGAAGAAGCAGAGAAGGAAAAGTCAAACTCTAGAGTGTGTGTAGAGAATGCTGCAATTAAGGGAATGGCTTGATATCCCTGACAGAAGTGTGGAGTAAGAAGTGAAGCTAAAATATGCCAAATCTCCCTCCCCTACCTTTTTGTACAAGCAACTATGTACTTTGTCTTTTTCTTGTTCCTGATTAAATATCTGACTGTGAGAAAAAAAATAAGCACATGGGAGAAGTGTTGTGGTTGAAGAAATGCATTAACAGTCTAGAAAACTAGGAAAGGCAGTATGGGTATGGATACTTCTAAAGAAAAGTCAACCTCATTCACGCCTTTACCTGACTGCCAGCATTCTTGATTTTCTCATTTCTAATATGAATGCACAGCCAAGAACCACTGGGCATTTCAAGAAAATCTTTTTTTTTCCTCCACATTTGGGACCACTATAAAACAAAACTTTACCCTCCAAAAAACAGATAAAACAATAGAACATATAAATTTTCCATCATTGTAATAAAGAAAAAAAAAAAACATATACATAAGACCAGAAGTAGGACTTCCAGACAATCAGCAAATATTCTTCTAAAAAGAAACTAAAGAGCCAGACAAAACTGATAAGCACAGTCATTTCAGTGCTCTAGAAATTGACCAAAGGGACAATAACAATTTGAGAAGCATTTATATTTGAAAGACTGCTGATCTTTAGGTAAGAACACTAAGACCCTGTTACATTCTGGTCTGGCCTCTTATCACCATCAACCACAACTCAGTCAGCAAAGAGGTTCTTCCAGGGTGAGGAAGATCATTAAGACTGGAAACATCTCTGTTGTCATCAAATAGGGCATCAAATAGGGCTTGAACTTGAGTGGTAGGTTATGCCCATGTCCAGCAGCATTTCAGTGGAAGTGATCATCTTGTAAGTGGGCAAGTAGGGAGAGTAAACAGCCGCTTTAGTCCAAGGTCATGGTCATAACTGGGATAGATATATTCTTACCTAAGGTTGAGAGGATGTGTAATCAAGACCAGAGAGGAACAAAGCTAGTCACATATTCCTGAGGCTGAATAATCACATGCACAGAGCAAATGTGAAAAAGCCCAGCAGAGAGTGAAAGCTATACCACACCTGAAAACAGTGTAAACTTTGAATACATTCCTCTATCAATACAGAGATCCATGAGTAGATTACAGAAGACTTATTGATTTAAGCACGAGCACTGTCCAACAATCACCTTAAAGTTTAACATACACAGACACAGGATCAAGTCCTAGAAAGCCAAATGTAAAACTCAAAACAAGAATATTAAAAAAACAAAACAAACAAAAAACCCCAGATTTATCAGTGCCACACATCACAAGGGAGAGAGACCGTCACTGTACTTAGTTTAGGCAAATTACTAAACAAAGAAACAATCAAATGAACAAAACCACAACTTTCAGGGGAAAAAAAATATATCAGAATCCAGAGTTGCCACAATAGATGATCTAAAATATCCAGTTTTCAATAAGAAATTATGAGACATACAAAGAAATAGGGGAAACTATCTCAGTGTCCCTAGATTATATTAGATTTTTTAAAAGACTTCAAAGTAGCTATTACCAATATGTTCGATGAAACACAAGTGACCTTATTTAAAGAATTAAAGGAAAGTAAGACAACAATGAACAAAATATAGATTCTCGACAAATAGCAATTAGAAAAAAACATCAAATGGAAATTTTGGAGCTGAAAAGTACAATCACTGTTGGGGGGGGTGGGGCTGGGTGGCTCAGTCGGTTAAGCATCTGACTCTAGATCTCCTTCAGGTAATGATCTCATGATTCAGGGGATTGAACATTTCATTGTGCTCTGTGTTGACAGGGTGGAGACTGCTTGAGATTCTCTTTCCCTTTCTCTCTGCCCTTCCCCCACTCACATGCACCATCTGTCTGTCTCTCAAAATAAATATACTTCAAAAATAAAATAAGCTTCAAAGAAAAAAGACACATATTAAAACTACAGCAAAATGGAAAATGTAAAACCAACCATGTTAATAAGTACATTAAATGTATATGGTCTAAACACCTCAATCAAAAGGCAGAAATTGTCAAAGTAGATAAAAAAGCAAGATCCTACCACGTGTCATCTAAAGATACATATCTTACATCCTAAGACAAAAAACATATTAAAAGTAAAAGGATGGAAAAAGATGCCATGCAAACAGTAACCGCAATCAGCTGGAGTTACTACACTAATATTAAACAAAATAGGCTTTAAAAAGTAGTATTTGAGGGGCACCTGGTTGGCTCACTCGGTTAAGCATCCAACTTCATCTAGGTCATGATCTCACTGCTCATGAGTTCAAACACCATGTCAGGCTCTGTGCTGACAGCTCAGGACGCTTAGGATGCTGTGTCTCCCCCTCTCCTTCTGCCCCTCCTCCACTCACATTCTGTCTCTCTCTCCTTCAAAAATAAATAAACATTAAAAAAAATTGGGGGGAGGGGCACCTGGGTGGCTCAGTCAGTTAAGCGCCCGACTTCGGCTCAGGTCATGATCTCGTGGTCCGTGAGTTGGAGCCCCACGTCGGGCTCTGTGCTGACAGCTGAGTGCCTGAAGCCTGTTTTGGATTCTGTGTCTCTCTCGCTCTCTGCCACTCCCCCACTCATACTGTGAGTGTCTCTCTCTATCTCAAAAGTAAATAAACATAAAAAAAATTTTTTTTTTTTAATTTTTTTTTAATGTTTAAAAAAAATACTATTTGAGGGGCAGCTGGCTGGCTCAGTCAGTAGAACATGTGACTCTTGATCTCAGGATCATGAGTTTGAGCCACATGTTGAAACTGGGGCCTACTTAAAAAAAATAAATAGACAATAAATAATATTTAAAAAAATAAAAATAAAAAGGAAATTTTAACAGTAACAAACAAAAGAAAAATAAATTTAAAAAAGAAAATAAATAATGTTTAACAAAAATGGGATATTTCAAAATGATAAAAGGGTCAGTACATTACAAAAAAATAATGTTTATAAATGTATATGCACTAAAACAAAGCACCAAAATCAGTGGAGCAAAAAACGACAGAGCTGAAAAAAGATATAGATCATTTGACAAGTATACGTGGATATTTCAATACTTTCCTATAAAAAATTAATAGAACAGAAAAGCAGCAAGAGTATTAGAAAATATCGCTCACCTACTCAACCTAACTCATATATACTACTCCATTCAATGATGCCACAACACACAATTTTTCAAATGTCAAAAAATATTTTCCAAATTAGACCATACGCAAAGTCATAAAATAAGTCTCAACAAATTTTAAATAAATAAGATCATAAAAAGCATAATCTATGAATAGAACAGAATTAAAATAGAAATCAATAGTAGAAAAAAAATCTTGGAAAATCCTCAATATTTGGACGTTAAAGAACATACTTTTTTTTAAAGTTTATTTATTTTGAGAGAGACAGAGAGAGACAGAGTACGAGTGTGGAAGGGGCAGAGAGAGAGAATGAGAGAGAGAGAGAGAGAGAGAGACAGAATCCCAAGCAGGGCTCAGACCCGCAAAACGTGAAATCATGACCTGAGCCAAAACCAAGATTCGGACACTTAACAACTGAGCCACCCAAGTGCCCCAAGAACACATTTCTAAATATCAAAAAAGAAATCACAAAAGATTAAAAAAAAATTTTTACTGGGGCGCCTGGGTGGCTCAGTAGGTTGGGCGGCCGACTTCAGCTCAGGTCACGATCTCGCGGTCCGTGAGTTCGAGCACCGCGTCGGGCTCTGGGCTGATGGCTCGGAGCCTGGAGCCTGCTTCAGATTCTGTGTCTCCCTCTCTCTCTGCCCCTCCCCCGTTCATGCTCTGTCTCTCTCTGTCTCAAAAATAAAATAAAAAAGAAATAAAGTCAGAGAATCTCTATAAAAAAAAAAATTTACTGAATGATAGTGAAAATACAATATGTCACATTTTATGGGATACACAAAAAGCATTATAGAAAGGCAACACATAAGATTACAGCAGAAATAAATGAAACAGAAAAGCGAAAAGCAATAGAAAAAATAAAGTCAAAAATTGGTTCTTTGAAAAAATGAATAAAATTGCACCCTGTTACCACGAGTCATCAAGAAGAAAAAAGACACAAATTATCAAAATAATGAATAAAAATGATGTCACTATTGACTATGCAGAAATCAAAAGGATTATAAGACAACACAATTAACAACTTCATGCCAACAAAATAGACATGCAGATGAAAAAGACACATTCTTGGAAAGACATTAGTCATTCAAAATCTCCACATAAAGAAAAGCAAAGTCCCAAGGGCTTCAATGGTAAATTCTATGAAATAAAAAAATGAAATAATAGCAACATTTCACAAACTATTTCAGAAAACAAAGGAAAGAAATCTTTCTAATTCTATGACAGTATTATACTGACAGCAAAGCCAAACAGATACAACACAAGAAAATAAAACTGCAGACTAAAAACCTATGTTAAAAAAGAAAGATATGGGGCACCTGAGTGTCTAAGTCAGTTAAGCGACTGACTTTGGCTCATGTAATGATCTCCCGGTTCACGGGTTTGAGCCCTGCATCAGGCTCTGTGCTAACAGTTCAGAGTCTGGAGCCTGCTTCAGATTCTGTGTCTTCCTCTCTCTCTGCCCCTAGCCCACTCATGGTCTCTCTCTCACTCTCTCACAAAAATAATAAATAAGCATTAAAAAAATAAAAAAGAAAGTTCTAAAATCAATACCCTAACTCTCAATCTTCAGAAAATAGAAAAAGAGCAAGCTAAACCCAAAGCAAGCAGAAGGAAAATAAGGATTAGATTTGAAGTAAATAAAAATAATAGAAAAACAACAGAGAAAATCAATCAAACTAATGTTGAGTCTTTTAAAAGGTGAACAAAGTTGACAAACCTTTAGGTAAACTGACCTCCCCCCCCCCCCAGTCAAAAAGAGAAAAGACTCAAATTATTAAAATTAGAAATGAAAGAAGGGATATTACTGACATTACAGAAATAAAGAGATTATAAGGGGATACGATAAACAAATGTGTATCATCAAATTATACAATCTAGGTGAAACAAACTGAGAAAGATACCAAGTACTGAAATGACTAAAAATTTTTTAAAAATATGCATAGACCTATAACAAATCAACAGATTGAAGTTAATATCAGAAATCTTACCACAAAGAGAAGCCCAGGGCCAGGTTGGCTTTATTGGTGCATTCTACCAAATATTTAAAGAGGAATTAACACCAAACCTTCACAAATTCTTCTAACAAACAGAAGCAGGGATACTTCCCAACTCATTCTCTGAGGTCAGTATTACCCTGATACCAAAACCAGACAAAAACATTACAAGAAAACTATAAACCAGTATAAAGGCAAAGATACTCAACAAAACATAGCTAACTGAATCCAGCAACATATGAAAAGAATTATACACCATGACTAAGTAGGATTTATCACAAAAATTTAAGGTTGAATCACACACAAAAATGAATCAATGTAACACACTTTATTAACAGAATATAGAACAAAAACTACATAATGCTTTAAATAGATGCAGAAACGAATGTGTGGAAATCCAATAAGCTTCCATGATGAAAAACACTCAACAAACTAGGAATTGAACCCAGAAGCTGACCTCATACTTAATGGTAAAAGGCTGAAAGCTTTGCCGTTACAGTCAGGAACAAGACAAGAATATCCATTTTTTATTCTTCTAGTCAGCACTGTACTGGAAGTTCTAGTCAGGGCAATTAGGAAAGAAAAGTAAATAAAAGGCATCCAGATTTGAAAGGAAGAAGTAAAACTACATTCACTTATAGATGACAAGATCTTGTATGTAGAAAACTCTAAGGAAAAAAACCCAATGATTGAAGCTAACGAATACATTCAAAAAGTATGTAAGCCATCAGACAAATAAACAAAAATCAAACTGTATTTCTATATGCTAGCAATTAACAACTTGAAAATGAAATTAGGAAAACAATTCCATTTACAATAGCATCAAGAAGAATAAAATACTATACTTAGGAAAAATTTAACAGAAGAGGTCCAAGATATTCATTGAAAACTACAAAACCTCATTGTGAAAACTTGACTTAGCCCTAAGTAAATTAAAAGTCCGTATCTTATGGATTGAAAGATACAATATTGTGAAAGGGGCAGTAATTCCCAAATCAATCTACAAATTGAATGCGGTCTCTATCAAAATCTCAGCTGCTTATTTTGCAGAAATTAACAAACTGATCTTAAAATTCATATGGAAATACAAGGGACCCAGAATAGCAAAAACAATCTTGAAAAAGAAAAAGGAGAACTCACATTTCCCATTTTTCCAAACTTAGGACAGAGCTACAGTAATAAAGACTGTGTGACACGCTATACTTAAGGACAGAGATATAATCAATGGAATAGAATTGATGGTCCAGTAATAAATCCATACATGTCCAATTGATTTTTGATAAGAATTTCAAGAAAATTCAATAGGGAAAGATTAGTCTTTTCAAGAAATGCTGGTGAGACAACTGGATACCAACATGTAAAACTGTCAGATTTCTTCATCAGAAGACATACAAAAATTAACTCAAAATTGATGAAACACCTAACTATAAGCACAAAGTATGTTAATTAAAAAAAAAAAAGCCACAGGTATAAATCTCCTTGACCTTAGATTGGGCAATAGTTTCTTAAAGCAATAAAAGCAGAATTAACAAAATAAACAGGTAAATTGGTTTTCACAAAAATTAAAAACATTTGCACTTCAAAGAACACCATCAGTAAAGTGAAACAACAATCTACAGAATGAGAGAAAATATTTGTAAATCAAATACCTGGTAAGGGAATAATATCCCACAACCTATAAAGAAATTATTATAGCGCAACAATAACATGACAGGTAATTCCGTTTTAAAATGGCAAAGGACTTGATCAGATCTTTTCTCCAAGGAAGGCATACAAATGGCCATTAGGTACACGAAATGATGCTCAGCATCATTAGTTATTAGATAAATGCAAATTGAGACTACAAGAGGTACCACTTCACAATTCACTAGAATGGCTATGATCGAAAGACAATAGCAAGTACTGGGGAAGATGTGGAGAAACTGAAACCGTCATAAACTGCTACTGGGAATATAAAGCACTATCCCTCACCTTGTCAGTGGGAATATTTCCTTAAAAGCACTTTGCATTTTGTAATTATTTTTATAATATCTTTCAGGAGACTGAAAGCACATGAAAACTGGTTTGAGGTCACTTTGCTTCACGTTGAGTATGTTAGTTAGGGCACTTGTCATTCTGTACTACCTGCAATTACTGATTTGCTTACCTCTTTCAACCACTAAACTGAATTTTAATATTGGACTGTGCATTTTAAAACAAAAATGTGTTTGTTTATTTATTTGAGAGAGACAGACAGACGGCAGGGGGAGGGGCAGAGAGAGAGGGAGAGAGAGAGAATCCCACGCAGGCTCCAAGCTGTCAGCACAGAGCCCAATGCAGGGCGAAGTGGGGCTTGATCTCGTGAACCATGAGATCATGATCTGAGCCAAAATCCAGTATCAGACACTTAACTGATAGAGCCACCCAGGCACCCCTGGATTGGGCCTTCTTAATTTTTGCACCTCAGTACCTATTCAAGTGGCTGACACAGAAGAAGCACAAAGGAAAAGTTAAAGTGATATCAAAGTGTGGTACTCAGATCCTGGATGGAGCCCCAATATTCTTTCAGGGCATTCAAAATTTCAAAACTATTTTCATAATAAGACCTATGCCATTCACTAGATAGACATTTGTACTAATACTGCAAAAGCAATGATGCCCAGGCCCAAACTGCAGTCCCCAAACTGTATTAGTTGTGTCAGTGGTCTATTGCTGCTGTACTAACTTCCCACAAATTTACTGTTCTAAAACCACAGAATTATATCATCTGATAGTTCTCTAGGTTAGAAGTCTTGAAATGGGTCTCACCACCCTAAAAGGAAATGGGTCAGGAGAGCTGCATTCCTTTCTGGAGGATCTGAAGAGGATGCATTATTTCCTTGCATTTTCTAACTTTTAGAAGCTGCTTTCATTCCTTGGCTCATGGCCCACTTCCCTCCTTTTCTATTTAGCTTTGTGGGTTGAGTCCTTTTCATACTGGATTACTCTGAATTCCTCTTCAGCCTCCTTCTTCCACTTTTGAGAACCATCATGATTATATTGGACCCATTTGGATAATCCAGGATAATCTCACTATTATAAAGTAAACTGATTAGCAACTTTAATTCCTCTTTGCTATATAATCTCACATATTCACAGGTTCCAGGGATCAGGATGTAGGCATCTGGGGGCGGGGCAGGGGGGAGGGGTTGGTATATCCTGTTTTAACACCTTAGTCCTAGTTCTTCAATCACACAATTGGAATAACAAGTAAAGCCAGGTTTACTTGATAATGTCCTCAATGAGGCAGTAAAGATTAGTAATTTTATGAAGTCAACCTGTGAGTACACCACACATTTTTTTTTCAAAATTAACCAAATTGAGCTCTCACTTCAAGGAAAACATTAGACAACATTTGTTGCCAATGATAAAATTACAGCTTTCAAAGCAAAAATAAGAATTTTGGAAAATTCATATATTGTCAGAGGGAGAGGTTCCCAACATTTAAAAATTTTCCTGATGAGACTGCTGGTAATATTAACAAGTAGGATTTTTTAATCATGTATAATGAAAGGTATTAAGATTTGGAAGATCAGCATATCTCAATGAATCAGTGTTTTCCATATGGCCAATATTTTATGTAACAAAATCATATGTTTATAAAAGAGTCCTTCAAAGTGCAAGATAGACCAGTAACAGATTACATAAAGTTCACTGACAGGGTTTCAGATTTCACACTGCAATTAAACTTTAAGAAATCCTACTTACTAAGTTTGGGTATAGGATCAAAGAAAAATATTCACAATGATCTGAAAAGGCCATTTAAAAAAATCCTTTCTTTTCCAACCAGATGTCTGTATGAGGTTGGATTTTGTTCACTTCAATCCAAAACAACTTATCACAACAGACTGAATACAGAAGCAGATCTAAGAACTCAGCACTCTTCTTTAAGCCAGACATTAAAGACACTGCAAAAACAAAATACGACTCTTCCATTAAAACTTTCTTTGGGAATATATAATCATCTTTTTAAAAAAATGCTCTATATGTTAATGTGTAAGGCTTTATTATTGAATTAACTACTTTTTAAAAAATATTTAATTTTAATTTATAATATAATAAGTATAAGTAGATAGAATTACATACATAAAAACTCTTTTTGAGTGTAATTTTTAACAGTGTAAATTACTCCTAAACCAAAAATTTGAGAACTGCCTAGTAAGATAAAGGAGAAAGCCCCAGAAAGATCATGATCAGATAAAGTCTATCAAAGGAATAAGCTGAGGCAGCCACACTGGGCTAGCAGGATAGAGAAGACAACATAAAAACAGGGCATGGAAGGAGGGTTCCATTTACAAAGAGCCCCACCCCCAAAGTCTTTCCCGGTCAAATCTATGATTAGCAAGGACAGAGCTCGCCCTTGAGAGGCTAAATTAGCCCACAGGCATTTGTGAGGGCAGGTATTAATATATGCTAGAAAAGGAAAGAATGATGTTTTACAAAATTATAGAGGAATAAATTAACATGTGATTATCCACAAAACTTGCATTTAAAAATATTAGTGTGAAAAAAAATATCAGTGAGCTGGTCTAAAATAGCAAGAAACATGGATAAAAAATGTCATCATGCCAATGAAGCACAGAATAATATTCACTGCTATCAGTAAAAATTAAGACTTCATCAGTAAAATGCTTCTCAAAAAGAGCTCCTATCACTCCTCAATTTAAATTACGTAAACTCCAGACTTAAACTGTTGGATTAGCTGTGTTCCCCAAAGGGAAAATGGAAAATTCAGGTCACATGGTACGGATGCTAGAAACAACTACAACTGTACAATGTCTCTGACACTCAATGAATGGCCTGAGTCAGAGAAGAGCCCTTTTCAGTAACCTTAGCAAACAAATAATGAAAGTGACAGAAAAGGACGGCCATAGTAACCAACTGGAAAATAGAGTAATTACGTCCCCTAAATAGGACAAACAAGTCTTTTCTTGGAAGCATGATTAAAAAAAAAAAAAAAAAAAAGAGCCCTAAATTTAGATTCTTAAGACCTAACTTTTGGCTCAAGTCGCATTTCCTGAGTTACCTGGGCAACTTAAACTACCTTTTTAGTTTTCATTTCCTTATGTAAGATAATAAAGTTAGTCTAAATCTCTTGCTTTAAAATTCAACTGTAAAGCACAGTAACACATCCTATATCCAAATCCTAAAGTCACACACATCTAAAATAAAAATACATGCTAGTACTCACCAAACAGATGAGTTATAATCTGCCATTTGAAAAGCACTGAATTGATTGACATCCACAATTGCTTGTTAAAAACAAAAGTGAGGGGGTTGCCTACAAAACTGTAATATCATGATCTTTTTACTACAGAAGTATGTTTGGGAGGAAGAAAAAATGTACATTCACAAAAATGTATATTTGGGCTAATATTCAACTATGGATATTAACATTACTCCGGTTTTGGAGATTGTTGTATTTATTGGATACCTGAATTTAGAAAAATTTTTAAAGTTTATTTATTTATTTTGGGTGGGGGGCGCAAGGGAATGAAGTAGGGACAGAGAGGGAGAGACAGAATCCAAAGCAGGCTCTGCACTGTCAGCACAGAACCCAACACGGGGCTTGATCTCAAGAACTGGGAGACCCTGAGACAAATCAAGAGTCAGACCATTAACCCAATGAGCTACCCAGGTGCTCCATGAATTGAGAAATTTAAACAGCATATTGTGTTTGACTACCTAATGTCAAAAAATCAGTTGCTTAGCTAATGTTTGCATTTTTCCAACTGCTATTTGGATCTTATGATTCCTCAACTGTTCACTGGCTAACAAAACTGTGTCATAAAATATAGGAAGTTGTTGATCTAAGAATATGTCCCTCAAATGTTAATAATGTCAATGTTTGGCAGCAGGGATTGTACTTGTCTTAGAGGAGGTTAGGGCAGACAGTAAAAGTAAGAGTTGAGGGGCACCTGGGTGGCTCAGTCGGTTGAGCGTCAGACTCTTGATTTCAACTCAGGTCATGATACCAGGGTCATGGGATTGAGTCCCTTGTTGGGCTCCAAACTCAGCATAGAGCCTGCTGAAGATGCTCTCTCTCTTTCTCCCTCTGTGCCTATCCCTCCACTTACTCTCTAAAAAAAAAAAAAAAAAAAAAAAAAAAAAAAAAAAAAAACCCAGCTCTTAAAAAAAAAAATCAAGAGTTTAAGTTTAAATACACTTGTAAATTATAGCATGTGACAACTACCAATTATTTTTACTAATAGCTAACATTATATTGAGCACTGGGTAACATGAGATTCCTCTAACAGATGACTTTGGATCACATATTCCCCATTGTGCTGTTGAAGCTTTCTTAAAACAGCACAGCAGTCTGACTTCCTTGCTCTTTCCCTTCCTCCCTCCCTCCTTCCAGCCTTTGCAGGTGGTCAGACCTGCACTGAGGCCTGAAGGCACTTCCCTCCTACTCTTGCTGCCCCTTCTTTATCTTTCACAGGCCTCTTCCCTAATAAACCTCTAGGAAGTCTAAACCCCTCTTGGGATCTGCTTTTCCGGGAATTTGAGCCAACAAAGAAAGTGCATACAAGTCTTGCCACCATATTAAACTCTATGCATCATTATTAAATCTTCGCACAAAACTTATGAACACGTTATCACTATTTTCATTTTAAAAATAAGTAAACAAACACTAAGAACAGAAAAACATCTTTCCCAGAGTCTCACAACTAGTGACAGAGCTGGGATTTGAACTGTTTGCCTTCAGAGTTAGAGCCCAGACCTTATTTTAAAGCAATTACACTACATTAAACAACAAAACTAGACAAATCCCTAACAACATTCTTTCTGATGCCTGTGTGCTTTCACACATTATCACACTTAATCCTAATAAATCTATAAGGTTGATATTAGCACTTGACAGATGAACAAATTGGAGCTCAAATAACTTAAGTAAATCCTTTCCAATCATGTGTAAGTTCATGAATTTGAGCTCATATGCAGGTCTTATCTGAATTCAGCTGCTTTACATTTTACTGTTTTGCCTAATTAATCAAAATAACTTTTTTTTTTTAGTTTTAGCTAATTTTGCTGAGAATGTGATTCAGCAAAGAATCCACCAAATGATTTAAACAGCTATATATGTTTCTTCTCTCTCTGTGAATACATGGGCATTCATAAATATTATAGATACTCTATTAGCAACTTAAGCCTGAGCCACCTCTCTCCTTACTGACTTGTACCAAAGTTTACAGGAAAATTGCTGGGGCACTGTTTCAAAAACCTGTCTCCAATAACATGTCAGCAGTTGAGGATGGCAGGCAGTATTCTCTTCACACTTCCTGATACTTTTTAATATTTCTATGCTGATTTTTACCTTTATCTCTTGATTCAACTGCAGTCTTTTGTGTGCACCACTCAAAAACTTCCCTTAACCAGAGTCACCTGAAGAGGTAAGTCAGGCGTCTGTAGAATCATCATGTCTAAGGATTAATCCCTGGTTGTTTCCCAGCCTCTAAAAGAACACAGCCTAGCAGTACTGTGCAGTACGTCAGTCAGAGCTGCGTATTGGAAGTAAGTCAGCAATATATGCAAACATTGGAAGGTGGGTGAGGCAAGGTGCGGGGGTTTTTGGTGTTGTTTTTGTTATTTTGTTTTTCTGTAGCAAAGGCCTGTGGAAGATCTTCCAAAAGTGGCAATCCTGGGGATCTGCGCGCAGGCAGATCAGGAAGAGGAGACCCAAGACTGACCCCATCATGGAGGTCCTGGACCCACTCCTGGGAGGAAAGAGGCAAGCGTCCCCTACCCAGTGACTTCAATTGAGGAAACTGAGGCCTAGACACGGGCAGGTAGTTGCTCAGAGTCACAGACATCAGTAAGGGGCAGGAGCCACGGAGACCAGGAGTAGAAGACCTCACGGCTTCAGAGAATCCCCACCCACAGCCAAACCTGAACCCCCAACAGCATCTCAGCTAGGTGCCAGTGCCCAGCCCCCACCCTGTAGGAACAAAGTGCTTATAAACCAATCCCCACACTACTGATGTGAATCCATGTCCTCTCAGGGAGAAGCCCCAGAAACGGAGTGCTAGATGGACCCTTGGAGTCCCCTCCCACCTCTGGCTGGGCCTGAGCCCTGAGTCTCAGCCATCCATTCACTAAGAAGGACAGGACTACTCCCTAACCAGGTGAGCAGATTGGGGGTAGGAGGTAATAGGCAGGTGCTGGACTGGGGCTGGAGTAGAATAATGGACAATTTTTCATTTATTTTTAGTTGATTTGTATAGTCTCTAATTTTTAATCTGTAACACATGAGGGTGGGTTTAAATGATCTATAAGGTCCCTTCAGCTGTAAAATCCTCTGACTTTAGCTGACTCCCAAGTATTACTGAGTATTTGAGAAATGATCCTCAGAGAAATAAATTTCTCTTTGTGTATACACCTAGTTAGTAGATGAGCCAGGATTAAAATCCAAATAGAGGCAGTATAGCAAAGTGGGTAAGGTAGTGGCCTCTGAAGCGAGCAATGGTTCAAATCACAGCTCTGGCACCTGATGAGTATGGTAACCTAGGACCATTTGCAAGCTTATCTTTGCTTTAGTTTTCTCATCTGTAAAAGCAGGGTAATTATACTCTCTATATAGTTCTGTGAGGATAAAATAGAACACTGCATAGCAGAGTGTGAACAACAATAAATATTAGCTATTCTCTTATCTCCCATCTCACTGTCCCATTTTCTTCGCAAGGGACCACATTGCCTTTTAAGGATGAGTGTGGAGTGGACATTACATTTCAGCATCCAAGTGAGTTTCGATAAATAAGTATGTGGTAAGACCCTTTTAAAAAAAAACGCATGTACAAATACTTCTCTGTGGATAAAGAACATTTTGAAAAGCAATCACTCCTTCAGTAAATGTTTACTGAGCCCCTACCCTATGCAAGACACTGTGCTAAATGCTGCATATGGGATAATGGACAAAAGATACAGTCTCAATCTTCATAGCAGTAACATTGGATTGAAAACAAACACCTGAGATCTACCTATGAACTACGCAAAGCAAATACCTTTCACACAGTGAAGTTAATACAATGTAATAAAATGAACATTAGTATTTGAGACTAGCTGTACATAGATACTTGTGTTTATAAAATAGGATATTCTTTATAACTAAGTTCTATGTTATTTATAATGGTCATTTCAATGAAATTTTAGTAAATTCCCTGACAATTAGGCTACTTCTTCGCTACATAAAATAGAATACTGGAACGGGTATGTTTAATTAAGGATACTCTCTTAAAATGTGTGATAAGCACCATCTGTCTGAGGGTTACATGAATGAAATGTAACAGTTTTGCTAATAACCAATAAATAGCAATTCCTTACAGGGCATTACAAAGTTCAATTTTATGAAGTTTTTCTCTTTTTTTAAAAAAAAATTTTTTTTAATGTTTGTTTATATTTGAGAGAGAGAGAGAGCGCACATGCGTGAGTGGGGGAGGAGCAGAGAGAGAGGGGGACACAGAATCTGAAGCGGTCTCCAGGCTCTGAGCTGTCAGCACAGAGCCCCATGTGGGGCTCTAACTCACGAACAATGAGATCATGACCTGAGCCGAAGTCGTATGCTTAACTGGCTGAGCCACCCAGGCGCCCCTCATTTTTCTTTTTCTTTGTGTTGTGTGTGTGTGTGTGTGTGTGTGTGTGTGTGTGTGTTGGGGGGGGGGGCGGAGAGAGGGAGATAGACAGAGAAAGAGAGGAAACACCTGTCTAAAAAGACAGCTGATATTCTGGCGTTAGAGTCATCTATATCCTGATGGTCTTTAGATTATTTACATTTGTTTGAGTTAGGAAGCTAAAAGAGGCCAAGAATCAACATAGAAAAGAAACCGGATTATTCATATGACAAAGTTACTTCATGGTGATACCTTAAATCCTTAACACATTCCTTAATCTTTAATACTTTAACGTAAGGAATCCGTTAACCCATTAACACATCCCCTAAAATCTCTTTATACTCCAGTTTTGCTATCCCTCTGACTTCTGAATGTGACATACTGTCTATCCAATTTTACGTGAGAATAAAAAGAATGATTCTGTTATAGTTATGAGTATAAAGCACAGTAAAAAGAGCCCAAGTTTAGGTGTCATGTAGACTGTTCAAATCTCAATTGTGCCATTTGATTATATAATTTGTGGGAATGTTTTTCAGTCTCAGTCACAATCTTTTTGAGTCTCAGTAGAAAACGTTGGCAAAACAGGGATAATACAAGTTTTCTTGTAGAATGGTAGTAACTTCAAGGAATGTACAGTGCCTGGCAAATGCTAGCTATTTGTGGAATTAGTCGTTGGCTGTATAAATTTCAAAGACCACAAATCAAGGGCAAGAATACCAAAAGATCACTGCCTGTCTAAAAAGCTAGTTGCTATATTGACACATGTAATTTCCCTTCAATTATTTACAATCCTTTCAAATGGAGAACACAAGATTAAATAAACATGGTAAAATTGGGACCGAATGAGGATATTATAAAAGTTGGTTGAGCTGTGAATCAACAAGGAGATCAGAATATCATTGTGCTGTCCTAAATATGGTTGCATGACTCTCAAAAGGTAAAAAGGAATTTGGCTAATGCATCAGGGGCTTTTTTCTTTAGGGTAATTTCTAGAACTCTTTTTGGAACCGGCTGTTTGGGAATAAAAATTAGCTGCCTTTTAGGGGGAAAAGTAATGATTTAATTATAAGGTGGTGAAGGCAAACTACTTACCTGAAGAAAGTGCATACATAAAAGTGAAATAGCCAAGGTTCCCTAAATGACATATTTCAAACCTTCCACTGAGAGAACACCTTTCCTCACATCATCTCTCCATCGCAAGCAATTATCTCTTTACAATTATTGTGGGTACCTCAGTCTTCAAAATTCTCCCGAATCCTTCATTACGGAGGAAACCTGGAGCAGAGCAAGAGCACTTCTGCCTGAAGCTACACCTACTTTCTCCCTCGTGATCACAGGTTTCCTAAAGCTAAAACGTACATCTACGGTCCAGGAGCTCGTGGTAGTCAGGAAAACAAAGCACCTTCTTACCCAATTCAAACAGCGGCGGGAACGTTTAATTCCAAACATGAACGACTCCCTCATCCCAAACATTTGTAAAAGGTGCAACCCAAGGCAATGGAAACAGCCAGGACAAGGATGGTAAAGTAGCTCTCGAAAATCGAGAGTGACTAAATCCTGCCAATGGGAGAGTAATGACACTCCTTGGATACTGGAAGACTCGCTACTACAAATCGGGGTACACATTGTCTTTGGCCTCAGTTGGGATTCCGAGGTCGAGTTCCAAGTTGGAGATGGACTGTCCTCGTGGAGAACGGGGTGAGCCGGAATCCCGGGGCCTTTTCCAGCAGCAGCGAATCAAACGCTTTAGGGCTGGATGCAGACTCCTGGTTCAACCCTCTCCCGCTCACTTCTTGGTCCTGCTAAGATGCTACACCGGCCCCCGACCGGTCGGAACTATCAGCCCCAGGAGGCAACCCAGAAAAATGACTTACCCGTCTCCCACGTCTGACGCACATCTAGCAGAACCTGGCCCTCCCGCCAGAACCCAGTCAGGCACCAGCTTGGACCACCCTGACGACGGATCGAGAGCGTCACTGACAACCACCCGGAAATGGTACAATAGCTTCCGGGGCCGCCTAGCGCGCGGCGGGAAATTATTTCCCAGAGCCCGGATTAGTGAGGTAGCGAGTGCTGCAGCGGCAGTCGTCTCCCCTGTCACCACCGCCACCCGAGGGAAGCAGCCCAGACTCTCCGGCAGGGAAGGTAAAGGGCCTCAGCTCGGAAGACACAGTGTACCCTGACTCTCTGGGGTTGTTTCCTCATTGCCCCCGAAGTTTCTGCGGCGCCCGGCTGTGAGATTGGGAAAGGGCTGGGGTTGAGCGCCGGCGGTGCCCGCTTCTCCTGCCTTCCGCAGCCACCATTCGTTCCCACTCGCCCGGCCTCGCTGAGCTCTGCGCCCGCGTTGGTGGGCTGGGGCCGCAGACCCCGCCCCGCTCCGCCCTTGCCGCGGCTGGGACCGCCGCCGAGAGTCTCCGCAGTGCAGGGCTGAGCGGCTTCCCCCGCCTGCTGTTTGCGCAGCTCGGCTGGTCGTTCTTCTGCCAGGAAGGCGCTAGGCCACCCGCGTCTCTCGTTTCCATAGAACCGACTGGGACGCCTCTCGCTGAGTCTCTTGGCTGCTTTCCATAATTTAGCGTCAGTGCAGGTGGCTCGGATCCCCCTGGCCCACCTACCAGTGACGGGGAAAGTGGTGCCATTCTTTTCTCCCTGGTAGAATTTTTTAACATAACCAAATGGTAATGATCATGTATTTGCGGCTACTGTATGCCTTTAAACATACGCACACACTTTTCCTAAAAGAAGGGTGTACGTTTCTGGAGGTTATAATATCTTAGCTGCCTGAGTCTGGGAACAAGACTAATCATTTTCACATTTCCTCCCACTTCCAAAGTGTCTGATTAAATATTGAAAAAAAATTTTTTTTGGTTTGTCTCAGATACTTCCTGTCAGGATTTGACCCAGAAATTAGATGGAGCCTGATTTTTGGACGTCACCAGCTCTTTTTTTGACAAATGACTATCCTGTCCCCCTCCCCAATTTTTTTTTCGTTGAGACTTTAGGTATGAACATTTAAATTGAATTTAGAGTAGACGTGTGACGACAGAGTGCCTAGTGAACTTTTTGGTTTATGTTAAGTTATGCCTCAGTACCTAGAAGTATCTAGGTATCTTGATATGCAAGGTGTTCTCGTTTTAGGAACTTTTGATAACCTGTATTGCAGGTGTTCAGTACATAAGTTGAATGTTGGGGGTGTATTTTTATGTCTAACTTGATTATATCTGATTTAAAGAGTATTGTTAATTTAAATGAATCAGGATGTTTTAAACACTTGAAGTTATAAATTACTGTGAAGACCATTAGCCTTCAAGTAATGCAGATAAGCCCCTTTTAGATCTGTTTTCTAAGTAACGATTTTTTTTTTTTGCCTGTTGACTTAGGTTCAATTGGATGATGTAATATTTTCTTGCTTCCTTAAAGCAGAAAGCATAGTCATGTGAAACAGTCTTTGAAACAGTGGTTAAATGTGGCTACCTTTCATAATCAAAATTCATACCTCTTATGACTTCATAATAGTATCCAAAATTTTCATGGAAATGTTTTTTTTTTTAACCAATAGTATAGCTTTATTAACTAAAGAGTATTTTTCTTATTAATTCTAAGGTAATCTTTTCACTGCTTAAACACTTTTTAAAATGAACAATTGCGTATAGACTGTGAATAATAAAACCTAAAGAAAGTACAGAATCCTCTTTCTCAATAATATAACTGTAATGAAATATGTAACTCTTGTAATTGTCCATAAATATGCTAATGGAAAACGTATCCTGCACAATGTATTATGTACTCTTTCTAACCTTCTAAGGACATCTTATTGCTTAAAAGTAAAATCTCCCTGAAACTTTTTTTAAGTTATTTTTTAGAGGTTTATTGATTTTGAGAGAGTGAGAGCATGAGCAGGGGGCAGCGCAGAGAGAGGGAGAGAGAACCTCAAACAGGCTCCATATTGTCAGTGCAGAGCCCGATGTGGAGCTCCAACTCAGGAACTACGAATCATGATATAAGCTGAAACCAGGAGTTGGACACTTAACCAACTGAGCCACCCAGGCGCCCCAAAATACCCCTGAAACTTTTTTTTTTAATATTTATTTTCGAGAGAGAGAGAGAGAGAGCTCTCGTGCACAGGGGGGCAAGAGGCAGAGAGGGAGACACAGAATCTGAAGCAGGCTCTCAGCTGTCAGAGCGCAACATGGGCCAAAGTCAGATGCTTAACGGACTGAGCCACCCAGGTGCCCCTCCCTGAAACTTTTAGGTTGACTTAGTTTTTACTTTCTTTGTGTCAAAATTACTTTGAAATAGGCTGTTTCCTTGTTCTTGATGGAGAAAAGCCCATATGAATTAGTCTAGTAATTAATTCATCTGAGATCCATTTTGAAAAGAAAATAATGAAAATTTACTTTTTCGTAATAAAAAAAAATGGCACCCTTTAGATTGTTCCTAGAAATGCGTTGAAATTTTAGACATTAGTGTTATTTTTTAAATTATGTTTAAATATTTTCAGTAATACCGTTCATTTAAATATCTCCTCACCCTCATAGTAGATTCCTTTTCCTGCGGTATATTTTTCTCTTGTACTAGCTAAAAATAGGTTAATTTGTAAAATTATAATGTGGTTAAAAGTATTAGGCTAAATTCTGAAATTTAAGTTCGTGGTATTGTAGAAAAGGCGTTTAGAAACAAACAGGCAGAGCTTTGAACCAAACCTTGGTTTCACCATTTTGCTAGCTGTGTACCCTTGAGCTAGTTTCTTAATCGCTAAGATTCTCTAGTATCCTCATCTGTATAAGAAGGGTAAACAGCACTTAAATTGTCAGTAAGGGAAGGAACTAACATGTAGTATACAGACTATAGTTAGGTCCTCATTAAAAGTGAACTCTTGCTTGTTTAACTTTGTATCTTATGCTTCTACTAAGTAATTAATACAAAGTTCCTAGTGTACTTAAAGCAGGTTTGACTTTCATCCCCCATAGCTAGCCAACATAGACGGTCTATCCATTCTTTTTTCCCTGAACATGGCCCCTCTTGTCCATCTTGTTTCCTTAAGGGTGGCTTTATCCATAAAAGTAGCATCTCCAGTGCACTTGTTCCTTGTATGGTACTGGATAGATGGAATATCTCCATAAGTCCTCTTAGCCTGCCATTTCTTCCTCACCAGAGTCATTCTGCTGCAACTTCATTTGCTCCCTCTTCTGCTAAATTTACCGTCAAAAAGACTGAGTATGACTGCTCCTTTCCCAAGTAATGCCATTGGAATAAGAGCGTGCCTTAGGTCTCACCACTGGAGACCTATACACACTGGAGTCAAATACACACAAGTACACATATTTTGTATCTTTAAAGGAAGAGGCAGGAATGGACACTGCATCTTTAAGAAAAAAATTCCAAAGGCCAGCTGAATGAAATTTAAAAAGGCCTAATTTGGCTCTTAGGCCAAGAGGGTACAGAATTCCTAAATTTCACTTGATGTTACCGCATTCAGAGCCAAACAGTAATCTACTCACTCAGTATGAATACAGTGATTTGTATATACCTTTTGTGATACTGGTTAAAACAGAGATCCAACCCTTTGACCCTTTTTCACTTATTTGCTTTCCCTGTTAAACGCTAATTTAGGTAGGAGAAACCATGAAAATTTTAAAACTCTTGACAAAGCAGCAATATTGATTGTATTTAAGACTTGGTATATCCTTTCCAGAAAAGGGAAGTTTAGAAGTGATTTTCTTTAGTAGATTTAAAATCAAAAGAGAGGTAGGTTTAAAAACAAAATAGTTCGCTAGAATAACATTAAGAAACTTTAGTTTTCAGTTACTTACTGGTTGCCTTGAAAGGATGAATATTCACTGGCATGGAAAAATGAACATGATAATATTTTACATAAAACTTAAAATACAGGGGCGCCTGGGTGGCGCAGTCGGTTAAGCGTCCGACTTCAGCCAGGTCACGATCTCGCGGTCCGTGAGTTTGAGCCCCGCATCAAGCTCTGGGCTGATGGCTCGGAGCCTGGAGCCTGTTTCCGATTCTGTGTCTCCCTCTCTCTCTGACCCTCCCCCGTTCATGCTCTGTCTCTCTCTGTCCCAAAAATAAATAAAAAACGTTGAAAAAAAAAAATTAAAAAAAAAAAAAAACTTAAAATACAGAACTATATCATCTCAGTTTTGTTTATATATATATGTTATTTTTTCACATACATAAACTTTTAAGTAAATCCTTTATCTTAATTATTAGCATACAACTTAAAGGATGCATTATGGTTGATCATAAAATCAATGTAATCAGAGGATCAGACGTTTATGCTTATTTTCCTACCACAAACCTTGTTGAGCATCCCTGCCCATTTTTTGCAGCACTTTATTCTTTCACTCAGTGGTTTACACCCTGGTTTTTTATCCTCCCTCCTGAACCAGACCTTTGCATTCAACTGTATTCCTGCCTCTACTTCTTCCTGACTTCTCTTTTCTATACACTCGGTCATACTCTTCAGGTATGTTCTAGCTATGTGTCATTGTAAAGAATTCATAGACCCTAAAAAGCTAGTACATAATAAAATGTTCTTAATTATGATGACTGCTATAGGTTTATTTGCATTTCCAACCAACACCAACTGCACAGGAATTTCAGGCATCAGGGATAGGCCCATGTGGGAGATATTTTGGGAAAGTCCACACCACAGAGACAGTTGCTTTCTCTGCATAAATGCCAGCTCTGTTCACAATCATTATCTGCTTAGTTGTGTGTATTATATGGTTCAAGGTAAGTAACTATTTTTTTTAAATACTTACTATGTTTAAAAAAATTATTACAAAAGTATTTTCTTGTAACTAAGAATCTAGTGTGTAATTTTTCACTTTTTGACAGTAAAGATAAAACCTTTAACTTTAAATAAATGCTCTTTGTTTTCTCTTCTTTTTGTTGTGTTAGGATAGTAGCTTCTGTGTGAATGCTTGAAGGACCACTCCCTACAAGTTCTAGAAAAAGCTATCATTTCCTTAGAAATACCAATGATAGAATTATATTGCAGCATGTTTACTTACTTTCTTGCGCTGGAAGACATCTGGCAGTTAGCCCTTGATCCTCCGTACCCCAGAACATATCACCCACATAAAACTTGACCCTTCTTATAAGGATGTTGAATTGTTTGAGTCATTAGTAGTTATTAAACCAGTATTATATAATCCTCTCTTTGGGCTTATGGGCATATCAGGCTGTTGTTTCTTGTTTTCTTAATCCTGCAGGGTCATAGGAAGAATCATTAAACCACTGATTTAATAAATATAAATAACACTACTCATGTATCTATAAATGTCTTTTTCTATGTATACAAACATCAATTTTTTCATGTATCTGTATGAATTATATCAGTGATCCAGCCAATAAGTTTATCATAGGATTATAGTATTAAAAAGCATTGCTAAATCTATTGTAAACTGTTACTTAAACTAGAACACTTGCTAATAGGATGCTACTCGATTAGGTTAATGGAATTTATTTTTATTTTTTTTTTAATGTTTATTTTCAGAGAGAGAGAAGGAGGGAGGGGGGGAGAGAGAAAGAGAGAGAGGGGAGAGAGAATTCCAAGCAGGCTCTGTGTTGTCAGTGTGGAGCCTGATGGAGGGCTGGAACTAACAAACCCATGAGACCATGACCTGAGCCAAAATTGAGTCTGAATGCTCCATCGACTAAGCCACCCTGGTGCCCCTGCAATTTGTTTTTAAAAAATTGTGCTAGTCAGTTTGTGCCATTGCTAGGATTCATACTTCTGTGAAAGTTTAGCTAATAGCCCAGTTTTTCTGATAAACTTGTAAATAAGTGCCCTGTATTTTTATTTGTTTTTTAACATTAGTATTTGCATAATGTTTGAATCAGGACATGCTGTTATTTCACACTTCCCTTCTTCTTGCTTGTTTAGTTTCAGTTTCATTTTTAATTGTTTTTCAGAGGAAAGAAATTGCTTTAAAAGAGCTTTCCTCATTTCTATTAAGTAGTTGGTCCTCTTTTCATTTTAGTGTAGACTCTTGGCTGTGATAGAAAATGCTGTTAAATATACAAAATGGATGTATTTATTCCACTGCAAAGAAAGTATGATTTAAGATGAAAAGTTTGCATGATGCACATCCAAGTCATTTAATAATTTATACATCAAAATGTGCGAAAATGCCAATAATCATAAACATTCCAGGGTCCCTGGGTGACTCCGTCAGTAGAGCACTGGACTCTTGATTTTGGCCCTGGTGATGATCTCATGGTCGTGGCATGGAGCCCAGCGTCTGGCTCCATGCGGAGTGTGGAGCTTGCTTGGGATTCTCTCTCTCTTCTCTGCCCTTCTCCCCAACTTGCATGCTGTCTCTTTCTCTAAATAAACATTAAAAAGATAATAATAAACATTCCAATTATAGAATAGCTGTTAATTAACTTGATCAAAAAGAGGAATATGGTATAATTTTTTCCCCCTTGTAGTTCTATATAACATCTAGTTCTCAGGAAGCAGAAGAATAAAATTTAAAGGAGAATCTTTAAATAGAACATTCTGGATAATAATGTTACAGTGATTTTGTATTCATTGCTTTCTGTATGTATATTCTGATTATTTAACAGTCTATATATGTCAATATTTTAGAAAAGCCAGATGGGCAAAATGTTAGGTTTTTAAAGCTAATCAGCCTCTCTTTTGGCAACATGTCTTCGAATAGCCTACTAAATAGCTTTTTGAATCCTTAAAATACATAAACAAAATAAATGTAGTAGGTAATATAAATATGACTAAAACACTTGTGTTCCTCTGATAAAAGTGGCTCTCAAGAAATATAAAAAGTTAGATTGCTTTTCCACTAGAATACCGAGATGATCTTCACCAGTATTTTGAATCTCACTTACCTAATATTTGTTAAAGGACCTACCATTTTCTTTTTGTTTGTTTTATTTATTTATTTTTTTTCAACGTTTTTTATTTATTTTTGGGACAGAGAGAGACAGAGCATGAACGGGGGAGGGTCAGAGAGAGAGGGAGACACAGAATCGGAAACAGGCTCCAGGCTCCAAGACATCAGCCCAGAGCCTGACGCGGGGCTCGAACTCACGGACCGCGAGATCGTGACCTGGCTGAAGTCGGACGCTTAACCGACTGCGCCACCCAGGCGCCCCATGTTTTAATTCTTTTTTATTATTCTTTGGGGGGCACCTGGGTGGCTCAGTTGGTTAAGCATCTGACTTTGGCTCACGTCATGCTCTCTTGGTCCATGAGTTAGAGCCCTGTGTCTGGCTCTGCCCTGACAGCTCAGAGCCTGGAGCCTGCTTGGGATTCTGTGTCTCCCTCTCTGCCCTTCCCCTGCTCTTTCTCTCTCTCTCTTTCTAAAATAAACATTAAAAAAAAAAAGAAAATACCAAGATGATCTTCACTGGTGTGTTGAATTTCACTTACCTAGTATTTCTTTTTTTTATTTTTATTTTTTTTTAACATCTATTTATTTTTGAGAGACAGAGAGAGAGACCACAAGCAGGGGAGGCGCAGAATCCAGACCAGGCTCCAGGCTTCAAGCTGCCAGCACAGAGCTCAACACCGTGAGATCATGACCTGAGCCGAAGTTGGCCACTCAACCAACTGAGCCACCCAGACACCCCACTTACCTAGTATTTCTTAAAGGACCTACCATTTTCTTTTTTGCTTATTTAAATGTTTTTTAATTCTTTTTTAATGTTTGTATTTAAATTTCAGTTAACACAGTGTAATATTGGTTTCAGGTGTACAGTATGATTTAGCACTTCCATACAACACCTGATGTTCATCACAAGTGCACTCCTTATTCCCTATCACCTATTTAATCCATCCCCCACTCCTTTCCCCTGTGGTAACCATCATTTTGCTCTGTATAGTTAAGAGTCTGTTTTTTGGTATGCCTCCCTCTCTCTCTCTTTTTTTTTTTTTTTACTTTGCTCATTTTTGTTTCTTAAATTACATCGATGAGTGAAATCATATGATATTTGTTGGTCTCTGACTTATTTCACTTAGCATAGTACTCTCTAGCTCCACCTATGTCGTTGCAAATGGCCAGATTTCATTCTTTTTTACGGCTGAGTAATATTCCATTGTATATATACCACATCTTTATCCATTCATCAGTCTATGTACACTTGGGCTGTTTCCATAATTTGGCTATTATAGACAATGCTGCTATAAACATTGGGGTACATTTATCCCCAATAAAAAATTAGTATATATATTTTTTTATTCTTCGGGTAAATATCTACTATTGCAATTGCTGGATCATAGGGTAGGTCTATTTTTTACTTTTTGAGGAACCTCTATACTGTTGTCCAGAGTGACTGCACCAGTTTGCATTCTCACCAACAGTGCAAGAGGGTTCTGCTTTCTCCACATCCTCACCAACAGCTGTTGTTTCTCATATTGTTGATTTTAGCCATTCTGTCCCATGTGAGGTGATATCTTATGGTTTTGATTTGTATTTCCTTAATGATCAGTGATGTTGAGCATCTTTTCATGTGTCTCTTGTCCATCTGGATGTGTTCTTTAGGAAAATGTCTATCATGTCTTCTGCCCATTTTCTAATTAGATTATTTGGGTTTTTTTGCATGTTGAGTTCTATAAATTCTTTATATATTTTGGATACTAACCCTTTATCAGATATTTCATTTGCAAATGTCTTCTCCCGTTCCTAAATTGCCTTAGTTTTATTGATTGTTTACTTTTCTGTGCAGAAGCTTATTTTGATGAAGTCCCAATATTTTATTTTTGCTTTTGTCCCTTGCCTCAGGAGACCTATCTAGAAAAAGGTTACTGCCTCTGTTCTCCTCTAGGGTTTTTATAGTTTCAGGTCTCACATTTAGGTCTTTCATCCATGCTGAATTTATTTTTGTGTCCTGTGTCAGGAAATGTTCCGGTTTCATTCTTTTGCATGTTGCTGTCCAGTTTTCCCAGCATCATTTGTTGAAGTGACCATCTTTTTCCCGTTGGATATTCTTTCCTGGTTTGTCAGAGATTAGTTGACCATATATTTGTTGATTCATTTCTGACTTTCTAGTCTGTTCCACTGATGTGTCTATTTTTGTGCCAGTACTATACTGTTTTGATCACTATAGCTTTGTAATATAACTTAAGTCTGGAACTGTGAAGCCTCCAGCTTTGCTTTCTTTTTCAAGGAGGACCTATCATTTTTTAAAGGAAATTTGCCTGAAGGATTTATTTATATCCATAGAATTAATAGAAGCAGCATTTCTCCCTACTTGTGGTCATATGCCTTGTAATCCACTTGTGGCTTTATTCTACATGTGTTAATGTGTTCTGCATCAAACTGAGTCATTGTTTCAAGCAACAGAGCATATTCTTCGTAAAGTTTTTATGTATTACCAGTCTATATAAGTGGATATTATCACTCAGCAGCTATGTCATATATCCCATAAACATGGTTAAAGAGATTTATTAGGAGTTCCTTCTGCAAGAAGCCACTTATAATTTACTTAGTGTTGATTGTATTTTCATGAGTGGTTTTTCATATGATAACAAGCCCTGTTTTGTGCATTTTGTAATTTTGTACCAGAACCTTTTAACTTTAAAAAAAATGTTTCATTGAGGAACCTTATCCTTAGAGACACATTCTTTATGTTAAGTATCTTGATTTTTAGGATTTTAAAGGGTTAATGCATTACATCCCTTTCCCTCTTTTGGAGCCACTAGAGAAATAAGAAAATTCATTATTTTGGGGCCAAAATATCAGCTTTTTTACTGATTAAAAATTGGTTTGGAAGAGTTAGCTTTGTGTAACTCAAGTGTGCTTCTTAATACCTAATCTCAGAATTCATTTACCCCCCACACTGCAGGATTACTACTGGCAGTTTCTTGGGACATGTCAGAAAGCATTAATAGGAACTTGTCTTTGCAAGAGGATGGTCCAGCAAAGCATACATATCCAGTTAGTTCTCTCAGGTAACTTCTCCTCCCAAAGCAAGGAGTGATGAAGGGTAGAGAGAAACCAGGCTTATTTCCAGCTGAAGTTCTTCCTCTTAGAAACCTTAAGCAAAGAAAATGAAGCTTCACTCATAACCCTGAATAGTGCTTTTAATTGTTCACAGTGAGACTTTCTTTCAGGTTTTACTCAAGAATGAATCTCAACTTTTACTTAAATACATATATGTATGTATAGTTCATATATATTTAGTACCTATATACGTTTGGTCTTTGACACTAGACTTTCTATAAAGAACACTTGTCTTTATACTCGTCTTGTTCTATGTAACACTTGTCACCAGCTGTCTGTTACTATTCCCGGCCTCAAACAGGTATAATTTTTTTAGTTTCCTTTTAATTGTCTTTAAAGGGTCACCTGCTTTTGCTCTACGGCATTAATTAAACACTAATTTAGAGCCATAGTGACATAATTGTTAGAGAAATGAAAAATTACCAATTTCTCTAGTCCCTGCTTTCTTCATCTATAAAGAGAAAGTAGATTTTCTATATGATACTATCTAGTTCTGAAGTTCTGATGTCATGTAAACAAACAAAATTCTGCATTCTAATTAAAAATACTGTGAGGGCGCCTGAGTGTCTCAGCAGGTAAAGCATCTGACTCTTGATCTCAGCTAAGGTCTCAGAGTTTCTGAGTTCAAGCCCCACATTGGTCTCAGTGCTGGCAGCACGGAGCCTGCCTGGGATCCTCTCTCTCCCTGACCCTTCCCTGCTTGTTCTCTCTCTCTCTCTCTCTCTCTCTCTCTCTCTCTCTCTCCCAAAATAAGTAAATTAACTTTTTTAAAAACACATTTAAAAAATAAATAAAAATACAGTGAGGTGTAATCTTTTTTGCTTAATAAATGTGCCTCTTCAAAAACAAAATGTTTTATGAATAACATTTAAATGTAGATTAAGGTTCCTACTAAAATAAATTTGAGGGGCGCCTAGGTGGCTCAGTTGGTTAAGCGTCCGACTTCGGCCCAGGTCATGACCTCACAGTTGGTGAGTTCGAGCCCCACATCAGGCTCTGTGCTGATGGCTCAGAGCCTGGAGCCTGCTTCAGATTCTGTGTCTCCCTCTCTCTCTGCCCCTCCCCTGCTCTGTCTCTCTCTCTCTCAAAAATAAATAAACATAAAAAAAATAAGTAAAATAAACTTGAAAACTGATTTTTTTTTTCAGTTTATTTTGTAGGTGATGAAACTAACGTATAGCAGAGTTAAGAAATGTATATTGGGAATAGAATCCAGGTTCATTATATGTACCTACTTACTATACTAAGTTACTTGGTGTAATTGATGTGGGACCATAAGTTTTATCATCTCTACTTACTTACACATACTCTCAATATATATCCATAAGCACCTTAAAAATTGTTATAAGGTAAGATTAGGTTTCATTGTCCATATTGTACTTGTTGCATAAGACTTTAACAAAGAGTGCTTTTAAAACGAAGCTAGTATTATTATACTAATATTGTTTAAATATCCCCTTCTGAAGAATTGTATTCATTCATCAGTGTTTTAGTGTCAAGTGATGTTCTCATGGAAACTTTCAGTGTTCAAGATAGAAAAAAAAATCTATTTACAGTTGTATTTTGAGAAGATAACTTTATAAACCAATTTCTATTGAACATAAGCAATCTTAACAGTGGTATTGACAATATAGCCTTAGATGTTTAATTCTTTTTATGTTTAAGTTTTATTTTTTTTATTTTTTGCACTCATAGTTAAAAAAATGTCAATCCTGTGAATAATATCTTTAACATGTTTTATCTTTATGTGTATGTATGTTAGATGGAAGATGGTGCTCCAAAGCATATCATCCAGATGACGGGATTTAAGATGGAAGAAAAGGAAGCTCTAGGCAAATTGCTTTTAAAACTAGATTGCACTTTTATTAAGAGTGAGGTGAGTACAGAAACTTACCAACTATTTAAAATAGAATTGAAAGGGGCGCCTGGGTGGCGCAGTCGGTTAAGCGTCCGACTTCAGCCAGGTCACGATCTCGCGGTCCGTGAGTTCGAGCCCCGCGTCAGGCTCTGGGCTGATGGCTCGGAGCCTGGAGCCTGTTTCCCATTCTGTGTCTCCCTCTCTCTCTGCCCCTCCCCCGTTCATGCTCTGTCTCTCTCTGTCCCAAAAATAAATTAAAAAAAAACGTTGGAAAAAAAAAAATTTAAAAAAAAAAAAATAAATAAATAAAATAGAATTGAAAAATAATATTGGCCTAAGAATGATAAAATGTCCTCTTGATATTATAAGAATAAAATAAATGTGCTATAAAGGAAATCTTACCTTAGTAACGTTTCTTCACTTGGATTTTTTTCTTCCAGAAATACAAAAATTGTACACATCTTATAGCTGAACGCTTGTGTAAAAGTGAAAAGTTTTTAGCAGCTTGTGCAGCAGGTAAATTAACTACTTTCCTACTTGAATGAAAATCTTCATGTGAAAAAAGAAGTACCTTCATCACCAAAAGATAGTATGCTTATTATATCAAATAAATGTGGTTTTTCCTGATATTTTTCTGAAAATATGTTATAATATTTTTTTGTTTTATTTTTCTAAGGAAAACTTTGTAACACACGAAAATGTATCAAAGAGGCAGAAATCCTTAACTTTACCAAAGACTTAGTGTCTTACATAAATGTTTTATGTCAGAAAAAAAAAATTAACAAAAAAGATAGGCACAAAATGCCAAAAAAAAAAAAAAAGCTTTTCTTGAAGCTTCAGTGAACTGTTCTAGTCAAGTTTTCTTTGATCTGTTGTTGAAAAGAGACTTTGTTCTCTTTCTACTGCCTCTGTTCCCACCCATGCTATGAAGCAATGATCATGCTGTTTTGTTTTTCTAAGATTTTAAATTCCCTAAGTCCAACTTGGGATTTAGTGTCCTCCCTTCTATCTTTGTCATCCTTGATGTTCCTTTTATTGTTTCTTTTACTGTGATTGATCTGGCATGTCATCAGTCCACTAATTTTCAGAAAAAAATTATATATAATGCCAGTAAATTTATTATTTTTTAGAATAACTCACCAAAAGGATACTTGGATTTATTTTTATATCTGAAAATGAAAACCTATACTGTCCATGCTGTTGAAAACAATTACTGATGCCCAGTTAAAGAAGGTGCAAGAGTGTTTGTAAATTTCTTTTACAAAGTGTAACGTTGCTGTAAACATCATTGCAAAAGTTATTAGCATAGGAGGAAAAATATAAATCTCAGCCAAATTGGTGAATAGTAATAGTAGACATAATTTAAGTAATACCACTTGTATTTTATTAAGCCTTGGGTTTGTATTTTCTTCAGTAATGTTTTTAGACTTAGAATTATTATGGGAAAAATTGCATACAATGTTCAGTGACATTGTAACCCTCTACCAAAAATTTGGGGAAACAAACATAATTCAGAGATCGTGTTGGTAACATAGCCTAAAGGTCTCATGTTGAAAAAGGTCAAACTTTATTTGATATTTAGTCCTTATTGTTTACCATTCATTAGAAACAAAATTATTTTGTGACTGACAGTTGATTTGCTTTCTAGGAAAGTGGGTACTAACTAAGGACTACATAATTCATAGTGCCAAAAGTGGCAGATGGCTTGATGAAACAACTTATGAATGGGGCTATAAAATTGAAAAAGACTCTCATTATTCGCCTCAAATGCAATCTGCACCTAAAAGATGGCGTGAAGAGCTGAAACGCACTGGTGCTCCAGGAGCCTTCCATAGATGGAAAGTTGTCCTCCTTGTTAGAGCTGATAAACGAAGTGATTCTCTTGTAAGGTAAGATGAGTTCAATCTCATGAAAGCTAAAGCAATGAACAAAAGAAAATAATTTTGGTTTGCATGAATACCTTTTTGAATTTCTTTGTAATTTGTGATTTAGTCCAATTGAGCCATGATGATTTACTCTTTAAACTCAGAGTTAAGTCATTCTGTACATTTAAGTATATGTGTCTACTGGAACAAAATCTATTTTATAGTATTGATTTAGATTACTCTTGGGGTTTCTGTTTAACTTTCCATGTTATTTGTTTTGGGTAACTCAAGCAAAATAAAACTTAAAAGATTTTGATTTTAGTTTTGAAGCAATTTAAAATTTTATAAGTATTACCAAGGCTTTTTCTGGGTCTATATAGTGCAGGCTTCATGGTTCATACTGTTTCCTTTGTTTCTTCCTGTTTTTTACATCGTATTTTTAAAAGTCTTCTGAGTAAACTGTATTCTGGGACTGTGATAACTATTAGGGGTGATGCAAGGGCCTTTTGTCACCTGTACAGAAGTTTTATTTATAGGTAAGTAAAATGTATACATTTTAAGTATACATTTTGATGAATTTGGACAAATTTATATACCCATGTTTCCCCCACACACACCCACACCCACACTACTGTCAAGATCTGTAACAATTATGTAATTCTACAATGTTCCCTTGTGTCATTGCACATTTAATTTTGCCCCACCAATGTAAGACAACCATTAACTTCTTTTGTGTCACCCACCACACATTAAATTTGTCTTTTCTTTTTTTAAGTTCATGTGAATGGAATTCTGTATATACTCCTTTGATATAGTTTCATTTGCTTAACTCATTATTTTTGAGATTCATCCAGGTTATTGTATCATCCAGATTCATTACTTTTTGTTGCTTAGTAGTATTTCACTTAGCAGATGTATTGCTGTTTATTCACTCATTGATAGACATTTGTTTTTTGTCTTTGTTTTTGTTTTTTTCATTTGTGCTAATATAAACAAAGCTGCCATGAACATTTGAGTACAAGTCTTCATGTATATTTGTTTTTATCTCTCTTGGGTAAATACCAAGAATGAAATTGCTGACTGAGATGGCAGTTGTATATTTAACATTATAGGAAAATGCCAAACTATTTTCTGAAGTTGTGTAAGATTTCAGTTGCTGTGCAATTACTTTGACACTGTTGTCCAAATATCACTTGACTAGTTGTGTTGTGTATTTCTGGGCTTTTTACTCCACTGGTGTCTGTGTCTGCCTTATACCAAAAACATACAGTTTTGGTTCCTATAGCTTTATAATGAGTCATAAAGTCAGGTGGAGTGAGTCCTCCAAATTTGTCTTACTCAAAATGTTTTTGGTGATTCTGGAATATTTATTTCCTTATACATTTTAGAACCACCTTGTCAATTCCTACAAAAAAAAAAAAACAGCTGGGATTCTGATTAGGATTTTATTGGATCTATAGGTCAAATTGGGAAGAATTGAGATCTTAACAATACTGAGTTGTCCTACCTATATACACCATATCTCTCCAAGTCTTTGATTCTGTCATTAAGGTATTACAGTTTTCATGATAATAAATATTGAACATATGCTGTTGCATCTGTTGAGATAATCAGCATTTTTCCTTTACTCTGTTAATACGGTAAATTATTTTGATTATATGTAATTCCAGTTAGTTACATACAGTGTAGTATTGGTTTCAGGAATAGAATTTAGTTATTCATCACTTACAGATAACACCCAGCGCTCATCCCTACAAGTGCCTTCCTTAGCCCGTTTAGCCCATCCTCCCTCCTACTTCCCCTCCAGCACCCCTCAGTTTGTTCTCCTTAGTTAAGAGTCTCTTATGGTTTGCCTCTCCCTATTTTTATCTTAATTTTATTTTCCTTCCCTTCCCCTACGTTAATCTGTTCAGTCTCCTAAATGCCACACACATATGAGTGAAATTATGATATTTGTATTTCTCTAACTGACTTGCTTCATTTAGCATAATATACTCTAGTTCCATTTATGTCCTTGCAGTGGCAAGATTTCATTCATTTTAATGGCTGGGTAATATTTCATTGTATGTATTTACCAGATCTTCTTTATCCATTTATCAGTTGATGGACATTTAGGCTCTTTCCATAATGTGACTATTGTTTATAGTGCTGCTATAAATATTGGGGTGCATGTGCCCCTTCAAATCAGTATTTTTGTATCCTTTAGATAAATGCCTAGTAGTGTAATTGTTGGACCATAGTGTGGTTCTAGCTTTAACTTTCTGAGGAACCTCCATACTGTATTCCAGAGTGCCTGCGCCAGTTTGCATTCCCACCAACAGGTAAGCATGTTCCCCTTTTCCCACATCTTTGCCAGTATCTCTTGATTTGAGTTATTAATTTTAGCCATTCCAATAGTTGTGAGGTGGTATCTCATTGTGGTTTTGATTTGTATTTTCTTGATGATGAGTGATGTTGAGCATTTTTTCATGTGGCTGTTAGCCATTTGTAGGTCTTCTTCGGAGAAGTATTTATTCATGTCTTCTGCCTATTTCTTTACTGGATTTTTTGGTTTTTTGGGGGTGTTTGATAAGCTCTTTATAGGTTTTGGGTACTAATTCTTTACTAGATGATGTCATTTGCAAATATCTTCTCCCATTCTCGAGGCTGCCTTTTAGTTTTATGGATTGTTTCCTAGCTGTGCAGAAACTTTTTATCCTGGTGAAGTCCCACTAGTTCATGTTTGCTTTTGTTTTCCTGGCCTCTGGAGATGTGTCTAGTAAGAAGTTGCTACAACTCTGGTCAAAAAGATGGTTGCCTGTGCTCTCCTGTAGGATTTTGATGGTTTCCTGTCTCACATTTAGGTCTTTGATCCATTTCGAATTTATTTTAGCGTGTGGTATTAAGAAAGTGGTTTAATTTCATTCCTTTGCATGTTGCTGTCCAGTTTTCCCAACACTATTTGTTGAAGAGACTATATTTCCCATTGGATATTCTTTCCTGCTTTGTCGAAGATGAGTTGACCATATAGATGTGGGTGTATTTCCGGGTTTTCTATTCTGTTCCGTGGATCTCTGTGTCTGTTTTTGTGCCAGTGTTATACTGTCTTGATGACTACAGCTTTGTGATGTAACTTGAAGTCTGGAATTGTGATGCCTTCAGCTTTGGTTTTCTTTTTCAACATAACTTTGCTTATTCAGGTTCTTCTCTGGTTCCATACAAATTTTAGGATTGTTTGCTCTAGCTATGTGAAAAATGCTGGTGGTATTTTGCACTGGGGATTTGCACTGGTATTTTACACTGGGGATTGCACTGAATGTGTAGAATGCTTTCAGTAGTATAGACATTTTAACAATATTTGCTCTTCTGATTCATAAGCGTGGAATGTTCTTCCATTTCTTTGTGTCATCTTCAGTTTCTTTCATAAGTGTTCTATAGTTTTCAGAGTACAGATCTTTTACCTCTTTGGTTGGATTTATTCCTAGTCTGAAGGTTTTTCGTGCAATTGTAAATGGGATCAATTCCTTAATTTCTCCTTCTGCTGCTTCATTATTGGTGTATAAAATGCAGCACATTTTCACACATTGACTTTGTATCCTGCCACTTTGCTGAATTCGTGTATCAGTTCTGGCAATTTTTTGGTGGAGTCTTTCAGGTTTTCCAGATAAAGGATCAAGTCATCTGCAGAGAGTGAGAGTTTGACTTCTTCCTTGCCAGTTTGAATGCCTTTTCTTTTTGTTGTCTGATAACTGAGGTTAGGATTTCTAGTACTATGTTGAACAACACTGGTGAGAGTGGATGGCCCTTTCTTGTTCCTGACGTTAGGGAGAAAGCTCTCAGTATTTCCCCACTGAGGATGAGAGTAGTTGTTAGTCTTTCTATTATGGCCTTTATGATGTTGAGATACATTCCTTTTATCCCTGTTTTCTTGAGGGTGTTTACGAATAAAAGGATGCTGTATTTTGTCAAATGCTTTTTCTGCATCTATTGAGAGGATCATTTGGTTATCGTTTCTTTTATTAATATATGATATTGATTTATCATAATTCTTTTAATGTACTCTTGGACTTGCTAGTATCTTGTAGAGAATTTTGTTTTGATGTACATCAGGGATATTGGTCTGTAATTCTTTTTAGTGACTTCTTTGGTTTTGGAATCAAGGAAATACTGGCCTCCTAGAATGAGTTTGGAAGTTTTCCTTCTGTTTCTGTTTTTTAGAATGGTTTTGAAAAAATAGGTATTATTTCTTTAAATGTTTGGTAGAATTCCCCTGGGAAGTCATCTGGCCCTGGACTCTTGTCTGTTGGGAGATTTTTGATTACTGATTGAATTTCTTTACTGGTTATGGTTCTGTTCAAGAACCAACTATTAGTTTTATCTATCTGTTCTACCTTTTTTTTTTTTTTAATTATTCCTATGTGATTTATTTCAGCTCTAAATTTTATTATTTCCCTTTTTCTGCTGGTTTTGGGCTTCATTTACCGTTATTTTTCCAGATCCTTTAGGTGTAAGGCTAGGTTGTGTATTTGAGACTTTGCTTCCTTTTTGAGGAAGGCCTGAATTGCTATATACTTCCCTCTTAGGACCGCCTTTGCTGCATCCCAAAGGTTTTAGACTGTCATGTTTTCATTTTCTTTGGCTTTCATGTATTTTTTAATTTCTTCTTTAATTTTCTGGGTTAACCCATTCATTCTTTAATAAGATGTTCTTTAACCTCCATGTATTGGTGGTCTTTCCAAATTTTTTCTCATGAGTGACTTCAAGTTTCATAGCGTTGTGGTCTGAAAATATGCCTGATAGGATCTCAGTCTTTTTGTACTGGTTGAGGCCTGATTTGTTACCCAGTGTGAGTCTATTCTGGAGAATATGTGCACTTAAAAAGAGTTTGTATTCTGCTGCTTTAGGGTGAAATGTGAATATATGTTAAGTCCATCTGGTCCAGTGTGTCATTCAAAGCCATTGTTTGCTTGTTGATCTCCTTAGATGATCTGTCCATTGCTGTAAGTGGGGTGTTAAAATCCCCTGCTATTATGTGATTATCGATGAATTTCTTTGTTATTAATTCATTTATACATTTGGCTGCTTTCAATTTGGGGGCATAGTATTTACAATTGTTAGATCTTCTGGTTGGATATACCCCCTTTATTATGACATAGTGCCCTTCTTCATCTCTTATATAGTCTTTTGTTCAAAATCTAGTTTGTCTAAGTATGGTTACTCCAGCTTTCTTTTGATATCCATTAGCATGATAAATGGTTCTCCATCCCCCCCCCCCCACTTTCAATTTGAAGGTGTCTTTGGGTGTAAAATATGTCTCTTGTAAGTGCATGTAGTTGGGTCTTGTTTTTGTCCATTCTGATATGCTGTGTCTTTTGATTGGAGAATTTAGTCCATTTATATTCAGAATAATTATTGATAGATATGAATTTAGTGCTCTTGTATTCCCTGTTAAGTCACTGTGCCTGTAGATTGTCTCTGTTCCTTTCTAGTCTTTGTTGCTTTTGGTCTCTTTCCCGCTCCAAGGGTCCCCTTTAATAATCCTTGCAGAGCTGGTTTAGTGTTCAAGAACTTTAGTTTTTGCTTGTCTTAGAAACTCTTTATCTCTCCTTCTATTCTCAATGATATCGTTGCTGGATAAAGTATTCTTTTGGCTGCATATTTTTCCCCTTTAGCATGTTATGTGTATCATGCTGCTCCCTTCTGGTTTGACAAGCTTCTGTGGATAGGTCTGCTGCTCACCTTATGTGTGTCTACCTTTGTCTGTTAAGGACCTTTTGTCCCTAGCTACTTTCAGAGTTCTCTCTTTTATCTTTTTATTTTCTAAGTTTCACTATAATGTATGTTTTGGTGTTGACCTGTTTTTGTTGATTTCAAGGGGAGTTCTCTTTGCCTCTTATACTTGAATAATGCCTGTTTTCTTCCCCAGATTATGGAAGTTCTAAGCTATAATTTGGTCAAATAAACTTTCTATCCCTTTTTCCAGCTCTTCTTCTGGGACTCCTATGATACGCATCTTACTGCATTTTAGAGAGTCACTTATTTCTTGACCTCTCCTTTTTAGCTTGGTTCTTTTCCATAATTTTATCTTCTGTTTACCTATCTGATTCTCTGCATCTTCCATTCTCATTGTAATTATATCCAGTAGGATTTGCATCTCAGTTATAGCATTTTTATTTCAGCCTGAGTAGTTTTTAGGTCTTCTATCTCTACTGCAAGGGTTTCTCTGGAGTCTTCTATGATTTTTTTCAACTAGCTGGTGTTCTTATCACTATTGTTCTAAATTCTTGTTCAGGTATATCACTTATATCTGTTTTAGGCAAATCCCTGGTTTTAGTTTCTTCCTGATCTTTCTTGGGAATAGAATTCTTCTGTCTTAACGTTTTGTCTAGGTTTCTGTCTTTTACATGGTATATAAAAACTTGTTTTGTTTTCTGCTCCTGAGTGCAATGCTATATTAAGAAGGGGGATATACACTGTCCAGGGCCTGGTGCTTTAAGAAGTGTTTCTGGTATATGCCCTGTGCACTCTGCTATTGTGATTTGGCTGTTCTTTTCCCCAGGTCAGTCCTTTGCAGAGTTCCTCTTTGCTTGTAGTGGGGAGTGTTTGGACCATTAACAAGGTGTGCTTTGGTTCATTTGTTATAATAAGCCTGATTAAAAAAAGGAAAGAAAAGTCTTCTACAAAAACTAGAGCAGGAAAAAGAATAGCAATAATAACAACAACAAAAACGGACAAACAAAAAGAAAATGGACCAAAAAAAAAAAAACCAGATTCCACAGAAAAAGAAAGCAAAAAAAAAAAAAAAAAAGATCCAAAAAAACGAGAAAAGGAAAGAAACAAACAAAAAACAAATGAACAAAGAAATTATAATCCTGATTCAAAAAGAAAAGAAAGAAAAAAAGCCTGATCTTATTTCCACCAGAACTGAAGCTGACGCTTTGGAGCACTCTATGAACAGTAGACTTGGTGCACGTGGGGTCCTTTATTGGTCCTCTGGGGGAGAGGCCAGCTGCGCTGTCTAACAATCAGACCGGCTCTTGTAAAGATTTCCCTATAGGGCACAGAAAAGTGAGTTTTGATATATGTGGCTCCAGCCTCTACTGGCAGCACTATGTTGCTTGCTGAAGTCTGACCATGCTGGTGGGTGGGAAAAGATGGCTTCACCTGCTCTCTGGTCCCTGGGAAGGAAAGCTTGCACCTGCTGCTGTTCAGGAAGCCCTCACAAGTGTACATTCTCCCCTTCTGTGTCCCAGGCTTCCATCAGGTCCCTGCCCTCAACCCTTCTATGCCTGGGCCGTGGACATGCCCAGCATCTAGCTCTCCTATGTTTCATCTTTGGCACAGAACTGAGATTCAAAATTGCAAATCTTCTTACTTTTTTAAATTAAACAAATTTTTTAATATTTATTTATTTTTGAGAGAGAGCATGAGCTCAGAAGGGACAGAGAGAGAGGGGGAGTCACAGAGTCTGGAGCAGGATCCAGGCTCTGAGCTGTCAGCACAGAGCCCAACACAGGGCTTAAATTCACGGACTGTGAGATCACAATCTGAGACGAAGTCGGATGCTTAACTGAGCCACCCGGGCACCCCAAAACTCCAAATCTTAAAGGACGCATCAGGGCATGGACTCGCTCCTCCTTGCAGTGATGTGCCTGGTGCCATTCTGTTGCAGAAAGTAGTCCCTTGGCTGGGCAGTCCCATGGAGGTTAGAGAGAAGCACAGCAAAAAGCTGTGAGCACTTTAACCACCTTCTGTGCACACTTATGTCTCTGTCATAGGAAGGTTGCTTAAAGGTGCCAGCCAGGTCTTTTGTCCTTGTAGAGGCAATATACAGTCTTCCAAATGTACTCCAGGAAGGGGAACTTTCTCTCCCATTGTGACCCAGGGGATCCCCCCATCATGCTGTCCATTCCCAGTCTTCCCGTCTTTCTCCCCAGAAGCACTTGCTGCCCACCCAGATCTACTCCAGCGAATGGCACAAACTTCCAGAAACTGAGAATTTCAGCTCCACTGTTGCAGAAACTTGGGATAGTCAGTTCCTCATGATTCCCCCATCGGTGGTTTTGGAGGAGTGCTTTTCTTGCGCAAACCCAACAACCTACTCTCTCTCCTCTCTGTGAAAAGGCCTCCCACCTCCTGCAGGATTGTGGCTTTTCTCTCTCCCCGTTCCCCTCTCCGCACCGCATACTTGCCACATTCGAATCTCCTTGATGTTATACAGAATCTTCACTTAATCCGCAGATTGATTTCCTAGGTGTTCAAAATGATTTGATATTGATGTAGCTGTGTTCCGGGGATGAGACTTCCAGGGTCTGCCTAGTATACCACCATCTTAACTCCTCCCCTGACCAATTTAAATGTTAAACCAAATTTGTATTCCTGAGATAAACTGTACTTCATCATAGTGTATTATCCATTTTTAATAATTGCAGATTCTTCAGATATTTTAAAAATTTTGTGTCTTCAATGTGCAAAACTGACAACTGTAAAAATATATAAATTACATACCATGGATTTTTTTCCCTCCCTAAATAGGAATGAAGAAATGGATGCTCACTCTGACCATTTATTTTCAGTATTTTGCTACAGGTACTAGGCAATATGGTAAGACAAAGAGAATAAGAGGAATGGAGGCAGATATAAAGAAATAAAAATGTCTTTATTTCTAAAAGGTATGGTCATATAATAAATAATTTACCCAGAAAAGCTGTTAGAACTAATTAGTGAATTTAGCAAGATGACAGGATAATAAGTCACTGTACAAAATTAATGGTGTTTTTATATTCTAGTGATGAACAATTGGAAATTAAAATTTAAAAATATATTACCTTTGTTTTTTGGCAATTTTTGTGTGTGTGTGGGTGTGTGTGTATTCTAATTATTTATGTCATTTGCATGGGGTTCTCTGAGCTTCTTGGACATGTAGTTTTTTTTATCTTTTATTAACTACGGAAAATTCTCAGCCACCAAGTTTTAAATTCTTCTGTTGGGTTCTTTTTCTTGCACTCTGTTACCTTTGTTTAAGACCATTTAATTCATTTCCACAGTTTATGCATGTTCTGTTTTGTTTTTAACTTTTTTTTCCCATTTTTGTGTTTTCAGTTGGATAATTTCTATTGACCTATCATCAAGTTGATTACTTCTTCATTTGTTTGCAATCTATTCATTAGCCTGTCAAAAAGATTATTGTTTTGACAGTAACTTTTATTTCTATCAGTTTTTTTTTTTGTTTTTTTTTGTTTTTTTTTTTGAGAGCATGTGCATACACCTGCACAAGTGGGGAACTGCAGAAAGAGCAGGAGGGAGAATCCTAAACAGGCTTCACACCCAGTGCAGATATCGAGGGAAACCTTGATTCCATGATCTTGGGATCATGGGTCATTTTTAAACTATTTTGTTTTCTTTGTTTGTTTGTTTGTTTGTTTGTTTGTTTGTTTTGAGAGAGAGAGAATAGGGGAGGGGCAGAGAGAGAGGAAGAGAGAGAAGCCCAGGCAAGCCCCGCACTGTCAGCACAGAGCCTGGTCCTGGGCTGGATCTCAGAAACCGTGAGATCATGACCTGAGCTGACATCAAGAGTCAGTTGCTTAACCAACTGAGCCACCCAGGTTCCCCTCTACCATTTTTAATGTACTCTGTGCACAGTTCCTAATCTCTTAATGCAATTTGATCACTTTATCCATTGTATAACATTTCAGTCATAGTTATTTTAGTGTTGTTTTTTTTTTTTTAACTTTTATTTATTTTTGAGAGAGAGACGTAGAACGTGAGCATGGGAGGCGCAGGGAGAGAGGGAAACACAGAATCTGAAGCAGGCTCCAGGCTCCAAGCTGTCAGCACAGAGCCGGACGTGGGGCTCAAACTCATGAACCGTGAGATCATGACCTGAACCGAAGTCAGAGGCTTATTAACCCACTGAGCCACCCAGGCGCCCCACAGTCATAGTTATTTTAAAGTCACTTTCTGGTAATTTCAACAAGTGGATCATCTCTCTATGCTTTATATTGCTTTGTCTCTTGACAGTGGTTTGTTTTTCTTGCTTTTTGTGTACATCTTTTTTATTGCATGTTTAGATATCACAGTACAATAGGGGCTGAGGTAAATACTTCTATCCAACAATGGGCTTACTTTTTCTGTAAAGTAGTTAGTATGGGTAGTTAATCTTGTCAGTTGTTGAGCAGGCACTGGGTTTTTTTTAATGCTATAGTTACTTCAATGCATCCTTTCTGATTACTCCAGCCGTATATGGAATACAGTTTCTTTGTCCTTGGCATGGGACCTGGGTTGCTGAAGGGGTTTGAATCAATGTTTCTCACTTTCAGCTTTCAATAGTCCCTGCGTTTGCTAGGTCACAGAAGGACTCTGTCATCATTGTCTCCCTGTCTTGCTTGTTACTAATATCTAGCTGGTTGGGGGTAAGAGTGGATGTGTTTTTGGTTCTGCTAGAAAGACTTCAGTCTTTTTCTTTCTTTCTTTTTTTTTTTTTTTTTAAAGTAGGCTCCATGCCCAGCTTGGAGCCCAATGTGGGGCTTGAACTCATGACGTCAAGATCAAGATCTGAGCTGAAATCAAGAGTCAGACACTTAATCGACTGAGCCACCCAGGCACCCCTGGATATGCTTCAGTTTTAAGCATTCTTTGTGTTCTTGGTGTCTGAGGTTGGGACTTTGTTAATATTTGTGTCTCAGTCCCCCATGGCAGAGAAATTCTGCCTTGTATGTGTTGTTAGGGTTTTGACAACAGAGAATTTCTAGCCTATGTCCCAGTATTAGATCTTTGCTTTCTATTGATGCAGGAACCTAGGTTTGGCTGGCATTTTTTCTGTCCCTTCTGCAGGGACAAATGGCTTTTGTTTATGTTTCTGTTTCCTATCTAGAAATAGTGAATTATTTTTTGGGTTGTGCAGCAGGAGATTTTCCTGTTCCTTTCCCAAAGGCGCATGGGTTTTACTTACACTCTCCCAACAGAAGCTGTGCATCTTTTCCTGGGTTCTGAAAGTATAAGACTTCTTACCTTAACCACATGACTTAAGATGTTACCTCATATGAGAGAAAAATCCAGGGAAGTGGACCTAGTTTTAGGTCTATCTCTTGATGGCAGCCAATCCCCACTGACCCACCAGTGCTACGAGTAGGGACTCCCATTGGTATCTGCCCTAATTCTTTTTCATAAATGCTTAATAGAGGCCTATGGCAAAGAGCTCGCAAGTGACTGCAGACTTTGCTTGAGTCACTTACTCCCAAATATTATAAATTGTCATGGTACTTGCACTTGACTCTTAAATTTGTTAGAATTTTATCTGATTCTTACTACTTTTATGGCAGCTACTTCTCTCTAGCACCCTGGCAAAATGAAATAGTTTTGACTGTCCATTCTCTTCATAAAGGGGCTTATTATTATCACTCTTAAGGACATTTAAGTTTCTTGGTTGGCTTGTTACCTCAGTTCTCTGATAGTTCGTGAAAGGTTAAAGGTTCTGTAGATTATTTGGCTTTTTCTTATTGTTAGATAATAGCAGTGTTCTCTTGTGGCTTTCTATATCCTAGGCACAAGTAGAACTTTCATGAAACTTTGGGGATGTTAAAAGTTAATCAAAAACTAATTTTTTAAAAGAATGCTGGCAACTGTAGTTTTTTTTTAGTGGTTTAGAATGATTTCCTTGGAGGTATGTTGCCTTCTGAGGTAGCTACATCCCTAAACTTCTTTCATTATTCTTTGGACTTACGGAGGTGACTTTTCCTTAGGGAATAAGGTCAGTATTCTTGATTCTTAAAAATATTTCCCATATCAAGAAATGGATAAGCAAAAAGAATATCATGATTTCTTGAACATCTTTGAACAACTTATAATTTAAGAAATCACTATAGTACTTATTCTCCATGACACTCACATAGCCCAGGGGCACTTAATTCTTTCAGAAAGTTCTACTCCTACTCTAAGGAAGTAATTGATTTAGATGATGTGACTGAATATACTTTAAAAAAATACTTTCTATACTATTTACATTTTTATTTAGAGTTCTGGAGGCTGGAAAAGCAAATGTTATTCTACCAAAAAGCTCACCAAGTGAAATAACTCATGTGATTGCCAGTAATGCAAGAATCAAGGCTGAGCAAGAAAAAGACAACTTTAAAGCTCCATTTTATCCAATTCAGTATCTAGGGGATTTTCTTTTAGAGGTAAGCAAAATAAATGGTAAACATTTTTGAGTGTTTATTTTATAAAATATTGATATTGTGAAATATGTTAAAAATTAAATTATGTTTTGAATTTTAAAAATACAATGATTAGAAATACATTTGACCCTTGAACTGCACAGATCCACTTTATAAACAGATTTTTCAGTAAGTTGAGTACTATAAGTGTATTTTATTTATGATTTTAACATTTTTTTTCTTTAGCTTTGTTACAAGAATATAGTACATAATACATACAAAATATAAAATAATATGTTACTCAGCTACATATTGGTACAGTGTCTGGTCAACAGAGGCTATTAAGTCTTTGGGGGGCTAAAAGTTATATGTGGAGTTTGAACTTTGGCAGGAGGTGTTCTTGCCCCTAATCTCCACATTGTTCAAGGGTCGGCTATAATTAAAATGACATATTCTTAAAGGCTATAGCTCTCAGTTTTTTAAATATTTCAGAATATTTCTGATAAATGTGAAAGAACCTTGCTTGTTAAATTTAAATTTGTGTTATTGAGTCTTTTAGTTTTCAGTGCTTTAGTGATGTTTACTGCAAAACAATTTTAGCATTTTAATGTCAGTATAAATAAAGTAGCAGTATCATGTAGTATCATGTAAGAATTTGTAATTTTCCCGTGGGAAAGGAGGAAGCTATTTCTAAGGATTTAGAAATACTGTTCTGTCCTATTCCTCTGCCTCCCTCTTCCCACTTTGCGCAAATACCACTTTTTAAGTTGTTTGAATTGGAACAGTCCTAGAAGGAATTGTCTGGAGATAAGAATTTTTAAGAAGGGTCACTCAAGGTAAAAGAGAAACTTCAGTGTGTCTAAAAACTACACTTTGATCTTCTAGGAAAAACTGGCTCCTTACATGTTAACATCTCAATAAGTGCTATAACCTTTTATCTAATAATTTATATTAGAGACCTGGGAATCACCCTTGAAACCTTCCTTTCCCTGATTCCCCACATCTTGTCAATCACCAAATCCTATTGATTTTATTATCTCAAATACCACTTGAATCACTGTGCTTTTTTCTTCCTATATTTTTTTTTTAATTTTTTTTTTAACGTTTTATTTATTTTTGAGACAGAGAGAGACAGAGCATGAACAGGGGAGGGTCAGCGAGAGGGAGACACAGAATCTGAAACAGGCTCCAGGCTCTGAGCGGTCAGCACAGAGCCCGATGTGGGGCTCAAACTCCCGGACCGCGAGATCATGACCTGAGCCGAAGTCGGCCGCTTAACCGACTGAGCCACCCAGGCGCCCCTCTTCCTATATTAACATCATATTGAGTTCATCCTCTTTCCCCTGCCCTCCTGGAATAGACTCTTAATTATTCATCTTTTTACTCTACCTTTTAACTCTTGCTAATCTACTGATTACTCTTAACCTTTTCCTAGTCCATTCTTCTTCCTTCAGAAGGAGCAGCCAAAATGCTCTAAAACAACTCTAATTCTGTCACTGTCCTGTTTAACCCTCCAGTGGCTTCCCATTGCCTTTAGGATAAAGTCCTAAACTTGTAACAATGGCTTAAAAGTTCCCCACAGAATCCTTGTCAGTCCTGCCTTTAAGGCATATCCTGCTCTACTTTTTCTGCACTCAACTATACAATAACAAAACTGCTTTCTGCCTGAAAAAGCCTTCCCCGGTATTCTCTCACTCCCTGTGCCTGCGTGCCTTCTGTCCGTTCATCATTCAAGTTGCAGTTAGAATGATGCCTCTTCAAGGAAGCCTCCCTTACCCTTTGCTAAAATAGGTTCACCTATAATTGTTCTCATAGCATTATTTTGCTTTATAGTTTTTGCCACATTTGTAATTAATCAGCTGGCTGATTATTTGGTTAATGTCTGTTTTCCCCATCTAAACCAGAAGAACCATGTCATCAAGATGATGTCTGACTTTTCCATGATTATATCCAAGTCATCTTGTATAAAGCTTGGCACATGAGTTCTCAGTTTTATTAGGTAAATAGAGAAATTATGAAATATCTCTGAGTCTTCCAAGAGTAGATGTAATATATTACTCTATAATTACCTTTCCTTACTGAGTAGCAGCAATGTAGATTGGAAATTTGACCTTAGTTCAAGGGATGGATCTGCTTGCACTATGGATGATCTCATCGTCCTTGATAATGATGGTTCTTAGAATGGGCATGTGAGCCAGTTTTGATCTGTGAGACATGAAGAGTGGTATGTAAGAGTTTCTGGGAAGTTTCTTCATTCTTCTGAAAAGACCATCACTGGCATCCTGGCTCCTGCTAAATGTGAACATGGAATAATGTAACCTAAATTATTACTAGCAGCCAATTTTTGACCATGAGGAGAGGTAACCTTAGGAATAAACCAGCCTTGTAGATAGCAAAATATACAAACAATGTGGATCCTTACGGAGATACTTGAGTTACTAGATCAGACACTAAAACCTGTCTTGGCCCTGGACCACATTACCATTCTGTGCTGTAAAACACGACCATGTTATTTATATTACTTTGAATTGGTTTTCTATTACTTGCAGCCAGAAGCATCCTATCTGATCTACCTATCTGAATAGTTTAATGGTAGCCTTTACTGTTAATAGAGTGAAAGCCATTCTTAACTAGTTTCGTAAAAGTATATAAATTTTTTTCTATGGAAAGAAATGAAAAAAGTGTAAAATTTAATATGCTTTATCCATAGTCTTAGTCTTATTTTACTGCAGTAATATGACAGCATTCAGATTCAGTTGTTGAAATATTACAAGGCAGCAATAGTATACCAAGTAAAAGTAGCAAATAATCTATAACTTAGATTTATTTTTAGAATATATTGTTTTATAAGTTCTAGATTAGGCAGCTGGAAGTTCATAGCCATTTATTCCAAATAAGGAATGCATTTTGTGATCACTTATGATCAGAAAACAGTTACCTTCATTGTAGTATCTTCTCCTACCACTTTATCATATAGCATATCACATTCCTCATTAGTTGGATTCTGAAGTGTCCTCTGAGAGTAGCCATGTAAAATGACTGAGTTGAAAGTAACAACCAATTGTTTTTTTTTTTTTTTTTTTTAAAAAAACAACGTTTTGTTTAACCTACTTATACTTATTTGGAAAGCTACTGAGTAACAGAATCAGGGATCTATTTATTTTGTTCAGGCTTATAGATCCTTATTGAAGAATTTTGATGTACCAGACACTGTGCTGAGGAATAGGGAAAATAAATAAGACCATGTGTCAGACTTCAAGGTGCTTACTATTTAGTTAGTGGTGAAAACAGTACATGGAAACTGTTAATTACATTTAGTGTATAGTGTGGATTGTACGTTGGCAAATTTAAGTACAAGGGATAGGTATTTAGAGAAACAGGTGACTAATGTATCTCAATTGTTTGGCCCAAAGAAGCCCTCACGAAAAAAGAGAAGATATTTAGGAATACTTAAAACTTCTTTTTGACTATCAGCCTAAGAAAGAAAGTAAAAAGTGAACCACACAAAGTCTTAGAGAAATATAACAGGAACAATAGAAAAAACATACACTTTTTGTGGCAGATCAACTAATTTGTGACCCAGATGTATAGTTTATTAGTGTTCTGACGGTAGGAAAGTAATTTAACCTGAGACTGAACTTCTTTTTTTGTGCATCAAAGTTCATACTTTCTCATTTTGGTTGTTGTGAAAACTATTAAAAATGTTACTCTGGACTAATATTTATTGAATGATTATTATGTGCCAGGCTCTGTGCTAAGCATTATTCATTTCTCCTTCCCTCCCTTCTTTCCTTCCTGTAGTCTCCATACAGCATGGGCTCTAACTCATGATCCCAATATCGAGAGTCAAATGCCCTTCTGACTGAGCCAGCCAGGCACCCCTGTATACCCTTAATCTTATTTTAAACCTCATGTTCCTGTGTCTATGTATTATAGCCTCATTTTATAGTTGGTGAAATGAGGTAGAGTCATGTTAAATTATTTTTCCATGCTCCTACAACTGGCATGTGTCAGACCAAAAATTTAGAGTCAAGCACTCAGTAAAAAGACTTTTCTTGAACTCCCTTTCCTTTACTCATTTTGGGTATTAATAGATTTCCTTGATATTCACCTGGTCTCTTTCTGGGTATTAAAAATACTTAATTCTGTAAACAGTACTAGAACCAGTAGTCAATCATAAGATCTTGAGACATCATTTAAGAATCAGAGTATAAATACTAGTTAAGAACCATGTAGAGCACTCTTTCTCTACTTGACCTCTGATTCTTCATCCCTTCTCATGAAGTCATTCACGTTGTGTGGTAAATGCCATGGCTGAATCAAATAATAAGACTTGAAGACCAGAGCCTATCCATACCTAAGTGCCAAACAGTACACCCCATCAAATACTGAATCAGAAGTCAGGCCAACTGTTACTGCACACTATGCTTCTCTCCTCCTAGATAATAGAATAATTTACTGAATAAGTAGGCTTTGGGTCATCTATCTGGAACATAGCATTATACTATATAAAAGAGACTAGACATAACCCTTTTTGCCTAGGTCATATAGGAGACAAACACTTAACACAATGCCTAGTACATAGTTGGCACTAAAGGAAAATTTATAAAAAGAATTAAGAAATGAATATGTACAGATAAATAAAATAATTCCTATATATTTCATTAGCCAATTAGAGTATTGGTGGTTTGGAGAAAATTATACGTTGATCATTTGTTTAGCTCTATAAAAATATAGATTATTTTAAAAATCTTGTATATGCCGTGGTTTATCAGGTTATGATTTTTAATTGTTTAATTTATGTAGAGTACTTGCATTATAAATCTTAATTCACATATCAGTGTATAACATCTGAAACAGATACATAAGTAAATATATTCAGGATTAGAAAACAGTATGTTCTTGCTAGTTGTTAATGATAATGGAATGTTCTGTTGAATATTCTGTTTTACTGGAATCCATGTGGGATTAATTCATTCTGTATTTTAGACATTTTTTGATGATCTGGGCTTGAGGATTTATCCTCCCATTGTCAACCAGGTAAAATTTAAAGCCAGATATTTACTTTTATCCCACTTCAAGGTGTGCTTGTACATTCAGAGTTACTTCTTTCTTTCATGCCAGGAATAGGAAGGAAGAAACGTATTCCTTTTTCATAGTTTTCGTTTTTACCTTCCTGAATAACTGAAAGATGTCCATCAGGTACTCCCAGGAATTCTTCTCTGATTGGAAGATTGCAGCCTGCTTAAAGGACCGTCTGTGTACACAGGAATCCCAGTACAAGTGAAAGGGAACCGAAGATGATACCATAGGCCTTACCCATTTCAATTTCTATCATAATTGTTTTTTAAGAGGACAGTGATTCTTTAGTCTCAGTGTAAAGGTAGTTAATCTCTGAATACTCTCCTGTAAGGGCATTGTGGGATCTGTTAGGAACTCATCTTTGCTTCCTTCTCTTTACCCTACTAAACTTTTAGAATTCTATGTATAGGTACATATGCAAATGTCTTCAACATTATTGGTAGGTGGTTTATGAATTCAGTTTGGATTTCTTGGCAAGAGAAATTTTAAATATTTGAGATAGAGTTAGGTAAAAATGATTGTTTATCTCTGTTCAAGTAAAATAGGAGCTGTGAATTCATCTATTAAGCCTCTTTTCCTCTTTGTATGTAGTAGACTTTCAGATGAGAAGTCTTAATAGTAAAAAGCTGAAAAATTATCTGGCATGTAATCTATAATCTGAAACTTTTCTATCTATATTATACCTTTAACTTGGTCAGGAATGAGATAAAATATTTCTGTTCATGATTATTCATAAAAAGGATTAATTGTTGCTAGACCAACAAAGCATTACATTTTTTGGAGATACACAGAAATCACTTTATTAGGACCTTTGTTTTGAAGTTTGTTTTTTTTTTCTGGAAAGAATTTGTTGGTAATAACTTCTGATATAGGAGAATGCATTTTACCTATTAACTAAAGGATTTTGCAATTATAGATACATTTGGTTAACATAAAAAAGTACATAATGTTGAAATTATACTTAACTGATTGTCTGAACCATTTATATATACGTACAGAGAGAAATTCAGAATGATGAAGATTCCCAGACCAATTCTGTTTGGAATAAACATAGCAATCAGGAAAAAAACAAAGATTTCTGGAAGAATAGGGGATTTCTTGAAATGAAAGGTGCCTTAAACGAGACCATGCATAGAACCCAGGTAAAACTTTATGGGCCAAAAATGTATATTTCTGGTTCTTATGTAATTGTTTGAGATGCAATATAGCAATGTAGAAATAACACAAATTTTGGAATCAGAGCTAGTATTTGAACCCAGCTCTATGTTTTATTATGTGTGATTTGAGCTTACCAAGATACTGCCCTATGTCTCTTCAGACTCTTATTGAAATAATGCATATATGCATATAGAAACACACAGTTCCTAGTATGTAGTGTGTTCTCAGCACATGAGAATTACTTAAAATTCCCCTGTATTTTTAATATGGATGTGTTTCTTATAAAGGACTCTTATCTGTCAGCAATATGTGTATTCATAATTCATGATCTGAAGTCTAGTATTTCGCTGCATACAGAACAAAATTTTTTTTTTTAAATATTTTTAATGTTTATTTGAGAGAGAGAGAGAGAATGGGGGAGGGGCAGGGAGAGAGAGGGAGACACAGGGTCCGAAGCAGGCTCCAGGCTCTGAGCTGTCAGGGCAGAGCCCGACACGGGGCTCGAACTCACAAACCGTGAAATCATGACCCGAGCCAAAGTTGGACACTTAACCGAATGAGCCACCCAGGTGCCCCCAGAACAAAATTTTTTTAATGATACAAATGAATTCTGTTTTGATTAAGGAAAACAAACAGGAAGTACTTTGAACTTGGAGCAATGAAATGTACCTTAAGGAAGCATGTATGTGGCTCTCATGTAATATTTTTCAAATAGCAACCAAAAAAAGGTGTTATTAGTTTTATCCTAGAATAGCTAATGTGTAAGTATGCTCAGTTTCATATTGTGTTTTATAAAACAGACTCTTTAGTTGATGTACCAAGTTCTATACCTAGTTATTATTATTACTTAACCTAAACTAAAATGTTTTTAAATGTGACGAGAAAGAAATTAAAAATTTTGTTTTCACTGCATCTTTTACTGCATCAGAAATTTTACAAAGAGCATTTGAAGTAGTATTTGGAACTTCATAAAATGAACAATGCCTTAAATTATATATGGAGAGATTAGATAAAACTTTACAACAGATTAAAATATTAATGCAATTTTTTCTGGCTTTTTCAAAGTATAATTGATATTTATGTGATTTATAAGACTGCTTTCTATGACTACATGTACATGGTCTTAATAAGAGGCTTTTTGAGTCAGTCTGTGAAAAATGCATTATAAACCACCATATAAAAATTTTGACATACAGAAAGGAATTTAAAATGGAGTTACTAAAATAAACTTAGTTTTTATTTAACATGCAAAAAATCAAATGGAGATTTTGTGAAAGATAGGGAAATTAAGAAAAAGACATCAATTTATATTGGATTTAAAATTCAGGTAGAAATTTCTATTTTTAAAAATAAGTTTCTTTGTACAAAAAGCAGACTCTTAAATATAGAGAACTGGTGATTATCAGAGGGGAGGTGGGTGACAGGATGGGTGAAATAGGTGAACTTTGTTAAAGAGTACACTTACCATGATGAGCACTGTGTAATGTATAGAATTGTTGAATCCTTATATGCCCGTAACTAATATAATGAATATATGTAATTTAGAATGCTTGTATAATATAACTTTGTAAAACGAATATAAACAATATGGTTTTAATACTTCTTACTCTGTTTATTATTAAACCTATGTTCTATAAAAAGATTTTTTTGAAGTGTTTTTATTTGATATGCCTAATAATGGCAAGTTTCTATTTGATCTATAGTCTAAAATTATTTTTACAAATATTTGGAAAAATAAAATAATGGAGATAAATAACCTAATAGTGTGTTGACTGGTCATATGATAAATGGTGGGGAGAGGGGAAGAAAGATTCCAAGAAAGACTAAGTTAATAAAAGTACCTATATGAAATGTATATGTCAACACAGTATAAACCTTTCTGAACTAAAAATGTGTATTTCTCCGCTTCATCCAAATATAACTAAGACGTAATACAATTCACAAGGCTCTTTGCCATAGTTGATCTCATATGTATGTTACAGAAAACCTGCCTTCCTGAGTAGGTGTTTCTATTGTGACTTGCATTGGTTGAGGCTATATTGCATCCACAGTCTTAACTAAAGTATTCTTACATACACATAGAAAGAAAAGCAAAATCATGATGAAGATGTTAACATTAGTTCTCTTTTGACTGGCCATCACAAAAAAGAAAAATTCAGAGATTCCGATAAAGATTTGAAATTTGTTAAAATGAGAGATGCCTTAGGAAGGTGCACGTATGGAAGTCAGGTAAGATCTTCTAAATGAAAAATAATTTATATTTTACAACTCTTTTCTAAATTTACCAAATGTAATGATATTCATAAAATTGCTTCTTCCTAATTACATTATAAAAATGTTTATAAGGCATTTGTATACAATTTTAAAAGTTTTCAAAAGTGACTGCTATCTGTGCATCAGCTAGGTTAAGAAATAAGAGCATTACCAGTTTTGTAAGATCCTGCTGTGTGTCATTTCTAAATTGTGTCCTCTTTTTCTCCCTCATACCCACAGATGACCTCTATCTTGGCATTTGTGTTATTTTCTTGTTTTTCATTACACTTTTGCCAGCTATGTATTTATAATTTACGGTATTGATAGTCTTCTGTGACTTTTTTTTTGTGGTGCATATGATGTTTAATTGATTCACAACTCTTTTTTTTTTTTTTAAGAATTTTTTTAAGTGTTTGTTTTTGAGAGAAAGCACATGCAAGTGGGGAAGGGGCAGAAAGAGACAGAGAATCCCAAGGAGGCTCCATACTCAGTGAGGAGCCCGAAGCCCAATGTGGGGCTCAATCCCACCACTGTGAGATCACAACCTGAGCCAATATGAAAGAGTCAGACGCTCAACCAGGTGACCCACCCAGGCACCCCTCACAACTTTATCTTTTATCCATTTTATTCATTCATATAAGTAAATTTTTGGGTTTCATTTTCTTAGTGTGTGTTTGGTTTGTATTTGCAGTTATGAACGGTTGTGCCATGAACAGTGTGAACATTTTCTTACATGACTCTTGGCACATGTGTTCAGGAGTTTCTCTAGTTAGGATATATTCCATGGAGTGGATTTGCTGTGTGGTAAGGACTGCATATTTAACTGTAGTAGGTAATGCCCAACTGTTTTCTAAAACGTTTTACTAATGTATACCCACTTTAACAATGGATGAGATTTCCTCTTGTATAAAACTATTATGTTTTTAACATGGTATACTTGTGTTAGAAGTCAGACTCTTGAGGGGCCCGTGGGTGGCTCAGTCGGTTAAGCATCCGACTTCGGCTCAGGTCATGATCTGCCAGTTCGTGAGTTGGAGCCCCACCCCCGGGCTCTGTGCTGACAACTCAGAGCCTGGAATCTGCTTGGATTCTGTGTCTTCCACTCTGCCCCTCCCCTGCTTGCGCTCTCTTTCTGTCTCTTACAAAATGAATAAATGTTAAAAAAATTTTAAAACAAAAAGAAGTCAGACTCTTGAGTTTGTTTGGATTTTGTAATACATATCATTCATATTGAGATTTAATTGTGGTCTACATACTTGTAGAAGGAAATTAAGAAAAAGGATGAAGATGTTCAAAGGAGTTATACTTTGAGGAAAAAACGCAAAAAAGGAAATGAAAGAGATTCCAGGAAAGACGTTGAACGTAACAAAATTAGAAGTACCTCAAGAAAGCACATATATAGAGATGAGGTAAAACTTTGTAAGCTCAGCTAAACAGTTCATTTTTTCTGTTTCTTCTATAATAAAATCTAGACATAGAATCTTATTTTTAATATTGCTTGCTGTGTCAAATATAACCTGCACATCTTACGGAAAAAAATTGTCTTCAGTTGGTCTGGTGTGGTATTTATAACTAATGTTATAATTAACTTTGGTTTATAAGGAAAGTATTTTTACATGCATACACAAAGAAATTTGAGTTAATAGCCAGGATATTAGAATGTATTCTTTTTTTCCTGTCACAAAAAAGAAAAAGAAACAAAGTTTCCGAAAAAAGAAGCTAAAATTTCTAAAAAATTTCCTAAAATTCCTATGAAAAATACCTTGAGACTACATATGTATGTAGTTTGGGTAATACATTCCTAATCTAAATGTTAGTTTTTGTCTTTCTCTTCCCTGGTATAATACAGATTATTTTTAATAAGATGGCTTGTCTTTTGAATGGGATCCCTCTTGAGTTAATTTTTCTAGGGTACAAATTAATGTAAACTACAGCATGTTTACATACTATGTTCAGAAAAATCTTGAGAAAAATGATAAAAGTAGACAAATAATGAATCATATTATGTGTGACCGTGGCAACAAAAAGGAGGCGGAGGGAGAGATTCCAGGAAAGATTAAGAATAGGTAAAACTCTCCAAATTAAAATGTTTGCTACTTTAAACTCTGTTTCATTCTGTAATTTTTACGAAATATGATCGTAAAGGTCTTTGTTGAGATTAATGCTGCATGAATGAGTTGTTTTTGTATTCTTTTGTTCATTATGATACTTAGATTTGTGGTGAAATTGCTTTAGTACACTGTCTAAAGTACTTTTATGTGTATGCAGAAAGAAATGAAGAATTCCATTTTTGCTGATGGTGCCAAAGAATCAAATCCCAAGGATGTCAGGACAGATGTGGATATTGTTGAAATAAAAAATGACCTAAGGAAGCACATATATAGAGCTCAGGTAGAACTTGCCGTACTAAAATTTTCTCTAGTTTCATGTCCTCCTTTGGTGTAGCCAAAATATAATAATAATAGTAATGACTCATTATTATGTTTAACATATCTTAAAATTTTCTCAGTTTATTCCTTTGTTATGAACAGTAATGTATTTGGACATTTAATAAGTAAGCTGAATTCTCTGCTGTTTATAGCTCACTGACGCTAAAGATAAATTGGCTGTTTATAAACTGCTGTATCTTGGTGCAGTAAGGCTTGCTAGCCTGATATTAGAGGACGAAGGCTGGATAATGGCCTTTGTTCTGGGTCATCCTCAGTTTTAGGCAGCTCTTGAGAGTTTGGGGGAAAGGGCTTTCTCAGTGATCTTGCCCTGCCCCCAGTGGTAGGAGATTGCTAACGATCTGGGACCCTGATCTTTTCTTGTACTTCTTCAGGAGTAAAGATTTTTTTTTCCTGTTCACTTACCCAGAGGCTTATGGCTTTTCACTTCTACATCCTAGGTGGAAGCCAAAGCTTTATCATTGTTTTAATTTGTATTTCTTTTGGTAATAGCAAGTTTGAGCATATTTTATACCTTCACTTACCATTTGTGTATTTCTGTCTCTGTCACCTGCATACTTAGATTCTTTTTCAGTTTTCCATTAGGTTATTTTACATCATTGTATCTAAAACTCATTATATAATCAGATTATTATCTCTTTTTATGTTGGTTGCAAATGTTTTTCCAGTCTAATCTTTGAAACCAATATACAACTATAGATATTTTAGAACAGTGGAGGAAGATGGTTATTGTATAGTAAACATGACTATATTTTTTATTCTCTGGACTTTTATACAAAATATTCTTCCCATTTGTATTTCTAATTATTAAAATACTAAGGACAGGGGACCTCTTCAGTTCTTCAAAGCGAATATGACTTTAATTTTTAAGTTATTTTAGTTTAGAAAGAGAAAATAGAGAATGTTCCAGATCAATTATAGCTATTAATATGCTTCTGAGTCTGTTCTGTAAGTTTCCCCAAGGTTTTATTTTTTTATACACTATAATCTATTGTTCTATCTGAAAAAAAAATTATTAATTTTGGTAATATGGTTGCTATTTTGTAGGCTATCAGATACAGCTGCATTAGAATAGATAAACAACCAGTGTACAATATTGAGGTAAGGGGCTTGGAGCAGGGTGGTGATGGGGGCAAAAAATAAACTTTTGTGTTTTGTCATTGTTAGTTATTTTGATATAAAGGAATGTGTTGTCTTTGTAGCAAAGCTTGCTATCAAATGTGAAATGTACGTTCTCTAATCAGTAATGAAAAAAAAGTAATATTCTGTTAAAGCTTTGAAAAAATTGTATATGGTAATAAAAACTGATAATGAGAATTAAAAACTTACCTTGTGCTCATCATGGATGAGTTATATACCCCTGTTCTCACATTTCCCAGCTTTTATGATTACTACTTCCATATTAAATTTTCAATTTAGTATTTATCAAAGTACATATTTCCTTTATATTATTCATTGCTTTACAATTTATCTCATGTAGTCTTTCACAGTAGTTCATTGTAGTTATATTTTGACCAAGGGGAATGTATTTCATTGAACTCTTTAGAGTTATATTAATGTGCATCTTCAGAGTGATTCTGTGATACAATAACAGTTGTAACTGTTTGCAAACATTGATTGTGCTTGGTGACATCTTAATCTCTTTAGTATATCTTAATAGATATAGTTTGCTTGTAAGCTTAAAGAAAACCAAAAAATAATTTTGCACCTAAAGAACTATGTGTAGTTTTAGTTCTGAGGTCTCCTCATTATCAGCCATACTTTGGAAATGACTTTTAAAGTTTTCCTTTAGTGGTTGTATTTCCTCTTACTATTTAAGGCAACAGAGAATAATAAGTAAATCAATTAATAATGTATATTTTTGTAGTACCTTATAGTTATAAAACACATTCATATAAATAATCTTTTTGAACCACATAACAATCCTGTGAAGTCATGAGGGCAGGAATTGTCTTCATTTTACAGATAGGAAAATTAAGTCTCCTTACTAATTTGATTTGCTCCCCCAATTTTTCTCTCGAGTTCTTGAATCTTTTTTTTTTTTTTTTTAGGCTAAAAATGCTGAATTTCCCAGAGGTGTATTAAATTTAATTGAAAGTCTCATAGAAGGACAGTTTTTTAAAGAGGCGATTGAAGAGCTTTCCTCATTACAGGCACATTATATCCCCCCTGTATGCCTTCTTCATGCTCTCCTAGAGAACATTCTGCAGGTAAGAGTAGCCCTAGGGGTTTATAATCTTTCAGAGAATGTTAAAATACGGACATTCTCATTTTTTATGTATTTACATATTGTCTTTTCAGCATTTTCCCCTCATTTTTAAAATTTATTTGTTTTTAAATGTTTTATTTTTGAGAGAGCACAAATGGGGGAGAGGGCGGAGAGAGAGGGACAGAAGATATGAAGTGGGCTCCGCACTGACAACAGCAAGGCAGTGTGGGGCTTGAACTCATGAATTGTGAGATCATGACCTGAGCATCCAGAGTCGGTCGCTCAACCAACTAAGCCACCTAGGTGCCCCTCCCTCATTTTAATAAGAAATGCTGTAGCCATATATTACATTTTTTTTCGTATATTTTGTGTTTGGAGTTATTACAAAACATTTGCTAAAAATTCACAATTTACTATTAGTCCCATAGAACTAACAAGGCAATGGGAGACAAAATGGGACCTTAGTGAATTTATAGGAATTCAAAATTACACAGCAAGGACTTGGTGGCACAAAAGAGAGCATTGATTGGCTGCTACAGGAGCATCTCACAGGAGTAATTTGTCTTGGTGAGTTCACCAGGATCCAGGCCTTGGCCTTCACTCTTATATGTCTACAGCCTGATCTTGGTTATGTCCCAGAACTCATCCAAATTCAAGAGGTGAAATTATGCTGATTATAGCATAAGATTTAAAAACACGATTTACCTGGTACAGGATGTCAGAAAAAGCAGAGCAGCATTGTCAGTAATCTTCATTGTCTTCACTGGGTGAGCTGTTTTAGAAATGCACTAAGGAACTTGAGTCATTCTGCAATCCTTCAGATGCTGGTTTGGGATGGGAGAAGTATATTCTGCTACTCTGGTGGAGGACGGTACAACTTTAGGCTAGGTGATGCAGAAGAAGGTGCAGAGGGAAGAGAGGGCTACTACCTCCCTCATGTTTCCTTTTAGATAATCCCATTGTTGAGCTAGGAGGCAGCACTTTTGTGGAGGCCTGGTTTCCCACATGCGTCCAGGTGGGAACGTGGATCTCCTGCAGGCACAAGGTTGGTTTCTCATAAAGACTATATAAGGACTGGGTGTCAGATCTCTCTGGTGCATCCCAGCGAGTCCAAGACTTGAGATCGCGGCCCATTTCTTTTTTACTTTTAAACTATTTTCTGGGTACTATTTTGAGTGATCTAATTTACTTTCTTAGAATCTCTAAGATAATTTTCTCTTAGGAAAAATTTATCTGATTTTTTTCTGTGGCGGTAAAGTAACTAACATAAAAATCTGATAACAATGATCAGGAAAGCCATTTGTACAGTGATAATCATTTTATTCATAGTATATGCAGACAATAAACACATTCCTTAAACTGTGAATACCAGTAAGAACAGCTTCTCAAAGGTAGCTTTCTAATTATGTTCTTCATCATAGTGCCAATTTGAAGAAATAACAAACCTAAGCTATGTCAGACTAATGTTGGTGATAACTAAGCATATTGCATGAAAAGCTTTTTACCTTTAATTCCTCTCAGGTCACATTTGGGCACTCTTAATCTCACTATAATCATGAAAAGTAGAGTGGACATTTCATATAAGTTAGTGTCAATAACTGGGATTACCTAATGTATAGAAACGTATTTAGAATGCATGTCTTTCTCAGTTGCAGTGTTTAACTAGTTAAATATGATAACTTCCAAATACATCTATTTGGGAAGAAAGTTAGGTCATGGTTATTACAGTTTTAGGCTAGAGGAACAGTTAAAGTGAATTTTTAGCTGTAGTGTTTTACTTGTTTGTTTATTTTTAAACAATAGGATAACATAGATACATTTTCTGGCCGATACTTTCATATATTGTCTGCTCTTCTTCACCTACATCCTCCTTGGAAGTCCCCAGCCATGTCAACATATTACTTAGAGCTATTTCAGTGTCCAACTTGTATGAAAGGAGCATGGTCTCTCATAGAAGTGCTTATCAGGTAAGGAATTTGACATGTGAGGATGCTTAATTTTATCTCATTTTGCTATATATGTTTTAGACAAAAATGAAAGAAGTATATTTCATGTTAGAAAAAGTTTATGTGTGTGTATAATATGTTTGTTGTATTTCTTAGAAAACTACAAAAAGGTCAAGTCTAGATTGGTCATATTTGTCATTTAGTTTCTTTACATAAGAAAGAAGTTTAATGAAATAGACAGGAAAAGCAAACCATTATTTGTTTTGATTTTTTTAACAAAATTATATGTGTATATATTTTAAAATCTAATTAAAACTTATTGAATATGGTGATCATCAAATTTTGATCATTAAAAGTGTAAACATTGGTATCTGTATATATTCTCTCTTACAGTGTTTTGTGGGTTTTTTTTAGCTAGAAATCTGAATTTTGAAACAAATTAGTGTTCCCTAAACAGTCATTCCTTTTGTGTCTCTGCACGTTTTCTTCCTAGATTCTTCTTTTTGTCTTGAAGATGTTTCTCTGGAAATCCTTTTTAATTCTCTTTCTTTGTACCAAACCATGAAGTTTTTTTTGTTTGTTTGTTTTTGTTTTTTGTTTTTTTTTTCTTCTCTGATAGCTCCCTGTATCTGATAGCCTGCTTTTGTTTGGAAATTACTTCCTTATCCAAGTGTTCAGTTTAATGACACTCCATCATGGTGAGAGAAAGGATACTTGACTAGCCAGGCAAAGGCTAGACCTTTGATTATCTCTTTGAGATTATAAAGATTATATCTTTGAGATTATATAAAGATATAAAGGTTGTGATATATTGGAAGTGAACTAATCACCTGGCTAGCATGCTTTTTGTTAATTCTTTCAACAAGTGTTTATTGAGTACTTATTGGGAGCCAGGCACTGTGCAACATATAGGGGGTATCTTTTTTTTTATCTGGGGATAAAAAGATAAATAAAAAAGCAGTTCCTTCATTTTTTAAAAAAAATGATTGTTTATTTTTGAGAGAGAGCATAGGCACACACGTGAGCAGAGGAAGGGCACAGAGAGAGGGAGAAAGAATTGTAAGCAGGTTCCCTGCTGTCAGCTCAGAGCTCTGCAGAAGGTGGAATTCACGAACCTTGAGATCATGATCTGAGCAAAACTCAAGAAGTTGGGTGCTCAACCAACTGAGCCACCCAGGCGCCAGTTCCTTCACTTTTGAAGGTGACTGAGATATAAATACAATTCTAAAGCACCAGTACTAGCCCAGCATTTGTATAAAATGTGAAGATATATGGGTTATGTATTTACAAATCTGCATCTTTACTGTTATTGTCAAAAGCCCTCATGGCTTCATATGTAAACTATTACAATACCTGCTTTATTGATCTTGATTCTACTTTTTGCCCTTTATCTTCCAAAGTACCTCAGTATATTCTTACCAAAGTAATGTTGTCATTTCCCAGATAAAAGTTTTCCATTAACTGACACATCACCTATAAGAGACAATTGGAATTCCTTAGCAAAACATGTAAGACCTTTTGTGATTTAGCTGCTGTATATGGCTCTATTCTCATCTTCATTATTTTCCCAAATGTGCTCAGTAACTAAACTATTTTTCATTTCCTATCCCTTTGCTCTTATGTTTTTTCTGCCTAAATATACCTCTATTCCTGAACCCCAGGAATATCTAGCCAATTCCTAATTATACTTCAACTTATAACTCAGATGCCACTTCATAATTCTTGCCCTTTCCTCTAAGTTGTTTGTCACTCACTTCAGCTTCTGACTTTCTCAAGAGTAGATGCCCAGTTTTTATAAGGCTTTTTTTTTTTTTAATTCAGGTATAGTTAACACACAGTGTTATATTAGTTTCAGACATACAGTATAACGATTCAACAATTCTGTACATTATTCGGTGCTCATAATGGTGAGTGTACTCTTTAATTCCCAATACCTATTTTGGCCATCTACCTACCCATCCATCTCCCTTCTGACATCCACCAGTTTGTTCTCTGTATCTAAGAGTTTGGTTTATTTTGTCTGTTTATTTATTCATTTATTTGGTTTCTTAAATTCTACATATGAGTGAGATCATGTGGTATTTGGCTTTCTCTGACTTACTTTTTTTATTTAACATTATACCATGTGGATCCATCCATGTTGTTGAAAATGGCAAGAGTTTTTGTTTTTTTGTTTTATGGCTGAGTAATACTCCATTGTAAAGAAATTGATTCATCTCTGGATGGATACTTGGGTTGCTTCCATACACTGACTATTGTAGATAATGCTGCAGTAAACACAATGCATATATCTTTTCCAATTAGTGTTTTTATTTCCTTTGGGCAAATACCCAGGAGCAGAATTATTGAATCATATGGTTATATCTATTTTTAATTTTTTGAGGAACCTCCATACTATTTCCCAAAGTGGCTTCACCAGCTTGCATTAACACCAACTGTACAAGGGTTCCTTTTTCTTCACATCCTTGCCAACACTTTTTTTTTCTTGAGTTTTTTATTTTGGCCTTTCTCATAGGTGTGAGGTGATCCCATGGTGGTTTTGATTTGCATTTCCCTAACGATGAGTGATGTCAAGTATCTTCTCAAGTGTCTGTTGGCCATCTGGAAGTCTTCTTTGGAGAAATGTCTGTTCATATCTTCTGCCCATTTTTAATTAGATTATTTGTTTTTTGGGGGTGTTGCATTGTAGAAGTTCTTTATATATTTTGGCTATTAACCCCTTATCAGATATATCGTTTGCAAATATCTTCTCCCATTCAGTAGGCTTTTTGTTTTGTTGATGGTTTCTTTTGCTAGATCCTAGCATTTTATTTTGGTACAGTTCCAGTAGTTTAATTTTGCTTTTATTTTCCTTGCTTTAGGGGACATAGCTAGAAAAATGTTTCTGCGGCTGATGTCAAAAAGATTGCTGGGGCGCCTGGGTGGCTCAGTTGGTTAAGCGTCCGACTTCAGCTCAGGTCACGATCTCACGGTATGTGAGTTCGAGCCCCGCGTCGGGCTCTGGGCTGACTGCTCAGAGCCTGGAGCCTGTTTCAGATTCTGTGTCTCCCTCTCTCTGACCCTCCCCCGTTTATGCTATGTCTCTCTCTGTCTCAAAAATAAATAAATGTTAAAAAAAAAAAAAATTAAAAAAAAAAAAAGATTGCTGCCTGTGTTTTCTTCTAGGGATTTTATGGTTTCAGGTCTCACATTTAGGTCTTTCATCCATTTTGAGTTTATTTTTGCATATGGTGTAGGAAAGTGGTCCAGTTTTATTTTTTAGCATGTAGCTGTCTGTCCAGTTTTCCCAACACCATGTGTTGAAAAGACTGTCTTTTTTTCTCATATATTCTTCATCTTCTTTGCCATGGATTAATTGACCACATAATTGTGGGTTTCTTTCTGGGTTTTCTCTTCTATTCCATGGATCTGTGTGTCTCTTTTTGTGCCAGTACATACGGTTTTTGATTACTACAGCTTTGTATTATATCTTGAAATCGGCGATTGTGATACCTCCAGTTTTATTCTTTTCTTTTTTTTTAATTTATTTTTTTTAATGTTTACTAATTTTTAAGAGACAGATTGTGAGTGGGAGGTGGACAGAGAGGGAAACACAGAATCTGAAGGAGGCTCCAGGCTCAGAGGTGTCAGCACCAAGCCCAACATGGGGCTCGAACTCAAGAACCGCAAGATCATGACCTGAGCTGAAGTCAGACACTTGACCAACTGAACTACCTAGGCACCCCCAGTTTTATTCTTCTTAAGATTTCTTTGACTACTAGGGGCCTTTTGTGGTTCTATTTTAGTATTACTTATTCTGTCTCTGTAAAAAATGCTATTGATATTTTGGTAGGGATTGCGTTAAATCTTTAGATTAATTTGAATAGTGTGGGCATTTTAACAATATTGGTTCTCCCAGCACATGAGCCTGGAATATCTTGCTTTTTCTTTGTATCACCCTCAGTATCTCTCATCAGTGTTTTATAGTTTTCAAAGAACAGTTCTTTCACTTCCTTGGTTGAGTTTATTGCTATGTATTTTATACTTCTTGGTGCAATTGTGGATGGAATTGTTGCCTAATTTTTTCTTTCTGCTACTTCACTACTAGTGTACAGAAATAAAACAGATTTCTTTATATTGATTTTGTATCCTACAACTTGACTGAATTCATTTATCATTTCTTATAGTTTCTTGGTGGAGTCTTTAACATTTTCTTTTTTCTTTTTTTTTTTTTTTTTTTTTACATTTATTTTTGAGAAAGAGAGAGACAGAACATGAGCAGGGGAGGGGCAGAGAGAGAGGGAGACACAGAATCCGAAGCAGGCTTCAGGCTGTGAGCTGTCAGTACAGAGCCCGATGCAGGGCTTGAACTCAAGAACCGTGATACTATGACGGGAGCCAAAGTTGGTTGTTTAATCGACTGAGCCACCCAGGCACCCCTAACATTGTCTATATATAGTATCCCATCATCATCTGTAAATAGTGAAAGTTGTACTTCTTCCTTACCAATTTGGATGCCTTTTATTTTTTTTTCTTGTCTGATTGCTGTGACTAGGACTTCCAGTATTATATTGAATAAAAGTAGTGAGAGTGGACATCCTTGTCTTGTTCCTGATTTTAGGGGGAAAGCTCTCACTTTTTCACTATTAGGGATGATGTTAGCTGTAGGTTTTTCATAAGTGACCTTTAGTATGTTGAGGTATGTTCCCTCAATACCTACTTTGTTGAGGGTTTGTATCATGAATGGATTTTGTACTTTGTCAACTGCTTTTTCTGCATCTCTTGAAATGATCCTATGGTTTCTATCTTTTCTCTTGTTGATGTGATGTATCATATTGATTGATTTGTGAATATTGAACTACTCTTGCATCCCCTGAATAAGTCCCACTTGATCGTGATGAATTGTTTTTTAGATGTATTGTTAAACTTGGTTTGCTAATATTTTGTTGAGAATTTTTACATCTTTATCAGTTATTGGCCTAGAGTTTGCTTTTTTTCTGTGATCTTAATCCAGTTTTGGTATCAAGGTAATGCTGGCCACAGAATGAATTTGGAAGCTTTTTTTCCTCCTCTATTTTTTGAAATAGCTTGAAAACAGTAAGTTTTAAATTGTCTTTAAATGTTTGGTAGTATTCACCTGCGAAATCATCTGGTCCTGGACTTTTGTTTGTTAAGAGATTTTTGATTACTGATTTTCATTGCTAGTAATCAGTCTGTTCAAATTTTCTTTTTTTTTCCTGATTCAATTTTGTGAGATTATATGTTTCTGGGAATTTATGTTTCTTTTATGTTGTCCAATTTGTTGGCATATAATTTTTTATAATACTCTCATAATCCTTTATATTTCTATGGTTTAAATTGTTATTTCTCCTCTCCTTCATTTCTGAATTTGTTTGAGTCCTGTTTCTAGTTTGTCAATTTTGTTCACCTTTTCAAAAAAGTAGCTCCTTGTTTCATTGATTTTTTTTTTTTAAGTCTCTATTTCATTTATTTCTGCTTTAATCTTTATAATTTCCTTCTTTCTGTTGGCTTTAGGCTTGGTTGTTCTTTTTAGGTTTAAGGTTAAGTTGTTTACTTGAGATGTTTCTTTCTTCTTGAGATAGACCTGTATTGCTATAATCTTCCCTCTTAGAACAGCTTTTGCTGTATCTCAAAGATTTTGGACCATTATATTTTTATTTTCATTCATCTCTATGTATTTTTTTATTTCCTCTTTGATTTCTTGGTTGACCCATTCATTTTTGAGTAGCATGTTATTTAACATCTGTGTATTTGTGTTCCAATTTTTTTTTTTTTTTGTGGTTGATTACTAGTTTCATACTTTGTGGTCAGAATAGATGCAGGATATGATTTCAATCTTTTTGAAATTGTTGAGATTTTTTTGTAGCCTAACATGTGATCTTTTCTGCAGAATGTTCTGTGTGCATTTGAAAATAAGGTGTATTTTGCAGGTTTTGGATGGAGTGTTCTGAATATATCTGTTAGATCCATCTGGTCCAATGTGTCATTCAGTGGCACTATTTCCTGGTTGATTTTCTGTCTGATCTATCCAGTGATGTAAGTGGGGTGTTAAAAGTCCCCTACTGCTATTGTATTACTATCGATTTCTTCCTTTATGTCTGTTAATAGTTGCTTTATTTATTTTCACGCTCCCATGTTGGGTGCATAAATACTTAAAATTGTTATATCTTCTTGGATTATTCCCTTCTGGTTATGTAGTGTCCTTTGTCTCTTGTTACAGTCTTTTTTTTAAAGTCTGTTTTGTCTGGTGTATTGCTACCCCAGCTTTCTTTTTGCTTCCATTTGCATGTTTTCCCATCTCTTCACTTAAATGCTCAGTTTTAAACATCTCTATCCTTGGTCTTAATACAATATCTGGAATGTAATAAATGCTTAATAAATGTTCAGATCAATTAATTGATGCAATAGGAGGTGGAATTACAAGTAGACTTTTTAATAAACAAATACCCAGATTTCATTTCAAAACAATTGGGTTCATTGGGAGTCAGAAAGAAGGTGTTTAGGGAAGTGGTAGACATATAGATGAGCTGGATAATATTAGTCTACTTTTAAATATATTTGAAATATTCCCTAAAATATGTTTTTGTTTTTGTTTTTGTTTTTGTTTTTTTTATTTTTTTATTTTTAAATGAAAGATACTATGGTGTCCAGCTCTGGCACTTTTCAGATAGACTAATTATATAGGCATAGAACATCTTCTAGAAGAGATTTGAGTATTGTTAAATTAAACTTTAACAGTCATTCATGACCCTCCTAACCTGACAGTGTGGTATTCAAAAATAAGATGGGAAAGGTGGAAACAGAGGTAGAAAATTACAAGTACATTGTTTATATAATTGATAATAAATTTGGAACATTATTATAAGTATTGTTACATAGGATTTCTTAGTCCTAGACTTCTGAGTAATTGCATGCCCTCTTTAAAAAAAAAAACTATACAACTTTCCTGTCCAACCCAGTAGCCAATAGCCACATGTAACCATATTTAATTTTAAGATTAGGGGCGCCTGGGTGGCTCCGTTGGCTGACGACTGACTTCGGCTCAGGTCATGATCTCGCAGTTTGTGGGTTCGAGCCCCGTGTCGGGCTCTGTGCTGACAGCTCGGAGCCTGGAGCCTGCTTCGGATTCTGTGTCTCCCCCTCTCTCTGCCCCTCCCCTGCTCATGCTCTTTCTCTCTCTATCTCTCTCTCTCAATAATAAATAAACGTTAAAAAAAATTAAAATAAATAAATAAATAAATTTAAGATTAAAATTCAAGTCTTCAGTTGCACAAGCCACATTTCACGTGTTCAGCAGGACATATCCCACCATCACCGAAAGTTCTGTTGGACAGTACGGCTATAGTAGATGAAAAGAAAATATTAAATTTTTAAAAATGCATATTTATTTATTTTAAGAGAGAACACACTCACGCCCAAGTACAGGGGAGGGGCAGAGAGAGAGGGAGAGAAAGAATCACAGACTCTGTGCTGTCAGCACAGAGCCCAACAGGAGGCAGGAGGCTCGATCCCACAAACCAAATCATGACCTGAGCCGAAATCTAGAGTCAGATGCTTAGCCGACAGAACGACCCAGGTGCCCCAATATTAAGTTTTTTAAACTCTTAAAAAATAGCCTTAAATGACCTTCATTTTTACTAAATAATAACAACAAATAATCTTGAGTAAGAAGAGGACTATAGAAAGTATTCTAAGAGACTATAGCATATCATCTGAATTGAAAATGTTTAATGAAATACATAATTTTTTGGTCTTTATCAATGAAATAAAGAATAGAGTACCATTTGGCTATTAAATATTACAGTCATTTAAAAACAGAAATGAGATCTGTATTACTAAAAATTAAATGTCATGAGATTTGACATGGTTTAATTTTTATTTTTTTATTTTATTTATTTTTTTTTTTAATTTTTTTTTCAACGTTTTTTATTTATTTTTGGGACAGAGAGAGACAGAGCATGAATGGGGGAGGGGCAGAGAGAGAGGGAGACACAGAATCGGAAACAGGCTCCAGGCTCCGAGCCATCAGCCCAGAGCCTGACGCGGGGCTCGAACTCACGGACCGCGAGATCGTGACCTGGCTGAAGTAGGACGCTTAACCGACTGCGCCACCCAGGCGCCCCCATGGTTTAATTTTTAAAGGAAGAAAACATACTAATGAAATATTGTTGATTAGTTTTATAGTTTGTTGAAGCAAATTTCATTAGATTTCTAATAATTCTCTCAAAGAAATACTTTGTCCACAGAATATTCATTAAATTGCTTGTATGTTACAAATTATTGGGTTCATGTTCTTCAGGTCTTGTCTTTACAATGAAAGTTTTTGTCATCAAATTTCGAAAAATATTATTGGCAGTAAGGTGCTCCACCTGACCCTGCTCAAATTTTTCTTTAATTTAGTGGAAAGTGAAGTGCGACATCTGAGCCAAAAGTAAGTTTAATCATAAAGAAAAATTTTTCTATATTTATATTGTTTTATGTATTATTTTTCTAATTTATGTACATCTAAAAAGTCACCTTGTTTTCTAGTTTAAAGTAGATTTGTTTTTAAAACATGGTTGTAGACATAGTCTTTCAGTAAAGTTTTTTATGTTCTTTATGTGGCTTCAGTTCACATTTTTGTTTTTCACTTATTTAGACATTTGGATAGGTAAAATTTCATATATTTTTCAGGGTGTATGTATTTTTTAATTCTTAAGTAATGGAATACCTAAGTGGAAGTTCTACTGGGTTTTTTAACATTGAATCTGTAATATCCATGATAAGTTTTGTGTATGTTCTAAGACATGCAGTTAGATTACTATTTATGTTTTTTGGTCATTATATTGAATTATGACCATTTTTTATATTGTGCTCTTTATTATAATTTTGTTAAAATCTTTATATATTACACCCTTTCTATATTTAGAAATCACTAGATCGTTTTGTATTGTGGCAAAAGATATTATGTTTAATGACTATAGTGATCATGTTGGCATAAAAATATACTTTGGTTCATATTTTCATTAGGTTGTATGACTGGTCAGATTCTCAGAGTCTGAAAATAACAGGAAAGGCAATTCTTCTTGAAATCTTTTGGTCAGGAAATGAGGCCTCTGGGCTTTTGACCAAACCAGTAAATATGCTTTTGGAGTGGACCATATATTCTCACAAGGAAAAATGCAAGTCTAATGATGTAAGTAGAATTGATTTACAAATGAATAATGACCTATGAAAAAGTACATCTTTGAGTTACACATCTTTTGTCTTTATTCTTTGAACAGTTTGAATAAAAGTAAAATCTCTCCAAATGTATCATTGTTTTCTGTTCATTTAGGTTTTATTGTAAAAGATCCTTAGAAGTTGGTTTCTTCATCATCTTACATCTGGGTGTAGTAGCTAGGGACAGTTTTTTGATCATTACTGCTAAGATATCTGAATTCACTTACTCTAGATTTTTTACTTTTGTACAATTTCAATTCTTACGGAACCTATGATTTTAAAAACTGACTCCATACAATTTTTTGTGTGTACAAATAGAAAGTTTTACTTGTTTTTAAAACTACCTTTGTGGTTGTTCGTTATTTCTTCATAAGTAGATCTTGCTTGTCATTAGAAATTTAAAGTACGGTGATTTTAGTGTATTACCTATCTGAAGGGTAGTTGGGAAAATTAAATGCACTGAAATATGTAAGGTGCATTGCAACATACTGTGCCATGTTTTGGATGCATAATAACCATTTATCACCTTTCTTCTCTTGAGAATAATCTGCCTTTGGGACTTAATTGTCTGCTTTTTGTGTGTTAATATCATTGATTTCTGCTTATAATTTTTTTTCAAACTGTTATTTAAATTATAGTTAGTGAACATACAGTGCAACATTGGTTTCAGCAGTAGAATTCAGTGATTCATCACTTACATATAACACCCAGTGCTCATCACAAGTGCCCTCCTTAATACCCATCACCCAACTAGCGCATGCCCCACCACCTCCCTCTGTTCTCTGTCATTAAGAGTCTCTCAGCTGTTCATAATTTTTTTAGTTCTTTCCTTTTATATCTTGAATATTTGGATCTATTTTCTTTTTAGTCCTTATTTCTAATATACTCAAAATAAATTGCCTTTGACTACAGATTGAGATTTATTCACAGGTTTTAATACTTCAGTGTGCTGTTAGTGTTTTTTTTTCCCCAATGTTTTTTATTGTCAGTTATGAATTCTTTGATTCAAGAAGCATTTTAATATGTTTTAAAACTTCTCAATGGATGTATTTTTGTTATGATTAATGGATATGTTTGTGCTTTTTTGTTAATTTCTAATGTAAATTATAGTTAAAAAAAATGAGCCCTGTATTTCTGGCATGTGAAGTTAACTGAACTTTACTTTTCGAGTCCATGTAAGATCAGAGTAAACAGTATGTTTTCCCCATTGTTTTAAATTTCTCTCTGTCACTTTTAAGTCAAATTTAATAATTGCCTTAATTAATACTTCTGAATCTACTTTGTAAATTTGTTTCTTTTTTCTTTCTTTCTTTTTTTTATGTTAACCATTTGTTTGTGTAGATGATGCATAGTGTTTTAGGTGGAGAATTCTGGTGTCAAATGGCCATAAGTCTATTCTTTCTCCAGGAAAATTCTTACATAGTTTCTCTTCTCATATTTCCTCTGATTGACTTTTTCTGCTCTACTTTTTTTAGTTCCAACTAAACTTACTATACTTTCTCCATGTATCTTCTGTGCTTTTTCCCTGTCATCTAGATTTTCAGGTCTTTCATATTGTGAAGCATTCTGGGTAGTGTCTTTTCATTTAATTTTTAATTCACTAGTCTCTTTTCAGTAGTGTCTAATATGTTGTTAAACATGACTGTTGCATTTTTACGTTTTGTATTTTTGCCAGTTTTAGACGTTTTTACTTCCTAATTACTATGACGTGTTTTTATGGTTTCTGGTTGCCTACAAAATATTCAAGGTTTTCTTTCATTTTTCAACGTGGCAGTAATAAATTTATAGTCTTTGACTGACTGTTGCATATCTGAAGTCTTCGTAAGTCTACCTGTTTTCTCCTGTTAACTTCTCTTGTGTTTTATATATTCTCTTATGAGCTAGTTATCATTTACTATATGCCATAAATCACATTTGAAAAATTATTTGTAAAAACAATAACATGACAAAGACACAGAATATCTTCCTCTGGGGAGAATTTCTGTTGCCAGGTTTGAGGGTTCCTGGGTAATCCCAAGTGAAGTACAGGGCTACAAATACAAACAGTTTATATTAGGCCTTGGGCTATGGCTTTTATACTCCTTTTCCTCTGGGCTCCAAAAACCACAGTTTTATATCTCAGCTCTTTCTCTGGATTCAACAAGTGTCCTTAGGGTAAAGTCAGCTAGCTTTGAGTGCCTCATTTGGCTTTTTACCTTCTCCAGATCTTGGCTTAGCAATTTCTTAATAGGTTTCCAGAAGATGTTTTACCTATTTTATTCAACATTTTTAGTTTTCTTCTTTAACAGCATATATTTGAATTACTTAGGCCTCTATTATCAGAAACGGAAGCCCTTACTGGTCTTTCAGAATTCTGTTTAGGTGGTACCTGAGGTTTTAAAAAAAGAAAATTCTTTTAAAGGCCCCAAACTTTCTTTAATTCAGCATTAAAAAGGGAGAATTATTGGGGCGCCTGGGTGGCGCAGTCGGTTAAGCGTCCGACTTCAGCCAGGTCACGATCTCGCGGTCCGTGAGTTCGAGCCCCGCGTCAGGCTCTGGGCTGATGGCTCGGAGCCTGGAGCCTGTTTCCGATTCTGTGTCTCCCTCTCTCTCTGCCCCTCCCCCGTTCATGCTCTGTCTCTCTGTCCCAAAAATAAAATAAAAAACGTTGAAAAAAAAAAAAAGGGAGAATTATTTCCGAGTATTGCTTGTCTCTGTGACCAAGGAGTTGTATTATGTGGCAATAACCAAGTGAGTAGTCTTATTTAAAAAAATAGGGTTAAAAAAAAAAAATAGGGTTATATACATGTGTATAAGTTAGTCAACATAAAATGATACTTCATTGGCAGTTGAGTTTAATACTTCTGTAATACTTCTAAGATAAAACTGATAACATTCTTATTAATTACTGTCTGTCTTTTTATGTACTTTTTAGATCATAGAATCATTAGGGATAGAAAATATTTTCTTATTATGGAGCATTTCTTTTTTATCCATTTGGATTATATAGATTAAATTACTCATTTATAACTGAAAATAATAACACTGACATTTTCAGTTTTACAAAAGTACTGTCAAAGATAGAAATTTACTCAGGAAATGCTGATGTAAATAATAACAGATTTACCTGTATTTAACTTAAAGATTTTTGTTCAGATTTTTAAATAAATTAAACATTTTGTGAAGCATTGCAGTTGTAGCATCGGTTATAATATTAGAACTTGACAGATTAAACTTGACAGATTAATATTTTATTTAACATTTGAATTGTGTAAATTCATATAAACTGGTTTTTGTGTGTATGTGTTACCTTATCTGCTAGAATTCATTCTTGAACTAATTAAATCTTTTTGGCAGTTTCCAATTTCAAGAATTCCATGCATGTTCACAGACATCATTTTCTGTACTATAAAGCATTTGTTTCTTGATTTGCTGAGTTGAAGCATTCAATTTAAGTCATTAGCTAAACAGAAGTCCTCAGTTTATGCTAATATTGTTTTGTCATAATGTCAATCAGCAAGTGTTGCAGAGTGACACAATGGCAGTGAATTTCATTGTCATTAATCTGAGAAAGCTTTGGGCTTTCCTTGGCAAAGAGCAGAGGTGAGCTGTGTCAAGGTTAGGAGGGAGGTATAAATTTTGCTAAGCTTGGTGGTTAGTCCTACTTTTCTTTGTGATGTCTTTAAGTGCTATTTAATGATAACCCTACTATTATAGGTAGAAATGGAAGCTACTTTGTATTTAAAGATAGGGAAGTTGAGGCTAAAGAGTTTAAGGAACTTCTTCAAGGTGTCACAGCTTGTTAGGGCAAAGTCTTGACTAGGGGCCAAGTCTCCATTGCAACATACTTTCTCTTGTTTCAGATGCCAGTGTTTTAAACAGGAAGAGGCACATTATGTGTATTATGTTTGCATCTTTCTGACAGAGGTACTGGAGGAGCCATGTGTCCTCTATTGCCATGGGATATTATGTAAAGCCCTAACCTGGGAGTCAGAAGGCCAAGATTGTAGTTTGTTCTACATGATACACTAATTGGTTTTTGGAAGATCACCAAATTGATTGATTCAATGGAGATTACTTGTACTGGCAGTCAATAGAGACACTAGAGAACTGTATTGACAAAATGTCTGATAATAGACTTTAACACATTAGAAAGGGGATTCTAAGATAAATATATGTCATGTGCAGATCATGTCTATCTTTCATTTGTTTGTTAATTCTCAGGGTTTTCTGTTCTTTCAGCTTTAGCAAACATTTCAATATTCCAGGAAAGCTTGTCTCCCTTGATGATGTATTTGCCATATTCTCACTAATCTCCTTCTAAATCATATATATTCACTCTGTTAGAATTGGTAGCATTATTTATACACTGTTAAAGTCACAGTGAGTACAGTACATAGCGCAATATCTTGGCCCTGTGGTGACGGTGAGTGGCATAGATAAGAATATAACGTGAAAGGGTCCAAAACCCTGATTGGAAAGTGTCTTTTTGTATAAAAATTTACTATAATGAATATGTGGTAGTATGGATGCTTAGCTAATGTCACACAGGTAAGAATAATTTTAACAAGATCTTTCTTACCATGGCAAAGAAGCTACAGTAATTCCTTGCAAGTACTACCTGTCTCTATTTAATAACAGTAGTATCAAGGTAAATTGGATAATAGGCACTATCAAAATTAATTTGTGGTACCAAGTACATGTGTACATACATTTGTGTAAGGAAAGAGAAGGGTCCCAACTGGTTGATTTTGTGGGGTCTTTTTTTAATTGATGGAGAGCTGGATTGTGGTTTTACATGAGACTTAGCTCTGTGGGCTAACCTCCTTTTTCCCTATTCAGAGCCTTATGACTAGGGATCTGAAGTGATCCTGATTTATTCTACTCTTGGGATGGAGAATATTTTGCAAAATCAAAATTTGCCAGTCTCTTGATGGTTTCCTAAGTAGTGTCATTGCTGACATTCAGATAAACATTTTGTTGCAAGGAGCATTCTGCAGCATGGATCTTGATATGATCAACTTTTAGTTCAAATGTAGATTCTCACTGTCCTGTTTTATGTTCTCTTGATAAGTTGAACCCTGAGAAATAAAACTTGCTCAGAGTGATTATCTCCATGTTGGCTTTACAAAGTCAAGAGTTGGCTTCCTGCAAACTACTTTGAAGACTAGCTAAGACTCAATGCCTAAGGGAGTGAGTTGTGGTCAGCTTATGGCTCGGACCCTACCAGGGTACTAGGGGAGGAGTTGGCACTTTCCCGCCTGCTGATACAGCCAGTCCTACTGCTAGCTGCCCGGGTCACACAGCTGCAACTGCAAGACTTAAACACAGCCCTCTAATCAGGGTGGGCGAGAGGGTGGTGCTGATGCCCAGTCATGAATCCTGACCTGGCAGCATCGAGCTGTGGTCAAGGTTTTGTGTTGAGGCTCCTGATGATATTACAGGAAGGGTAGTGCTTCCCTAATCATGCAGCTTAAAATCTCCTCGGCCCCATTCTTCATAGTCTCTCTCTCACATTCCAATGTCCAGCCCTGCCTTAATGCAGTACGGCCATACAGTGTGATAGAGCCACAGGGAACTTGCACACCTACCTAAGCACCCTGACTCTGGGCTTTTCCTCAGTAAACACTGTTTGGGCAGGCCTGGTGTATGTCCTGCTTGCACAACAAACCAGAACTAGAACTTTAGTTTTGAAGTTAGTAATAGCTTCTTATAATAAGGAATGATGGTACTCTTATGAAATATTTTATACTGTAGGAACCTTGTCTGCTGAAGGCGGGAGAAAGAAATCCAGTAGCCTCTGATGGTTCGCGATTTCTCTGCCCTTAACCCCATATTAGGTTTAGTATAGTTGCGGAACATAGCACTTACCATGTATTTGGATACTATAACATTTATTTATTAAAATCTTTTCACATGTTTTGTACCCAGCTGTTAATTTGGCATTTTTTTTCACACATCCAACCCACCTAAAGAACAAATACCGAAAGTAAAGGAATTTCAACTAGTTTTAATGTCATTGTGGAAAAGTGTTAATTTTTAAATCAAAAGTGTTTAAAAATATTTTTATTTTTGCCTTCATATTTTTGAATTAGAGATTTTCCACACTAGGGTAAAGCATACTTACTGTAATTAAAGTTGGTATGCTTGCTTTATTTTTTATAGGAATTTAATGTTTAGAAGTGATAATATAGAACAATATTCATCTTTAAGAATTGATCCCTATACATCTCTAAATTAGGTAATGTAACTTGATACAATTTAATAATTAGAATTTTAACCAATCTGTTTCTTTACAACAATCTTGTTTGCTAAAGTTCTTATTCATTGTGTTTTTTAAGTCTTTTTCTGGAGTATGCCATATGGAGAAATGGAAAGTTTAATTTTATATATAAACAGGGATGTCTAAGTCTATTTTTTTTTTTAATATCTCTGTATTCTTGTTAACAGAAATCCACAGAAGCCAGATATCTCCTCCATGTTTTAATGGAATTACTGCCATAGTAAAGCACTGACACTGTTGAATAATGATATTTTAAAAGTTTATTCTAAGCTGTCTGTATATAAGTACTGGAGGTTTTGTTTTATTAGCGGTTTTGTCATATGGGTATAAAGATTTAGATATGGATGGGGGAGGAAGGAGAGGCAGAAAATGGAGAGAGGGAATTAGCTTGCTGCTGTTCTAGGAACACCTTTTAGTGTTAGCATACTCTAATTTTAAATAGCTAAGTTTGCCTCAACAAGTATTTGAAATAAACACTAATAAAAAAAAACATCTATTTTAATATGCATTACTAATATTTGTCCCATCTTAATGTTAGGTCTTCAAACATGAACTAGCCTACTTACTCACAGGAATTCTTGGAGCAGCAATAGATTATTGGATCTTCCTTGGTCTGAAGAGGGGTAAAAATGTGATGCGACACATGTCTGATGACTTAGGAAGTTATGTTTCCCTTTCATGTGATGGTGAGTGTTCTGGGTTGTTTTTCTTAGACCTATTATGTGATTTTCCTTTAGGCAGTCTGTAATCTTTAACATACATTCATATTTAAAATTTCTTTAAAATAGTTACACACACACAGGCATGCATAACATAGAAACAGTATAAAGAAGGTAAAAATTATTCATCATGAATGTTCCCACGCAGGTAAACATTTAACTTTTTTATCTATTTCTAGTAATATCTAAGTATTTTTATACTCTTGAACTCATATATATCATTTTATACTCTTATTTTCCTCTAAATGTTACATGAGCCTTCACCCCCACCACATTATTTATCTTTCAAAATATTATTTTGATGACTTCACAAAAACGGAATATTAGATGGTAATATAGAAAATAGTACCTGGAAATATTTATTTATATGCAATATTATTAATATTTTCCTTAATCATATAATTAAAAATTATGAGTAAACTACCCTATGCAAGTAAATATTTGACCAAATTTTTTTAATTTCAAAAAATTTTTTTATTAACTAGACAAATTTAAATCAGTTTATTGTCTTTTCATTGAAGAAGCGGATTAACTTTTTTATATATGGCGTTTCAGAATCTTACATGGTAAGAACAATTTTCAGTCCTTTTAATACTTATAATCATTGAAGTTGAGTAGAAAGCATTATCCTTCATCTTATATGTGCCATATGAACAGTTCCCAGGTCTCTTCCTTTGTAAATACTTAACAGTAGTAAAATGAAATTCACTGACTCAGAATACTTACTTTATAAAACCACTTGCATTAACTTGTTTATCTTATTAACTTAGTATCACTGTTTAAAACTTTTGCCCCGATGTACCTGTTGCTGTATAATTTTTCTTATTATAAAAAGCTGCTACTATTTCTTTTCAATTGAGTCTGGTGGTGTAGCAAATGAGCCCGGATGAAGCAAAAAGAAGTAATTCATATGTATAATTTTCTCACTCTTTATCCTCCCCCAATCATCCATTCTAGTTTTAAATTTTCCTCTAAAATAACTCATTTTCACATGCCCACTTTATGAACGGTTCTACCTAACTCTTGGTCTCCAGAGTGAGGGAGACTTCCAAAAGACCTGAGGGCACCATTCCTAAACTTCAAAGTCAGGTTAGGAAACTATGAATCTTGTCATTTCTTTCTTTCTCACTTGTATCCTAACTTCCTAAAATGAATGTATTTTAAAACAAGTGAGTTTTTGTGGCCCTCAAATATAAAAGATAATTTTTTATATACTGCAAAAATTTTAGACTGCCAAGTATTCTTTTTTGTTATACATGTGTTTCAGTACATCTAGGTTTTATGTAAAAGAAAAAGTTCTTGAATATGCTTTAATATCACTTTAATACCTTGAAGAAAGATTCTAGAATAGGAATCCAGGACTAAAACTGGAGTTCAGGATTTATTCGATGATGCCCTCTGCAAACGGAGGTCTCTTTTTTTTTTATACTACTGAACTTAGAAGATTTTTATCTCAAGCATTTTATCTTCTTCTTTTCCTTTTTCTTTGAGCTGAGGGGTGATTACTGTTACTTTTGTGGAGTAGCTAGCCTTTGTTGTTTGACTTTTTAACATTCCTTAGCTCAAATTCAATATTCCTCTAAAATCCTTTCTTATTTATTTCACTCCATTCCTACTGGGTAGTTCTTTTGTTGCTGTCGTTGATGTTCTTGTTGTTTTAGAAATAGTAAATTTCTGTCATTATTTGCTAGCATGAGAACTGAACATTTAGCTAAAAGGATTCCCCTGCTTGTATTCCATAATGAAACTTCTTTGAGTTGGGGGACCCAGGACAGGATTTGCAGTGGCTTTAGAGGCCATCAGTATAGTTAAATGTCTTGTTTCCAGTATGTGTTGGTTACCTTGAAGGTAATACAATTTGTCTCATAGTTTAGCCAAATGCAGAAAATATGAGCCTGTACTAATAGGGTTTCATTATATGTTCTAAGTCAGGTTCGATGCTCTCTTCACTCATATGCTGATTTGCACTGTACTTTAAAGCAAGGTATTGTTATCCACTGCTATTTCCTCCTTTCGCATGACAAGTTTAAACCAAACAAGTTTGAGCCTATGACTGACTTAAGCTAAAGCTAGATGTTAATGTTACCATTACGATCTTTTTGACACACTGAGCGATTACTTTGCTTCCCCCTGATATGTTTGATCACTAGTATTTAAAACTCTAGTTGAGATTTAAACTATATCCATGTTTGAAAAGTAGGCTTAACCCTTTTTTTTTTTTAAACTCTTCTCAAAACACACATAATTGGTCCTTTGGGCTTCTAATTCAGCTACAGGTGGGCAGTTTTAAAAAAGACATTTCTAAAATGATTCAAATTAATATCTTCCTAAATTTTTGTTGTTAGTATGACTTGATTTTTTACTATTGTCAAGAGGCAGAAATCAAGTGAACAGTTTAAGAGAACAGTAAGTAGCTTTTCTATAGTTAATATACAAAATTAAAGTGTTTATTATGGACTTTCATAGCATAATAACTTTTATCCCTACAAGTGGACCAGGTGTTTTAATAATGTCCTTTTTGTCAGTATGTCAGTATTTTGATGAAGAATGATTTCTTTATCTCTGGATACTCCCTTTTTTAAAATTTCTTTGCATTTTTCATCAGGTGCTTTTTGCTTTTCCTAAGTCACTAGTAACGATGTTATAGTTTGTTACATAACATTTAATTGAAGATAATGGTCCATCTTTCTCATGGCCAACTGTACATTTTTGTTTTTCTTAGTGCACAAATACAAATCATATTATGATGCTACTCAGATTCAAATCTATTAATTTCAGTTTAGTAAAACGGTTGTTCGTTTTTGTTCTGTAGAAGATTAAGGTAGAAGATATTTCAGTAGATAAGTAAAATCCTTCTTTCCTTCAGATCTCATGTCCGTTAACCCACATTGATGTCCTTCTCTTTTATTTCTAAACACTTTGAACAGAAAGTTTTCTTATATCCCTTTCTATATTTTAAGATCAGGTGATCTGAAATTATTTTTTTATGCTTATTGAAATTTCTAGTATATTGGCTTAAACCAGGGGTTGGCAAACTTTTTTTGTGTATGATATCACATAATAAGCATTGTTGGCTCTACAGGCTCATAGTCTATCCCAGCTCCTCAACTCTGCAGTTGTACGAAGAGCAGCCATACGCAGAACATAAATGGACATGGTGATGTTTCAATAAAACTTTATTTATAAAAATAGCAAGATATTGTTTCTTAAGTTCTAACTTAAACTTATTTTTTCTCCTGCTTTTAGTGGGAAGAAAACATGTCATCAAAATGTACTATAATGTTTTTTACATCTTTAGAGAAATTTAGTAAAACTCCCTTTACCCTTCGCAGACTACTTCATTATTTTTTCCTGATAAATAATGTTTCCAAACTCTTTTATTTTTTAATTCCTCTCCATTTTTCAGACCTCTTTCATAAACATGTTTTCATAATTTTATTGATTATCTCATCGGAATGTTTCTATTCACTTTATTTATTCAACATATTTTTATTGCTACTCTACTAAGCACCGAAATAAATACTGTGTCTAGTGAAGGGGTGGGTGACAAAACGTGGTGGCCCTTGATTTTTTGGAGTTTTTGGTGAGAGAAACAGACTATAATTAGATTAATGTAAATATATCGTTTAAAAATGCTGAGTGCTTCAAACAAGAAAAACTAGGTGTTGAGATGGGTGAACTTATGCTTCATATCAGGTAATCGTGTAAAACAGAACCTGAAGGAAAAGTAGGAGTTGGGCAGAGACAGGGAAACATGTTTCCATTAGAAGACACAACATTTACCAAAACTGAGATAGGAAGAAGCAGGGCCTGTTTGAAATCTTATGGTAGCTAGCTGATGGCAAGATGCAAGAAGAGTAGCCAGAATAAAGGCAAAGAAATTGTAAGAGAGTTTGCAGAGGAACTCCTAAGCCATGTTGATGAGTTAGAAGCTCTTTTAGGGGTGCCTGAGTCGCTCAGTCAGTTAAGCATCTGACTTTGGCTCAGGTCATGATCTCGTGTTTTGTGGGTTGGAGCCCCCAGTTGGGCTCTATGCTGACAGCTCAGAGCCTGGAGCCTACCTCAGATTCTGTGTCCGCCTCTCTCTCTCTGCCCCTCCCCTGCTTGCACTCTGTCTCTCTCTCTCTGAAAAATAAACAAACGTTTAAAAAAAAAAAAAGTTTTTTTTAACAAGGGAGTGGCATGACTTTTTAAAAAAGCCTATCAAATGCTCTTTCTGGGTGAATAACTTCAATTGGATCATCTCCTTTGAACAATACAGTGCAAGTTATTTCTACTTTGTTTTTGCCTCCGCTTAGAGGTGATATGTTAAGAGATCAGTTGGTTGTAATAAACACTGTGATGGTAGGCTTTTTTTAAATGTATAACTAGAGATTTAATATTCAAAAGAATTCTTCCAGAATAGAAAATTTTTGCAAATCATATATCAGATAAGGGGTTAATATTCAAAGTATATAAAGAGCTAACAAAACTTGAGAGCAGACAGTCTGTTAAAAATTGGGCAGAAGAACTAAATTTGTCCAAAGAGGAATCAAAATGCCTAACAGGCACATGAAAAGATGCTCAATAGCACTAATCATCAAGGAGGTACAAATCAAAATGACAGTGAGATACCACCTCACACCAGTTGGAATGGCTATCATCAAGAAGACAAGACAGTGGTTCACATGGATGTGTTAAAAAGGGAGCCTGTATACACTATTAATGGGAATGTAAAGTAGTCCGAATACTATGGAAAATAACATGGAAGTTCCTCAAAAAATTAAAAATTGATCCACCGTGCAATTCAGCAGTACCACTTCTGGGTACATACCCAGAGGAAATTAAAACAAGATTTTGATGAGGTTTATGCACACCCATGTTTGTCACAGCATTATTCACAATAGCCAAGATATGGAAAAACCCAAATGCCCATCGTTGGATGAATGGATACAAAAGATGTGGTATACATATACCATGGACTCTTATTCAGCCATGAGAAGGGAGGATATTCTTCTATTCACAACAACATGGATGGACCTTGAGCACGTTACACTAAATGAGAGAGACAAGTACTGTATGAAGTCACTTACATGTGGAATCTTAAAAAGTCAAACCTCCAAAAAACAAAAAGCAAACCCAGTAAAATTGATGTGACATACATTGGGTTCTGGAATCAAACGGTCAAGAAAGAGTTCTTGGGATGTCTTTGGTGCAAAAGCACAGCAACAGGAATCATGGGCAGAAAAAGCTACACTGGGATTGTGAGGAGTGACTGATGATACACTGTTAAGTTGGGAGGGGCTTAGGGATAGTGTAAGTCTCTAAGGAATTTGGAAGCAAGGTTTTTGGGACCTTGAGGGGCTAGCTGCTGTTTAAGAATAAGGTCATTTACTAATCTCTAGTAAAACCTTAGTCATGAGACTCTTCAGATGTGTATCAGGGGGCCATATGTTTGGAGGATAATTGCTAACCTATATCTTGGGATGGGGGGCAGGGGGGTTGGCAGGGAATAGAGATAAAGGAAGTTTTCAAAGGGATTTTTCGTATGTTAAAGAAAACTTACAGGATCCTGGAGGTTGGGCTAACATCATAATGTCAGGCTAAGGTTGCCTTTTGCATCTAGCAAAGTACTAACATTGAGGCATTTGAGTTCATGTAGGAAGGTCCCTCTGCCTGTCTTAAGTACTTGTCGGTGGGCTGCAAAGGAAATTTAATATTTTTTTCTTCTACGCTTCTTTTGCCTTTGTTTTCCATATCACAATGGTGGTTACTATAGGATGGGGAGTGAGGGGATAAAGTTGATTGTGTTTAAGGCTCCAAACTTGAAGTGAGTAGTAAATAAGCCATAGAAATCTATCTAATATACAATATGATGAACACAGATAATAATATTGTAGTATAATGATGTTATATAATAAATGCTACCTCAGTGGCAATCACGTTACAGTATATAAAAGTTTCAAAGTGACAGGCTGTACACCTTAAATTTATAAAATGTCATATGGCAAGTTGATTAAAATCTTTTGATGATCATTCTTACTGCTTGCACAGTTTCAGTATTTGCAGTGCAGTAGGTTGTAAGTAGTCAGTTGTAACAAAAGGTTGTAAATAACTCCTTTCTCATTTCCAGTTCTTATAATTGTATCTCAGTGGAAGCTATTTTGGAAAGGTTTATTTGAATTGAGCAGTCTCCTGTATGTGTGGGGTTAGGTGGATCTACTTAACATCTGACTGGAGCCCTTTGCCTATATGGCAGTGTGTGCCTCAGGGCAAGTTTAGGTCTTTAGGCAAGGCAGAATTACTAGGTTAGCCTGGACACTGTTTATATTTGGGCCTGGATCATTCTTTGTTGTTGGAGACTGTCCTATGAACTGTGAATTGTAGGGCTTTCAGTAGTAGCTGTGTCCTTTGGCCACTGAATGCCAGTAGCACTTCCCACACTAGTTAGGACAGCCAAACATTGCCAAATGTTCCCTGGAGAAATTCCCCACCCACTTAGTTCATTCTTTCTCCCTCTTCACCCTGCTGTGCCCCCCTCCTGCAGTCAAAATTCAGACAATCAAGAACTGCAGGAATACCAGCCCTGAGCCTTTAGTTATGGCATTTGAGCAGGATAGGACTCTTGTTGGGTGTCTGGAGTCTTTTCAGCCCAAAGGAACTCAACCCCTGTGTACAGAGGTCAAGTTTTATACTTCATATTGATATTTAGTTTGTCATTCTGTTCAATTTTTAAAATGCATTTTAACCTGTTATGTTTATTTTGCTGATTTTATTGACTTTTTCCAGAGTTTGTAGTAAAGGAGAACAGAATATGCCACCCCAAAATGTGCCACCTTGGCATGTGGGTTATTTTGAGCTAAAGACAGTTGAGGACCAACAGACTTGAGGAAGAGTTTTATCTCCCCCTTAACTGCCTAAAATAATTTAAGTAACTTTGTTCCCAGACTAGGCCTTCTATACAAAGAGTATGGGCTAGATGTGGTAAGCTGGGGCTAACTTGGCAGGGTCTGTTTGTTCTGATTCCTGTATGTGTCCCATTGTCTCTGCATAGTGTGACAGACATTTTGTTACCAAACATTTGCTTTTCCCAATTGCCTCAATTGCCAAGTGTCTTTGAACCTCTCCTGTCTGTGTGTGGCTCCTGCATGAAAGGAATTAAATTTGTTTCTCTTCTGTTAGTCTTATGTCAATTTAATTAAGACACCAGCCAAAAGAACCTAGAAGGGTGGAGGAAAAATTTTCCTCCCCTACAAGTGGCCACAGAGAGAGAGTAGTTTTAGTGTCTGGATGGTGGACATTCTGTGGCTGCTGCAGCTGAGAGATCCTGGGACCATTTTCAGAAAGCCACAGAAGGTAAGAATTCTTATCATGTCAGTTTCCCAGATCTCTGCCTGCAGCGTCCAGTGGAAGCAAGAATAGTGAGAGTCCTCTTTTTCCTTTTATAAATTTAGATTAGCAGGAGGAAATATTTGTGAAACTAGTTCCTTGCATATAGGGACTCTGGAAAAGGTGTGTAATTAGTGCTCTTGGTTTTGTTTAATTTTTTTTTTTTATTTAAGTAATCTCTGCATCCAACATGGGTCTTGAACTCATGATCTCAAGATCAAGAGTTGAATGCTCTTCCAGTTGACCAGCCAGGCACCCCAAGTTCTCTTGGTTTTTATTGGTCATTTTCCTCTCAAAGATGGTCACTGTTTTTCTTTGTCTCTCTGTTGTGTTGTCATAAGGAGGAAAATTGTAGGGTGTAACAAACACAAGCCCTATAAACCTGCTATTTGAGCCACTGACCTCACAGACTAGTGAGTTCACGGTTGTCTGACTTATCAAATTGGCGTTTGTTTAGACAAGCTTTGTTGTGCGTTAACATGCACATAAGGTGAAGGCTTTTGGAAGCCAAAGCTGCAAGATTGGTGGGCACGGGTCAAGCACTTAAAAGCTTTTAGAGTGCTCACTACCTAACTCAGTGACCCCATGTTAGGATAAGTTGGTCCTAGAATAGGTTAGATTGGCACTAGGTCACCCATCATCCTCAAGATAATTTCTGTGCAGTGAGGTTCTTTGATTTAAAATAACTCAAAATTTCCAACTGAGCAACATGTCCCTATTAAGTATTACTCTGGCTCTGAGAGCCCCGAGGCTCAGTTAGTGTACATATAAGAAAAACTGGATGAGGTTTTACTTTTCTCTCGTTCTGTATCTTGAGAACTTGGCTTTGTGACCAGTGAGAATATTTTCTATCCTCTCTGCCAGGTGCAAGGTGCACATACCAGCATGCATCTTGGTGGCCACTCAAATAGACTGGAGTTCTGAGACATGAAGTCATAAGCAGCACTCTCTTTCTCTGAGTGTGCAGTCTATGAGGGGAGTTTGTTATGAGAGGTCCCACTCAGTCTATAAGGGGTTTTAGCCATCTCAGCCTGTGTCATTTTGTCAGTGCTAGAAAAGTCCCATTCCAGTAGCGCCTGCCTGGTGTCATAGATTAGCATGTGTGTGACTGGAGATGTCTCACATTCTCCTTGGAAACCTGAGACAGTGTTATCATTATACCATTTTTACTGTAACAACTTTTGTAGACTCTTTGAGTGAACTTCTTGAATCATAGGGGCTGCCTCTTCTGTACCCACTTGAGGGGTGTCTCTTGTGTCCATGGTAAAAATTGATTCAGAGCATAGGAAGTTGCTTCCGGGTTTTTCCACAAAAAGGCTTATTAGTTTGAGTTGCTATTAAGATTAATACACAATCGTTCTTGTCAATGGCCAGACAGTAGATACTTTATAATACAAAAATATATAATTGGTTATATTTAAAAGGAAAAATTTTAGACGTCATCTTAAACAGTTGGTGCCTTTGGAATGACCAGATTTAAAAAGAGGACCTAAAGGGGGCACCTGGGTGACTCAGAAGGTTAAGCATCTGACTCATGGTTTTGGCTCAGGTCACGATCTCACAGTTTCGTGAGTTTGAGCCCTGCATCAGGCTCTGAGCTGACAGCGCGGAGCCTGCTTCAGATTCTCTCTCTCCCTCTTTCTCTCTCTGCCCCTCTCCCTCCCCCACTCTCACTGCCTCTGTCTCTCTCAAATAAAATAAAACTGAAAAAAGAGTTTAAAAAAAAGGACCCAAAGGAATATAATCAGTAGCCTTAGGGACTCCTTTACAAGGTTAAATAACAGAAATTAGAACAAAAATTATAGTACACATCCAGTGTAAATTCTCTGTCTTAAATTCCAGTCCCATCTCCTCAGCAAATTCCCTAACTCCCTGAATTCCCCTGCTTTCCCTAGAAAATTGCATATACACCCAGCTGCCTGTATACATTTTACTTTCTCTAAAAGATTTGCCTGGAGCTTTTCAGTTTGTACTTCAGACGCGAGTGTATAGGTTTCTAGTTTAAATGCTGAAGGCTGGGAAGTAAATTTAAACAGAAGCACCTGTGACAGGCAGTAGGCCTCACTTTACTATTTCCTACAGTTCCTCCTACTTCCCAGGGCTTTGTAATCAGGCCCTGCCAGCTTTGGGCCTTCCTATGCAGTGTCCCTAGAGGATATATCCTGGAACCCCCACTGCAAAGAATTCATGACCCATGAACAGGAGCAGATCTTTCACATTATAAAGCCCTCTTACCTCCACTTTCAGAAGACATACCAAATTTAGAGAGCAGAAACATTAATGGCCATTCACAACACTACTAACAGAGACCTTGATTAGCTGCAAAAGAGTGTTCTCCCCACCCATGGTGTCGCTGTAGTTAACTGACAAGCCAGATGGCTCCCTGAGGAAAAATCTGCCTCCCATAGGAAACTGGTGACCACAAAGTATCTCTTAGATCCTCCAACAGATGATCAGCTGAAGGCCTGAAGGCTGGTGTTTGGGATCTGATAGAAGCAATAGTAGAGGCTTTTTCCCCTAAGGTGAATTGGTCCAAGGTTGAATTGTACAGTCTGAAAGAAGGCCTTTGTGTTTTAAAATGCTTAATAGAAACTTTACAGAGGTATATTGCACTAAACCCTGAAGTTATAAATAAGGGAATCTTTTGGTTTCTATCTTCGTCGGAAATCCTTTCCATGATGCAAGTCTTTATCTTACAGATCTTTGCAAAACCAGAAATGAAGCCCTGGGAACAATTACCATCCCTCAAGTCTCCCTTATAAATCTGTGTAGATACTGTAAAAGATTGGGACATTGAAAATAGAATTGTCCCTCACTTAAAAAGAAGGCAAAATTTAGATAGTAATTACCCCACATCTCTGATAATAGGCAAATGTATCCCAAAAGCAGAATCTTGGAGAAAACTATGTATACTTTGTGCTTTTGTGATGTGAATTTTCTACCCCCAGATCCTATAAGACCTAAGAGCCATTCTTTGAAATGCAAACTTCAGGAAAAAGTTTTTTATCAAGAAGGAGGGAAAAAGGAGCTTGGTGGAAATAAAGCGGATAAAAAATCTTAAGTGTTATCTCCATAAATATTGAAAAGCTTTAGCCATCTGAGCAGGTGATTTAACTTACTTCAGCTGTCAAAACAAAATTTGGATCCAACTGCTTTTTTAAAAACCAGTAAGGTTTGCATTATCATACCCATCTCATGGCTAAAATTTTAAAACAACTATATTTTGTGTGGTAGATGTATTATTCTACCTCTGGATAGTGTTGCTAATATCAGTTTTTAAAAGAATTCTACTTAATTGGCTTAAAAACAAACAAGTGCTTATATGGATTAAGTAATCTTAAAATTCTGAGAAATACATAAGACCTAACACAAATGCCTTTTAGGTCCACATAATTTGGAAAAGCAGTTAGTATTAAAGCTAGTTTAAGTTCATTGGTTTAGTTACAATAGACATGTCTTTAAAATTATCAACACTGAATATAATGCAGACATACAACTTACTGTACCTGAGTTTATTAGTGAAATAAGTTCATGTTATCTCTGTTAAAAAATTTGTCAGCAAGAAAAATAGGTTGGGATGGCTGACTTTGTCTATCTCATGAGATTTTCATGGGTAATCCGAACATAATTGTTGGGAGCAAGTGATTTAGGTAGATATAAGTGAGATGAGAATTGTTAGGTGAATTTTTTCCACAGTAATTATGTTTTATGGTATGTGTACTTAAAAAGCTTTCCAAATCTCTTTGGTAACTTCTTAAATCCTTAGAGTTTTGTTTGTAAAGTCAAGTTACATTATAAAAATTAATTTCTTTTAAAAAAATGTCTTTTTTAATGTTTATTTTTGAGAAGGAGAAACCAAGCACAAGTGGGGGAGAGGCAGAGAGAGAGACAGAGACAGAGACACAGAATCTGAAGCAGACTATAGGCTCTGTGCGGACAGCTCAGAGCTGACAGCTCACAGCCCCTGATGTGGGGCTCAAACTCACAAACCGTGAGATCATGAGCTGAGCCGAAGTCAGATGCCCAACGGACTGAGCCACCCAGGTGCCCCCTTTTTTTTTTTAATTTTTTAAAGTCCATTTATTTTGAGAGAGAGCGTGCAGGCAGGGTAGGGATGAGAGAGGTGGGGAGAGAGAATCTCAAGCAGGCTCCACAGTGTCAGTGAAGATGTGGGCCTCGAACCCACAAACTGGGATATCATGACCTGAGCCGAAATCAAGAGTTGAATGCCACCCCAACACCCCAGTAGAAATTCATTTCTAAATAAGATGGAAATACTAGATCATTTCTAAATAAGATAAAATACTACAACACTAATTACCGTATAAAGTTTTATCCCCTTTTGGATTCACAGAGGAACTAAAGATATTTGGTGTGTTAGTAAACTTGTCTTTTGTCACTTTGGCAGATTTACTGTGAGGAACAATATATTTCTAGAAATTATTGAATGTGTTCAAAATTTCTTGGTAATGTTACAATTGTCTACTTCTTAGTTTTTACTAGAAATCAACATTTCTAAGGGTTAAGAATTTTATTTAATATATGTAATTAAGACTACTGGAAATAATAGGGGTGATAACTGCATGCAAGGAACAAGTTGAGTTTCTGACTAAGAGAAGGTATGAGGTATGGAGATGTGTTTTTGGTAAGAGAGAAACAAGTAATTTTTTCCTAATTGTTTCAGAATGGGAAGGAGAGAAAATTTTACCTTCAAGGTCAAGTTGGCTAAAGTTAAATGAATTTATTATAAGGGTTTTACAAAATAACCTTTGAGGTCGACAGTGTACTTACATTTAAGTACAACTGAAAGTATTCTTTCATCTGCTAAAAGGACAGAGTTTTCTTGGACCATCCGATTTTCTTTCAATAATGTGAAAGGTTTTTATTCACCTTTTAAATAATCTGCCTAGGAAACAACAATTCTGTGTATTATCAAAATAATTTCCTCTGTTGTCTTAACAAGTTTTTGATTACTTAAGAAAACAGAGTGTTCTCTATTGCCAAGGTGTTTTTTTTTGTTTGTTTTTTTTCTGGCTACTTGAATTTCTATATTTGAGTGCAAAATCTTTGTCACTTTGGTTAAGTTATCTCACAGTGGCTTATGATACTGTTTGACCAAACGTTCTAAAATCTTTTTTTTTTCTAATGTTTATTTTTGAGAGACAAAGAGAGACAAGAGCACAAACAGGGGAGGGGCAGAGAAAGAGGGAGACACAGAATCCGAAGCAGGCTCCAGGCTCTGAGCTGTCAGCACAGGGCCCAATGCAGGGCTTGAACTCACAGACCGCAGGATCGTGACCTAAGCCAAAGTCAGATGCCCAACCAAAGGAGTCACCCAGGCTCCCCTAAAATCTTTTGATACTCTGACAAACTTCTCAAAATCGAATTCTAAAGCCATTTGTGACTTCGAAGTAAATTTGTGATTTTGCAAAGGATCCCTGGAGTATTGCAAAAGATATGTTCTTTCTCCTTGTCAGATGTGCATTTCTGAACAAATTAGGTTTATTTGATAAGTCACATGGGAAACACTGTCAAATAAGAAGTAATACTTAAGCCTTCTTTATGTTGTTTTTCTATAGTTGTATGTAAGTGTTCCAAAAATAATATAAAATTCCCAGAAATGTGATATGTGCTGGTATAATGTTGTCACTTGTAATTCTAGTCTTTTTTTTTTTTTTTTTACCTTTTTAACATTCATTTATTTTTGAGAGAGAGCGCGCACGCACGAGCGGGGGAGGGGCAGAGAGAGAGAGAGAGGGAGACACAAATCTGAAGCAGGCTTCAGGCTCCGAGCTGTCAGCACAGAGCCTTGATGTGGGGCACGAACCCATGACCATGAGATCATGACCTGAGCCAAAGTCAGACACCCAACTGACTGAGCCACCCCGGCGCCCCATTCTAGTCTTTACCTTAAGATGTGTGCCAGAGAGATAACCAAATAACCAGGGCCATTTTTAAGTTTGTTATTTACAAAGAGTTACTGTTCTGCTCTGTTGCATTGTGAATATGTTTCATCCTCAGATTCATGGAAAGGACTCTGACAAATACTGTAGTATATTGTTTCTCATAATTTTAAGATCATACCATTTAATTGGGTAAGGATTTGCAGAACTCTGATGGAGAAACATCATTTCCTAAAACTGCAAACATAAGATCCTGATCAATAAGCATTAATTTTATGGGACTGAATGGACTAATGAGGATGACTATAATTTTTATAACTTTTTGTTTGAAACATTACTGTTTTTTAATGTTATGTTTTTCCACTTTTAAGGAAACTTTATAACAAACTGGTAAAGTATACCTTTGTAAGCAAAGACAAAACCTTAACCTTTTCTCCCTACCTGATCTCTCTGGAACTCAGAAACTTCTTAGTATTCTTATTTTCATGGCAGTACAGTTATTTGCATAAGTTCAATAAGAATCGGTTCTCCTTGTAACAAGACACAATTGGATACATTGGTTATGTTGCCAAAGTTTTGGCTGGAATGTCATATTTGAGAATGTGCATAGAATCACATTATGACCAGACAGCTTTAAGGAACTAAAGCGGACTTCATGGAGCCATTAAATCCCTTTGGAAAAACAGCCTGGTACCTTGCTTTCAGGATTCCCAGCAGCCTTACCAGGTAAACAAGGTCATTTCCTAGCAGGCTCAGAAACCTTGGGATATTTTGGAGACCTCAAGAAAAGAAGAATTTATCCACGTCTATAGGTGTAGCAGGCAAAGTCTTATAGCAGGAACTTTGCTTGGCTTCCTAGCCTCAAGAGTCTTTTGAAAGTTCAATCAGAGTCATGCCTGGCTGGCTCAGTCAAAGGAACATGAACTCTTGATCTTGGGGTCATGAGTTCAAGCCTCATATTGGGTGTTAAGATTACTAAAAAAAAGAAAAGAAAATTAACTTTTTAAAAATCATAAAAAATAAAAGGTCAATCTGAGATTCCTTATGAAAAGTTCCAGCAGATTTAAAAGAGCCTGTATGGTCAATATCTATTCTTGCTGCACTTAGGTAAATAATCAGCCACGTTTACTAGACTTCATTTGCAAATGAATTTGTCTCATTGTGGTTATATTTGATAAAATGAGGGTGACTGTAGAAAGAAAAATTGTTTCCATAATACACTTTTATGGATATCAGATCCTGTTTCTGTTAATTGCCTTTGAGGTCCTGTTTTATACCTGTAAACTGGACTAGATGCTGAATTCTTCTAGTTCCCTCCGATATTTGGCTATAATTCTCCAAACTGGCATTTCTAAGTTTTTTTTCCCACCTTTCTGACTTGGAATTGTTGAGAACTGAAATATCCCTGTTCCTGAAGCTGTGCAAGCAAAAGCTGGATAGCTTGATATAAACTTTATAGAAATTACCACAGCAGCTCCTGCATGGATGGTCTTCATACCTAATGCTGTGTGGCCACTCAGAAAACTCACCAGAGACATTCACACTGCAAACGAGGAAAATCTGTCAGATTGCCACTGCCTTCACTTGTTCAGTCTGAAGGTGTTTTGAGCCAGACATCTAGAAATCTTGACTGGCTGCCTTCACAACTTAGAGATTTAGATTATAGTCTGTCCCAGCCATTAACTTTTGCTTCCATAAAAATAACCTTAGTAAATTCCAGATTGTACAATGTAGGCCTAACTTTGGGAGCACACCTGTATTACTACCTCCTGAAATGAGACACAACTCTTTTCATTGAACTGACCAGTTCTCAGGGCTAAGAGACTGGTTCAGTGAGATGGAGCAATCTATCAACTCAGCTTCTAGAATGCTAAATTTCTTGGGAAGTTTCAAAGGCTGGACTGAAGGGGAGGAAAAAAATGCCACCCGAGTATGTGTCACTTTGGCAGGTAGATTATTTTGCACTAAAGATAATCAAGTATCAAAAGACTCGAGGGGCGCCTAGGTGTCTCAGTTTGTTAATTATCTGGCTCTTGATTTCAGCTCAGGTCATGATCTTGCATTCACGGGTTCGAGCCCTGCATAGGACTTCACATTGACAGTGTGGAACCTGTTTGAGGTTCTCTCTCTTCCCCCCTCTTTCTGCCCCTCCCACACGTGCGCTCTCTCTCAAAATGGATAGAGGGTTTGGTCCTGAAAGAGAAATATCAGCAGAGGTAACTATAAAGAGTACAAGCTAGGTGTGGTGAGCTAGGGCAAGTTTAGCAAAGCCTATTTGTTCAGATTCCTCTCTGTGTCCCACTGTCTCTGTATAGCATGTCAAATATTTGTTTACCAAACATTTGCTTTTCCCATCTTCTGTAAATTGTCTTCCTTCCCTGTGACCCCCACCTCCATTCTCCTTAACTAGGATGGCATGTAAACCTTAATTACCTTTGAACCTCTCATGTATATGAGGCTCCCATATGAAAGGAATTAAATTTGTTTTCTCTATGTTAATCTTTCTTATGTCAATTTAATTAATAGACCCTCCAAAAGAACTTAGAAGGGTAAAGAAAAAAAGTTTTCTCCCCTACAGGAGTGAATCTGCCATATTGTATAATATCACAACTTTTTTGTCCTGTTTTAATTTTAGCTCTTTTAGCATCTTGTTGATTGGTCTTGTTTATTCTTTATATTCCATTCTGTTACTTATACAGAAAGTATCAATGGAGAATTCATAATATTGAATAGATTATTTTATGTGGCAAATAGTCCTTTATTACTTTCAGTTCTTGTGTATATTTAGGCATTTCCATGTTACTGGAAAACTTGAGGTTTTTGGAAGAAAAGATTTGAGGCTCTTGGTGTTTCATTTTGGTTTTGTCATTTAAAATTATAGCCCCCTCCCCTACTTCCTATATAGTAGATGGGTACAGACTTCTAAGGATGTCCTCATACATTCTCTTGTCTTACATTTCCTTTCCTTTACATTTACTCCTCCTCTGCAGTTATAGGATTCATGGATGTTGTCAGGGGAAAGGGCCTAATTTCTTTCTTCCTGTCATCTCAAATTAAATAATATATGTGTCCATTAAAAAACCAAGTACTGGTTCGCCAAAGACAACCCTATTGTGTGAAGATATCTTTACATTAGTTGGAAAATATAGTGATAAAATCCTATACCTATCTATTCATATGTCATCTCTCTGTTCATGTGTGTGTGTATCTAATTTCAAAACTTTTATTTAAAATAATAAAAATTAATGAGTGTTTCAAATGTGAGAACATGCACCATAAAAAAATACAATTTCTAATTTCTTGAAAGACAAGTATCATCTTAGGAGTATCGTTTGTTTTTTGTGCTTTAAAATCTTACTGGTGTAGGAGTCATCATTTCAATGAATGACACCCATGCAGAAATACTCTGTAGAAAGAAGTTTTATAGGGTGTAGCAGTAACTATTTTTATTTCTCTTGCTTTGTACAGACTTTTCTTCACAGGAATTAGAGATTTTCATTTGTTCCTTTTCCTCCTCCTGGCTTCAAATGTTTGTTGCAGAGGCAGTCTTTAAAAAGTTGTGTTCACAGAGTTCCATCAGCATTTCTTCTGAGCCACTCTCTCTCCAAAAAATGGTAAGCACCAGTCTGTTCTAGTTCTTCTAATTGCCAAAAGATGACTTCATAAATTCAACTTTAAAATGTTTTTGTTATTTCTAATAATTTGGCAGAGATTATTAACTCTAAATCTTACAAATTTATATAAATCTATATAACCTTTCAATTCTGTGTAAGAGTGGGTATTTTCTACCTTGAAAATGAAGTGATTAGTGAATAGAAATTTTAATTACGTATTTGAGAGTAATTAAGGATTGATAACAGAAAAATAATACAAAAATCTTTGTTTCCTTGCCATAGCACATAAAATAATAATTTCGGAAAGATGTAGATCCAAAAAAATTTTATGTAATATTTAATGATACTTAAAAAGCAAAATGTGTCATTGATGCCACAAGTTATTCCTCTTTATCATATATATATATATATATATATATATATGTGTGTGTGTGTGTGTGTGTGTGTATATACACACACACACACACACACACACACACACACACACACACATAAGCTGCGTTTGATTCAAGGTTTTCCAGTTTTATCTTGTCTGTCTTTAAGATCTACTGTCTTCGGTTTCTTCAACAAATGAGAAACATGCTTGTTTATTGATCAAATTGGGCAAATACTGTTTTGCAGCAATCCTTGTCTTCAATGACTTTTACTCTTCTTATTCTACTTATTCCAGACTTGTTTCATGTCGAAGGAAGGCATTACCAAAGTGGAAATGACAAAATACTGGTTGTACATAAACCATAAATATTTAAAATATGCAAATGAACTATAACAAGTTGAACATTAGGCTAATCAGAAGAACTTTGCTAAATGAGCATCAAAAGTGAATTTGAAAAAATAGTTACTTTCAAGAAGATGTTTTTCTTTTTACGTATGTCATATTAATGACATGGAACTAGCAGCTTTCTTAATATCTTGGCATGTTCAAATGAGAAACGGTAGCAACCATAGTGATTAAAACAAGAAAATATAAATAATGGTAAAATGAATCAGATAATTTCTTTTTAATGCTTTTCCAGGTCTTTGTAGTTGAGAAAGCATTATAATATTATTTTGCAACAGGTATATTCCTATTTGCCAGCTTTGGGGAAAGCTGGTGTGCATGGGGCTGGAAAGATACAGATATTAAAGAAAATGGGACAGCGGCCTTGCCTTGAATCTCAGAGAGCCTTGTTAATGCTGAATGGTGCGAAACAGAAACAAGGGGAAGGGCTGCCAGAATTACCGTAAGTGATGGTCATGTATCAACCTTTTTTTTTTTTTTTTTTTTTAAATACAGCCCTTTTTTGGACACATTAAGTCTTAAACTTAATACTTACCTGTGATGTTGTCTGAATTATACTGAGTAGCACAAAACTCAGTTTGAGATGTATAAATAAATACATATGATCAACATTATTACTTTCTTTAATGCAGGGTATATGTTTTATATTAAGAGCAAGTGCTTCCCAAAAGAAATAAAACTGGTTTTCAAATTCTTTTACACCATTTTTGCCTGTGATTTAAATTACTATTTGTATATATAATATGATAAAGATAGGATTTCAGAATCTATAGTCATGTAGGATACTCTGAATTGTTAACAGTAGTTTTCCCCAAGTGAGATACCTCTTCTAAAAGTTTACTGTATAAAATTCAGAAAACCTTAAAATGTTTTTAGAAAGAATAGGATCAGAATATGAAAATAAGAATGGGGAACAAGGGCCTGCATTTGGATCTTAGCGCTTGGCTTTTTTTCTCTCTGCCAAATGTAGTTCACTTGGTCTCCTCCTCTACGTGACAGTCCACATTCATAAATTTTTCAGTGGGCAGTTGGGGGTACCACGTTATTAAAATAAGAATTAATGCATGAAAACTTATTTCTGTACATGTGAAATAAATATTGAAAAAAATAAGCAGTAAAAACGTGAATGAATAAGGGTGGGGGGGTTAAATGAACAGGGGGCTGGATTTTTGAAAGTACTCAGTATGTAATGTACACTGCCATACCTTGGTGAAAAACCAGCTTTCATTTTTTTTTTTTTTCTTTATTTTCAGAGAGCTGAACCTTGCTAAATGTTCCTCATCGTTAAAAAGATTGAAAAAGAAGTCAGAAGGAGAATTATCATGTTCCAAGGAGAATTGCCCCTCTTTAGTTACAAAGATGAATTTTCACAAAACTAATCTAAAAGGTATTCCAAGTATCTAATTTATGCTAGGAACTTCTCATGGTTGTAGTCAGTATTTGCAAGTTTTACACACTGGCCCTGATGAATACTTGAACTTGACTAGGTCCAGAAAATACCTTCTTAGCATATTATTTTTTTGAACTGTCATTTATGCAAAGAAAGTGATTGTTTAATACTCAGTATAATAGAATATTCCTCCCTTTCTTTTTTCCCCCTGCCTCTCCAGATATTAACTCATATTGAGCTCATTCCAAATTTGCCCGCCTTACTTTTCTATTCCACCTCAACCTGTGCAGCTTGGGATTAGACTCTTTTGATTTGAAAGTATAATTCAGTCTTCATCTCTCTCAGTCCTAGACATTTTGTGAACAAAGAATGGGGAGTAGTCTATGTTACATAGCTGTGTTAAGCATATGGACTCTTTTCTCCCAGGCATTGAGCCCAGACTATGAAATGTGTTTGGCTTTTGGTTCTGACTATACTGGAACCTAAGTACCTAAAGGATGGAGTTACAAGAATAGTGCTGTAATAATTCACTTCGGCACCTCTTTCACTTAGTGACCTCTTAACTAAAATATAAGACTCTTCCAAGAGTCTGTACCTGGCCAAAGAAAATTGCGCAGTCTCTTGATACAGAGCTGTATTGTGCTTTTAATACACAAATTTTCATTAGGACACCAATGTGAACAGTAACAGTGAAGCTCTTTTAATCCTTTGACATGAATAAAAGTTCATAATTGCATTTCATGTATTTAAAATAGCTGCCCATTTAGCTCAAAATGTGAAAAATGTATTAAAGGGGAACTCCAATATTAACTGCACAAACAGTGTCCTTTTTCTTTGTTTATTGTGTCAGAAAGTAAAATGAATATGAATGACTTTAAGCTGAACAGCAGAGGGAACTGGGAGGGAGGAAGAGAACTGAGAAATAATAGAGAAAAAAACTTCAAAAGCTTTTCAGTGCATGTAAAAGAGATGTTTTGGTAGAAGTTACAGAGATAATCTATAAAATTGAATACTAAAAATATGCTATTTAGTATCATATCAAGAAAGAGTTTGATCATTTCATTTGTTTTCTAGGCAGTCGCTTATTATAAGTTTTTTTAATTCAAGTTACATCAAATTATCACTACGTCTTACTAGTCTTGGTTACAACAGAGATGGATATGGACACTTTTAGCCAGCAGGCATTAATTGCATCCCTCCTAGAAAAAACTTTACCATTTCATTTGTCACTCTGTTTCAGCTTTAAATGGTACTAGGATTTTTTCTTTCGCGTGTGTGTGTGTGTGTGTGTGTGTGTGTGTGTGTGTGTTTATATTAAGATTCCCCCATTTCTCCTTCTCTGTGCTGCTGTAGCCAAGCCAGACAGCCTATTGAGAAGCAGCAAACCATCTGTTAATGGATTTGAAGTTCTGAATTATACTTGAGTGTGTAGAGGCACTCGTGCTTAGCCAGAAACATTCATTTGAATTAAGCTATAAATGCTGTATAAAAAAGAGCCATACATTTAACGTAGGTTCATGAATAAATTTAAGAGAGGGCAATTGCACTCTAAACTTTTATTGCTGCAAAACCCAGTATTTTTGGTGTTCTCTGATCATTTGGAGCTTTTATAGCGGGATTGAAGCTTTAAACCTTGAACTAGGGGGAGACAATGCCTGTATTAAACCTTTTGCAGTAGAATTTCATTGCTGAATTGCTGATAGAACAGAAGCTCTATGGATTGGTGGGTATCCCTCCCCCTTCTTTTTCTTAATGCGAGAAATGTTTAAACCAGTCAAAAGGAAAACTCAATAAATAATTTTCTGGCATGTGGCCAGATCTCCTAGTTCATGCCCTTTGATTATTTTCTTTAGTTTATATCTTGTCTTCTCTGGAATAATCTATTAATTTTTTATGGCAGGAGAAACAGCCCTCCATAGAGCTTGCATAAATAACCAAGTGGAGAAATTGATTCTTCTTCTCTCTTTGCCAGGAATAGACATCAATGTTAAAGGTAAGTTTTCCATTTTTGTGGTCTGATCCAGTGTCTTAATATTTGTGGTATTAAATGGTTTTATGTCAACATTAAGAAAAATCATTTAAGTTTCTTTACCTAACATATCTTTAAAATATTACCAGTTACAAAACCAAGAAATTAGTGATTAATAGTGCAGAAACATTTTTTGTCCATATTTTGATAAGATCTCAAAATCCATATTTTAAAACTGTTTTATTTTCTTACAGTTAGAAATATGACTGTGTGTTAGACATTTTTATCAAAGCATGCTATTTCTATATGAAGCATCTAGAAAGTCACACTGATAAAGGAAGCAGAATATCAGTACTTCACTACCAAAAGTCCTACTTTTGCTGTTCTAAAACTTGCCTTGATTTCTAATTTAGACAATGCTGGCTGGACGCCTTTGCATGAAGCCTGTAACTATGGCAACACAGTGTGTGTCCAGGAAATTTTGCAACGTTGTCCAGAGGTAGATCTGCTCACTCAAGTGGACGGGGTGACTCCTTTGCATGATGCACTGTCAAACGGACATGTAGAAATTGGCAAGCTGCTACTACAGCATGGGGGTGAGTGCATTTATGCTAAACGGGTTTTGATAAATTATCCAGTTTTTTGATGAATCCCTTAAAGGTAGACAGCATTTTATGTTTAAGATCTGTAAGGAAAGATGCCTTTATTTCATATTAGTGAAAAAGATAAAAAATCTAGAACATAAGCACCTTTTATTTAATAGGGGTGCATTTTCATAATCCATACATATTTATTTATTTTTATTAATTATAAAGCCTATTAGGTTTGTATATGAGGGTGTATTTTCAATTGAATGTGTTGATTTTAAATATTAATCCTTTTACTTAAATTGTGTAATGTCTTTGTGAACCAGCCATTTCTGAAAGCTTATTAATAAAAGAATGTAAATGTTCCATTGTGATTACTTGGATTTTTCATTCTTGTTTCATTTCTTGTATGTAGCTGCTAACGCGATTAATCTTTTTTTTAATCTTTTTTTTAATGAGTCATTTCTTTACAGACTATAAAAAAAGATAACCTAGAATATCTTTTCTTCATTCATATTTTGCAGTCACTTAAGTTACAGTAGGAAGCTTTTTTTCAAATGATGTAACTGTTGTGCAGGGGTTTTGTGATGGAGATAACTTGAGCTTAATACTCATCTGCTTTTTCTAATTTTTGATTTCTGCATTTCAGATAGCACCTCCAACCCCCTCTTAAGTGAAGTTCTTCTTATATCTGAACTGAATAGTATACACTGTAGGTTAAATTTCACAGATAACTGATTTGTGTTTTACAAGAGAAACAAAGGAAAAGTGATGACTAGCTTGTAATGCAGAAATAAAAATTTGTGTTAAATTTCCTGTGACTTTTATTTGTGCTAACTTTAAAATTATTTTCTCTTATAATTAAAGCTGTTTCATTTTGCATGAAAGTAAAAAGCATGTTTTCTTTAGGTGTCTTTCACCCCCTTCCCTCCCCCCCCCCCCCCCCCCCCAATATATACCCATAAGTGAATGGTTGTATAGTTTGGTAGCTTAAGCAATTTGGTTATTTATAGTCTTCTCCTGCCCCCTAAAGGCCTTAGTGTGTCTGTTTTAGTGACACCATTTCATAATCAATATGTGTTTCAGTTCTTCCACTTTTTTTTACTATTACATGTTTACTAAACTATAATGTTCTGTCTCCTAAGTGCTTTATTTTTCTACTCAATCACGTATGTGACATTCGAAGCCAGTATTTGGCCTTGCTTCAAATGATCTAAGTGATGGTAGAGCCATTATTGTATTAAGTCCAGCTCTTTGGAAGAGAATGGGATTATACTGACCGAAGTGAATTTTTCCATGGCTCTTGGTGAAGAATAGTAAATGTATGAGTTTATTGTCATAAGAGAGGAAATCTACTTGTAGGTGAATTTACTACAGCCCTTTGACAGTCACACTTGCACTTACCTTTCCCGTAGTCATATTCTGACTTTGGATCTGTCAGATGGTTTAACACCATCATTATAGTAACTACATTAACTCTTCATTATGAGTTACCCAGTGTTGAGAGAAGTAATTTCAAGAGTTTACTTACATCTCTAAAGCCTTTGTTTACTTTTGGCATCTTGGGTCTATAATTTTCTTGTATTTTTTTTTTTTAAGAGGGAATCATTTGGTGCAGTTTTTTGAAATAAAACATAATGACGAGACCTAATTTTGATATAGAATTCTCTTTTTTCCATGAAATCAATCACATATTCTCATTGGCTGATCTTTTATATTAAATACATTTTATATCTAGACCACTACATGTGTTTCATCAGTTTCATCATTAGGAATTTTGGCAGCTTTAATCTATTCTCTGACAACATATTCTTCTGTTGTATGTAAGATCTTCTGATCATGTCTTCTAGTACTAAAACCTTTCTATCCCTTATAAAATTTTTATGGCAGAACGCATAAATAATTATAGGACTTGACAGAGGGGGGGTACAGAGTACTCAGTGCTATGTAACCAAATACGGAGTCATTTTTCTTTTGCCCTTCCCATATTATCCTTTACTTCCCAGGGGATAAACTCTTGAGTGCTTGCTAAGTAGATATGGATAGGTTTAGCTAGGACCGAAAGATGAAATCTGATTTTGACCCAGAGAAGTTAACATGTAGTTTTTTGTGAATCAGTTTTTGTACTAAAAATTGAACATAAGCAGGAATAAGTGAAAAGTGTGATCTGTGGCTATGCAAGGTTTTGTAGTCTTTAATGCAGTCACCTATTAGCCATGGAAGGGGACAATACTTTTTTTTCTTGGTAAAATTACAATACCTTTAAGACTCTTACACAAAATTGAAGATGAATGTATTTTGTTAATATCTTCTGGGAACACTGAAATTTTTAGGTGAAGATGACAATTGATGAAGTTTTACATGCTTCTTTTAAATTTGTAGTTAAATCTATTGTTTATTGAACTAAGGCTTCTGTTTTTAGGCAAACCTAATTAGGCATTGCCGGAAAGTCTGAGTTTTTTTAATGTACCTTTATTAAGCATTCAGTTCATATAGCCAGTTAATTTTGTCAACATGAATTAGGACAAATTTGGATTGTAAACAGAGACCTGGATGCTTTGAAAAAATAGAGAAAACAACTGTTAAGCTGCCAAAATAAAAATGTTTTAACATTGTATGTTTTCTTTTTCCCAGGCCCGGTGCTTTTACAGCAGAGGAACTCTAAGGGAGAATTGCCCCTGGATTATGTGCTATCATCTCAAATCAAGGAGGAACTATTTGCCATTACAAAAATAGAAGATACAGTGGAGAACTTTCATGCACAAACAGAGAAACATTTTTACCACCAGCAACTTGAATTTGGTTCATTTTTACTTAGTAGGATGTTGCTAAATTTTTGTTCAATTTTTGATTTATCTTCGGAGTTCCTTTTAGCTTTCAAAGGGTTAACTCATCTAAATGAGCTGCTTGTGGCTTGTAAGAATTATAAGGAAGCCACCAGTGCTCACACCGACTGGTTATTGGATCTTTATGCTAGAAATATAAAGACATTGCAGACGCTCCCAAATATTCTTAAGGAACTGCCTGAGAATGTAAAAGTGTGCCCCGGAGTGCACACTGAGGCCTTATTGGTGACACTGGAAATGATGTGTCGTTCAGTCACAGAGTTTTCGTGATGATGCCAAAAACAATGAGTCCACTTTCCAAACGTAGTTAGCTTGCTTTGTCATTTCTCATGGATGTCATAGTTTATTAACAAATAATAATTTTATTTATTTATTGACAGAATTTGCAGCTTTGCTGAATTTCAAAAGCACTTAATGAGCTGCTGCAAAACTCTAAATGTAAGCCCCTGACTTTTTCCATGTTGTAGAATTTGACTCAGAAGTAAAGAGTTTCATTTGGTGTGTGCTGTTTTCATTAATCTTTATTATTTCTTGTTCTGAAAATATTTATTTATATTGTACATGTAAAACATTTTAATTTAAATATTTTTTCAAATCAAAATGTAACATCCTCTGTTCGAGGGATTTGAGGTTTAGAATCATGACAAGGATATTCATGCATATGTGTACCTATAAGCATGTAGCTACCTGTTTTCTTCTCTGTAGGCTGTTGAGCTAAAATTACTCAGTTTAGTTTTGTTGTAAAATAAACGTTTCTAAAATTTACAATAATAATACTCTCTTGGTTTTTAAATGCAGTGAATGTGCCAAGTTTGACAGTTTAATCCCTTGATCTACCTTATTTTAGCAGTTCATGTACAGTTTATTTCTACTCCATGTAATCACTATTCTGTAAGTGAAAACATATTGCTACGTACTAAGTTTTACCAAATATCAAGATTATAAGTGGTAACTAAGTAATAGATTTGAGATTATCTAAAATCTTAATGTGTAGTATGAATTTATGTTTCAATTTGCAGTTTTTTTTCTAACAGCAATTTATGGTAAGACTGAAAGAAAGGGTGTGGATAATAACCACTTTTGAAATTGGAGTTGCTTTACTTGTGGGAATAAGTTACACTGTGGTACAGCTGAAAAAGAAACGTTAAAACTTCCATTTAGCTTTTTTTTTGTAACTAAAGTGATGATCTCACAGCAATTAATCTACTAAAGAAGCAAACTTTAGTTTTATCTCGGAAATCTTTTAATAAGATGCAAATTCTGAGTGTTTTATTACTGGGTTTATAATCTAAACTGAAAACTGCTACATTTCAGCTGCTATATCAGCTCTGAATAAAAATCAAGGTTTTTTTTTCTATATTTTTAAATCAGTAATTTTTTACACATACTGTAAGAAATATTAGTTGTTTCTAGTTAGCCTTCAGATGTGAAATAAAAGCCTCATTAATATTTACTTAATCTGCCAGAGTATCAGAGAAAACATGACGCAGCAGAGACTGAGGAACATTAAAATACTCAGAAAGATCTAGTAAAATGTTTCCCAACATGATGAATAAGGACATTTTTATTCCAGAGAATAGCCACTTTACTTCAGTTGTGAAGGCATTCTGGAATAATTGCTTGGTCAACTAATATAAACTTAAATACATAGTTTAGAGATCTAACAAGCATAGTTACAAATCCCTATTTAATATCTTATTAGCTAAATTACAAGGCAAGTTCCTTTCTGAGCTTTTGTTTTCTTACCTATCAAATGGAAATAACACCAGGTATTATCTCTGTCATGATAGAATTGTTAGCCTATCACCTTATATGGCTCTTAATAAATGTTGCTTCTTGTCTAACTCTTACCTTCTCTTTTTAGCTACAATGAATCACTTAAGATAGTAATTGCTTAAATAGGTGATAATTCTAAGTTAATAAAATAATCAGTGCTATGAGTTAGGGTTTTGCACGGCTAAGAAAAAGTAGTTTTCTAAATTAAATGATCTTAAGAAATATCATTTAGTTGCAGTGAGAAGTAATTTTTCATAACCGTCTATCTGCCCGCTTTTGCAAGTCATGATAATGTGAAATATTAAACACTAAACTGCTATTGAGGTCTCTGCCTTTAATCAGGTATCATTGTAGTTTTGCACTGACTCAGAAGTACAACTTGGCAAACAGATTACTATGTTCTTTGTCCTAGTTAACAATATCAATATATGTATATGAATTTGAACAAATGTATGTGAATTCAAGCCTTCAATGAGAAACTTGATTTCTAATATTCCTTATGTTTTATTTTAGAAAACAATAATTGCTTCAGATTGATCTTAGAGGTAGATGAAATAGAAATATTAATAAATAAAATTCATAGTCTTTTCGAGTCCTGGCTTTTAGTTGTAAATGTTTCAGAGTTCCAACAGCTGAAGGCAAGGCTGAGTTATGCTATTCTTTCTCATACATTGCTAGATTTAATATCGTAGTTCACTAGATTTGTTTTTAAAAAATCCTATCAAGGCCCTCATTACAAGTGTAAATAAATCCTGGAATAAGATTTCTGAGCTGTTAAGATGCACCCTTCCCCATATGTAATCCCTACAAATATTTGGAATATAAAGGTTTTAGAATGTTTACTGGTAGCTTCTTAGGAAGGGTCTCTTTGAAGTTAACATTTTCTAGCTTGTTAGTTATTAATTTCCCTATGCAGAATAAAGTGGTCCACGTTTATACATTTTCTGTCATTTCCTTAACTCCAAGATGACCAGAAAAGCATTTATCCTTATATAAATCAAATGTGAAATTAATCAGTGTTTTTGTCTCTTGAACACCTACTATATTCCAGGTGGTGTGCTTAACAGGGCTGACTACAATAAAAGGAAAAAAGCTTACAGTCTAGGAAGGTAAACTAGATTGAAATATTGTTACTTTTATTGTCTTCTATATAGGCTGTTGAAAAGCTTTTCAGTTTGTGTGTTTCTAAACTGTGTAGTATATTAGATCTGAAAGTTTAATCCTTTGATCATTAGGATTTTAGCAATTCTGTTTTAGAGTGAGTATAATGTGGGGGGTGTGCTTTTGCAATCTTAGGGAATTAATACGCATTCCCAGGTAAACACAAATGCATTAATGCTAGGATACTTTATATAAACACCAGGAAATGTTTGCCATTGCTGTCTATGCTATTACAGAAAGTTAAATGAATACCTTCTCATGAAAACCCTATTGCTGGAATGTGTAATCCATATGCCTTTACACACCTTTCCAGTTAAGTTATGAACTTGATGAGAGCCTGTCACTGTTGCTCCTGAAGCAGTAAGAAAGGGTCATCTTTGAGTGACATGAGGCTCTCTTTCCCTCAGGCATTTATCACGCAGCTTCCACGCCAATCTCACCTCCTGCTGACGTGGAGCTTGCAAAATTCTGAATGATAATTGTTTTTATAACAAATGTGGATTGAGTTAGAAAGGTTGGGGGATGGCATTATTGGAATTAAGCTGTGCCTGGTGTTGTCAAAGTGTAGACATCAGTTCCATGGAAACATTGAATACTTAACTCTTTCTTGTAAATCAAATCATGTTATCAAAAAATTAACCTTTTGGGTTGAAATGAATTGTGGTGGGAGGATATTCTCTGGCAATTATTTGCTCTGATTCAGAATTAGAAATTATTAGACTAAATTAATTGGAAAAGGTTGTGGGATTGTTTCTGCTTGGTTCCAAAGCATGTATTTTCCAACTATTGCAAATTTTACTAAAAGAAGACCTTTTTCAGATGAAACAAACAAAAGATTTTTACCATCATGGATCACTAGATTTTTTAAAAAGTTTCTCGTTTTCAGTAAGTGCTAGTCTTTGAATCATGCTTTCCAGTTCATGAAAGCCTCAAGCAACAAACGCCCATAAACATCTTTGTTTCTTGAGACCCATGAATTTATGTGAATTGTTAAGAAGGGGGGGAAGACATACTAAATTAATTGAGAATAGAGGCTTCTTAATGTTTCCCAATCACAAATCCAAATGATTAGCTTTTTATCACAGAGGAGTCTGCTGTTTGGGAGTACTTTTGTGTTATAAGCAAAATTATAATCTGATATATAGATATTTTCCAATATTTTGTATGTTTGAATTAATTACTATAGGCCTTTTTTTTTTAAGTGTAAGTGTATAGTTTTTGTTATAAATTCACTTACACTCTGTGTTTAAAAAAAAAACAAAAACATAACTCGTAGGACTAGATATACGTGATTTTTTTTATAATGTTGTCTTTGTACTGTTGAATATATATTTTTTTTCTTGTTTAAAACAGAAATAGAGCGAACATATCTGGGTTTTTAAACTGCTTTCCTGAAATAAGATCCAGTAGTATTAAATTGGCAAGGTAACCACTAATCATTTATTATAAAACCAGTACTCCTAATAAGTATATGATATAATTTATAGATCTATATAGTGTGTGTGTGTGTGTGTGTGTGTGTGTGTGTGTGTGTGTGTGTAGCTTATAACATGTAACATTGCTCTTAGTATAGACCAAAAAATAAAAGTTGCTTATTCAAGCATTTACAATTAGCTGTCTCCAATTACAACTGACACAAACATTTCCTCCAATTTTTTATCATGGTCTCCAAATCTTGTTAGGATATGAAACCCAGATTTGGTAAATACAATCTCCTTTCTTTCAAAAGCATCTGAATTGGAGCAAATGAACATTTATGCATAATGGGTGTTAAACATTAATAGAGAATGGCTAACTGCTTTGGAACATAGGATTTAGTTCTACTGAAGAATGTGGTTTTTTGTTTTGTTTTGTTTTGTTTTTGTTGTTGTTGTTTTAATGTAGTTAGGAATTCCAGCAGGTAAATTGCACTGAACAGAAAATCTGGAATCCAGCTTTGAATTTACATCTATTATACTATCATTTATCTTAATAGTAGATGAACTGAAATTTCCAATGATTCTCCATTTTTTTCTGTCCTCAAAATGAAATAGTCCGGTTGAAAAAATCATTAATCTTCAAGTGGTGACAGATAAAAAGGACTTAGTTTGTTGTCAGTACTTCTCAACTTAAAGGTTAGGTCAGCAATGGCTTATGTCATGACACTGATAAATTTTTCTAATGACCAGAATAGTTTGATTTATAATAGTTTTTTGTTTTTGTTTTAAGGAATATGTATCTTTGCTATCTGACTCCCTCCTAAAGATGCATTTCTCTATTTTGCGTTCTTTCTTTTTTTACAACATAGAGGTGAGATGACAGAGCAATAAGTAATACTCAGTAAAATTAAAATAAGCATTTTAAGAGCTTTTCGTGAATTTTTAAAAGCATAATTGTAAAGATGAAAACTGGGCAAAGGGCTAAGGGGAAAATGGTCAGGAGTCTTTGTGGTTTAAAAGACTCAAGAGGGTAAAGATTTCTGTTGACTGAGAAGTTAATGAAAATATAAAATAGACAAAAAGCAAATAGGCAGATTTCCTAATCTCAGGAATAAACTAACCTATCTTTGAAATTTTTGAATAATGTTCATTAACCAAAGGGTCAAGATAATTGTTTTGTTTGAGGGTCTTTTACTCCATTAAAAATAAAGGAGGATCAAAATCCCTGGTTTACTGGTATTATCAGAAATAGGCTATCTTGACTAGCAATATTCAGGCCTTTCCTCAAGGTTAGGCCAATCTAGTTTCTTTCCCCATGACTTCAGTTCCTTTACTCTTCCTTGCACAATACTTGTAAGTTCATAGTCATGTTATTGGAGGAAATGGGCTTAAGGAGAGGTTGAAAGCCATTTACAAAAAAAATGGTTAGACTGGTTTTCTCTCAATGCCATTTTTCTTGACTAATTTTAGTTCTTTTTTAAAAATAGGATGTAATTAAAAATTAAATGTAATTAAAAATTAAGTAAAATTACGTAGGGGAATATATTATAAGCAAATATGTTGCTAATAGTGGTTGTATTTGTGATAGAATTTCGAATATTTTCTTCACTTCTCCAAGTTTCTTTGTAACATGATTCATATTTATAATGCCAGTAACTCATTTATTTTTTAAAGTAATGCTCCTGATGTAAGAATCAAGTCTTGAAATTTTTCTAAAGCTCTTAATCAAAATGGCATCTACTGGATTTTTAAAATATAAAGTATATCTGTGATGCCTGGGGGCTCAATTGGTTGAGCATCCCACTCTTTTTTTTTTTTTTTTTTTTTTTTAAATTTTTTTTTTAAATTTTTTTATTTTTGGGACAGAGAGAGGCAGAGCATGAACGGGAGAGGGGCAGAGAGAGAGGGAGACACAGAATCGGAAACAGGCTCCAGGCTCCGAGCCATCAGCCCAGAGCCTGACGCGGGGCTCGAACTCACGGACCGCGAGATCATGACCTGGCTGAAGTCGGACGCTTAACCGACTGCACCACCCAGGCGCCCCAAGCATCCCACTCTTGATTTTGGCTCAGGTCACGATCTCACGGTTCACGAGATCAAGCCCCACATGGGGCTCTGTGCTGTCAGCATGGAGCCTGCTTGGGATTTTCTCTCTCCTTCTCCTTACCCCTTCCCTGCTTGTACACACACCTAAAAATAAATAAACATTTAAAAAATAAAATATAAAGTACGTTTCTAAAACATGCCATTTTTCTTCAGTGAAGGATATAATTAAATACAGTACCATCTAATGTAGATCTCAAAAAAATATATGTGGACTGTATGCCTCACCCCACCTTTGATTGTGAATCATTTTACTCATTATTTTACTCATCATTTTACTGATAAATGCTGCTTCAGTCTTCTATTCTAAGCCTCTTCCAAGTAGCGTTTAGGGTGGGGCCATTAGGAAGATTCTTAAATTGTTAAAGATTAAACTTCTTCATGTAGAAACCTTGTGGAGTCATAACATAGCTTCACTATGAGCCTTTTCTGATTTTAGAAGTATTCATGGAACCTGAAGAATTACTTTTCTGATTTTTTTTTTGTTGTTATTGTTTTTTTCAGATTCAACACCAAAAAAAGCAGGGAGAAACTAAGACTGAATCAAGGCTGTAGCTTAAATGCATTTGAAGGGAGTTTACTACTGTGTTACTGGGCATTTTTTTTCTTGTATCATCCCAGACTTGGAAAAAACTCACTTTTTACTATAGATTTTATTCTATACAACATTAATGCAGATACAAGCAGCCAGTGTCTACTGAGAGAATTCTTACCCTCTTCTCCAGAGCATATTATTTTGCACCTCTTCTGTGAAGGCTAGGAGAATGATTGCTTGTAAGGTACTATTTTAATAGTACAATTCAAAATAGAATATTTTAACAATTACTTTATATGAATTCTGTGGATACCATAATGCAGTGGTGAATATTCCAGTAATTGTTTTTGGAGGGAGATTTCTCACCTGCTTGTCCGGTTTGTCACAGTCACGGGAAGTCATGCGTTATCAAGTACTTCTGTGTTCTCCATATTAGCTTCTAGTGCCACAAGAGGGGTGTGTACCTGCTGCCCCACCCCACAAGAGTTAGTGTGCCTGACTCTTGGCTATCATGTGCCAGATGTTTTGTGCTAACCCCCCCAAAAAGGTTTTCTCTGTTAAATCTGAAAATGCATTTTTTTTTATCCTACAGGGAAATTGTTAAAGTAGTGTTCAGTAACTTCAAATGAATAAAATGGACCGTCACATTGATCTATTTTAAAACTACTTTTTCAAACATATGAAGTATTTGACTTTTCCCAGTGGGTTCCCATGTACTTCAAAGACCCTGCTGTAGTTTGCTAGTTCTCTGTGTTAATAGAATCTTCCATGTAAGAGTTCCAGATCAAAGGCAAGGAGTAAGTATACCATTGTGTAAGATTGGGTCAGAACTTGGGTCAGTTACCTATCGTGTTACACAACAGAGTCAACAAAAGCACAAACATTATCCCTCTCTGTATGATAGAAAATAGACACATAAGTCTTTATCAATTTTTTCTGAGAGTTTATAAGTTCTTGACACCAATAAGTTGTTTTCTGTGATTTCAGTATTACAGGTTACACAGATTTTGTCTTGTAACAAAATTTTGCTGTACAAAGGAGGAATGTTTTGTGCGAATGATGTAGAGTTTAGTTGTAAGGTTTCCAGTTCTCTGAATGGCTTTATTAAAAGATCTCTGAACTTGGGACACACATGGGTATTTCCCCTCTCTCAGCCCTCTTCTGTAGTCCAGCTGCCTCAGTAATTACTCTTGACTGTTGTCTCAGGTGGGTCTCCTGTGATCAAGAGACACTTAAGCATGGTTGGGGCCAGGTGTGCACCTTTCTCTATGCTGTGAGCCTTCCCCTAAACTTGTTGCCATTTGAATTTTAGCAAAATAAAATGTCTCAAGTTGACTCATGCCTTTGTGAAGCTTGTCTTTGATAATAAGTGGAACTGAGTCTATATTATCATCTTGGCACAACAGCAGCAACCGGCCAGCTCTTGGAATCTCTCGTGCTTTCCTCCTAAGAAAATAAGAGGTGGTTTGCAGGTTCCTTCATTGACTCAGGTTGGTCACTCCTTTTCTCTCTTGAAGGAACACTGAAGAATCTCCAGCAGGGAAGAATTATGTTGCATTTTTACTTTTGCTACAAACTGAGAAAACTTTGGCACGGCTCCTTACCTATTTCTGTTCTCCTTAATACAAATAAAACATTCATCTTAATATACTAATGCTGTTAATTGACTAGAGCAGAAGAGCAGTGCCATCAGATACTTTTTTAAAAACGGAGTTTCACGATTGTTCAGTAACATTTGGAGATAAAAAACTGTCTACAGAAATACTGCTTGTGCATTTGAAGGACCACTTCTATGCTATTAATTTAAAATGCAAAGAAAGAAGATCTTGGTAAATTGAAATCATTAGAGACCACTTACATATTTGATTATTGCACTTTTTCGATTCCAAGCACAAATCCCCTTGGAAATGGGGGTATATAATCATTAACTTCCAGCAAACCATTCACAGTGGTGTTAGTTTCTGCAGCAAGTGACCACTTTGGACAATGTTTGGTTGTTTTTTGTTTTTGTTTTTGTTTTTGCATAGTATTCTTACATAACAAGAGATTGTGTTTGGTGTTTAATCTCAAAGATTCAGCTGAAATAACTATTACAATGTGACTGCCACTGTACAAATGTAGAAACTGAGTCAGAAGAGATAACATTTTCTCTCCAAAAAAAAGAATGGTTTATGTTTTTTCTTTCAGTGAGTTACATCAGTCATCCTGGGAAAGAGAATTATAATTGAAAAGAATGACACTATTGTAAGTATTCATTACGTTTTTTATGTAGTTTTAATTCATACTTGACTGAGCAATTAGAAAAGTCTGGTTCCAGATACTCTAATCAAACAAGTGAATTGGCATCTGTACATATACACATACTCACACATGACATTTAAAGCCCCAGAATTTAAATAAGCATCACTTTAATAATATCTGAAGCTCTTGCAAGAAATAGAATGGTGGCTGTCTTTACTCTCTTACATAAAACTTCTGCATAAGACTAGTTAATACAAAATTAGACCACTTACAGCATTACAGACATTTGGATATTAAAATGGAAAAATAAGTTCCCATGGTCCCTGGGTAAGAGAGTTTACTACTAAATTTTTTTCATTTTTAAATATAGAATAAAATTCTATAAAAGATACTTTCCAGAAACCTGTCAATTAAATTTTGTTCTTACCTACTTTAGCTCCAGATTTGATTTTAATATACTGTCATTGGTTGGATCATTGCTTGTGACAGGGCAAATCATATAATTAGGTACTTAATAAATGTATCACAAAGCAGAGTTGCTTAAAAAAAATCTTTTATTTTTTAATTTTTTAATGTTTATTTTTGAGAGAGAGAGACAGAGCACAAGCCATGGGAGGGGCGAATCTGAAGCAGGCTTCAGGCTCTGAGCTGTCAGTACAGAGCCCAACGTGGGGCTTGAACTCATCAGCTGCAAGATCATGACCTGAGCTCCAGTCAGGCACTTAACTGACTGAGCCACCCAGGTGCCCCCTGCCCCCCACCAAAAAAAAATCTTTTGGGGCGCCTGGCTGGCTCAATTGGTGGAACATGAGACTCTTTGATCTCAGGATTGTGAGTTTTCAGAGCCCCAGTTTGGGTGTAGGGATTACTTAAAAATAAAATCTTTAAAAAAATTTTTCAACTCAGATTATCCTAGTGTATTCTTTGGTTCAAATGTAATTTGTAATCCCTATAGCATCTGTCAATTTGAGTCTGTGGAACAATACCAAAATGAACAAGTATTACATTCTTTTTATAAATGAAAAAGAAATTTAATATGCTTTTCTTAGGAATTACCACAATTATTGGCAATAATACTTTCCCATGTGAATGACCTTTAGTGAGTTTACTCACTAAAAGATACTGAGGAAGGTATTAATAGTTGACAAGATTACTGTCTTTAGCAGTCTAACACCTATTTGGAGTGACATTTAATCTCTTAAAGATATCTTGAAATATTTACATGGAAAATCTTTAAAAACTAAAGTTAAACAGCTTTCAGAAGGCAAAACTGTACCTATGTGAGAAGGGGAAAGAAATAGTTCAACTTTTATTAGACACAGTTTCTTCTTTTCAGCCTGTGAATGTAGTACTTTTGAAAGCAATGAAGATCCCTCTGAATATCATTTCATGCCTCAAGATAGTTCTTCCTCTTCTATCAACTTCATTCCATGCTCAATCCTTTAAAGGCATTGAGTTTCATACAACAATAGGGTTTTGGCGAAGGTCCTGTGTGTCCACACCAAACCAAGTTCCTCTAAGTGAAGTGTCATTTGTAAGAATATGCAAACAATCCTCCAGCATTCCTCTCTCTACCACCACCACAGAAAAAAAAAAAAAAAAAAAGAGTACAGATTATACTTAGAAAAGAGGTTTTTTTATTTAATGCAGTGAATGTGTAGTTAACATTACCATTAAACTTAACATCTGAAAGTTGGTAGAATGAAACAAAAATTGAGCATCTGTTAATGGTTACTATGCACTAGGTACATCTGAAGTTGTACTATATCAGGCTTGTAGACATTTGAGTAGACACTGTCAGCACACAACATAAATTTCGCATAAGGTATAATCAAAAGGTATTTTGAACAAATTAGCCCATCCATAAACTTTCTGTAGTAGCATCAGCTTCATGGAATATTATGTCTAAGTAACAAACAGTGATGGTGTGCAGATATAATAAGCATGTCATTATAAACATGGTGAGCTAAATAGAGCATATTGAGGTCAAAGCCTTTCTGTAGAAAGGGAATTTAATTGACATTCTCTTTCAAGCATAGTGTATAAACAGATCAAAATAGTTATATCATAAGAAATAGTATTTAACAACATAGCTTTAAAATAAAAATACTTTAAAAATTAGCTTTGATGAGATTATTTTTTTAAAGAATCTTCCTTTAGAGTGAAATATATATATATTTCTGACTTTTCTACATTTTTCCATCACCCCCACCTTCACCCTATCCCAGTTATTAATAAAGTAGTGCAAAAACATTTTCTATAGCATTTTCACCCAAACTTAATCCTGTACCCGGTCAGGGAAGTAAAACATTCTCACCAAATTATTTCTCTCTCCAGAGGTATACTCCCTTGATTTATCAGGGAGTTAGGTACAAAAACTACCATAAATCTTGGGAATGCAATTTTTAAGTATAGATTCTATGGTAAGTATTGAAACATTTTTGTAAAGACAAACTCCCCCCCCCCACCCCATAAGCAGTTGTATCTTTTTTTTTTCTTTTTTTTACAAAATAGGTTTCATGCATTCATATTAACAAGAATAGTTTTTCTATAAATGAATATAATGAAACACTAGCATATCACTTAGCACACTGCATTCTCCTTTACATTAAAATTCACACTAATAACAAAAATTATACTATGCATTAAAGCATTTCAGTAATTTAATGAGAAAGCAGATACTTTGTGAGAACAGTTGAATAGTAAATATTTTTAGATGCACAGAGACACCAAAAGCAATACGGATTTAGTTTGCTAGTATTTGTGACAACTGAACTGGTTTGCTAACCCACTAACTTGATATAAATTAAAGTAGTGATAGTATAAAAATTCAGATAGGCAATCATTTATAAACCTGGCAGTATTTACGTGTAGTCCTGTAGAGATTTTAAGGTTTTAGATGGAATGATAGAAGGTTTGGAAGTTTTCTTTGCAGAGTATGCAGGATTATCTTGACAGAGTGACTCTACCTTCACTCATTAGCTTAAAATGAGCTGAGTCATATCTTTATAATTTGCACAGGAATGAATGTCAGGATCTGAAGTAGAACTACTATGTTAAATTGAAATGCATCTGTTCTATTATTCAGATTTTGGGATCTCCCTTCTCTTTTGAAATGTATAAAACATAGAAAACTGTAATGGATTACTTAGCAGATAAAAAATAGTCACATTAAAAAAAAAACTTTAAAATCAAATTGACATTTACATTTTATGTAGATTTAATAGAGCACAGCTGAGCATTTAATGTGATATTCTAGTTCTTCCACTTGTAATTAGAGAAGTGTATATCTCCCAGCGTTACCATTCTTATATTTGTTGTTTCAGTGTGTTGTATTATTATCCACAGCCACCAACGCTTTCACACAGCAACAGCTAAACCTTTATCAAATTGAGTCTGTACAATGGAAGTATATTTTCAAAGACATATGCCTTTGTACACTATTTACAAATTCTCTCGATCATGATAAAAAGACAAAATAAATAAAAAGCAGGAAGAAAGGAAATGCTGCTGAGGCTGAAGGCTTTTTCTTTTATCTTCCCAAACAGATGCTGGTCTCCTCAGTGCTGGGAGCTGACTAGCCAAGATTGTTTTTCTTCCTTTTACATGGGCTATGAGAAGGATCTGGTTTCAGTTCTTGGTATTGCACCTGTTTAAACAGAGTTCAGAGAAAGACTGGTCAGGTGGTCATTTTCTGGCAAAGGAAGGAAAAGCAAAGGAATGAGAGACTGTGTTTGGAGTCAGGGGTGGGAAGAGTGCTCACCCTGGAAGCTGTATGAGATCTGCAGCTGGGATGCAGAAAACAATAGAGTGATACAGCAAGAATCAGAAGGGAAATCCTGCCAGAAATTACATGAGAGCCCTGATGTGAACTTTGGTTAATAGGCTGGGTCTTCACTGTCCGTAACACAAAGCAAAACCATCTTTATCTGTTTTGAAAGACTGGATAACGGTTCTTTGCAATTTGTTTGTTTAATACAGGCTTAATCTCCCTCCAGCCCACTCTCCTGTCTGACACCAAATCAAAAACTCAACTGAAACAAAAGAAAAAAGGTATTGCTGCCAGTAGCTTTAAGATTTCGATTAAAAACATTTTTCATTCATTCTGAAAATAGTTGATGATTAATGGGCATTAGTTAAACTCAAAGAATTTTAAAGGACTGAGATGTGCCCCAGTCTTCAAACACCAGTTTTTCTCCCTGGCCCCACCCCCCCACTAGTCTCCAAAACACGCAGTTTTAAAACTCAATCCCTGCAGATTATGCAAAGAAAGGTTTTTCACATGTCCTTTGGCACTTCTGCTTTCATCATCTATACTCCCATTTCCTCCCTTCAGGTAATGGCGACTTCCCTTCACAAACTCCAGCTGAACCTTCCTTGGAGGAAAATTGCCCCTAAGAGCCCGGGTAGGTTTTTGATGTAACTCTCTCTCTCCTTTCTCCACTCCCCATTCTTTATAAAATTCTTCTTGGACAACACCCCAAGTGGGCTACTTTCCTGAAAGGCAAAATCTGCTACAGGCCTTTTTCACTTTAATTGGTTCTTCTAAAACCTTTGAAATTAAAAGAATTAAAAGTTAAAACCCAAAGCCATACAACATTAAATAGTAGTAATAGTAGTGAAACCTACATACCACTTGTACATCTGAAGGGACTCTGGAAAGGAAGTCAAGTAGTTCATTGTTATCGATTGCATATGGACTCCGCAGCTTTTTTGTAAATTTATTGATACCTGAGAAAGTGATAGATCAAAGATGATTGAAATCTCCAGTTAGGAATTAATCATGTTTATTTTTTATATGTCGCAGTGACTTAAAGATCTGGATTAAGGTGCTCTTCAGTCTTGACTGAATGAAGCAGTAAACCCTGTTTTCTTCTTCCCTCCCTCTCCTGTTTCTTTCTCTCCTTTCCTTTGTCCCCTTCCTCCCTCCATCCCCACTCAATGGCTGCTCTGGTTTTCTCTTTGTACTTTAATGGCTTCTTCCCCCCACAGGAAAGACTTTTTATCTGGAAAACAAAAGGCAGTTGGCAGCACCTTGCACTGCTGCATTTTGCTTCACCACTCAGTCTCACGTGACTAGAAGCCCTGTTTTAGTGTTCCATTTACTATGAAACTTGTCTCCTTACATTGTTTTCAAGGCAAAAAGTCTGATTTACTGGTTTTCCCTTTTTCAAAAGATAAACCTTACTGGGTTGTTTTTTTTTTTTTTTTTTTGCGGGGGGGCGGGGGTAGCAGGGAGGGTGTTAATATGCAAACTAAATGTTTAGAAGATACTTGTCCGTGTGGGGCTTTTTTTCCCTCAAAATGACCTGAAATGAGAGTTTACCACCAGCTTTTTAAAAAAATGAACCTCTTTTAAAGATGGTGATGCAAGAAGATCCTAAACTCTCCTCCCACACATTAGGTGCTGAGAGAAGGCTTATGTCAACGCAGGTAGGAGAGGCTGGGACACAAATCTCGTCATAAACCTTACCTCCAGCATGGCAACCCATAGTCAGGAACGAACTAAAAATCTGTAGCTTCTCCCTGAGGACTGAAAGGTTTGAACCCCACATCAGACACGCCAGGCTTTTAAGACATGCACCTAAGAGAAGACTCTCCAAAACATCTGGCTTTGAAAAACAATGGGGCTTATGTCAAGGCTACAGTGCTCTGAGAAATGGCTCTTAAAGGGCTTGCGTGCTTGAAGTCACCCCCGCGCCCAATATGGAAGCAGGTCATTGAGGGGTGCCTGGACTTTGTATGGGAGAGGCTCATTTGCTGGTCTTGGAGCATCAACTCGAGAGACAGGCACACATTCAAAGGACAGCTGGAGTGCTCTGAGGGCCAACAACAGGGGGTGCCATCTTTGTCCTTTCCCTTTGCCACACTCCAGAGTGTCAGTACCTCCCTAAGGGAAGCTTTGACACATGTATAGTGCCCCAGTTTTATGTCTGGTTTTACTTCTAGGAGGTGGCTCAATATGGTGACGTAGGATGATCTTGAACTCACCTCCTCCCATGAACACACCAAATCTACAGCTACATATGGAACAGTTCCCTCCGAAAAAGACCTGAAAACTAGTTGAGCAACTTCTTCACATCAGGCAACAAGGAAAAGGCCAAAGTGAAGTGGGTAGCAGAGGCTGAGACACGGTCTCTACCCCAGCAAGGCAACCCACAATCACAATGTAACTCACAAACCCGGAGCATCTCTCTGAGGACCAGCAGGTGATACCTTGTGTCAGGCACCCTAACTTTTAATTCCTGCACCCAACAGATGAGCCCCCAACACATCTGGCTTAGAAAACCATGAGCCCTAAAGAGCTGTAGTGAAATGAGAAATGGCTCAAAGAGCTAGTGTGCAGACTCTCTTGCCCCAGGGTGCAGCACAGAAGCAGCCATTAGAAATGCACCCAGACTTTAAGAAATGAAGATCTTTCCTATAATCTTAAAGCTTCAGCTGGAGGGGCAGGGACCTGCTGGGACACTCTTCTGCTTGTGGGTGACATATTTGCACTCTCTGTCTGCCTTGTAAAGCTGGCGGGTGCCATCTTCACACTCTCCCTCTGCCACGCTTCAGAGCACCAGCATTTCCTGGACGGGAGTTTTTGCACACATCTGGTGCCTTTGCTCTTGTGGCTGCCAGCAAGGGGACACCCCTTGATTGCTGGGCTCAGTAGGCCAGTATTGCTTCCATTCCTGAGTTGCACGGGACTCTAACAATCAGACCATCCTTGGCAGACGACCATCCCCAGGACACTGTACACATAGCAAAGGGAAAGATCCTCCCAGTTGCTCAGAGAAAGAAGCCTATTTGCAAGCTTTGGCCTTCTGGGCCACCTTCTGCTCCGGCACACTTAGAATAATGTGTGGGAGAGTTCTCAGGGAACAGAGTCCAGTGGATACGGTCTTTGCACTCTCTGCCTCACTAGAGCGCATAAATATCTCCCTAGGAAGGTGCTTCTATCCTTGTTTGACACCCTTGATTTTTTTGTAGCTGCTTTTGGTGGATAAGGTGCTACTTGTGTTTCTGGGTCCCACACATTTCTGTAGTCCCAGGCTACAACACACGTAGTCTGTGAAAGAGAACTATTTGTCCTGGAGCTGCAGGCCTACATGACAAGCTTTCAGTTTGGCATACATCTACAAGCTTAGAGACGTGCTCTGAGGAAGTGAGTACAGCAGTGTGTCATCTTTGTGCTGTCCCTCCACCTCCCTACAGCTCCCTGGCATCTCCTAGAAAGGAGTTCACACACTTACCTGGAGCCCCAATTTTAGTCACTGTCTCCCAGGGGATATTCTCTAGATAACCTTGTTCTAGTGGCTAGAGGGGCTTATGTGCAATCCTATAGAAATTATAGATATATATTTGCATTCTTTATTTATATTTACATAAATTTATAAATATACATAAATTTTTATGTGTGTGTGTGTGTGTATATATACACATATGTGTATATGTGTGGGTTAGCATGAGGGTTAAAAGACATATATATATATATGTGTGTGTGTGTGTGTGTGTGTGTGTGTATATTTAAATTGCATTCTTTAACAGCTGCTGCCCGAGGGTTTGGTTTCCAACCAGCCTGAATCTAGGTACTAACTGGTCTTGGCACACCATCAACTACAAGGAGCTATTAAAATAAGCTACTCAGACAATCAAGAGACAACCAAGAGCTAAGCCAGGGTTGAATAATAAGGTTCACCTCCTAAACAAGGCCAGCCTTTCAAGAATGGGAGAAGTGTCTTTTCATGTAATGCACAGAAAACAATAGTCAAGGCAAATGAAGAAACAGGAACATGTTCCAGAGGGAAGAAAAAGATAAAAAATCTCTGGAAAAACCTTAAGGAAGATGGTAGGTAATTTACCTGATAACAGTCCAAAGTAATGGTCATAATAATGTTCACCAAATTCAGAAGACTAGAACACAGTGAAAATTTCAAAAAAGAGATGGAAAATATAATGAAGTACCAAATAGAAGTCACAGCTGTAGAATCCAGTCACTGAACTGAAAAATACATTAGAAGGGTTCAATAGCAGAGTAGATGAAACAGAAGAAAAGAACAGTGAACTCGAATACCTGGCAGTGGAACTACCCAGGCAGAGGAGATTAAGGGACATGGGGCAAAACCAAGCATACTAACACAATAGGGGTCCCAGAAGGAGGTGAGAAAGAGAAGGGGGTTGAAAACTTCCCTAAACCTGGGAAGGAAACAGGCATCCAGATCCAGGAAGGCCAGAGAGTTCCAAATAAGAGGAAGGCAAAAAGACCCACACCAAGGCATAGTTTAAAAGAGAAAAGGTAAAGACCAAAAAGAAAAGTCCTAAAAGCAGCAAGAGAAGAACAACTTGGTAAGTAAAGGGAACCCCCATAAGACTATAAGATTTTTGTCAACAGAAATTTTGCAAGCTGGAAGGGAGTGGCACAGAAGCTGAAGGAGTTCATCACCATGAAACTGGCCTTACAAGAAATGTTAAAGGGACTACTTTTAAGCTGAAAAACGATGCTAAATAGTTAAAAAGAAAATATGAAAGTATAGATCTCACTGGTAATGGTAAATATATAGTAAGGGTAGTAGATTAATCACTTACAAAGTTAGCATGAGGGTTAAAAGACATAATAAAACTACAATAATTGGTTAAGGGATATTCAAGATTAAAAGATGTTAAATGTGGGACACCTGCGTGGCTTAGTCAGTTGAGCATCTGACTTCAGCTTACGTCGTGATCTCTCAGTTCATGAGTTTGAGCCCCACATCAGGCTCACAAGCTGTCAGCACAGAGCCCACTTCGGATCCTCTGTACCCCTCTGTCTGCCCCTCCCCTGCTGTGCCTGCTCAAAAATAAAGATGTTTAACATCAAAAACATAAAACACGTGGATGGAGGTTAAAATGTAGAACTTCAAAATACATCCAACCTTACAATATTACCAATTTAAAATAGACTGTTATAAGTTGTAATATATAAGCTTTATGGTAACCACAAGGCAGAAAGCTCTACCAGATACACAAAAGATAATAAAGCAACCAAAGCATACCACCAAAGAAAGTTATCAAATCACATAGGAAGAGAGCAAAACCCATCTATATGTATGCTGCCTAGAAAAGACTCATTTCAGATAGAAGCACACAGAAAGTGAAGGAACGGAAACCAAAAGAAAACTGGGGTAGCTATGCTTACATCAGACAAAACATACTTAAAAATTGTAACATGAGACTAAAAAGGGCATTATGCGATGATAAAGGGGCCAGTCCAACAAGAGGACAGAGCATTTTAAAGTAGTTATACAGCCAACGTAGAAGCACCTAAACATGTAAAGTCAATATTACCAGACATAAAGGGAGCAATAGCAGTATAATACTAGAGTACTTTAATACCTCACATCAACACATAGATCATCCAAGCAGAAGATCAATAAGGAAGCAGTCTTAAATGACATGTTAGAGCACATGGACCTAACAGACATGTATAGAACATTCCATCCCAAAGCAGGAGAATATGCACTCCTCTCAAGGGCACATGGAACATAACATTCTCCAGGATAAATATGTTAGGCCACAAAACAGATCTTAATAAAACAGATTGAAATCATATACATCTGAAAAAGATGAAAAAACCACAATGGTATTAAACTAGAAATCAGTTATAAGAAGAAAACTGGAAAATTCAGTAATATGCGGAGATTAAATAACATGCTACTGAACCAATTTGTCAATGAAGAAATAATACCTTGAGACAAATGGAAATGGAAATAAAACATACCAACATGTACAGGGTACAACAAAAGCAGTTATAAGTGGGAAGTTCATAGCAATAATGCCTACTTCAATTAAAAAAAAAAATCTCAAACTAACTTTACACTTCAAGGAACTAGAGAAGAAAACAACAGACAAAACCCAAAGTTAGTAGAAGGAAGGAAATAATAAAGTTCAGAGCTGGTTCTTTGAAAAGATCAGTAAGATGGCAAACCTTGAGTTAGACTTACCAAGAAAAAAAGAAGATTTAAATAAAATCAGAAATGAAAGGATATGTTAAACCAGAAACCACACATGCATAAAGGAGCATAAGAGACTAGTGTGAACAATTACACACCGACAAATTGGGAACCTAGAAGAAATGACAAATAAAGGTGGTAATAAGCTCCTTGACATTGGTCTTGACAATGTTTCAGAGTGGACACCAAAAAGCAAAGACAACAAAAGTAAAAATAAACAGAACTACATCATACTAAAAAGCTGCACAGCAAAGGAAACCATCAATAAAATAAAAAAGCAACCTACTGAATGGGAGAAAATATTTACAAATCTGATAAGGGGCTAATATCCAAAATATATAAAGAACTAATACAACTCAATAGGAAAAACAAAAACACAGTCCAAAAAAAAAAAAATGGGCAGAGGATCTTATTTTCCAAACAAGACCTACAGATGGCTCACTGGTACACGAAAAGATGCTCAACATCACTAACTGTCAGGGAAATAAAAACACCTTGAGTTATCACCTCACACCTGTTAGAATGGCCATTATTCTTGTCAAAAGACAAGGAAGAACAAGTGCTGGCAAGCTTGTGCAGAAATAGGAACCTCATTCACTGGTGGTGGGAATGTAAACTGGTGCATGTGGAAAACAGTATGGATAATCCTCAAAAAAAAAAAAAAAGAAAAAGAAAAATTGAACCACCCTATGTCCATACAGTTCCACTTCTGGATATTTAGCCAATGAACACAAAAACACTAACTCAAAAAGATAAATACACCCTCCTGACACATGTTCATCGCAGCACTGTTTATAATAGCCAAGACATGGAAACAACCTAGGTATCCACTGACAGATTAAGGAAATCTTGCCATTTGCAGTAACATAGATGGGCCTTGAGAGCATTATGCTAAGTGAAATGAGTCTAAGACAAACATCTTGCGATTTTACTTATATGTAGAATCTAAAAAAATAATAAACCAAGCTCATAGATTCAGATTGGTAGTTATCAGAGGCAGGAAGTGGGAGAATGGATGAAATGATTTGAAGGGGTACAAATTCATGGGGATGTCATGTGTAGATAGCATGGTGACTCTAATAATCCTGTACTGCATATCTGAAAGTCACTAAAGAGTAGATCTTAAAAGTTCTCACCATAGGAAAAATGTTTGCACTTCTCCATCTCTGGCAATGAGATTTTCAGAAAGCTATTTTCCTTTTAAATTACACAAAATTTAAATTTAATGCTTGCAAAAGATGCTGTGATTGACTTACTTGGATCACTTTTGGACTAGAGCAGCCAAAAACCATGACAGAGGAGCTATATCTACCCATACTAAGTTACTCAACAGTGAATCCTCTGCCCTTACCTGAAGAGCAAATGTCGTTGGACGGCAAACAGGGGAAATTGGAGCTATTACAGAAACAAAAACTGTGATGGGATAGCAATGTCAAAACAATACACAAAACCAGAAGTATCTATCCCACATATTCTATGATACAAGGTAGAATTTCAGTGAGATAAGTCTACTCTGAAATTTATATTGCTCTTAATAAGTGACCAAGCATATTCACATATACAAAATAAATTAACAGCTTTATATGAAATCAACAAACTGAGCTGTAACTTAGAGGATCTTGGCTCTTCTTCAGGAAGTTCAGCAGAATAAACTTCTTTTGCGGTCTTGAATTTGGTCTGTCTCCCCATGTGAGACCCATGTCTTAAATTTCTGGTTAACATTTCAGCAATCACCTAGCACTAAAGAAATACTGTTCTTGTTTTATTTCATTTGATGAAACAAGAGGCCCAAACACATTCTCTTAGAATTACGTTTAAGACAGAGCTAGTGAGGCCACCCCAGGTTACAGAGCCAGATGTTTGCCATGGGCTCTGCTTTTTGAGAACGCTGGGGAAACAGAACCAGAGGTTCACTACCTATCACAGCTGAGATGGCAGTTCTGACCCTAAGTAGGTTAGAGATAATAAACTGCCACACCTCATGCCCTACCCTAATTCCTTCAATAAAACAGCATCTGTTTTAAATACCAAAGGAAAGAATGAAAGACCTTGAACATACATCAGGGAAGCAAGAAGAGTAGAAATGCTTCCCTCCTTGTGTAGTGAAGGTATATCTTATTTGAAACTGTTTAAATTATAACAAGGGAAAAAAGTAATCATTCCCCCCACTCCTTACTCAAGATGTAAAGTAAGGAGAGTGATGATAAAGGGTAAGAGGGCTGATTCAGGATATGACAAGACAGGCCAAAAAGAATAGGGAGACAGGAATCTGAAAACTGGAGGGTTTGGAGACCTCTGATCCCTTTTGTCACTTTTTCCAGCATTTCTTTAAAAATCTCAGAAAATAACAAAACATTCCTTTTCAAGTGTAAACGTGTGTTTTCTGGACTTAATACCCAATTTGGTTCTTTGCATTTTATATGTTTAGCAATCTTAGGTGTATGCCGGCTGAGGGGGAAGTAGAGAGTCATACTTCTACTGAGTCATGTTCATGTATATCATTAATGTAGTTTTATAGGTTAGTACATCTTAGAGAAGGAAAATTTTTTTCAAACCAAGAGTTTTCTCAGATAAGGAACAGAAGCCCTAAAATAATGAAGGATGCTGAAACTACCACCTAAGTGGAGTCTAGGTCCACAGGAACTGTTGGCCTGCAGCATAACTGCGTTAAAAATTAGGACCAGAAAATACCACCTTTAAAGTGGGCTTGCACAGAAGCAATTTTGTTTAGTATACATAAAGCAGGTTTCTTATTCCTAAGCAGCCTGTCAGTGCCAAGGACCCTTTTTGTGCCTCCTAAAGGTGACCTCTTAAATAGGCGGCCATATATAGAACTGTGTTTACGGACACTTCCACAAGATAAAGCACCACAGCACAAAAGCATATTGTCCTAAATGCACCATATGGATCGAAATGCCTCTGTTTACGTATAAGTGGTGAAAATAAATCAGAATGATATCTAGACAAAGCTACACGTTGATATATGAAGAATCTGCACAACTACATGTTTACAGTATGATGGAGCCTATGGTGCCAGATAAGAAAAATGCATTTTGTAGGTAGACCTAAATCTTTATACTGTTGTGATTTTTAACTGACCTGTCTCTTTTCATCATGGAGTAGCTTCATGATAATAAATACAGGGAACTACTGACAGTATAACTCATTCCTTAAAAATAGTTTGTTCCTAGTATCTAAGGCAGTTTACAAAAAAAAAAAAAAAAAAAAAAAAGGCTTTACTTACCCCAGACAAGGACAATGTATCTCAGTGGAATGAAGTACAGGATGACTGTGAACACACAGAGGGCTACAATGGCCAGCCAGCTTAAGAATGGGACAGTCCAGTTGAAAGTACTGAATAAGAAATTAACACATCAGCAATCTGAGCACTTGATACTTTTTTCAAGCAAAGATTAAAATAAATGTGATTCTAACCCACACACTGGACTAGGGATCTAGTAAGACTGCATTTCTCTCTGGAATAGAAGGCAATTGCAGTAGACTGTCAGAGGACACAGGTTAGTCACAATCTGCTGAGTTTCATGAAAGCAGGGCCCAGGTAAACAAGGCTTGCCACCAACCCCTCCAGATTGTCCCAGGTGACTTCAGGGCCTCAAGGTGCACTAGACTCCTAGGTGGTTAAAAAAATTGTTTTTAAATAGGTTTTTCTGCTTTTAAAACTAGTAGCCAATCTTGTTTTCTCCAAAATTTCATAGAGGAGAATGCCCCTGGGCCTACCATTCTTTCTTCTGTCAACTCACACTGGATTCCCGACACTGGAAATAAAATGTCAGCAATTGTCTGTAGACTTAAATCTTACACTGTTGTGTAAATCCTCTTGAGTTTAGAATTCCTTCGAGAAATACTCACTTTTCACTTCAGCTATGTTTCAAATGTAACTAGAAGTCAGGAAGGGGGAACAGAGCGGTTAGATTTGTAAAAATTCACCTGCCATCCTTGCCCTTCCCAGAAATACAGAGATAATTAAGAAATAAAGTCAGTACTGACTCCTATTCTCCCTGTATTATTTCTGGCAAAGGAAAGCACGTGGTAGATTTGTTGGAAAGACTGAAAATGGAGTGTAAGCTGGCAAAGTGGTTTACAGCAGGGCCTGCCTGATGGGTCTGCAGTGTTCCCATCCTGCTGCTGATTGATAATGTAGAGGGGTCAGGGAAGGCTGCAAGACTGAATGTTGACAGTGAGATAACATCAGAACAAAACAAAAACAGGATCGGTGAGGAAAAGTAGAAGAAGTTACAAAAAAGACAGTACGAGGAAGATGGGGAGGAATGTAGTGGGACAAAAAAGAAAATGACAGAGAAGTTTAAAAAGATGTAGAAAAGCAGGGAAATCGAACATGGAAATAGTGCAATAGTTTAGGATTCTTTGTGTAGAAATTCTGTAGTGAATCTCATGGTTTTTAACGGAGAATGGCAAAATAATAACGGAACCATTGCATGGAGTCCACAATGTTGGGCATATAATTATGTCACCGTTTACAAGCATACAACTGCCTCAACAACCAGCCTCTGAGGAGGAACTAACACATACTGTTGAGTGACACTTTACTGCAGTTTAATGAAAAAAGCAAAAAAGATACCTATGTTCAGAGCCTAGATTCTGCCATTTGATTTTAGACAAATCAACCTTTCTGTGCCTCAACTTCCCCCTTTAAAAATGAGGACAGCTGTTACTGTGGTGGACTGATACTGATGGCAACACATTTATGTGAATCAAAGTGATATTTTTAGAGCTAATCAACTCTAGTAGTCTATTGCAGTGACAAGGGCGCCAAAGACACTTCAGGAAAATATGAAATTATACATGATAGGGATAAATGTGAATGTTTTTAATTTTCTCTAATTTCCTGATAATGTATGTTATATGCACTTGGAGTGGGGCTTGTCCAGGGCAGTTTTTGCTCCTATAAAGGATGATTAAGAGATTTTCTTCCTATATTTCCCCTCGGCATAACACTGAGGTGTGAATCCTTAGCTTTGTGGGCATATACCTTGCCTTTTGTCTGTCTAGGGTCAAATGTTTCCTAAAAATGTTTTTTTTCTAGTAAAAGAGGCACAATGAAATCTATCTGGTTGTCTTGTTTTCAGTAACTCTTGGGGTCTGGCTTTTCTCTTTGTTTCCTCCTCTGGCCAGAGTGACCACCCTGTTTCACTGTCACCTGGTAAAGGATCGTGCCTTCCTTTCTTCACTGACACCTGTGCTTCCCTTGGTTCTGCCCACGTGTGGAGAGAACAGAAGGCTGAGGAGGGTCTGCTCGTTTTCCTGGGGCTCAGCTCAGAGCCATGCATCAGCACACCTCAGTGTGCAAGAGCACTGGCTCTTCAGTGAGAAAACCCTCCTTTCTGGGCAGCCTCCTGAAGGGCTCCCTGTGTTCTCCTTTCTCCTCTTGGAAGGATAAGTGGCAAGGAATCGCTACCAGTGTAGCTAATGTCAGAAAAAAAGACTGCCCTTTTCTAAATCCACAGTGCATCATGAAAACTAAATCTAGAATATGATCTTTCCCCAAAAAAGATGCAATTCAAGAAAGTTCTGGAATGATTATTTAGTAACAAGATGTGGTAATTATAGAGGCTTTTCACTTTTTACTTAATGATTGCTTCTGAATCTGCTTTCTGAATAGATGCATTTTATCTCATGTGACCCCAGGGGACCTTCTCTTTTTTAATACTCAAAAAATTGTGCAGGAAAGATGGCTTCTATAAGACTTACTGGATCCTATGCCTGTTTCTGTACCTCAGCCTACACCTATACCTCTGTCTATACCTGTGGAAAGTTCCATAAAACTCAGTTTTTCCCAAGGCTGTTCCACAGCCAGGATCTGGTCATATCCTCCAACTGGCTCTGATGTTTTCCAACCAAGCATCTGAGGTCCCCAACCACCTAGAGTTACAAAGAAGCCTTTTCCTCTCAGGCATAAATTTGCCTGACCTCAGAGCTGACCCAGTGTCTTTATGGTATAAATGAAATACTTCCATCAGGTATCAACACATAGTGTATCTCAGAGAAAGGACAACACTCAAAAGGGAAATGCCCTATTTAATTTAGGACTTCACACTATGCTCCAGTGGAAAGGGTGTGCAGAACAAAGGAACATTCTTAGAAATGGAAATAACATGGAGAGGAAGAGAAAAAAATGTGGGACTTGGTCTTCAGATGTCTGAGACTGAAGGCTGCTGTACATTTGGAGTAAAGGGGAAGCTATTCTAATATGATATAAAAAATGGAAACTCAGCACCTATGCATAAGTGGAAATGTATTAAAAATTATACAAAATAAAATGCATTATTCCTTGAAACATGAAAAGCACTAGGTGAATGACTCACACCTTTAGTTTAAATAATTTACTCCTTTCAAATGTGTATGCCCAAGGATTCATATCTGTAGAACACTTCTGGTGAATGATAATATGAATAATAATGAATAGATACATGAAACTAGAAAATGTAGGTTTATCCAGATAACAGCATCCCTTGAATAGACTATTTAGCAATCATTATGTAGGCCAATTTTCACATACTTTAGTAGTATGGGACCTGAGCATATTTTTAACTGGTCATTAAGACTTATAAATCCACATCATTGGATTTATAGACAGTTGTTTTTAAAAGTTCATTAGTAAATAAAACTATTGCAAGTAAAACACAAGTAATGTAAAATTCACAAGAATATTCTTAATATAAGAAAATTATATTCTTAATTTTATATTAGCTTTCAATGAAGCTGTATTTATTTTTTTAATTAGGAAAGGTAATTCCTTTTTTAAGAATTATTAAAACTATTAGTTTATTTCATCTGTAATTATGATCTCAACTATTTAAATAGACAAGTTAAAAAAATATTTTTGCAGAGTGCTCTATAAAATATGATTTTTTTTTAATTTTAGAGTTACTCGATGACAATATGTCAACCTATAATAAAATGAAGATGTGTCTTGATTACCTGAAATTCTCATCTAGTTTGGTTTATTTTTTTCCTATCACGATTTCATATTCCATTTAAGAACAAAGTCTTTCACTGTGAAAATGTGCTAAAATTTAGGACGGTGTTATTTCTTCAAAGCTACAAGTAGGACTTCTTTCCAACCAATATGTTCTAAATTTCAGGAAGGAAATTGACAGAACTTTCAGAAAACCAAAGACTGGCAGAAACAAAGTAAATAATGATGAAACTGAGCAATAGATCACCCAGAAGGAGTATCCCCTGCCAAAAAGAATGTGGCATTTCACCCTCTGAGAAACAAATGGACACTCTGTCCCACAGAAGGTCAGGGCTCACATGTCAGCATCACTCACTTCTTTATCCTTTCGCCAAAGGAAGCCACTTCATCTAGGATGTTCTGGACACTGATACAAACCTCCTGGATGGCATAGATTTTATTTATAAATCCCTTTTTTTCACTGTCCTAAAATACAATTAAGAAAAAAGAGAGATTCTGTGTGAGTAACGGTACTCTTCAGTGCTTGAATTCTTGAATTGTCCCTCTCTTACATTTTTAAACTTAAATAAGCTTCATCTCTGTGTATATATAAATGGATGCTTGGAACCGATAAAAATATCAGGGTGTAAAGGGAGATGGAGGACGAGGGGCATCCAGCATCACGGACCTATGCCAACATAAAGGTAGTTGCAAAGCAAGAGACTCCAATTCTGTTGATCTTGCCCTGATGAACAGAAACATTTTAGCCAGAGTTGGGGGGTGGGGGTGGGGGAGGATGTAAAGGTGTAGGAGAGAGGGCAGGTCTCAGAATAACCAAATCCGGAAGACCTGTGAGCAATGAAAACTGAAAGGGGAGAAAAAAAAAAAAAAAAAAAAAAGACAAGGTCAATGGAAACTAATCAAGTAAACACTTCCTAAGTAGCAGTTTAAGAAAATCAGATGCAAAGTAAGCCTGGCCCATCTCTTAAGTATAACAGTCCATACCTGATGCAATAGCATATGCTATTTTCGGGTTCTAACTAAACATTTCCCCCCTCTTTGTACTTCGTTCTTCATTTTAAAACTTGTCCTGGTTTTAAGCAGAGCTAGTGTGCTCCAGGGAATGGGTGGGTGGGATTGAGTGTAAAGCACCCAGAGAATGGTGTGAGCCTGGGGGAAATGTGCACATTTTGTAATTTTAGACCCAGAGGAAGAAATAGTGGTGGCCTTTCACGATTGAAATTTCTGCTTAGTAGCCTGGCATCACAGGCACTTGCCTAGGCTGTTTGGTGGAGACCATCCAACCCTGATTCCATGACTCCATTCCTCCATGCCAGCTTGAATATCTATGGAAATGTAGATCCAATTTCATTACTTTAACTTCTTTTGAACACTTCCACACTGTGCCAGAACACTTGAGACCTCATGTGGCAGTCAGTGCTTGCTGAAAGCAGCCAGAAAGCTAGAATAATAATGTCGTCATGTTGCACATTTACATACTGACTTTCACTTTAGAAAAGTCTCAAGCACTTTGCACTGTGAACATGGCTGGGCTGGCATCCTGCCACCTTAGAAACTGAGGGCAAGTGAATGACAGGTGTATCTGCAGCCCCCAAGAACAACAGGCTACAGTGGGACTGAGGATATGGAGGCCAGTTTGAAACATGATCTTTAGATAAAAGTTACTTAGAGCTGTCATTTTAAATTTAATTCCCATGGGAGATATTGTCTTCATTATTCATTTGGCTTATATCAAGATAGACTGTCCAGACAATAAGGTAGATGTGATGCATAAGGCTCAAAGTATACAGAACAATTAAGTACTCTCAAAGTCCCCACTGTCTTCAAAAGCCACCCTTCACTTACCATTACAGACATGAACGCATCAATTTCTTGTCTTTTTTCCCTCCCCAGTAATAAAACAAAGTCCATTAATTTCACTTCTGCAATTGTACACTTCAGAAAAAAATGGATATCCAGTGGCTCCTTCTGTTATTTCCTAATTACAAAGTTGGTCTGTTCTAATCATCTCTATAGCCTTCAGTGTTTTCTCTCTCAAACACCGGCTAAATTCATTTATCTCTATGAAATAAAGAGCTCTTACAAGTATTTTTCTGCACACAGAATAAATCACGCTAGAATCGAAGAAGGCTGGTTGCACAATCAAAATTCATTGAGAATAATGTCTTACCAATTTGAAATGATCATGTGAAAAAATACTTTTCACAATAGCAATAAAATCCACAATCACTTAAGCATAACATTAATAAGATACATACAGAATCTGCATAAAGAAAAGAGAGATACTGTGTTTCTGCACTGGAACAGTGATTATTAAAAGAATGTATTCTTTTCTTCTGTTGAACATACAGGTTTAGTGCATTTTCAAGCAAATTCTAATGTGTTTGGAATGCAGTGAAATGGGGAGAATTTGATAAATTTGTTTGGAAAAATAAATTGAGCTCTATAGCCAAGAAATTTTTGCAAAAGAGAAACAATGAGAAGGCATTTATTGTACCAGATATTTAAGTAATTAAAATATGAAAGAACAGTGAAAGAGAGATTGTTTAATGATAAAGCACCGCATAAATCCACCATAAAGATGAAAGCAGTATGTTACTGGGTACTTGTGTCAACTGTTTGCGGAAAATTATGTTAAATCCTACCTCCACAGACTCTCAAATCTACTTGAGATAGCCCAGTTCTACTCAGATCTACCTCAAATAGCCCCAAATACATTCTAGATTAATTAAAAAGCAAAACAACTAAAGGTGAATTATAAAAACAGAAGAAAATGTAGGTAACTTATTTAGTGACTTTGGAACAGGAAATAACTTTTTAAACATACAAGCAGTAAAGGAAGTCACAACAATAATTGGTGGCAAAAGTTACATAAAATAAGAAACTTATTCTGTCAAAAATCCTCATAAATTTAAAAGGCTAAATGGGAAAAAATTTGCAACAAATATGACACATCAACGGATGGGATTTCCAGTATACTCAATATTGGAAATGTTGGTCTGAAAAGACCTTCATTGCAGTTTTTTTATTATAACAAAAAGAAAAGAAAAAACAGTGACATATTTTGTGGAATTACTTATAGCACAAGCAAGTGACATACTACTATGAAATTACAAAATATTAAAGAGAATATTTAATGGCAACAAAAATGCTTATGATCTAATCGATATTGGGGGGGGAGAGGTAAATGTGAGATAAAGTATAATAACTTTTTTTGAAATGGGTGGGTTGGAAAAAAGATGAAGAGAATGTGTCAAAATATTACAGGTAATAGAAGTTACCTCCTATAATATTAATAATTCTTAGCAATTAATGCTTTACTTTTATTTCACTGATTTCCTCCAATATCATAATTTAAGGAACATGAGTAGAAGAAATAAAGGAATTGATACTCATTGAGCATGATTTTAGGTGGTTTCTCTATTTTTTCTTAATATTTTTTTTGTATTCTTATATCTGTTTTAAATTATTTTTAGAAAGAAGTAGAAGATAAATACACACATTAAGCATTATCATGTGTTTTTCAACATGGCTCATTCAATCTTCATAACGTCATCCTACAATGTAGTTTCTTCCACTCTACTGAAGAAGAAAGGAAGGATTGAGAAAAGTGACAACTTGGATTAGGACTATGATAGGCCAAATCCAAAGTTTATTCTCTCCATAATATACCATGTTACCTTACCATCCTATCCAGGAAGGTTTCATTTCCTACCCAGAATTCCAGTGTAATAAAAAAGAACAAAAGACTTGAAAACATTTAGGAACTTATATTGTAGTCACCATGACCAGCAAGATAATAAAGTCAGGAAACTTGATTCAACAGTAGGAAGTGAAAGATATGTTAGAAACCACCAGATGTAATGTCAATAATGCAGTGTGTAAATATTAAATACTGGATCTTTGTTAGTAAGATGTGTCACTGAAAGCATGTACAAAGTCTTCTTAGTAGATACTTTAAAATCGATGTGCTGGGGCGCCTGGGTGGCTCAGTCGGTTGAGTGTCCGACTTCAGCTCAGGTCACGATCTCACGGTCTGTGAGTTCGAGCCCCGCGTCAGGCTCTGGGCTGATGGCTCAGAGCCTGGAGCCTGCTTTAGATTCTGTGTCTCCCTCTCTCTCTGACCATCCCCCATTCATGCTCTGTCTCTCTCTGTCTCAAAAATAAATTAAAAAAAAAAATTAAAAAAAATAAAATTGATGTGCTGGTATATGATTACTGGCTAAAGAGTTTTAAAAATCTGCTCACTCTTAATTTTCTGTTTTTTCTCTACTCCTACCCTACTACCCAACCCCTCATCCCCAAACACAAAAAAACAAAATAAGATGGTCTGTAATGTTGACAAAGTTTTGAAAAGCAAATGCTTTGGGATAAAATTTTTATTTTAAAATCTCTTTCATCAAGTCCTATATTCCTCCACTGTGGTCCCCAACCAATGAAGTAATTACTCTTTATATACAGTATATGACCCAAAACTGCAATGGGTAATGGAATTGCTCTGTGTTGCATTCCAATATTTCACACTTTTTTCACTAATGTTCAATACTTTATTAGTAGAGAATAAATTGGTACATTTCTTTTATTGTCGTTTTTGCTTTCCTTTATAAACCAACTTGGATGAAAGAAATATCATAGGGTAGTTAATCATCCAAAGGTTTGGTAGTGACACTGGTTGTTTTTTTTTTTTTTTAATGCATTATTAAGGTTTCTTTTGAAGATGTAAAAAAAAAATTACCCATAAAAAAAAAGCTATAACTATAAATCTGAGAACATGTGAGATTTATATCATACAACTTTTTCTAATGGCTCTATATAATTTTTAAAAATCTTATTATATTTTAAATAGTCCACACAACATAAATAACTGCAAACTTGAAATACAGTGATTCTTTCATATTCACCTATTTTATGATCACATATCACAACAGGAAGTTAACTAGATTTTTCTAAAGAAGTATCTACTTCCTAGCTTTGAAATATTTAGGAATATCTAAAGACCTAAAGAATCAATAGGAGTACATTACATATTTAGAGAATCCTGTCCAGTGACTTTCAAACCAAAATGACAAGTGCCCCATTCAAGGGTCCTATTGTGAATGGGAACAAGAACCCAAAGTGATAGGTGTTGGGGGATATGTATTGTGTGGCTGGACTCTCCATGTATCCAGCTGCATCCTGTCATAGTCACGAACGCTATTTAGGGGCCTGGCCAAAGTAGTCATTGTCAGCCCTGTTGACGTGATGGAAAATGGATGTGTTGAACACCTGCACTATATTGGTCACAACAAGTATGTAGAATATGTTTGGTCAAAATATTTGTTATAAAATTAATACTATTTCAATTACTTTCTAGAGTGAAAGAATGTCTTAAGAGTGCAAAGGGGCAGCTATTAAATCTTATGCCAAGAGAAGCATAGAAAGGAACTGACCCAGCCAGCAATCTGGGACGTATGATCACCTTACCTATTATTTCCTGGATGAAGCATTCAGATATACCACCCCAAAGAGCTCATCTTGATTATAATTCTGCTTTTCCTTTAAAGTCTTGCTATGTAACCTCTGGTAAAGGGTGAGTGATAAGATTGATACTTGCTATGAGACAGAATTGTTATAGTTTACAGCTTTTCTGTGAGCAAATAGAGTCTCACATAGCACAGGGTGTACAACTGTGTTTGGAATACATCTTGTGTTTCATGTGATTTATTTTTTATGCTAAAGATGGTTTGGGTTCCCAACTTGCTTGGTTCATTCAGTAAAATGCCCTGCAAAACTCCTCTCAGAGCTACACTTCTAACTGAAGGAAAATATATTAGAAATTAGATATAGATTGAATAAAGACACACAAGGTGATGAAATATTTTCTCTGTGCCAATATTCCTTCTTTTTCAGATAGAGAAAACTATGTTTCAGCCCCAAATCAAGAATACTGAAATTCTCACAGCAGCTTGGCAAGTCAGAGACCCTTTCCTACTGAATTGTATCTCCGTGTGTTACTCAGTTTTTATTATATCAAATCTTACCCAGGTTACTTAATGCCTTGGCTCTTTAACTCATATTAACCTTAATAATAAGAACCCTCCATTGAGACATTAAAGGATTCTGACATAATGTTTAAGGTTAAGAGGACAGATGTATACCAGTTAATACAGTATATTTTTCTCTTAAAAAATAAAAGTTATCTAAAACATTTACATTTCAGAGTTCTAAAGAGGACTAAATTAAATAAGACATGTAGAGCTCTTAGTATAATGCCTGTACAAATAAACTGTCTATAATTATTATTGATAGTAGTAGTAATAATAAAGTTATGGACACAGTTTCTTATTAAAAGAATTTAAATTATTATCTGTTTTTGCTTATAGTAAAAACAAAATTTTGAAATAATAGACAGAATTCCCTAAAATATGCAACCTTTTTATGCATGATTAGTTTTGCCCCAGATGACTTAGTGTTAACTTGTCAAATTCCATTTTTGAAAATGATGGTAGATCTTTATAATGTTACACAGAGACCATCTTCCACCACCACCACCACCCCACTTCCGCTGACCCTGCACATGGTTTTTTTTTTGCAGAATGAGCATTTACCTGGTCTTCATTTTTTGCTTCTTCTCTTGCAAGGTAGCCCTATGCTTTTCAGTACTTGGTTTCTACAATGCAATTTTAATTGCATTTAGTTGTGCCTTGCCCTGTTAGTTTAATGTTATACATTGTGCCTGTAACTTTACAATTGATTGTAAAGTAACAGAAATTTAGAGAGAAATGGCTCCTGGGCTAGGCAATGTAAACAATAGGCATTTTTTAAATGGCAGCTAAGATTCCGAAGAATTATGATGAAAGCCAGCAAGGAAGGGAACACAATAGGAGAAAAGAAAGAGAGGTGATAGGAGAAAAAAGAAAAAGAAGAAGAAGGAGAGAGAAGGAGAATGAGGGCAAGAGAAAGTAGAGGAGGGACTCAGAGATACTCTAAGGCCTTGAAGGAGGATGGAGCATGGGGATCATAAGTATGGGGATGAACATGAAGAAAGGAAGGGAAACATCTTTGATCATAAATACAAAAGACATAAAACCAAAGCACAAGCAAAACTTGTTGCCTGTATTAACTCTCAATTAAGCAAAAATAATTATTGTAGAAGTCTGCACATAAATGTTTAATTTTCATTAAATGTAAACATAAACCTTACAGAAAGCACCCAGGGATACACGTATATAAGGGTAGTCAAGAAGGAGAGTTCCCCCAAATTCCTTGCAACTCAAACCCCTCATCCATAGGCCCTAAGGGACTTGCAAATCTCCCTCTTCCTAATGATTTAAGAAAATTCCTTATAACTGTCCTGCTAGTGCTTGAAAGCTCTTAAAAGATTAGGACTATATATCAATATCAAAACCTTTGACTTAATCTCCTTGCCAGCAGGCAGGAGGTGTACTTTCTAGAGAGCAGCTTTATAGATTATGCCATCTCAGGCTTTTGTCCCATGGGAAACTGCTCTCAGATGGACTCCCAAGTGAAAGGGCCAGTAGGCCTGGCTCCAGGCTAACCTTTATAGAAAGCACATCAGAAGCTGTGAGGTTCCTGTTCCCAAATAACCAGGAAAATAAGTGGCAAAGGATACTTTCACCCAGAACAGTACAATACACGTTTTGAGATAAGAATTTGTAGGCCTCACAGAATTTTCTGTAAAGTCAAAACAGATTGTGGAAAAGTTTTGAAAATGGGAGGGCACACGCAGGATTATAGTGGCCTAGGACAAGTCACTTCATGTCCTTAGACCTCATTTGAAAACCAAAACCAAACCAAAACAAACGGAAAACCCACACAAAATATTTAAATAAAATGTGTCCTCAAATCCCTTCTGGTTCCAAACCAGCCATATTACAGAGACAGTAAGAGCTGTGGTTTAGTTTTCTGCCCCTCAGAGTTCTTTGAGAGCTAATGTGAGGACCTGGCTGGTGCTGGAGTTTATCCTGCTCTTTGTATGGGTTTAGTGGTTGGAGCTTAAGTGACAATAGCGAAAAGAAGCACCTAGCTTGTTTCTAAATCCAAATAGCAAATGCCACTCTAGCTTTTCTTTACCTTAACTTGTAATGAAAAAGTTGGGTGTATGTGTGTTTTAAAAAGTCTCTTTTGAGGCACCTGGGTGGCTCAGTTGGTTGAGTAGTCTGACTATTGATTTCAGCTCAGGTCATGATCCCAAGGTCGTGAGATTGGGCCCTGCATGGGGCTCTGCACTGATTGTGGAACCTGCTTAAGATTCTCTCTCTCTCTTCCTCTGCCTCTATTCCTTGCTTGCGCTCTTTCTCTCTCAAATTAATAATACTCTCTTTTGAAACTGTTTCTTTTATTTTCAAAATGTGTGTTTAAATAAGATTGGAATTCAAATGCAGAGCTGAGAGGGCAACTGAGAAGTTAGAGAAGGCTGTGACCTCCCTATTCTACTCGACCACAATCTGATTTAGAAGATCAGACTTCTGACTAACTGGCTCCATTGCTAAGCCTGGTCAAATCCTACCTTCAGTATTTCCTTAGCTACATGGTTTTGAGCAATTTACTTACCTTCATCCATAAAGTGGGGTAACGATGGAACCCACTTTCATGATGGTTACAGAATTGAATGCGCCTAATCCATTTAAAGCATTCACCATTAATGTCTGGCACATAGGAAGTGCTCAATACCTGTTAGCCGTTAGTATTATTAACAATTTGATGAACTTGACAAAGAAAATACAATAAAACTTTCAGAGGCTAATTGTATTAAATCTTTGTAAAGATGACAGAGTTTTCTCCCCTCTTATTTATATATCTAATATAACCATAGATTATCTTAGATATATCATCCCGTAAGGTCCTTACAACAGTCACACTAGGAAAATAGGTATTACTATTCTCATTCCCTACACGAGGAAACTAAAGACCAGTCACCTGGCGTCCTACCTCAAACTTCTATCCCAGTCTATGCTCCCTGTTCGTTGGTGCCTATAGCCATATCTGTTCTCACGTGAGATATGGGATTTGAAAAATTAGCAGGGAGTTCATCGGTTTATAGTATTTCCCACCCACTGAAAGTTGTGCATCCTCCGTAGGCCAAAGCTAGTCATACTCAAGCAGGGCACACACCTTTTTGTCGTGTGATTTTTATCTGTCAGTGTTGATGCAGGCAAAATTTCCCATTAGAATCGGTGATTGGATCTTCAGCAAGCCTCATGGCTCAATCAGAGCCAGAATGTATTATTTAATCTTAAATAGTGCAAGCTTTGTTGCTAATCTACCTACTAGCACAGTTTTTAGTAACAACTTAAAAATTCCTTTTATTATATATACAAAAAAGCATATACATAAAGGTGTGGAAGCCACAAAGAATTTTTTCTTGAATGGATTTGTTATAAAAATAATCATTTACCATTATGTAGGACTTTAAGGTTTATAAAACATTTTAAATTTATCTTCCCACTTGGATGGCAGGGGGAAGCGAATCTTCCATTTCACAGATAAGCAAACTGAGGCTTGGAGACAACCTCATCACTGGTTAAAAAGAGTTCCTAGGATTTTAACCCATGTCTCCTGACTGAAATTGGGCTCCTTTCGGGTCACTGTCAGAAAGCCATCAAGTCACATGTGGTATTTCTTCACTGCACTGTTTTAGGTATTTAAAGTTGGCTCTTCCCCAAAACGAATCTTGAGTTATAATCAAATTGTGTGAGAAAAGAATTATATTAGTATTATAAAAACAATGCTCTTTGTGACATCTCCAAAACCAAGTAAGGATTACTTTGTGAAATCCGGAGGCTATCTTTCTTTACAAATATTTTACAAGACAAACTTGTACCTTTCTAAAAAAGCACATCTGTTGTAAATTACCCCCTTGCAGAAAGAGCGAGAATCACCATCCTTTCTTTCCCATCTGAGCTTAAAAGAGATTTGTTGACATACTCGAAGGCCAGCATAGACAAAACAGCACAGGAAAGAGGAGGCGGTCACCAGGACCAGGGCTCGGCTTTGCTTAAACTAATTCCACATGCCCCATGAACCATTAGCTGTTTTTTATTTCCTGCTCTAAAGATCTGTAGTGAAAATAATCTGGGGTAGGGAAAAGCTGCACTTATTATTTTTTTTCCCTCAACAAGATGCTGTGTTAGCAAATAGAACATATGAGCCACCTTCAGCAAACCAAGGTCTTTAATAATCCATTTTTCAAACACTACTGGTATTTCCTTTCCAAACAAAGATGGACTGTGACTGGAATCAATTTCATTATTTGTATGGTACAATTGCCAAGTTTCTGTAAATAATAGCCATTTAAATACTGGATAATATTTTTTATATGAATCCAACAACAGTTTTATTGCTATTTAATTTCCATGATTTGTTTGTTTGCTCTAAGTTTTCAGTGTCCTGAGAGCATGATGTTTGGGGATAGCTGTCTTAAGAACAGCTCCGGAAAAAAAGCAATGTTAGAGTCATACTGGTACTTGAATCAACCAAACAAAGGACATTAAAATTAGGAAAAAATGATTCGCTCTACCATTTTGGGCTTTTCTCCCTCAGTTTCCCTATAAACTGCATAGTATAACATCACCCCCATTTTCAGACTTTGGCATAATATAGGAAATCAAGGATAATAGTGAGAACTCACTGGTCCCCATTAAGATGATAATGGGGCTCTTCAGTGAAATTTGACAAAACAGAGGTGATGGTACAAATAAAGGCCTGGTGAATTTGAAGGGAACTGGGCCATCTTTCTCTATTGATGCCATATGTAGCACATACCTGAATAAAACTTCATGCTCTATGGGATGCTGCTGATATATGGGGTGGGCCTATCCCCTAACCCCCTTCCTTACTGCAGCCTAAATCACTAAAACAGGCTCATTCTGAGGTCAACCTGGAAGAAAACACCAGAGGCCCACTGTACTGAGCTGATGGCAGTATTTTTATTTACTTAGTTGTGTGGATCGTGATCTGTCTTGCGATTCACGTAGGAGGAGGGGAGAGCAGTGGGAAGGGCAAGAAAAACTTGGGAACTGATTTGAAAAAGCATCTCCAATTCTTTCACTGGGGATGGCCACTGGCTGAATAGGATAAAGTAAGTGCTTCAGAAACAGTGTATATGTCTGCATTTAAAGCTGCTCCATTTAAAATAAAAGTACCATGGGCATGAATTGAAACAATGATGTACTTTCCTGAGCTGGTCCTACTCAGACAGATGGCAGGCTTGAATCCTGTTGTACATTTTACAGCCTTGTGATTTTAAATAAGTTAACCTCTCAGATCCTTAGTTTCCCCAACAGTAAAATGGAGATAATGTCTCTACCTGATAGAGCTGATGTGGGAACAGAATGAAATCATGTATATAAGGCAACTGGCACATTAGTGGATATTAAATAAAGGTGCTTTCTCTTCCCTCCTAATGGTCTTTCTTGCCAAAGGGTAACATTTTCCTTTTTGGCCTAGTTTTCTCTCTTTCTCTTATTTTCCTTCCTTTTTCATGGATTTTGTATTTAGAAGTCTGATTATCATTCATTCACATCATCTCCCCATTGGAGCAGTGTTCAGCTTAGCCCAAGCTCAGTCCATTCTTTTTATTCATTTATTCAATAAATATTTGCTGAATCTCACCTGCATACCAGACACTATTCTAGGCTCTGGGGATAGCACCAAAGAAAGATAGAAATGAAGACAAAATAGCAGAAAATGACAAGTGCAATGAAGAGACTCAAAACAGATGCATGTCCTAGAGAGTTGGGGAGTGACCCAGCAGGTTGGGACAGGTGCGGGAGGGTGAACCCTGTAGCTGAGAACTGGTTTGGTCAGGAAAATAGACACTACTGTAGGTATTTCACACAAAGGAATTTAACACAGTGAAATGGCTACACTGGTGTTGGAAGAACTGAGAATCAAATAGAGTGGCAGACATTAGCGATGCAGGAAGCCACCACCAGAGGAGGCGATGTAACTGCTAGACCACATACACCAACTGTGGCAGGAAATGGAGCCATGGACAGGGCTGCTGGGCAGCATTTGTGATTATGGCAGAGAGGCTCTCTCTGTCTGCTGGGGAGAATGAGGCACCCAGTCCCCACTGGAAAGTGCCCCAAGAAGCAGAGGTGGGGTTGGGAGATGAGGAAAGGTGAGAACAAAGGGGAGGAGAAAGGAAAGAGATGGAGTGGAAGAAATTGTCCAGTTTTTTTTTTTTTCCTTCTTCCTTCCTTCTACCATCTCCCCTTGGGCAAATACCCCAAAAGCCACGGTCAGGGAGCTGGGAAATGTGGCTTGCAGGAGAAAGGTGAGTGAGGATCAACCTGGAAGCAAAAAGGCAAAACCTAGAACAAGGTCTGAATGCCAAGAAGGAGCCTAACCAGGAGATCTAGGGAGCTAGGACCAGTAAAGCAAACGCTCTAAGGGAGAAACAAATGTTTGACAACAAACAAACTTGCTTGAGAAAACAAAAGATGCCTAGACTACAGTAGCCAGGTGAAGGCGAGAGTGGCATAGGAAGATGTCAGAGGAGCAGTGCCAGAGGGCCTTGTAAACCAGAATAAGGAGTGAAGATGTTGGCACACTTGGGTGGCTCAGTTGGTTAAGCATCAGACTCTTGATCTCAGCTCAGGTCATGATCTCACAGTTTGTGAGATCAAGCCCCATGTCGGGCTCTGCACTGACAGCATGGAGCCTGCTTGGGATTCTTTCCCTCTACCTCTTTCCTGCTTGTGCTCTCTCTTCTCTCTCAAAATAAATAAATAAACCTAAAAAAAGGAGTGGGGATTTTATTATAAGTGTGATGGGAAGCCTGTGGAGCATGTCAACCAGGGAATTAATATGATCTAACTGACATTTTTAAAAGACCACTTAGGCAAAATGTATTGTAGAAGGAAAAACAAGAGGTTATTGTGGTAATCTACAAAAGGTGATAGCTTAGACCACACTGGACATCCTCAGGATGTTTTGTAAGGAAAATGACCACAGACAAGTTAATCAACTGTATCTGGGAGGTGAGAAAAAGAGAAATCAAGAACTGCTTACATTTTTGCCATGAGCACTGGGGTAAATGAATGCTGGTTTCACTGAGCTACGGAAAAGTAGAGAAAGAACAAACATGGGAAAAGTGTAGATAAAGAGATACATTAGGGCCATGAAAAAGTAGGAGTTGCCTACAAGACATCCAAGAGGTGTTATCCATAGGTGGATGGATATATGAGTCAGGGCTGGAGAGAGAGACTTGAGAACTCTTGGCATTTAGAAGGTCCTTAAAGTCATGTGAATAGAAGGAGTCACCCAGGGAAAGAATATAGACAAAGGGGGGACAGAATAGAGCCCCAAGGCACAACAAAACTCAGTAGCTGAACAGATGAGGACGAGCCAGCTAAGAATACTGAAAAAGACTGAAGTAGAAGAAAAATTAGAAAGAGGCATCACAGAAGTCACAACAAAAGTGTTTCCAGGAGGAAGAGGATTTGACAGGTGGAGTTCACTGACCAGAACATCTTCAGTTCAGTGGTGGGGATAGAATCTTTGCATATATTGAGCAGAGAATGGGAGTGAAAACTGGACAAACCAAATGAAGACCCCTACCTCACAAAGCATTGCTTGTGAAGGATGGCAAAAAAAAAAAAAAAATGGAGGAAGAGGTGGAGAGCATAGACATGTGATCAAGAGAGGGGATTGTTTATTTAAAGACGGAAAATACAGGCTGACTACTCAAAAAACGACCGGCGTTTTAACAAGATCCCCAGGCACATGCATGTTGAAGTTGGAGGAGGGCTACACTCTGGTGTATTTTCTTGCTTTTGGAATGATCTAGTAAAGAAAAGAAAGGGAGGGGGTGAAAGGGGCAACAGGTACAGGAGCCATGTGTTTGGGAAGAGGTGGGACAGAGTTTGAGCTGTGGAGGGGAGAAGCAGGGATACCTCCTCCCCTGTGACGAGAGGGAGTGCAGGAGAGTGGTGCAGATGAATTAGGTCTGAGATCTGGCAGAAGAAAGATGTGAGAATGTGCAAGTTCCCACTGCCTTCTATTTCCTCAATGACGCAGGAGGCAAATCATCACTGAGCCTACTCCTGAGAGTGAACAGGAACAGAGGCTGGGAGAGCCAGTAGCAGGTGTGGGGAACGGTCTTTTCACTGGGAAATGCGTCGCTCAAGTTCTCAGGTCTGTTCACAGGCCTGCTAGGGTGATTTATAGGAGCTCTGCACTGTCCTACTTGGTATTGATTTTGCATTTCATTCCCTTTCACTGCCTTAATAAAATTAAGACTTTTCCCAGCTTGCATAGCCAGTCTTTTATTTAGCCCCTTTTTATAAAGCTTAAAAGGATGCCATATAACTTACTGTTAAAACGTCTTAACCAGAATTGTGTTTAACAGCCATGACTTGCTCCCCAAAGGAAAAAAGACCCTACTTTTGGACAAAGACGGACTCTCCTGGCCCTGCCCCAACAGACCTGGGGATCCAGCCTGTGCCTGTGTCAATATCTGACACCTGAGAACGAGGCGATATTTTGGTTTCGTTCTCACCAATTCCTACTTCTTATTCCAGGCTCTTGTGATTTCTACGGAGCCAAAGACAGTTCTTGGGTAAGTAACTGTATAAACAATCTAGAACTTAGCCAGGCCACAGGTGATTTAGGTTTGTTTCATTATGCTAGAATGATGGCAGGAAACCTGTCTCTAAAATAGGTGAACCGTCCCATCACATTTCTATTGTGTTTGCTGTTGGCATGAGGGATCTTTGTTGACCCCTAGATACGTTAGCATCCAATTGCTCGTAGTAAAGAACTGAATACTATCATCCCACCACAAGCTTCTCAAGTTTTTTTTGGTTTTGTTTTTTTAAAGTTTGCTTATTTATTTTGAGAGAAAGAGAGAAAGAGTGGATAGGGGAGGGTCAGAGAGAGAGGGAGAGAGAGAATCCCAAGCAGACTCTGTGCTCTCAGCACAGAGCCCAACATGGGGCTTGATCTCAAAAACCATGAGATCATGACCTGAGCCAAGATCAAGAGTCAGACACTTAACTGAATGAGCCACCCAAGCGCCCGAGCTACTCAAGCTTTAGTAAAGTGTTTATCCTTGTCCTGGCTCTTTAACCAAACATCCTCCGAGTCAAAATTCTGAGTGAACCTCTAATCCCAGTCTTGTTTGTGCCAGAGATTCCAGCATCCACTGAGGAGGAGGAATTCTTTGCAATGTAAGCTGGAAAGAGTTGGTGACAGGGATGGCCCTACACGCAGATGGTGACCCAGAGGCAAATTTCAAAGCCATACCTTGTAGGAGGAGGAGCTCACTGGGCATCTCACCAAAGTGCTCCTGCCAGCTGCCTTTAAGGAGCCCTCCTCTCATCCTGTGACATCCATTCTTCCCTGCTAACCCCCATTCCCAAGTGTTTCAGAGGGGAATTAGAAATAGATGTTCATCACCATGTAGGAACCTCTGTAATAGTCAGAAATGCTGAGTTCTGGACTGTGGTTAATATTAGCAACTCCAGCCAAACATACACACACTAAATGAAGGAGAACTTGACAAACGCAAAATCAAGTACCTGCGTCAAAAAGAAGAAAACTTCCAATGCGAAGGGATTGGGAAATAGTATCACGACAATAGGGAGTGATCTTACTTCCAGTTCTTTTCTTCTGAGTACACATTCCAGAAGGACAAAAAAAAATGTTTTTGGTATATTTGCTTGCAGAGTTTAATAAATTACTACATACTTAGATGGATTTAAAATCGTTCTGAGTCTAATATGGTAAATTAATCTTGAATCTGCAAAGCATTTTGCCTGCTGGTTGGTATATGGTGAGTTCTCAAAAATGTGACTTAATCACCCTTTTAATATTATTACTTTTGTTACTATCAATGAGTGTTGGAAGATAGATGACAATATACATTGACTGTTCCTACCTGATTTCTTACATTTCTATGATATCGGATATACACAAACATTTAAATGCCTTTGTTTATGAATGTGTTCTAATCGTAAGCATGAGAGTTACAACACTCTGCTCTTCCTCAAACACACTAGGCACAGTTGATAGAAATTATTTTTAACCTTCTGGTTTGTGTGACTTTTTGGCACAGCTACCATATTATGAATTAGAAATTTTACCTAAGCCAAACTGCTGCTATGCAGACATACAAATAGGAGTAGCATTCTCCAGACAGAGAGCTGAGGAAACAAAAATCTTATTAATTTCTTTTCAAGAGAACTGTTAAGCACCTCAATAGTCCAAATGCCGAAATTTTGCTTCTGATTTCTGCATTCTTGTTTTTCTATTTCTGACAATCATTAAAATAATTTTAAGTAAATGGGCATTTGTTTTTAACTTAGCAGAGATAGCTAACAATACCAATTAAAAATTTAAGATAAGTGGGGCACCTGGGTGGCTCAGTCAGTTAAGTGTCCGACTTTGGCTCAAGTCACGATCTCATGGTTTGTTGAGTTCGAGTCCCATGTCAGGCTTTGTGCTGACAGCTCAGAGCCTGGAGCCTATTTCAGATTCTGTGCTTCCCTCTCTTTTTCTGCCCCTACCCTGCTCACACTCTGTCTCTTTCTCAAACAAACAAACAACAAAGATTAGTGACACCAGGTAGCAACAGTAAGGTTATTTTGTGGAAGAGCCACTTGGTGGCAAGCATCCCATGTTTCATCGGTGTGGGAGAGAAGTTAGCACCCCATGACTACATTTGAGAGAGAAGGTTCTAAGAAATATTAGAAGGTAGTGTTATCACGTTACATAAAGGATTTGTTGACAGAATATTTTTTACATTGCTGACACACAGGATTTTTTTTCTGCTAGTATAAAATGTTCGTCCATCTACAAGTTTGTATATTTCTCCTTAATGCACTATTAGCTCAATTAAGAATTTAAGTTAGATCATCCAGGTATGGCTTACAAAATGGTTTTTATAACGTTAACAGTTTATACCTATACAATTTACATTTAAAGTTGAATTTTGCATAACTACTTGTAATTTTATCTATTCTAAATATGAAATCTTGATCATACTCATCTACTTTGTTATTTAAGCAAGTGCATTGTGTTAGAGGGTGTTAAAATTATTTGGAACACACAATGAAAAATTATTTTGTGAAATTAGTATTTTAAAAAAAAGTTTTCTAATGCAATTGAAGTCAGAGCAAGAAGGAGCAGAAAATTTTCCATTAAAAGTCCTGCTTTATCTTATTTGCAGGAATTATATGACTGATGAGGAATTTCTTGGGGCTGGAAGGTGGACATCAAAAGGTTTGTGGCTTTAGGCAAACATCCAAAACCCATACTAATGTAATAAGTTCTCCGTGTCCTCAGGCACAGCAATACGATCAATAGAGGATTTCCATCTTCTTTCCTCAGAACAAAATTCTAGAGGTCATAGAAAAACTCTGTGTATATTGTGTATGAGCATATCAGAGATGCTAATCATTAGGATCTTAGGATGCTCACAGCTTACTGGGCAACACTCTCTCCCCACATCAGTATAATGGGATGATTCATATCTTAAAGGAGCTATCATAGGATTAAATAAACTGCTTGAAAATTTAGTCTCTTCCCCACTTCTAAACCAACTTTTGTTCCCCATCCACATCCAAACATACTGACAAATATGGGAGGAGCAAAAAGGGGAGGGAGGCATCCAGAGAGACTTCTATATGCCAGGTACTGAACTAACCTCCTCACTTGCATTAAGAATGCACTCTGGGGCGCCTGGGTGGCTCAGTCGGTCAAGCATCAGACTTCGGCTCAGGTCATGATCTCACAGCTCGTGAGTTCGAGCTCCACCTCGGGCTCTGTGCTGATAGCTCAGAGCCTGGAGCCTGCTTCAGATTCTGTGCCTCCCTCTCTCTCTGCCCCAACCCACTCTCATTTTGTCTCTGTCTCTCTCAAAAATAAATAAACGTCAAAAAAAAAAATTTAAAAAAAAGAAAGAATGCACTCCACAGGTAACCCAGAAAAGACCATGCCTCATTTTGCAGATGGAGATAGATCATCTTAAAAAGATCACAGAGTGTGTAAGTGGCTGAGTGGGGACCAGAACCTAGATCTGCCTACAGTCAAAAATGGGGAAAAAATAGGAATCAGGTCTAATGTTACAGAAAAAAATCTTAATGTGCATATAGTGCTGCTCAGTCAAATAACCCCAGTCCTAGTTCTGTGATTCCTCCTAAGTGCAGAGTGATATTGTAATTAGCATTCAAATTATCCCCTCATGTACCTCCAATACTCACTAAATGTACCAGCTGCCACTTACACACCACTACCGTCCTTTCCAGAATTTCTGTAAGCACTGCTGAGCAAATGCAAGCACTCACTGGTACTCATTTAAATAGCTGTTCATTCCTCTATTGATAGACATGGCATGAAAATATGAATTTCTTTTGGGGATGAAGTCTTTATAACCCTTATTGTACTTCTTTCCAATCATAAAAATAGTACATGTTCATTGCGGAAAACTTGGAAAAAATCATAGAAGAAAATAAAAATCTCTGGTAAATGTTGTCAACATTTCAGAATATATCCTCCCAGTCTTTTTTCTATTAATTTTTCTGTAATTATTAATCATGGGATTGTTATGCATCAAGCATTGTGTCAGATGTTGTGGATTCAATGAACAAGACAGCATGCTTTTAATCCATGATAATGAAGATAAAAATTTGTTGCATTTTACATAGGAGGTGTGCAGCGCTTCCGCATCTACTTCTTGCTTCAAATTTCCAAATGCTAAATATTTTATTGCATCTCCTCTCTATTTTACCATTATAAATAATGATGCAAAGAACATCTTTGGATATAAGCCTTTGATACATCTTTTATAGTATCCCCAAGCTAAAGTCCTTGAGATACAGGATTAAAAGATATACATGTTTTTAAAAGGTTTTAGAATTAGGGCACCTGGGTGGCTCAGTCGATTGAGTGACTGAGCATTCAACTTCGGCTCAGGTCATGATCTCATGAGTTCAAGCCCCCCATGGGGCTTTGTGCTGACAGCATGAAGCCTGCTTCTGATTCTCTGCCTCTCTGTCTCTCTCTCTCCACCCCTCCCTCACTCACATGCGCTTTCTCTCAAAACTAAATAAACATTTAAAAAAATTAAAAGAAAAAAGGTTTTAGGATTAAAATAGAGGGTTTTTAAAGGTAGAGAATGCATGTGCAAACATAAGGAAAGTCCTCTCTTTTACTCCGTGGCTCCCAGACAATTCACTGCCCTCCCTGGACATTTACCAATGTCACCAATTTCTTGTATATTCTTCCAGAGATTATTATACGCATAGTCAAGCAAATATAGACATGAATGTATGCGAATATCAGTTGCTGTCCTTTTTTTTTTTTAAAGATTTTATTTTTAAGTAATCTCTACACCCAACGTGGGGCTTGAATTTACAATTCCGAAATCAAGAGTTGCATGCTTGACCAACTGAGCCAGCCAGGCACCCCTGCTTTCCTTTTTTCTTAAGACACAAATCTTATAAACGTTGCCATGCCCTTTTTTCCTAGTTAAAAATAAAAAATATATATATATACGTAATTGTTCCATATCAGAGCTAAAAAACTTCCTCATTCTTATAGCTGCATAATAGTTCATTGTATTGATGTACTATAATCTATTTAATCAGTTTTTCCTTAATGAATGTTTAGGTTCTTTCTTGTTTTAATCGAAGTACAATTAAGATAGAGTGTTAGAGCAGTTCCAGGTGTACAATGTGATCATTCAATGGTTCCATACATGATGCTTAAGTTCTTCACCAATATTTTGCTTTTCATATTTTGCTTTTACAAAGCAGTAAAAGCAAAGAATACCTTGTGTATATGGTAATTTTACGCATGTGTCAGTGTATCCGTAGGGTAAACTTCTAAAAGTGGAATTGTTTGGGCACAGGATTTGTGTTTTTGTAATTTTGATACCTACTGCCAAATCGCCTTCCAAAAGAGAATGTACGGTTTCCACTCCCACCAGGAAGACAGAGACATGCCCGATTCCTTGCCAGGCTGTGTCAGAGATGTGCTTCCTCTCTTCCTTGTGTTTCCAAGACTATTTGGAGACCCAGATTAGTTGCTGTGGGGGCCCCAGAGTGTCAGGTTTTACATTTTTAACCAAGTATTTGTCTACACATGTTGTTAATTAAGTAATAGTCACTTTGATATACAGGGCTAAGACATTTTTTTTTTAATATTTATTTTTGACACAGAGAGAGACAGAGCATGAGAGGGGGAGGGGCAGAGAAAGAGGGAGACACACAAAACAGTCTCCAGGCTCTGAGGTGTCAGCACCCAGCCCAACGCGGGGTTCGAACTCACTGACTGCGAGATCATGACCTGAGCCGAAGTCGGACGCTCAACCGACTGAGCCATCCAGGGGCCCCTGATATACAGGATTTCTGAGTGCACAATATATATTAGACAAGAGGACAGAATTCCTATGGCTATAGAAATTGCCAAACCCGCTGAGTATTGTACAGTGTAAGAAGGTCATGAATAATTTCCAAACCACTAACCAATAAACTTGTTAAATGGCAATTTCCACCGAAACTGATGAACTGAAAGAGATTTTAATATTATTTACCTATGTCCACAATATTTAACCCTGTACATATGTTTGAATAAATATTTTTCTATTTTACTGCTTTGGATAGGTGTTCAAGCAAAAAAATTCAACACAGTAGTAGAGATGGGAAGCGGATAGCATTCGGGTGTCTACAGGCTATACTGCCAACCAGCTCCAGGTTTGGACCCTGGTTTGCTAACTATGTGTCCCTGAGTATCTAACCTATCCCGTTTGCACTTCAGATTCTTCAGCTACAAAATTGGGCCGATGATACTTGATTATTTGAAACATTAAATGACATATACTAAACACTCATTAGATCACTACTACTACCACTTGTAACACTGCCGGAGAAGCACAGTCCCGAACATTCTATCCCATTGTAAGATGTGTTTTCACATTTATAAAGATAAATATAAGCAATAGAAATATAGGTTACCCTGAGAATTAAGCATAACAGAATGATAATCTTGTAGAGTTAATCTAGAAAGACTGAGGCCAAAGTGCCAAGGCTCTTAAACACATACATGCATGTCCATGTGAGTATCTTATGTTTTTTATTTTTAAAGTTTGTTTATTTATTTTTAGAGAAAAAGAGAGAGAAGGAGAGAGAACATGTGTGAGCAGAGGAGGGGTAGAGAGAGGGAGAGAGAGAATTCTAAGCAGGCTCCACACTGTCAGCTCTGAGCCCAACATGGGGCTCAATCTTATGAACTGTGAGATCATGACCCGAGTCGAAATCAAGAGTTAGACGCCTAACTGACTGAGACACCCAGGCACCTCCCCTGTGAATATTTTAAATGAAACATTGCAAGAAACAAAGAATATGTCAAAATCTTTGTGTGAACTTCTTTTTGAGTCATTCTTGGAAGGTAAAAGAGGTAAACTCTGATTGCCCAATTGGTAAAAATATACTATGCAATTGTATTTGACTTACTGAGATGAGGTGGAAAGGAAAGTGCATTTTTTTTTTACTAGCAGAACAAGTTCGTTAACTCACTGAGGGTCTACATTGTGTGGGGGTACCGTGCTGGGCACTGGGATGAGTGCCGAGCCCAATAGACATGGGTCCTGCCTTCATGATGCTTACAGTCAGTAAAATACCTTGAGGGAAACAGTGCAAGTAAGACACAGTCTCACTGAGCTTCCTGGTAATAGCAGAAGCACTGCATATAAGGGTGTTATTTAACACGTTAGTAAGAGCTAAGCAGAAGAAATAGGTTCTAACCCAGAGCAGTCAGCTCAGATATTAGAAGCAGCACAATTTTCAAATCTCTAAACACCCAGATAGTTTGATGCCATTCATTACCAAAGATAACTTGCTGCTATTTGAATACTAAGTGAGGAAGTTTCCCGAGTGGGCAACTAATAAGAAATATTAAAATAAAATGGGGATTCCTATAGGAGTTTTATTTAGATAGCTCCAATTTTGTACACAGGTTCTTATATGTCTGAAATAACTACCACTGAGTAATATTTCAGTTTCCTCTATCTATTAATAACTAGTCATATAAGCTATAAAGTTATATTTCACTAATAGGAATCTAATTTGACTTAATTAAAACCTGAATTCTCAAACTAAACCCCTTTCACCAGAAGAAAAGCCAATGGATAATCTAAAGCCACGAATAATGCACGTTCACCACCTAGTGGCATCTTCAGCAAACTGCAGCTACCTTGCACTTAAAGTAGTTTATTCTGCTAATTCAACTCATGGATAACATCAGAAACTTTACAAATAACTTCCATTTTCCAGATCACTATGACGTTTCAGTCCCTAGCAATTGAACAGAGCAATTCTCACTCCATCTCAGTCCCCACTGCATGGTCTAGAGAAGATAACCGTCACCTTATCCTGGCATTGTGGGAGTAGCCACCTGACTAAATTCTCCAATCCCTTAAAAACGCTGCCCTTTATAGCCTTCCTTTGCTTAAGAAATGCAGATAAACTCCTCTGTAATACAGTCAGTAGAAGCACCTGGGCCTGATATGAAGTGCCTGATTTTGAACTTGCTCAGCAAGGTGGATTCCAGTAAGCACTTCAAGTGTGACTGCTCTGTGAGCACACATCATGCTTTCCAGCCTGTCCTCTTGTTGAACTCATGACCTGAAGCCCTCTTCCTCCCACCCGTCCACCTGAAGAATTCCTACCCATTCTTTCAAGACTTAGCTCAAAGCACATTGCCTGCAAGAAGCCTTTACCGACGACTGCAATCCATTCATCTCTCTCTGTGATGAATTTTAAGAATGGTTGTCTGTAGCCTGAGATTTACCCTTGATTGGTTTTTGCTGCCTTCTTATTAGTGTCCATTACATCTGTGGTCTAGTAGACAGGTTCTCTACTGATTCGGGAAACATCTTGCAAACAGAGGTTATTCTCTTGTGATTTTAAATACCCCCTTCTCCACTATACCCTTCACACTTCAGCTCAGTGAAGAACACAAAGCTCACTAAATACTTGAGGTTTCTTCCACCAACCCTTACCAGCGTTTCATTATTCTGATCTGTTGGGCTACAGATGACTCCCAGGTGTGGCTTCTGATCACCCTGTCACTTTTGCTGGTTAAAACACATGTGATCTTTTCAACAGCTCAGGTACATTCATGTCAATGTATCTGCATATTCAATGAGGAGGAGAACTGGCATGATGTCTCCTAGTAATTTAGGTCACGAGAACAGTTCTTCTTTGATTATGTGGGTATTTAAGGTAAAGTTAGGGCTCATATCAGCAAGGATTTGTCTCATTTATTCATTTCACTTTGTATTTGCAGGTAAGTTGTAAGTGATTTATGAATACCTTTCAAAGGTCACTATCCATCTTTCAAATACATCAATCTTAAATAGCAACCTTACACTTTGAAGAAAGAAACTTACTGTTTCACAAACACGTTGGACAAGAATGTGGTCTGATCAACAGGGCATAGGACTCATGAAATCAACATTTGTTCACATGACATCACCAGAGGCAGCCAGAACTTCTGGTTCTGATTAAAACTACTGCAACAACTCATGGATCCTGGGGAACACTTTGTTCTTAAATTAATTTAAATGTATCCTGGAATAACAAAAGGTATTGAGCTTTGCCACATGTGCTCTCAATGACATGGCATTCTAATAGGAAGATGTGTTGGTCTTAATAAAATGGATAATCCAGGGAGTGCACACCCAGCCCCTTGGTATCTCCAACCTCCATTTTAACCCTGTGGTCACCAGTGTACAACAGGATCTCAATGTTCTTTAATTTGGAATAAGGTTTAAGATAGTTTTAAATACATTTTTTCTAAGACTCAAATCTCTTCGTCACACAAAGTGCTATAGCAATTACTTGCCAGACACAATATTTTCTTGAATCATACACATATTGAAAATATATGTATATATACATTACAAAAAATAAAATTCATGTTGACTTATCATTCCTAAAATAACTCTCTCTACTCATATCCATTTATCTCTAGACAAACAGTCATTGAAAATATGATTTGCCAAGGATTTGAATTTGTGTATCTACAGGCTGCATCTTCTTATAATAAAAAAGTAGCAAAATCTACTTACATGCCTTCAGTTATCTTTGTTGAATTTGATTCTTTAGATATAAATAACCAAACTCTCTCAATGTAAGCCTGACACTGATAATGAATATGTTTCGGATGGCAACAGGAAAACATACTACCGCTGCAATTAAATGCAAATGTTTTGAGTGCATGCAGTTTTGAAGTCAAGTTTAAGCCACTGAATGAGGAAATTCAAAAGTTAAGTGGCTCAGAAGGAATAATTTAAACCTGCTGAGTCAGGTTTTCCCCGCGAACAAGCTGCCCTTTGGGAGCATATCTGGTGTGGTTGTATGTGGTAGAAATTCTGTCAGTTGGATTTCATAGTTTCAATACAAATGAAGATGTTATTCCTGCTATCTTAGCAATTTTTATGCAAAGTATATAGGGCTTCAGTTTGAGAGAAGCCTTGCCTCTGTTTATTAGTCAATCTGTATTTCCTGAGTACCCACTGTGTGTACAGTGTCCCAAATCCAGCTTTTAATTTGTGCCCTTGAGGAGCTGAACAGCCATATATGAAAACTCCTTCAAATACTTGAGAATGCTGAATCTATTAACTTGGGTGTGGGGGGTTTAGTGTGGGGAATAATCAGGTAGGTAGGATTAATCAAGGAAGACTTTTAGGAGAAGGTGAGGACACAGACTGTGGAAACATACAAGTTACTGTATGATGAGGAGAGATCAATGTGCTGAATAAAAGCTAAGAATCTATATCAAGGAGAACTGAAGGTAGAGGAAGGTGGTGGGGAAGCTGCCAAGGGCACCTATTCGGCCATCTTGGTACCATCTCCTTTCTCCCTGAAGTGAGTGCTGTTCACTCTTCATCTCTAAACTGTGCATAAGGTGAGAAAACCCTAAAGAGTAAATTAATTACTCTTACTTATAATTCTATTGCCCAAACTTAAAGTTTTCACAGAAAATATTTGGCTTTTGAAGAGCCTCTCACATAATTACCATTAAAAATAAAATTATTAAATTAAAAATAGGAAATAATGGGTCTCACAATAGAGGTATAAAAATGCAACCCTGGTTTAGACATTTCGAATTGTATTTTCCCTCTTAAACCAAAGTATGAAAGAAAATACTAAGAGACAGTCTGGTTTCTAACATTCAAATATTTGCTTCTGTTTTTTGTAAATAAAATCACTTTACTCTCTTCTTGTATTAATAATTATGCTGTTAAATTCAACATGGAGTCCAGTATGAAAGCAATCCTAGATGATAAAAGTGAAATAAGGCAAGCTTGAAGACTTTGCTAATGCTACTATGTGCATTATTTAAAAATAATGTAACTTGTGTCTAGCTTCCTCTTAGGTGCTTCAATAACAGTTGAATAATAGTAGCCCATACCATCCAATTAGGAACTTCCTTCAGTGAGAGTCATCAGCGTGTTATGGACGGTGAATTTCCAAAAAGCTGCCTATGAGAGAAGAATGCTGGGGGAACAAAGGGGCGAATGCTTGCATGGCTTGAACCGGAATCCTACTCTGCAGTTTTACCAGCTGAGACTTCGTATGAGTTCTTTAACCCATCTAAACCCTCAGTTTCTTCAAACATAAGATCTGGGTTAATAGGAATCCCCATTTCTCAGGGTTGTTCTAAGGATCAGATGCAATGATCCAATTAGAATGCTTGTCTCAGGGGTTGGCTGTAGCAATATTCCATAAATGTTAAAACCCTTATTATTTTATTTCCAGAATGTCTCAATGACATCATGTAAGCTGCGGAGTTCAAGGCAAAATCTTGAGTGTCATCAGGGCAGTAAAATATTAGAATGAAACCCCTGGGAAGTGGAAAGCCAGGACTCTGGAACCCTTCTACTCCAGGCCAAGAGCAGAACGTAAAAGAGAGGCATGTCTTTTTTTTGTTTGTTTGTTTACTAGTTTTTGACTTCTTGGGCCTGGTGATATTAAGAAGATGGAGTACCATGGCTGTCATTTGCTTTGGTCAATGAAGTCAGAGCTGGGCCAGGAACTGTAGCTGCTGATGGTCAGATCAAACACGCAAGTCGGCCACAGGGTGTTTGGGCTGGCCTCCGAAGGCTGTGGTAAAGAGAAGCCTAGGCTAATGAACAAATCACTGCCTGTTAAAACCGCTTCAAAAGGGGCGCCTGGGTGGCGCAGTCGGTTAAGCGTCCGACTTCAGCCAGGTCACGATCTCGCGGTCCGTGAGTTCGAGCCCCGCATCAGGCTCTGGGCTGATGGCTCGGAGCCTGGAGCCTGTTTCCGATTCTGTGTCTCCCTCTCTCTCTGCCCCTCCCCCGTTCATGCTCTGTCTCTCTCTGTCCCAAAAAATAAATAAAAAACGTTGAAAAAAAAATTCAAAAAAAAAAAAACCACTTCAAAAGAACAAAGAATAAGTAACTTCTGAAGCCTCTTGATTTTACCAAGAACTCCACAACAAAATTTCCCTTTGGTGTTTAAGAACGTAGTGTTAACATTTTTAACTGGCAGGAAGAAAAAAGAAAAATACTATATTACATTATCAATATCATTGATTAACTTGAGGAAGTAGTGTCAATGTTTCTTCATGTCAGACTTAAGAAACTTCAATTTAGATCATCTGTCTATTGTGCATGTACTTCAGGCAATAATTCAGTCAATGAAACCATATTGAACACCTATTATCTGCCAGGCAGTATGCTGAGCATGAGAGGTACAAAGATGAATAATAGTCTCTGCCAGTAAGAAAACAGGCTTCTAAACAAATCCTTAGGATCCTGTCTGATAAATTCTACACTAGAGGCACAGAAAGGTGAGGACATGGCTAATGGCTGGAAGCAAGGTTGACTTGACATGGAAAGCAAAATGATTTCATCATCTTCCAGCGAGAACAATCAGAAGCAAGTATCTCATGAAAATCTAATGAAAACATCAATGTAATCCAATGTAAACAAATAAAAAACCTCAGAGATTGTTCGGTGGTTTTTCACTCCTACGATTTTTCTACAAATGGGGCCATGTCAGAATTGGTTATACTAAAATTAACCCAAAAGCTGTATTTAGAGAAATATTCAAAGTTGGGTTTATTGGCAAACCTGCAAACTTACCTATATTCAATTTAATAAAAGGAGAATTGATCCACAACATGCCAAGCACTGATTTCATGCTATAGAGAAAGAAAAAGAAAAAAAAAAAACAACAAAACAGACTAAAGAAGAAAGAAATAAAGGAGAAAGCTTGCAGCCTCAGGAAGATGGAATGAGATAAGGGAGAGTTTGGAAAATGTTTTATGACAGGTGTTAACAAGCTCTTCTTGGGGACACAAACTCAAATGCCTGCCTAAGCCAGGCTGGGTGAGAGTACAAGTCCCATGTGAAGGGGCATATATGACCCAACTCCCCTGGATCAAGGCCACGTGGGAACCCATATCCAATGTTGCCAGAACTTCCTAATTTTTAAGAGAAGTTAAAAATCCACATTTTTCTGATCTCCTGATTTTTTAACATGGTTTTAAAATCCTGCCCATAGCTGAATTCAACTCGTTGACTGCCAGTTTTAAGCTTCTGTGCTTCCAAAATGCACAAGGAGCAATTATGATGGATAATGGGGTAGCAGCAGGCAGGGCTAAGGGAGACGCTTTAGCACTGGATTCAAATCCTACCTGGCCTGTGCTGTGCAAACTCAGGCAAATCCCTAAAGTGGCTCTGAGTTTCAGTGTCGCTATCTTTAAACTGGGGATAAACAGATCTGCCTCATAGGGTTTTTGTGAGAAGGAAATGTGAGCTAGCACATAGTGAGCTCTCCAAAAAACTGACACATTTATTATTATTTTTAGAAAAGGCTTCATGAAGGAAGGAAGATGAGAGCTGGTTCTCAAGAGATAGGTAGGATTTAGGACTTGTATTGGCAGAGATGGCTTACAGGGTTTTCATGTATTCCAGGGAGAGGGATCGAAGGCTTAGACACTACGAGGAGGCAAAAAGATCCTGTCTTGCAAAAGTAATGACACCTAGTTTGGTTGGAACAGAGAGTAGATGACAGAATGTATAGGGGTGAATATAAAAATGTCAGAGTGTGACTCAAGCTCTGGAGCTCCTGAATGCCACCCTAGGGAGGGCCAGGCTTTATATCATGGGAAATGAGGAGATAATAAGGTTTTCAGCAGGGGATCAAAATCGGATCAGGGTTTTTCTGTATGATGCATTCATCCAACCAATATTTCCTGGGAGCTAACTATGTGCTAGGCGCTGTATTCAGTCCTAGGAATGCAATGGGATACAAGGCAAACAAACAAGGTCACTGCTCCATGGAGCTCACACACAAGAGGCCACAGGAAGCGGATGTGGGTTGGATCCAAGAACCTGGGGTTGAGGAGACTAGTTGGTAGGCTATTGCTAGTTCCAGCAAGAGATAATGATGGCCTGAGTTAATGCAGTGGCAGTGAAGTAATCCAGGAGGAGAAGATTTGAGAGATGGGAAGGAGAAGGAAGCAACGTAAGTTGTTGGCTGGACTCAAGTGTTTGATAGCATCAACGGAAACAAGGGCGGTGAGAGGAGATGCTGGTTTGTGGGCAAGAATGATGTGTTGAGTTTAGCCTTAGTAGAGTTTTGGTACATGACACACTTTCACGTTTGGTAAAAGTTCTCTGTTACTGGCGTTATCACTGCAGCACCTTAGTCAAATGATCCTTTCTGAAGCAATTGGGTTTTCTCATCAAAAGATAATTCTTGGTTGGATTATACCCAGGGACTCGATACCAAGACTAAACCTATATTCAGCTCGTTTCCCAAAATAATGTGTCAAAAGGAGAGAGTGAACACAAAGCATTTCCTGTCAGATAACCGTTTGCTTTTAAGATGGTGAAAAACAAGAAGGGAGTCTCCAGAGCATTCCTGTGATGTACTCCCACCCGTGTAGAATAAAAACTTTCCCCAGCACGTCTCATGTTTGTGGATTTCTTTTTGCACAAGCCGGAGCATGGCAAAGCCCAAGATGGAGCTTAGGGGCTTGGGCTTGAGGATTCACTTAATGACCATCTTTCTTTTTGGGAGCAGTATACCACAAGTGAACTAACCTTTTCCCAGATGGGTCTATTACAGTGTTCTAGATGAAGATCCCGTAACAGTGCTAGAGCTCAGAGAGTGTTCTTTGGGCCAAGATATGAGTTAGAATAAAGGAGTTTTACTGGCTCCCTTGACTTCTTCTTACAGAGTGGTCATTTCTTTCCATTTCTTCTGAGGGAATGGTGAGGAAGCATGTGCAATAGATATATAAATATGTTGGATCCTCCTGGCCTCATTTTCACTTGGTCTCTTTTTGTTTCTTTTGCAGGGTAAAGATACAGAGCAGTTAGACTGATATAAAAAACAGAGATGGAGAGAAAAGAGAAGTTCTATTGTTCCTACCTGAATATCTCCAACAGAACTACCATGTAATCTTAGCCTCTAGCACACGGTCTGACACTTCGTAGGTGCTTAAAAATACTTGTTAAAGAAATTAAGGAGTTGAAGAAATAAGTATTTGTAGAAAAGATATTTATTATAAAAGTGAATAAACAAAGAATCAGCTTTTCTCAATGAATCTTTTAGCGTTCAGCTGTCTGCAAAAGAATATCCAACCAATACTAGTTTAGGTCGTAGAGCTAATTTTCCTCACGTAATAGGAAGTGCAGAAGTCAGTGGTTGCAAATGTTGTTTTATATGTTCAATGATATCACTGGGGACTCAAGAACTTCTATCTTTCCATTCTATTATTTTCTTTTTTATTGCCTCATGGTGGTAGGATGGCTGCCCCAGCTGTGGGCATTGCAACCACATTCAAGAGTAGATGAAAAGAGGAAGAAAGGAGCTAGTGGTATCTGTCCTATTTTATCAAGACAGTAGCAAGTTTTTCTAGAAACCTTCAGAAAAGTTTTCTTACAGATCTTTAGTCAGAACTATATTAGAAAGCCATTTAGAGATGAAATGAAACCCTTAGAAAATAAATATTTAGCCAGATTCTTTGCTGTTATATATAAAATAAGTTCTCTATTAGCAGGGGAAAATAGGGAAATGGACAATGAATAGACAATTAACAATGTCTACAGCACTATTAGAGCCCTCCCCATCCCTCACTCCTTCTGAACACTCAAAGTACTAATGGCATTGTCTTAGTTTATTTAATGTCATTTATTTCCCTCCTAGATTGAAGACAGAACCCTGTTTTACTCATTTTCCCCTATCTTTTACAGAGTAGGCCCTTGTAAGTATTACTGAATAAACTGAAAATACTATGAATGTTTTTTGTAGTACATATAAAATAATGCTTTTTAAGTAGCATTTCTTACAGAAAAAAACATGAATTCATTTTTACACTTGTGCATTAGCTACAAGTCCATTTTAAACACACTAGGTAAAAGTAGGCTTAAGTGAAGTTTCAGAAAAGAAGAACAAACAGAAACAACAAATATAAAACATAATTATAACAACAATGCAGACAAAACTGAAATTTTCTCTATAAAATGAACTTAATTTCTCATTTCTTTGTCCTGTGATACATTCTATACTGTAAAGATATTTCAATTTAGAAATACTAATGCTTTCAGGTGCAGAGCTCTTCGGTGGATCTCAATGCACATTAAAAACAAAAAAAGCCAACCAACCAACCAAACAACAACAACAACAAAACCTTTTTACATTTCTTGCTCCAGTACTCAACCAACCTTCCTAGCTCTGTTACTCAAAATTCTTGTATCAGAATATTTTGTTCCCACCTAAGTTTTCTACGCACTGCTCCTCATGCCTCTTGAGCATTCTCTTTTCCTTGACCTTGAATACCTTCAGCCCCTCACTTGGCTTGTCTAAATTTTAGCCTTCAAAAGTGGGCTTAAGTATCAAGTAGATATGTAAATGTTTACATAACGTGCGTTTCTAGCACTCTTTAGGCTGGAAATGTAGTTAGCCTATGGCTTACCTTTTGACTGTTGGGTTTTGTTACTCCAGTTGGCCAAGTCCCATGCATCAACTGCCACTCTTTCCTTTCCGTGTAGCTTCTTAGAAGAGCACTGCAGCCACAACTATTTCTTCTGTAATGGGAAACTGCTAGAATCCTGATAGTGATTATACTCACCACTTACTTAACAGTGATATAATTATGTTACCTAGCATGTCATAAATAGGAACTGTATTAAAAACTATCATTTGATTCTTATGATCTTATGAGTTACTATTTTTTTAAAGTTTATTTTGAGAGAGAGACAGAGAGCATGTGCATGCACATGAGCAGGGGAAGGGCAGAGAGAGAGAGAGAGAGAATCAATCCTAAGTAGTAGAATCCAGCACAGAGGCTGACACCAGGCTTGAACCCACCAACTGTGATATCATGACCTGAGCTGAAATCAAGAGCCAGACGCTTGACTGACTGAGCCACCCAGGTGCCCTGAGGTACTATTTTATTTTCACTTTGCAGATGAGAAAAGAGAGGAAATAGATAGCCTCCAACCTAAGAGTTAGTAAATTTTTCTGTAAAGGGCTGTAGAGTAAATATTTTTGGCTTTACAGGCCACATGGTCTCTGCCGTTAACTATTTAACTCTGCTGTTGTACCATGACAACAGTCATAGATGTAGTTGTGGTCCAATAAAACTTTATTTGCAAAAATAGGCAGTAGGCTGGGATTGGCCTATGGGCTGTTGTTTGCTAACCTCTGCTCTAGTCCAAATAACCCCTTTTATATATTAGGACAAGAGAGGTAAAGCCACTTGCTCAAGACTGCACCAGAGGCAGATCCAGAATACAGGTCTTCTGATTGGTTTAGTGGTCTTTAATACTAAGTGAATTGGGATAATTATTCTGTAATAAATTGGACTTTTAAGCTAGACAGCAGATATGATACTATTGAAAAACTATATCATTTTGATCCAGGTGATTAGATGAATATAATTTGATGTGGATTTTATTCTGTCTTCTGGATCTCCCAAAGGTACATGAACTGTTAGACCCAATTTCCTTGTTTATCTTGCAGGGGAAAGCATTTCCCAGATCAGCCAAACATATATCACAATTGCATATATACTTAGGACTTAGTGCTTGTTGAAAAGCATTGCTTGGTGGGTATGGAACAACTGAAAAACTGTCAACACAGAAGTCCTGTGACAAGATTCCTCAGAATAGTTCTAAATGTACATGGCTCCTTGCCAACTTTTTAATTTGGCTTCCGATTTTGCCAGGGGACATTCTGACATGGTTAAAAGGGGTAGGAATATACTTTGCAGCTACAGGGCAAAACCCATGACTGCTTGACCTCCTTAGTCCCATGCTCTAAGAAATTTAGTTCTGTGTTGTTGATTCAAATCTTTGACAGGAAATAAAATTTCTGTGGGGCAAGCTGTTATTATGTGACTTTCATTCCTTATATTAATAGCCTTGTAATATCATGGCAAGTATAGTTAACATCCCCTTGCACATCTATTTCTTGAGCGCTGTTATCAGCAAAATAAAGACAAGATGCTGTTACCTTGACTGTTCACAGTAGACTAACCATTAGTAGACTGGCCAGCCTATTCAGGAGTGCTCGACATAATCCGAAGGCTGAAAGATAAGCTGACTCTACAAGGTCAAGAAGTATAGATATCCTTCATGCTTCTGCTATAATTGTGGCCCCACAGCATTCTTGTCTTTGACTTGTGTCACGACCTGGGGTTATGTTTTGATTCTGAGTGTCCATGTCTTATTAGGTTATGCGCATCATATTTAAATACTTAGAGCAACCTTGAAAGAAGTTCAGAATCTTCACCAGCCTATATAATTTTTGCTAGTCCAACTTATCATGAAGGTGATGAAAAGAAATATATTTGAGTAGGTACAAGTATTTATTGTGGATGACTGGGCAAAAGAAAGGTATGTCTTATTTGTTGGCCCCTCCTAGCACTTAAGATATATGCAACCCTATACCCTAAAACTTGCTTGTGAAGAATGAGGAATAATTAAAATATTTTATCAAAGCAGTGAAAAAAGAGCTCTTTTCCCCAAATTTCATAATTTTTAAGTATTGTATTAAATATGAAAATTGTAAGTGATCTCCTGTTAGGGATAACATATATGGAGCCTTGTGCCAAGAACTATAAATATATTTTATCCATGCTATGAAGTCAAATACTATTTACTAAATGCTATTACTATATCCATTATGCAAATGAGGAAACTGAGGCCATAAAGCAGTTAAACAATGGATCCAAGGTCTTTTAGCTAGTAAATGATGGAGCTGGGATGCACATTGAGGAAGTCTGACTCCGGAGACTGAATCAACCATTACTCTAATGGCACCATCACCTGATAAAATCTAGATCCTTCAATGGAGACTTGTTAAGTGAGAGAAGGAGCAGAAGAACAGAAAGAGCAGACCACATATTCCAGTCACCTTGTTCCCCAGATCACTGCTGACATATTACAGAGTACATCCCACCTTGTGCTCCTGTCCTTGCCTGGGGTGTCACAGAGGGATACACAGGACCCCAAGATCAGATCTCAACATAGCTGTTTCCCAACAATTATTGAGGTCTGTGCCTTGCTTTTGTAATGTTACTGAAATGCAGGGAGAAGCACTACATTCTCAATGTTTCAGCTTACATATGTTTGGGTAGACAAAACTTCTTTTTATGGTCATTCTCTTCCTTCGTTATTTTAGGCTCGTGAACCTACCAGGCCCTTGTAGTAATCATTAAGGCCATGCACAAATATTCTGGCTCTTTTTAGGACTGTGGTAGGATCACACTTTTCTACCTGCTTAAAGTGAATTGCTTTGGCCAATGAAAGGTGAACACAAGTAGTCTGTGTTGCTTCCAGGAAGAAGCTTTAAGAGTCAGTGCATGCTTTGCCATCTTTCTCCTTCAGACTTGGTAACTGGCAATATTCCCAATAGCAGCTGCTCTGTTGGCCTTGAGCCCAAGGTGAGGATGACAGTAAAGCTGTGGAGCAAACCTTCCTGTGTGCCTGTGATGGACAAATATTATTAACAAGAAATAAAGCACTATGGTTTTAACCTATCAAGATTTGGATTCATTACTGCAGCAAAACCTAGCCTATCCTGATTGGTGCACTCTTACAGAAAATTTGAATGCCTAATAAAAGCAGCAACATAGAGAATATGGCAGAAGAAGGGGACTGGGCTTCTGGCTATCATCAAGACCCCCATTGTTGCCAGCTTAGCAGGAAATATCTAAGGCGTTTCCAAAAGGACGAGTTAGCAGTGCAGAAAGAAAAAGTCCTCATCATCCAGGACTGAAATCCTGGTTTCTTGGGATGTAGAAATGTGAAATTTCCAATTCCTGTAACTGACTCAAACTGTGAGGAGCACCGAAGAAGCCCCATATCTTCCCATGTGCCCTCATATATGAACAAGCGCACTGTGGGAGCAATGTGGAGTTTTTTACTAGACTGGCTGAAGTAACCACTTGGAAGCATACTATTTTAACCCTCCTGACAGATATTATCAGTCAGTAGTACAACCAAGGGCTTTTCTCTCTCCTTTCAGTAATAATCAAAAAGAGCGATGCTGTGAGTTAGAGGTTTAAACAGAAAGAAATTGAAATCCATGACAGTGATGACTTAATAATATTGCAAATTATAGTTTTTAGTTCAGGTAATTTAGCATACCAAATCACAGTTTAATTTCCTTCTACAGAGCCCAGGCAAGCAAGATAGTGTATGGGAGAAGGGGCAAGGCGGGGTAGAGGGTGGAGGCAAAGAGGAGAGTGAGGAAAAAATTTTAAGACCCCCCAAATGCAGGTACCCTTGAGAGACTAATAAAAGTGACCTGGAGAATGTAAAGGGCAGTCAGTTAATAAGTGTGAGGCATACAGCCGTGATCTTGGGGGGCCAGGAGTCTTTGCTTGCTTTTGTTCAGGTGCCTGCTTCTCCTGCCTGGTGGAATGTGAGCATCAAGTGCCCAGAAGGAATGCATAACGTGTGCAGAGCCCTGACAGCTGCGAAGGGAAAGAATGACTTTGAGAGTGTCAGCAAAGCGGAGCCGTGGTTGAATGGCATGTGTCCTTGACTGCGCACAGCACAATGCCTTGTGAAGGAACGAGGGTGGTGGGGCTGCATCACTTAATGATTTGTCTTTTGTTCTAGGATCAACCTTCCAGAAACCAACCACTATTCAGCCTGCACACACCACTCATCTTGCAAAATACTCAAAATAGCTTCCTCAGGTATGTCAATTAATTCACCTGGCTGAAGCCATGTCTGTGTGCTTGGCTAGAGAATCAGGAAAGAATCCTCCTGATTAAATTTCCTCAAAAATGATTACCTGAGTTCCAGCCAAGTAGCTTGGGAGACAGTAGCTCTTCTAGCTGGTCAGTATTACCCAGATAGACTGCAGCTGACCAGCTGGCCCTCATGTTCACCAGAGTACCCCGGAGTAGTTATGTCCCTTTGCACCTATCTGAATTCGGTGTTTAGGGGTCAAATAGCTAGGCTGAGTTTGCAGATGCTTGAAACTGAAGTTTCGCACTCAGGTGCCTAAGAATCACCTACTTAGAAAAAATTCCTGTGAACCGCCCCATCCTTACTGAATAGGAATATCTTGAGGTGGGGCTGAGGAATCAATGTTTGAACATGATTCCTGTATTATTTTGGTGACAACCAGGGTCTTTTTTTTTTCAATCTCCTCAAATTTACCTGAGTAGAAAAAAAACAAAAAGTAACCCCTCATAAACACAAAAAGCACAAACACAAACACACCTAAGGAAACAGAACTCAATCCGAAGAACTCATATGAGTAGAGAGATCATGTCTTTTATTATTCAAACCAAGACACTTCTGAAAGCAAAACTGGGCATTACTAATAATTACAGCAGGATAGCAGGTGTAGACTGGGACTCTGCTAGGCCAACCAGGACTCATGGTCACCAGAGTTCTAAGACTAATCTGATAGGAAAGGTGATTAGGATTTAGGCCACCAGCCCAAGGGAAAGCCCTCAATCATGTCTTGATGCTGAAACATCACTGCAAATATTTTAATAGGGAGGGTTTTGTGAGCCCTAGGCAGAGAGGATCTGGCTCAGAGGCTTGCACTAGCTTGGACAGAATGGATAAACTCTGTGGTCCAATTATGCCAACCAGGAAGAGACCAGTAGAAATCTTGACCTCCCAGTGGAAGAGTGCATACAGCAGTAACATTTATCCACAGCAACTTCAGAAATCAGTCTCATGAAATGTAAAGGATTATTCCTCAGAGGCAAAGAAGAGGAGAAACAAACCAGACATTATTCTATTCGTTACATTCATCTTACAGTTTCTAGAAAATACCTTTTCCCCAAGTTTTTAGTTTTACTCTCACGTGGTTGGCACAAACCACCTAACAATTATTGTCACATGGATTTCCTACTGCTTTCTTCCTGAGGGAACTACTGCAATATTTCTGTAGGACAAAGGAAGAATGGGTTGTGCATTTTCATTATTCAATGTGTGCAAAGAAATCAGTGTGTAAAGGATGTTTTAGGAGTGCAAAATAGCTAAGTGAGAAAGCATTTTTTTTCTAGGAAATTTCATTTATTTCTTTGGTTTTTAATAACGATTGTGGTATATAGTGGCTTTTGCAAAACATTACAGTGATGTTATTGCATATTTCTTTTTAGATATTCCTTGTATTTTTAGTATAAGCTCAAAATACAGTTCAATTTGGCATCTCTTAACCAACAAAATTCTATGCTTGCTCTAATGGGTAAATGCCCCAATATTGTAAGTCCTTCTTAAAATGTGAAAACCAAATAAACTGTATATGAAGAATCTGGATCTTCACAAAGTAACTTCTCTTATAGAAATTGTATGTAGGATAGGCTGTGCCTCTTTTGTGTTGAGTTGCCAGTGCATGGAATAGAAGGAAAGTGTAATTGGTGTGCCAGCCCCTGAGAGAAAAGCAGTATCTGAGGAAACATTGAAATAATTACTAAATATGTGTATAAAAGAGGCATGGTGATAGTTACAGGAGAAGGGAAAGAGAAGGCAAGGAAGAGAGAAATCGTTCTTAGATGATTATAAAATATATCTTATTTACCTGAGAGAGTTAAAGTGCATTGGCTATGCTTTTTAAAAACTGGTCTTAATTACCCTGGAGACCAGAATTCCATATGAGGTAAATATGTTTTTAGATAGTTTTCTAAAATATGTATAATTTACTCAAGGAAAAAAGGACTGTGTCCTCTGGAGCCAATCTAGCCTCACAGGTAAATACAAATTTAAGTAGATTCCTAAGAAGTATATTATGTACAGTGGCTGATGGAGTGGAATGTCTATGAAGAAGCTGGGAAGGTCCGTCAGTTAAGTACATAATAAAAATGTATTGGAAAAATACATCATTTTCTCAGTGGACTATAATTGGCTATGCATAGTAAAAAGTCTTATTTTCCAAAATGTATTCTGCATCCGCAGAGTTTTAAATCTCAATAACTGCGTTATTTTTAAAACTCAGAATGCTAAGCAATATTTGTGAGAGTGACAGAACTGCAGGGTAGATGTCATTCTATAATTTACAACTCTTTTTGACATCTTTTTTTCACCTTCTTCTTCTTTTCAAGCAGACTTCATCTAAAGCCATAGGTGAAAAGTTAAAGAAGATGGAGAACAAAATTCCACTTTCCTTATTCAACAGTTGGAGTGATGCTCTTAGAATTATCACAGTACATTTAACTTTAAAATATACCCTCTTTTATTGTCCAGGAAGAGTTTTCCAGTATAAACAAAATAGAAAGAATGAATGAAAGAAAGAAAAAAAGAAATAATGAAAGAAAGAAAGAAAGAAAGGGAGGGAGGGAGAGAGGATGGAAGGAAGGAAAGGAGAAAGGAAGGAAGGGAGGAAGAGACAATGTGAAGTGTCTAGAGTAACACAACAGTCTAGTTCTGTCATTTACATCTTCATTTGGTGGGCAAGCCTTTCCTACCCCACTGATCAAGGGGCTTCCTCCTTCTAACTCCTCACCATTCTCCCAGCCCATCAGCTCAATTCTAACTTCACTTGTCATCTTTCTTTGAAACTTGTTCTATGTCCTTTCTGTATTACCCTGTTTGTGTACAAATCATTCTGGGTTGATGAACCACGAACTGTTATGTTTTCATTGCTACATACTCACTTTACGTCACGTGGCCCCAGCCAAGCCTTCGCTGCTGCTTGACCATCCAGTCATTCTGGGGTTGACAGGTTATCACATTCCTTTCAGGTATTCTTTCAAACTTCCTCCATATTCCAGAGCCTCCCACCCTAAATTTTTTTTAATATAATTTATTGTCAAGTTGGATAACATACAGTATATACATTGTGCTCTTCGCTTCGAGAGTAGATTCCCATGATTCATCACTTACATACAACACCCAGTGCTCACCCCAAGAAGTACCTTCCTCAATGCCCATCACCCGTTTCCTCCTCTCCCCTCCCCACCATCAACCATCAGTATGTTCTCTGTATTTAAGAGTCTCTTATGGTTTGCCTCCCTTTCTGTTTGAAGCTATTTTTTCCCCTTCCCTTCTCCTATGGTCTTCTGTTAAGTTTCTCAAATTCCACATATGACCCACCCTAACTTTGAATTCACAGCAGATGACCAATTCTCCCACTTTGCTGAAATAAAGAGGCCATGTGTACTTCCTCAACACCCACCCTTCCATCCTGGATCTCCCATGAAACTCAATCCCTTCTCTAGTGTTCTTCTGTCCATCTATCCTATCTCTTCTGAGACCTTGAGCTTGTACTCTCCTAGCTCTGTAAACCCACCTTCCCCCACTTGTTCCTTCTGAAATAGCGTGAGTTCCCCAAGACTAAAACAACACTCAAATTCCTGCCAAGATCCTAAGTTCTTGTTCTTCCTTCCCTCCCCTTCCAGAGTGAGGCCATTCTGAAGAGCAGTCCATACATGCTGCCTTCAACATACCCTATGCTTTCTGCTGTCACCACTCTAGGGAAACTACAAGCACCAAGGTCTTCACTAATTGAATCATCAGTGTTCATGACTTTTTCCCTCAGTTGTCATCTTCCACGAGCATTTACCATATTTAATTCTAGTAATACGTTTCTCAAAACTCTTGGTTCCCACAACAGCAACCCTTCTGATTCCCCTCCTACCACTCTTATGATTCCTTCTCAGCCATATGCTCTGTTCTTCATCCTGTCTTGCCCCTTAAATAGAGGCATTCTCCACAGAACTGTCCTTGGCCCTCTTCCCTGCACTCTCAACAGCCTCTGTTTCAGTAATTACTTTTATCTGTAATTAGTACTGCTCAAATTTAACTTTCTGGCCATAACCTCTTCTTTGAATTCCAGATTTATATTTCTAGTATCTACTGGAATACCTAATTTGATGGCCTGGTGACATTTCAGATTCAACATGTTAGAACAAAAGTAATTTCTTTCCCTCTAAAATCTATCCCTACTCAGACTCGCTCTCTTCCATTTAATAACATAACAATCTTCCTGGACTCCCATTACTGATAATGTTGCTGTTGCTGCTAACAATAATGATAACACCACTCTAATAACATTATACTTATGAAATTTGTTTTATGATAAAGACATCATTATAAGCTTTATACATATTTACTCATTTAATCCTTATAACAAGATAAGGTAGGAACTATCATTAACCCCATTTTAAAGATGAGGAAACAGAGGGATAGAGGTGAAGTACTGTGCCTAACAGCATACAAAAGCCCGGTTCCAGAACCAATACTCTTAACCATTATGCTACCCTGTTTCAAAAAATCTAAAGCTAATTTTGGAGGCATTCTTAAGAACACATTATAGCTGAGAGTCGCTGGAAGGTGGCTCATTTGAGGTATGAGGGGCTTGAAACCAAGTGGTGGTTTTAGGAATACAAAAGAGAGTGACTGATGGGAACACATTGGAACTCTGCGATGATGGAAACTGCATTCACCTCTGTATCATCCTTGGCACCACGTGTAATGACTGGGTCTCAGAGACGAGTGAATGTGAATGGGAATATAGAATGAATTCTATACATAGGGAGCAGAAAGTTCCTTTTAATATCATACTGGCAAAGGTATATCCAATTCTGTTTCCTTATGGGATATGTAAATATGAGGCAAGGGATCAGAAAGATATTGGCAAAATGAAGATGATAGGACAATCACTTTTCTTTTGCTAAATAATATCCAGTATACAACATGGCTAGTTGGAGTGGTTATGGGACTCTGATACCTGAATTGCTGTTTTCCATTCATACACATAGAACTTTCTATTCACTGAGCATTTAACCAAATGCTTACTATTTATATACCATTGTGCTTAATATGTGTTATAATACTGTTTTTGTCACTATGGTTTATAATGTTTTTGTGGAGACTTACGCATTAAATTAAATAAGACCATGAATTAATTAATTAATACATAAATGTTGTAAGAATGTGGCATAATGGTTTAAATCATGGGCTTTTGGAGTCTAGACAGAACTGGGTTCTAATTTCAGTCTTCAGTTGTGACTTTGGACAAGTCACTTAGCCTAGCACAGTGGATGATAGAACTACTTAATAGTGTTGTCATGAACAAGAAATGAGATGATACATGTGAAGTGCTCAGTATAGTGCACATAATTTTAAAAAATGGAAGGGAAAATAGATGAATATCAACTGAGGAGAAAAAACACATTATTGTGTGTTTTGAAGTACAGTCATCACTGGCTAAAGAGTTAATTGGCAGGATCTGGGGTGGGGAGCAGATTCCAGCTGGGTTTTAAAGATGAATGGGTCTTGCTCCTCAGTGCTACCTGGGGAGGTGGCAGCCATCTTTCACTCAGCATCATGGCTGACCTCAGACCTCTGGTGAAGCCCCAGATCGTTAAAAAGAGGAAGAAGTCACCCAGCATCAGTCAGACTGGTATGTCAAAATTAAGTGCAACTGGTAAAAACTCAGAGGCATTGACAATAGGGTGCGCAGAAGATTCAAGGCCAGATCTTGATGCCTGACATTGGTGACAGAAGCAACAAGAAAACAAAGCACATGATGCCCAGTGGCTTCCAGAAGTTCTTAGTCCACAACGTCAAAGAGCTTGAAATGCTGCTGATGTGCAACAAATCTTACTGTGCAGAGATTGCCCACAATGTCTCCTCTGAGAACCACAAAGCCATTGTGGAAAGAACAGCTCAGCTGGCCATCAGAGTCACAATCCCAATGCCATGCTGTGCAGCGAAGAAAATGAACATACAGACAGTTTATGTGCACATGATGTCTGTGTTCATAAAACCATAATACTACAAAAAACAAAAAGGATGAATGGGTCTTGAATAAGCAGAAAGGGCACTTCATGTAGACTGTAAGAGCATATCAGGAGAATCTTAAGAGGAAGATACAAAGTAAGGAATAGTGCAACTGCAAAATCTATAGAATTTTTCTTATAGGTTAGAGAAAACCACCAAAAATGATTCGAGTTTTTGCATCTTCATGAGTAAAATATTTACGCTACTGGTAGAAATTCTTGAGCTACAAAGGACGTTTTTTTGAGAGGAAAGAATACAAGTTCAGATTGAAATATACTGTGTTTGGGTTTATGATGAAGCAACTTTCAATGTACAAAAGGGTGGAAAGACACAACAGACTTGGGACAGAAGGCATAACCAGAGATGTTTATTAGCTCCTTGAGAAGAGGAATTAGGCCTCATTTCTGTTTGTATCCTTCAGAGAACATAGCGTAGTGCTTTGAAAGTTACAAGTACATAATACTTGTTGCAGTGATGAAAGAATACATGAATCAAAGTAAAGATTTTGGAGTTATCTTCCTTGAAGTGATAGAATTGTGGGCAAAGATTAAGAAAGAACAAAAGTGGGAGATACACAAACACTGAAGACAAACAATGAACATGGAAGTGTTAGAGTAAAAAGATCTGAGTGTCCAGGGAGATAGAAGGGTATATGATTAAATGGTGGCTAAGATAGCATTGAGCTCAATGCACTAAAAAGGTAGAAGGCCGAATGATGTTATTAATGTCTTCAGGGAACAAGTTCAGGGAACGGTGTTATAAATGGAAGCCACAAAGGAAAGAATTAAGATTGAACAAAGGAGGGGAGTAAATGGAGGCAACAGATGTACAGCATGTCTGAGATTGATGGTTAACAAAGGAAAAGAAACCTACTCTCTTACAATGTATCTATATTTGATGCACAGAACAGACATTTGTCATAGGTACACAAATATTTATTACGTGCATACATGCATGAATATGTGAATGAAAGAATGAATTGAATGAATCATTCATACTGAATGAGAGAAAAATACCCTATCTTGATTCTTTTTTTCTTAATCAGAATATTTTCACCTTCATTTCTGTGCTGTATGTAAATAGATGCAAACATACTTAAAGGTGACAAAGTTGGTCAACTCTTGTAAAAAAAAAAAAGTTGATCTCTTTCTAGCATATTACTTTTACTTGTTATGGGAAAAGATCCACACAGGAAGTTCTATCATTATGATTTAGATTGTGGGAAGGGAAATGTTTAGAAATAAATACAAGGAATTTTAATTTTCCTATCAATTGTTTTCACATAAGCTATAACCCTTCCAAGTGGCTCCCATGTGGATAGTCTCTTTTATTAAAACTAATTGTTTTGTATGTTTGGAAAATGCAGTTTTATTATGAGGGAGAAAAGTTTGTATACTATCATTACAATATAAAAAGTAAACATGGCTTATGGAAACAAAGAAACATCTGAAATCAGTAAGCATCTGTTTACTTGTCTCTGTATAAATGAAAAACAGAGATCAAGAAAATATTTTAGTTATGGGTTTGTCTTTTTTTAATGCTCTGAAATTCATGCTGAGTGGGGAAAACTCATGCTTGATACCTTCAACTTACAGTACGTTTTCAAGGTGAATTACTAAATCCTAAGAACCTGACCTTCTAATGAAGGCACTGAGGCAAGCACAGAGTTGGTGAAGAAAACCACAAAGATATAAAAATGCATAGATATATGATCAACCAGGGACAAACTCTGATAGAATTATCACCAGATCTCTACAGACAAGGTATATCTATCAAACATGCCTACCATAAGCTTTGATTCCGTTAATTTCCTGAGAAAAGACATCAGGTAGAGTTCTGGATACCAGGTGTGTAAACACTAAGAGATTGTGATATTGCGATATCTTTTGTGCAGAAACCCGAACACAACGCAACCAGATGCAGAAGTGAGTTTCCATTGGGAATGCTACCCACCCTTTTACTACTGGTACCATTATTTAAACGTTTAATGTAGGAGAAACTGAAGGCCAAAAAAGAACATGCTTGCACTTAATTTCAAGTGACAGCTAGTATAGTGCATTAAAGGTGTAATACTATACACATGGTAGTTATATATAAATAGTAACATTAAAAAGGGGTTACAACATCCCTAAGACATCCTAAGTCTAAAACACTTAAAAAGCACATTTGCAGTACAACTTATCTTAAATTATTTTAATTGGTTTCAAGACGACTTCAGATTACCGATGGGCTTTGACTTTTTCTGATTATAAAAGAGAAACACAGATGAAGGGTTTTTAGGCAGCCTAATACCATTCCCAGGTAGACTACCACCTAGCCTGTGTGACTTAAATATCATTAACTATCAACTAACATTATTTTTACATAAATGTTTTATGTAAATTTTGTTTTCCTAAAGTTGTTAGTTCTCTTCCTCTTAATAAATATAGCTAATGCAAAAAAATTTTTTTGTTCTTTTTTTGTGTTCATTATCCAGGAACTTTTTCAAAGAAAAAGGGGTATGTGTGTGTGTGTGGGGGGGGGGGCAGAGTGACAGAGCTTGGATACTTAGCAACCATTTTACTGTTGAGAGTCTTTTTTTTTTTATAGTATGAAAAATAATCCAGTTACATTCTTTAGCTCGATTACTCACAAATAACTTATCTGAAAAAAAATCAAGTAAATGTGTCAGTCGGGGAAGTTTATTTTTCCATGTGTTATCTAGAGATAAGCCAGCCTGTACTATTAGATTTCCACTGACATAATTGTGCATGAATTCTGATCTGATTTGGTATTACATGGTGCAAAAGGTGACACATTTTCTCTAATATACCCCATTAGAAAGGAAAGAAATTGCCAAAGTATGAAATCTGAGGACCTTGATTCAGAAACTATGTGACTTTGAGGTCAGCTCAAAGGAAAAAAAGAACTTGTTCAACTACCCCAGGCACTGAAGGTTGTGACAAGAAAACCTAATACCTAGGGTAGTTACTCTTTCGGATAATCAATAAAATCTTACATTATCAGACTGCAGCAGCTGTATATTTGTTTTTTATATTGCCTTGTATGTCTCCAAAATATTCCAGTGTGGAATCACAGAGACGACAGATGCTGTCTCTGTTTCCAAATCATTGTGATCAGAATACATGGGTAAGATACCAGAACCAAGAAATAGCATATATGTGTATGATGAGCTCAATATTGATTTTAATATCTGCATACTGCTACCTCACTACAGCAGAAAAACATCAGCTCCAAGGATCCTGGAAAAGAGTCTTGACCGAGCTACTTAGAGTTTGTACAACAAAATTTTCAGAGATATCAGTCATCTTTTAAATCCTATGAGAAATATCCTTGAACAAATTAGTAAAATACCAGATGTGAACTGTTGGCAATTTCAAATTACATTTTCTAAAAAGAAGAAACTCTTATGCTTTAAGAAGGAAATGTTCTGCAATCTCCTTTCCTCACTTGGCTTTTCATTTTTGGCAGCCAGTCAGAGAAAGTAAAGCCTGACTTCCAGGACACTGGACAGTGGCATTTTGTCTTCCTTCATTGGTAGAGGACAATGGATATCCAGTATAGTCTGAATAGGATTTAAAAAGGATTTTTTTTATGACTCCTTTCTACGTACCAACTAGGTTCAAGGGAGAGTTCAGCTAGATAGTGAAATTTCTGGGCTGAATTCTTATCTATGGACAAAACAGAAGAAGAAAGATTTAGGTAGCACTTTCAGGTTTTAGCGAAGTAGAGAATGACAATTCAGTCAGTCCTTTGATGCTTCTCCACTTGTAAATCAAAAACAAAAAATGAAACAAAAATATACAGGATGATAAACTTTGGATACACCTGGCAACTTGAAGGCACTATGCTTGTTTAAGTTTTGAGATAACCTAATCAAGCACTATATGCTGATAAACCTTAGATAAAGAGACAGTCTCCTGTTAGGCAACAGGCTTCATATACCTTAATGCTACTGGACATCTATTAGGAGCTTTTCTTCTTTAGAAATGGTAGCTGATTTTACTTTCCAGAGATGGCCACATAATATCTCCCATCTCTTAGATTCTTATGCAATAGGACCTTGACAATCCTTATTAAGAGGTAGAACCAAAGCCATCCTCTCCTTGAATCTGGGCTAGCCTTAGTGACTTGTTTGACCAATAGGACATGACAGAAGTGACATTCTGGGACTTCCAAGCCTACATCATAAGAAGCTTTGCAGCTTCTGCTTGGATCTCTTGAAACACTCACTTTTAGAATCATTCTCCCTCTTAGAATTGAGTTGCCACGTCATGAGAAGCCAGCAACAACCCCTAGTCATCCAACTGAGCCATCTGGAATGTCCAGCCTAGTCAAGCCCTTGGAGGACCACAGCCCCAGATAGCTGGCTAGACCCACAAGAGTGATTCGAGCAAGAGCTGCCCGGGTGAGCCCAATGAAGCCAGTGAATAATGAAAGAATGGAAATAATTACTTTAGTCACTAAGTGGGTTTTTGTAGGGGGTAGGCACTGGGAGATTGTTATGCAAAACAATGGCGGGCTTTGGAGGCAAACAGGCTAAAGTTTGTAGTTTGGTTGTTTCGCTTATTTTGTGACGTTGAGTGAGTGAGTTCACTTAGTGAAAGCACACTAAATGGGGAAGAGGCCCTGAATATGGACCTGTTGCCATCATTTTTTCAAAGGCTCTCTTAAGACCTAGTGCTGAAGGAAAAGAGGGCTGGGCAGGCACGGAGGACACTTTCTGTTTATACTGACCAGAACATGCAATTTTGCACACCAAGTGACCTAGTCGTCATCTCTGGGTGGGTCAACAGGCCTTACTACAACATGACCAGGAGGAAAGTTAATTAGAGAGTTAGTTTTCTGACCTCAGTTTCTTCATCATCAGACAAGTTACCTAATTCCCAGACTTACCTTCTTCTTAGATAAGTTAACTTGTTTTCAGATTCAACTACTTCTCTATTTTAGTCTCATTATCTGGTTTCTAATCTTAGCTACTTCCCCACTAGCCAAGTTTATCTTCCTGATACTGAAGCATGGGAATAATACTTGATAAGCCAATACACAGAGTTATTGTGAACATTAAATTAAGGTAAAGAAATGGAAGTACTTTGAAACATGTGAAGTGCTTCACAAATACAAGGATATCTCAGCCAAGCATCTTATAGTCCTCAGCAACTCTAAATTTTCCCTTATTCTATAGAACATAAATTGTTTCAATAATCTTAGTACATTTACTATTAAAAGTATCTCTCAAATTTCTTTCTTTCTTATTATCATGATTGCTGTTTTCAGTGCAGGCTGACATTATTTCTTGCTGGGAATACCATGGCACCTCCTCGCATATTTCTCTACTTCGAGTCTCATTTCCTTCTTTTTTTTCTTAATGTTTATTTTTTGAGAGAGAGTGAGTGAGTGAGCATGCAAGCAGGGGAGGGGCAGAGAGAGAGGGAGGCAGAGGATCAGAAGTGGGCCCAGTGTTGACAGCAGGGGGCCCAAAGCAGGGCTGAAACTCACAAACCTTGGGATCATGACCTGAGCCAAAGTCAGATGCTTAACTGACTGAGCCATGCAGGTGACCAAGTCTTGTTTCCTTCTTATCCCATCACCTGCCCATTAGCAGAGTTTTCTTCTTTTTTAAAATTTATTCATTTATTTTGAGAGAGAGAAAGAGAGGGAGAGCATGAGCAGGGGAGGGGCAGAGTGAAAGAGAGAGAGAGAGAGAGAGTGAGTGAAAGAGAGAGGGAGAGAATGGGAGAACCCATGAATCATGAGATCATGACCTGAGCCTAGATCAAGAGTTGAATGCTTAACCGGCTAAGCCACCCAGGTGCCCTGACAGAGTTTCCTTCTAAAAGCACAAATGTCATCATGACAATTCCCTATTTTAAAAGAGCCTTTGATTTCTCACTGCTTGAAGATAATTCAAATTTCTTAACTGATGGCTAAAGCATTCACAATCTCAAATTTGCCTTTTCTAGTGTCATTTTCCTCCACTTTATGCTCCTACTGTACCAAATACTCCTTGAATTCACATACCACATTTCCTTGTACATCCTCACTCATCCTTCAAGACTTAAACTAAATGCCACCTCTACTGTGCAACATTTGCTGACAAGTCTGTGAAGATGGTCACCTTCCTGTTTTTCCCACCCAAACTCTTTATAACTCTGTTACAACATTTTTCTCATTGTATTGTAGTTATTAGTTTACATAATCAAGGGTCCCATCAGACAGCGATTCCTGAAAGGCCCATATTCTGCCATATTTATCTCTGTCTGCCCAGTATCTTGTCCTTCACTTTAAGTTTATGGGGAAAAGAAAGCACTTTTCAATGAGAGAGACCTAACAGCAGAATGATTTGAGACTGCGCTTCAAGGTCTGTGGGTAGATCTGTGAAGTTAAGAAGAAAAAAATATTTTAAATTTTCCTTTCTGAGACTTTGATTAGTTTTATTTAAAAAATTTATGTTTTCTTTGAAATTAAATATTAACACCTCGATTCACACCACAAGTAATATGGATGAATATTTTATTTGCCAGCCTAGACTAAATTACGTCATGGTAAAAAAACAAACAAACAAAAAACAAAAACAAAAAAAAAACAAACAAACAAACTCAAAATCATGAAAGCTTATAAAAATAAAAACACAGGTTTATTTTTTGTTCATACTACATGCCCTTATGGGTTGGCTCTACATCACCTTTATTCTAGAATTCAAGCTAAACAAGGATCTCCTATGCGGACAGTTCCAGCTATGTTTCAGAAGGAAAGGAGAGATGGCAGAGCCAAGGATGGCTCTTGAACCTTTGGCTGGGAAATGGCCTAGGTCATCCAAAGTGAGATACATGGCCAGGCTGGAGATCACTAGGCAGGGAAACATATTTTGAACAGCGAGCAGTCTGATATTGAAGGTAAACAGATAGGTAATATTGTCACTATAATGTTAAGACCTCTAGAATGGTTTACTATGGATAGGAATCTAAGAAAACACATGGTGCTAACATGACTATAGCCATACACCTCTGTTTACCTTGAGTCTAGCTTAAGTAGGAAAATTTCAAAAGAAAAAAAGCAGTACCATGAGGTTTTCATATCTATTGATTTTCTATTAATTATGGAGTTTAATGGGATGCAAAACTACAGTATTTCTTACGTGGCAGGATTCTGGCCAATAGAAGTATGCAACCAATAAAATTAAAGGGAGTAGCTCAGGCTGCCTACTGTGAAAATCTATTGGACATCGTGTATCTTTTTTCTTTATATAAATACATTTTGGTTATTAAAGACTGGGACTTTACCTGGCTTTGGATTTGCCCCAAGGAAAAAAAAAAGACCTGTATTAAAATATTTTTTGCATCCATCGTATCACCAAGAAAAATAACCTACATGTCACTGGAAAGATGCTGGTGAAGCCACACATTTCTTGAAGTTGCGTTCTCATCAAATGATGTCAACACTACAGAATTTCTGACATGTCTTTAATCTCTCCCTTTTGCACATAATAATACAAATAGATACCTCTATTTGCATAGCCAACTCCTGTCGACAAGTTCTTACAATCAAAGAATTCCTACTTTGTGAACTTCTTTGAGAATCTGCAGAGTCAATGTCTTTAACATGGTGAAGAATTTCTTTGCCAAACAAATTTTCAGGCAGAATAAAAATCTTGGCACTCTGGGCTCCGATAGAGCATCTGTGATGCTTGGCAACACATCTGGTTCTGCTGCTTTGGTGAAGAAACATGCTTCTCATCTCAACATGCAGTGGTGTCAGCCAGTGTCAACGATTCTGCCAGCGATCCTGAAAAAATTGTGTCTGTTTCTACGGATGTTGTCAACCTCTTGAGAGCCAGAGCTGACACACTATTTCAAGAGGTTTTGTCAAGAAATGGGAGTATAAGAGTAAGTTCATTGCTGCAGTACAGACGATAACTAGCTTTCTAGAGGACCTGTCTTGAAACATGTGATTGACTTTCAAATATGAGTTCTGCTTTTTTGAGGCAAAGGAAATCCAATGATGAGAATAAACCACAGGAAACAGTCCATTCATGGTTTGCTTTACTTGGTGATTATTCTTGCCAAATTATCTAAGGCGATCTTCCTATTTAAATTCTTTTAGCTCAACTGCCATGCAGAAGGGCATGTTGGGGCATTTACCTAAACTTTCTGAGGCTGGAGAAATACTTCTGAATACTGGAACAAGGAGTAATGAAAGTTTTCAATTTGTTTACAGCTGGAAACCCACAGACAGTTGGAATCATAACTCTTCAAAAGCTAATTCTGTCTCCAATGACCCTAACGTGGAATCGTGAATATTTAATCCTTTTTTTTAAGTTTATTTATTTTGAGACAGAGAAAGTGCAAGTGGGGAAGGGGCAGAGAGAGAGGGAGAGAGAGAGAATCCCAAACAGGCTCTGCAGTGCCAACACAGAGCCTGATGTGGGGCTCGAATCCACGAAGCTATGAGATCATGACTTGAGCTGAAACCAAGTTGGGTGCTTACCCGACTGAGGCACCCAGGTGCCCCTTAATCCTTTTTTAAAAAATAATGATGAGGCATTAATGATGCAAACAATTTAAAACATGATATCCTCAGCACAATATGATAGGAATTCAACAAGGACTTTGGAGAACTCTAGGAATTTGTCTATGCTTAACCCTCATCTAATAAAGCCATAGCAGCTCCCATTTTGTTTGCTGTTTTCTTTTGCCAAGTCAGTGTTTTAAGCACGTATTGCCATGCAACTGAAAAGTCATAGTCAAACAGATGTCAAAAATAACAAGCCTATTGCTGTGTCAAAAACCACTCCATAATTTCAATATCAAAGCCAGACATCAGCCTTCTTGTAGAAGCTTACTTTTGAGCTGAACTAAACTTTATTTTTACTTGAAAAATTTGCATTTATCTCAGGTGTTTGAGGAAAATAGGCATTAATGTCAAGAGGAAGGTAGTGAGAGGAACAGAGGTATGACTCTATAAAAATACTTTACTCTGAAAAATAATTCAATTTCCATCCATTGCAATACAAAAAGGCATGGAAAAGTTTTTTTTTTTTTTTTTTTACGTGTTTACATATTTTTCCCCAGGGTGGGGAAAAAATCTGCAGCTTTCTTCAGGTTTTCAAAGGGTCTGTGACCTAAATAGGGCTAATACCCTCTGTCCTGATGCCTTCTAGAATAGAATGAATGTTCTAAGGAAGTGAAATTCTCCTGATGATAAGTCAAGTTAACCATGCTTTGGTGTTGTACTCACCAATGAATAATACAGGCTCCTCAACAGGAAAGTAAGCACGTGCACTAGAGATGGGTACAAACCCACTCTCATCTTTGGACAAGCTTTTCTGAATAAAAACTAAGGCAATTCGGACAAAAATATTTGCTTTGCTATACTGTTTTAGTTTCCATATTGAATGAAGAACTGTGTAGCCATATTTATATAGAAGAGTAGATTAAGTTAATAAGGAAAAATTAGAAGCTTAGATCTAGTGCTTTAAAATGTACATATATATGTGTGTGTGGGGGGGATGCCATTGGAAGGCACCTGTATTAGTTTCTATTGCTGCTGTAATGAATAAACCTAGTGGCTTAAATGACACAGATTTATTATCTTATAGTTTTGCGGTCTGCACATTGGAAGTGGGTCTCACAGGGCTAACTAAAATCAAGATGTGGGCATGACTGCATTTCTTTCTGGAGGCTCTAGGGGAGAATCTTCTTCCTTGCCCTTTCCGGCTTCTAAAGGCTGCACACATGTCTTGGTTTGTAGGCTGCACACATGTCTTGGTTTGTGGTCATCTTCCTCCATCTTCAAAGCTGGTGTAGCCCTTCAACCCTCCAACCTACCCTGCCCACTGCCCCCCATCAGTTTGTTTTATTAACGCCAGTGCTCTGGCCTTGGCTCCATACTCCCCCACATTGGGTGCTGTCCAGCAGCTCCTTCTGCTGCTGTAGTTCTGGGTCTTCAGCTTCTTCTTGTGCTGTTGAGCCTACATTACAGAGCACACCCTCTCTCGGGCTGCAGAACTTCTGGCAGGACATCTTTGAGGGGTTATTACTCACTCACCACAGTCCTGCCTAGCTGGTATAGTGGGAAAGGGCTGAATGTACACGAAAGCAGTGTGAAGAACTGGAAACCTAGAAGTAAAGAGCTCCTGGCTGGGGATGGATGCTGTACTCCCTGATTATGCTACCAGAATGCCTAAAGAGCATGTTTAAAGTAATTTGCATCTGTTCTTTGATTTTTATTTTCCAGGAAAAATTAGTTTTAAGGAAAGATAAAGATGCTAAACTTGGAAAACCTGAGTTTCAGCCCTGGCTCTGCCACTTATTATCTGTAATATCTGTAATTATCTATAATAATATCTTATTATTTGGCAATGCACCCATGTTTGGCTGGAGCAGTTTCCCCATTTTTAAATGAAGTTGAACTAGGAGGAGCAAGGAGAAGATGGGCTGGGATGTGCTGAGTGTGTGGGGCTGTTCGGAGGATCTTGGGAATTTTATTGGCCCACAAGGGAGTCCTGGAATGAGAAACACCTGGGTGCCCTGGTGCCAGAAGCCCCTAGTTGTGAACTCTCACTAAGGAGTCTGGCTCACAGCACTTATCAAGCAAACCCCAATCCTTGTGAACACCTCCCCTGACCTACCTGTCAGAGTCACAAGGCTGCAGAGCTTCACCTTAGGGGTCCAGCCAGGTGGGGCAGATGGGCTCTGGTCCAAGGGCTGTGCAGGGGCAACACCAGCAGAGGCAGGGTAAGGGCAGTGACTGTGCAGGCAAACTCAGAAGACTTCCTGCCTTGCAGGAGGCAGAAAGCCATGGGGCAGCAAGGCATCCTTCTGACACTTCTCTTGGGCATCCTCTAGTGTGAATGTTGCTATGATTCTAGATGAAGTAGAGTGTTCCTGCTGACTCAAGGTCAGTGTGCTATCTATCACCTTAGCGGGTCTGAGCACCAATACATGCCCTAAAGGAGGAATGGACCCTTCCTTGCTTTTTGCCTATTTTATTCTTTTTTGTTCTTCTCCAGAGAAGGAAGCAACAAGGGGAAAGAACATGTTTCCCATCAGGCTTTCTGCATGCCCAACCACTCCTCACCCCAGAGAACTAGATAATAAGTAGGACATACTGTACTATAACTCAGTTTAAAATATAAAGTTTACCTCAGTAAAATATATTTCAGTTTTTATCTCTGGTATGAGATGTTTCCTACAATCTTTGAAAGGATGTGTCTGTGCAGGCAGGCTTTCCTAATTTGTTTACTGTAAGATAGTTACGGCATTGCCTGGCAATAGATACATACAAGGAACACAAAGACTGTTCCATTTTTGTTCCAGAGCCTGAGTGGATCTAGATGCAGTGGCAGAATTCTAAGATGACTGCCAAGATTCCTACTTCCTGGTGTATATGTTCTGTATAATCCCCTCACTTTGTAGGGGAAGGGAATTAGGAATATAATGGTATAGCCATCCCATGATTAGGTTATATTAGATGGCACAGTGGACTTTAAGAAAGAATTATCTTTGGTTGGCATGATCTAATTAGGTGAACCCTTAAAAGCAACTAGGCTCTTCCTGAAGAAAGAGAGTTAAATTGTTAGAGAGATTTGACAAAAGGGAGCTTCTCCATGGATGGATATAAAGATGGGGGGGACCATGGAAAGTAACCAGTGGGAATGAAAAGCCAACAAGAAAACAAAGGCTTCAGTCTTCCAAATGTAAGGAACTGAATTCTCTCAACAAACCGAATGAGCTTGGAAGTGGATTCTTCTGCAGAGCCTCAAATGAGAACTCAGCCTGACACCTTGAGTGTGAGATTCTGAGCAGAGAGCCCAGTTGAGCCATGCCTAGACTTCTGACCTGCTGAGTTGAGAGCTAATACATGTGGCTTGTTTGAAGCCTCTAAGTTTGTGGTCATTTGCAATGCAGCAATAGAAAACTAATAAACTAATACAATGCTATTCCAGTTAAATGTGAATTAAGATTTTTTTAAATAAATTTTTTTCTTGACTTCTCTTTCCCTGCCTTTCTCCAAAGCTTTGATCGGCTCCCCCACCATGTAATTGTTTCATGGAATATAACTAGAACATGTTGCCAGATTAGAATCTTCTTCTATCACATATCAGAGGTATCTCCTCCCCCACCCCATCCTTGATTTGAGATGCAGAGATGTATGCATCCTGGGTATATTGTATACATTTGTAGGGCTGGAGAATCAAAGCAGAAAACAGAGATTTCAAGAATTAAAGCAAACAATCTGTGTATTTTGAAGTAACTCAGATATGTTTCATTCATTGCATCTAGTTATCTTGAAACACAGTAACCTTGACATAATGGCTGAGGAAAAAGGAGAAGCAATGCAAGCATAAATGCCTGAACACTTTAATATCTTTTATCAATAAACATTAGTAGTATGCCATGCGTCTGAATCCATGCTTACCCTGAGGAAAACCTGCCTTCTATCTTCTGCTTCCTGATATTGCAGCTGGATCCCATTACAAGGGTAGAACACACCATGGGAAGCATGCCTAAACTTTTTAAGCTACAAAACGAAAGCTGATCTTCATTAATTAGATGTCTAGATTATGCAGATTGACCAATGTATTATTATAAATAACACGGTCAAAAACACTATTTGATGGCTTATTGATAGGTCCACCTAGGTAATTTAGCTAAGCCTTAAGTATTTACTAAGATATTCTATTAACCACAAAGGCAGGATTTGGTGTCAGGTCAAAAATCAGATCAAACTGTGACTTTGTGGCTGATGGCTGAGAGAAGGCTCTACAACAAAGGGAACTGAGAACAAAGTAGGATGTCTTTCTAACATTTAATTCAGGAGAAATTTCATCTCTGGTAGAGCTTCATCTAGTACTACTACATAATGCAGATAAGTGAAACAAGTCAATGATTCCTAACTAAGAACCACCATTTAAAACCCATCTTCTCTGCCTTTGTGAAAACCGTGGAATTGGACTAAGAGAGAAGCCACCCAACTTTAGATTCAGGCAAATGTGGACAATGGATCCTAGAATGAAGGCTAAGTCTGAGGATCACAAACTCTCACCTGAATGATTAGCTGTTTTAATAAAAAAGAAGGACCCACGAAAAAAAAAATCCTCAAAAGCCCATCTCATGGAAAAGCTTTAGGATCTGTGATTCCAGGTGAATTGTGACTTAGCTTTTACTAACTTTAACCAAAGTCTTCCCAGGTGCTGAAGTTAGCACTAAAGAAAAGCTCTTACGAAACTGTTACGTGAAGTAATTATAATCTGTGTCCGCTTCAACTTCTTGTACCTGTGTCTTTGCCATCTATATAATTATGTTGAGGGAAAACACTTCGAGCTGAAATGAAATAAACGACTTCGGTTTATGCCCACACGGACCTTGTCAAGTAGCCAATGACTTGCCCTTTCATTGTGAGTGACTAATATCAATGCTGGCTCTAAAGAAAGACACTTTTCATAATCGCCCAACAATCTGCTAAGTGAAAACATATGGACAGGCTTAGGCAAAGCCTGCCAGGGGTCTTTGCTGAATGGAAAACAGGTGCTCTCATTCTGTGCCACGTAATACCCCATTTACCCCCAAGTCCAAAGGTTATAGGACTAATAGCTGCCTTGTGGTAATCAGGGAAAGCCCAGAAACCAGCCTTGGTGTAACATCTGGGACATATTTTACATACTTGCAACATATGCTTCAGGTTCAATTAAAGTGAGGCTTTGGCACATTTATTAATCTTTTTTACTTTTATCCTATAAGAGGACTCACTGACCTGACCCCACTATTATGCCATATGAGAAAACAGAGAAATAATGAGAGCTAGAGGTCAGTGCCTGCTCATATGGCAAAAAACACATTTGTTTTCTCCTGAAATTCCATTACGCACAACTCTATACACAAACTTTAAACAGAGGAACCAATGAATTTTTTAAAGTAGGAAATTACCCTTCTCTCACTCAGACACACTGATAGCCAAGACTTACAACCTTTGCCACTATGACAGCCACTCAAGAGACGGAAGCTGGTAAATGGAAACTTGAAGGATCTTTTCATATTTTCATTTCTTATGGTAAAAACTTTCTATTTTAACACGTCCACTCTAGGATTCTTCCATTACGCAAGCCCCTAAAAGTCTTTTGTAAATTATTATACTTGAGATTTTCTTTTTGTTCAGGTATGATTTTTATGCTATCAATTGCATTGTGACTGGAAAAGAAAAGCCTCCTTATATATCCCTCGAATAAAGGGTTGGATTTATGAAAATCAGCTCACAACTCTTTCATATGGAAAACACACTGTTTGTCAGCGTCCTGCACGCAAGAATACAGTAGAATTCACACAGTAATTTAAGCACTCACTTTCAATCAACTCTGGTAACCAGATCTGCAAATGTGTTAGAACCAGGGTGTCATTTCCAGACCCCTAAACACTAGATGACAATAGATGCCACTCCAGAGACCTGGTGCTGTTTCCACCTGGCATGCTCCACTCAACATCTAGGTTTTAGGGAGGTGGTTAACCAAGTGTTATTTGCTTCCCACTCCTAACATCCTCTCTGTTTAAAAAAATGACCATAAAGGGGAGATTAGTGGTTTGGAGTAGCAACAAACTGGCTAAAAAAAATACAGGTTGACTTCAAGCAGGGACATTTAAGTACTAGACTTCACTAAGGGTTTCCATTTATTAGCATTTCTGGAGAAACGCCCGCTGCTGGAATGAATCTTTATGGTGGCTTTAATAATAAAGCAGCAACAAGCAAGGGAAAATAGCCATAAATGGATGGCAGCTCAGTGTTTATCAGCAGAGAAATGATGATTCAGGGCTGGCAGGTTGAGTTAAAATACAAGCTCTCTACCGCTCTAACACTGACCTTAACAATAAATCATATCATTTATTGCCAGAAGGGTATGTTCATGTTATTTAACATTAAAAACAAGCACATACATGTTTTTGTAGGAAGGAGATTTTGTTAGTTTATGTTTGATGATGTCACTAATGACTAAATGATATACAGAAGAAAAATTTCACATAAAATCTCTATCAATTTAAAAATGTTTGGAACAACATTAGATGGGAGAAAGTGTGTGTGTGTGTGTGTGTGTGTGTGTGTGTGTGTGTGTGTGTGTGTCTATGTTTTCATTCTCCTTCTAGCATTGAATATTAGTCAAGAAAAAATCATGTGGGAGTTTGACTAATCGCTGTGAATTTTTTTTTAACATTTCTAATGCTTGCTTCCAGCATGTGAATTCTTATACAAGGATATAACTGTACATGTCTACTAGAATCAAAGGTCAAGGGCATAAATTAAGATATACTGTTATTCTCCTTTATTCCAAAAATTCACTGCTTTATTATAATAGAAATCAGATTCCAGTGAAGGTCAAAATCTGGTTTTGTATGCCAAACAATTTGGAAATAATGAATGATATTCTCTCTTCCCTCCCAATCTCACTCTAGCACCTTTTAGGTTTTTGATCTAGAAATGCCCAAGGATTTTGATAAACCAGCATCGCTATCCTCCTTGCCATAAAAAGACTTTCTTCTGACCCCAGACACCACCACCACAGTGGTTCAAGGTCATTCTAATTCATCCCTTCAGTTATCCCCTCTCCACACAGGGGACAGCCAATCCAAGCGATTCCAGAAACTAGCTTTTTCTTTTTTTTTTTTTTTCTTTTTTTTTTTTTTTACCGTGGTCATCATTCCCATGCCAACCAGCAATCAGAAAATAACCTGTCAACGGGCTTTCCTGACCAAGGAGCCACAGGGCTACCCCAAGTCAAGTCCAGGCAAGGACCATGAGCACTGGGATTATGTAAATGCCCTCTGAAGCCTTCCGCACACACGTGTGTTCTTTTGCTGAGCAATTCTTTGAAAATTACAGATGACAACATCCATGTTGAACTTAAGCAGGCTGCTATTTTTTCACTTCTCTCTTCCTCCGAAGTGTAGCCCGATTTGTAATACTCAAGATAGGACAAATTTTTGCCCTTCAAAAACAGTTGTCACTGCTGTTATCTTCACGAGAGCTATCAAGTTTCAGACAAGCTGAATTATTTTTTTTTGTTCCTGGCAGAAAAATATTTGACCCAGCTCTGGACAAAAGTGAAGAGGATTTATAGCCCTCTCTCCTTCTTTGCAACATGCAGTGGCATTGTTAGGATGATAAACAGCGCTGTCCAATTTTCTGGACTCAAACACTTCAACTCCTTTTTTAACTGTCTGTGAAAACAGTGTCATGTCTACATTTCCCCATCCCCTGGTACCCAAGTGCTGGGAAAGATAATTACCTTGTCATCTTTGTCATCTTCTTCTTCCTCGTCCTCCAGCATGTCCTCCACTACCTGCAGACAGAAACAGAAGTCATTTTCGTGCTCTTAAGAGGAGAGAATTTTGTTCTGTCATTTTGAACCTTTTGGAAATGAAAACTTTATTAACATTTGAAACAGATTCATGGAGAGGGACTATTTGATCTAGAGATAGGGATTAGGGAAATGCTCTGCCTTTAATTGATTGAAACCAGGGAAGTGGATCCCACTCAGGGAAACCCTATTTGTGTGAAATGTTCCGTGACAACTTAAAGAATTTGAACTATGCATAAGGTAAACTAACATTAATTTGAGAGATGCTTTAAATCAGGAACTTTCCTTTTTTACCTATTCCACGGTCTGTATTAATGAGGCACTTTAAGTTTGGAGCTAGATAACTAAGCAGAATCCAGTTCTGCTATTTCGAATTCACTTTTCACCAAGCTTTAAGTATACTGTCTGTCTGTCGATTTATGCTGGTGGTCTATGGCATAAAGCTAGTATCTTCCATGGCTCAAATTTTACTTTTTAAAAAATTTTTTATTGAATACATTTGATGTGTAACATTGCATAAGTTTAAAGTATGCTGTGTGTTACTTGGACACATTTTTGTGTTGTAATATGTGTGCTAATGTAGCAGTAATTATATTACATAATTATAGTACACTATTAGTGCCTATGTTCATTATACTGTGCATCAGATCTTGATGGCCTACTTAATACCTGTCATAAGCTTGTGCCCTTAAACACCATCACTGCTATCCCAGCCACCCATTCCCTGGTAACCACCATTTTACTATCTTTTTGTATACGTTTGACTTTTTTAGATTCCATGTATAAATGCTATCATATAGTACCACTCTTCCTCTGACTTATCTTGGTTATAATGTGCTCAAGGTCCAGCCATGTTCTCACAAAAGGGAGGCTATCTTCTTGTCTTGTAACTGAATAACATTCCTCTGCATATACATGCCACATCTTTTTCACGCATTCACCTGTCGATGGGCATTTGGATTGTTTCCCTATATTGGCAACATATAGGGAATCATGCTGCAGTAAACATGTTAGCACAGATAATTTTTCGATATCCTGTGTTCATTTCCTTTGGGTATATATTTAGAAGCATAATTGTTGGACCATATGGCAGATCTATTTTTATTTTTTTGAGGAACCTCCACATTGTTTTCCATAGTGTTGTAACCAATTTGCATTCCTACCAATAGTGTATAAAGTTCTATATTCGCCACATCCTCAAGAGGACCTATCGTCTCTTCCTGATGACAGCCATTCTAAGAGACGTTCATTAACTCATTGAGACTTTGATATAGAGATGGTATTGCATTGTGGTTTAGGTTTGCATTTCCTTGACAGTAGTGATGTTAAGCATCTTTTCATCTGTCCGTTGGTCATTTTGATGTTCTCTTTGGAAAGGTGTCTATTTAGTTCTTCTGCCTATTTTTATTCATTCATTCATTCATTAATTCATTCATTCATTAAATATTGATTTAGTATTGAGAGAGAGAGAGAGAAAGTGAGAGAAAGCACAAGCAGGGGAGGGGCAGAGAGAGAGAGGGAGACACAGGATCATCATCTGAAGCAGGCCATAGGCTCTGAGCTGTCAGCACAGAGCCAGTAGAGGGGCTCGAACTCACCAACTATGAGATCATGACCTGAGTTGAATTTGGACGCTTAACCAACTGAGCCACCCTGGGTGTCCCTCTTCTGCCTAGTTTTAAATTGGATCGTTTGCTTGTTGTTGTTGTTGTTGTTGTTTAGGGAGTTGACTGAGTTCTTCAGATATTTTGGATATTAATCCCTTATCTGATATATTGTTTGCAAAAGTTTTCTCCCACTCTGTAGGTGGTCTTTTTATTGTGTTAAATCATTTGTTCCACTGTGCAGAGCTTTTGAGTTTGAAGTAGTCTCATTTGTTTATTTTTTCTTCTGTTGTTTGTGGTTTTGGGGTCATCAAAGCTCACATTTTAATTCTTATGTATAAATGTCAACTTTTGACTATCTCTCTGTATTTTTGATTTTGTGGGTTACCAGAAACTCTAATTTTAATTCTCTGATTTTACACAAGGATTACATTATGAGAATGGACAATGAAAGAAAATTAGAAATGTATTCAATAATCAAATGTATGGGATATGTATAGGATATGTATATATAACCCTATAGGTAGATATTTTTTTAATGAATGTATTTTTTATGACTCTTAGTTTCCTTACTTCAACTTAATGCAATCTTCATTTTGGATTTGTCAAATAATTTGACCTTTCCTTGATTAATGTGTAACTGTGGTATTACAAATGGGATTTCACTCTGTCAGGTGTTTTATTATGGTTTTATGTACCTGCACACACTACTCTCTCTCTCTCTCTCTCCATGGAAACCAAAAATTTTAAAAAACTTTGGGGAGGGTTGGTATTCAGGTAAGTGCTAACTTCTGATTGCATTTATGCCATTTCATATAATTTCTCATTCTTGTGGTGCTTTTCTTTTTTATCCAGTCTGTATCTCGATTTCTGAATAAACTTGATAGAATCATGGTTATTTAATATTTTTAAATCTTTCTCCCAGAGCTCACAACTTTAAAAGATAGAGGAGACAGCTAGTGCTTCTTTCATGTGGCTTATGATACAGACAGGAATATGTTATGAGTGAAAACTTCAATAGCTAAGACTGTATTATGCAAAGAGCTACACAAACTGAGATAACACGTCAGGACTTTCAGTGATCTAATAATTGTTCTCAAATATTCTAAAAGCATTAACTTATTTAAAATAATAGCCCAAACACAAACTTCCATTTCTCATAAACCAATAGAGAACCTAAAGCATCTGACAGCTTGTGAGCTTGTTCCTAATTTAAATTTTTTTTTCTTTTTTAATTTTAGAGAGAGAGAGAGAGAGAGTGAGAGAGCCCAAGCAGGTGAAAGGGGCAGAAGGGGATAGAGAATGTGTCCCATGCAGGCTCTACGCTCAGCATAGAGCATGATGCAGGGCTTGATCTCGCGACCCTAGGATCATGACCTGAGCTGAAGTCAAGAGTTAGACACTCAACCAACTGAGCCACCCAGGTGTTCTGAGATTGTTCCTAATTTAATGGCCTACTTTAAATCTTCTATTATATGGTAGAATTTTGTGGTCTTTCATTTGGACATTCAGCATTTCAAAAGAACCATAATAGTACAAAGTACTGTTTCCAATATCTGGTGAGAATTTACACTTATTTTGAAGACATATAAAGCAATTAAACCTCACCAAGAAAGGACTCTTAACATTACTTCTAACTATACTCAGCAACTCCATGAGCATTTATTATAAAGCTCCTTGTCCAAGAAACAGTGCTAGGTAATGCAGGAATATAAAGATGAAAAACAGAAATTTCATCTATACTCATGTCAGCCTTCAAGAGGTTTATAATCCAATAGAATTTAAATGGAGCCTATAAGCTAATCTTTCATGTTGGCTTTTAATTTCCTGAAATTTTGAAGTATTCAGAAGTATATAGACAGTAATAGTAACAATGTATAATCAAGGTGCTATAAACTAGGCAATTCCAAATTGGGCTGGTTTTGATGGAGGTTTAAATAGGAAAAATAGCGACAGTATTTCAGTACATTGCATTCTTCCAAAGAATTCACCTAACACAGCAAGTAGCTGAAATAGAACTCAAATCCAGACAGTGGGATAGCACAGAGGCAGTTCTCACTGCTCAATTATTGGGGCAGGGGATGAAGTCACCTAACTTTCATAAGTTTTATTAAAATAACTACAATTTTGTATCTCTAATAAAACGAGTTTAAAAGTTTTGATTTAGATTAAGTAATTTTTTAGGTTGGTCATTATTATCCATTTTTATTTTTCAGTAAAAGTTGTATACATTTGAAAGTATAAAACAGAATGATGTGGTGTGGTTAAGTCATGTTTTCCTTAAATTACCCACACAAAGTCATTTATCAAAAGAAATGAATAGTACAGTATACTTTTATTCCTTTGCATAAACTCAGTGTTTTCACTAGTTATTATTAAAAATGTATTATATGCCTCTCTTTAGTATGTATGATTATACTGCAGGTGCTAGGAAAGAAAAATGGTGTCAGATTGTGCCTAACAGATTGCAAGGGGCATACTAATGTTCAAGAAATATTTGTTGATAGAATGAATAAATGATTGCATCAACAATTCTTATTTCTTTTTTTTGTTTTCTTTTGTAGTTTTTATTGATTTATTTATTGTAAGAGAGGGAGAGAGAACAGAGAGACAGAGAGAGGTGGAGAGGGACAGAGAAGGAGAGAGGGAGAATCCGAAACAGGCTCTGTGTAGTCAGTGCAAAGCCTGACGTGGGGCTTGATCTCAGGAACCTTGAGATCATGATCTGAGCTGAAATCAAGAGTTGGCCGCTTAATCGACTAAGCTACCCAGGTGCCCATATTCTTTATGTCTTTCAATAGGCTTTTATGTAAAAGAACTGAACTAGCTCACAGAAGTGAACTAACTTGTCTGGAAAGACCTACACCTAATCAGTGATACAGATTAATAAAAGCAAATATTCAAAATGTCTTCAAATATTTGCCTGGACACAGAAACCATAAGTATTTACCCTTTAATGTTTGGAGATTTGTACTACCTTCAAGTTAATTTTCAAAACTTCCAAGTATTATTGAAACAAACAAGCCAATAGCTTAATTTACACAATTTCCAAATCAGCTGTGGATCTTATGTTCAAGTACAACTCAAAGAGGTCTTCAGAATCAGGCTCTTCATTTGCAAAACCCAAACTGTTCTTACCCTGCACGAGTGGGTAATTGGCTACGCACAATTGCTCTACAAATGTGCAGCCAGAACCACCCAATACAACCATTTGCTTTTACATTTGGCAGAAAAGTGTTGTGTTAGTGAGAGGCCTTTGTGTTGTGTTTTAGCGCTCTAGTGAGGGCTTTTCCCCTCCTCCAGTGCCTTTTTAATGTTACATCATAAACATCTACAAACGAGGATTTATAATACTGATGCTTTCCTATGGATGCCTTTAAGCTGCTTCAGAATTATCCCACTATTACATTTTGCTCAGGTGAAGTTAAGGTGGCTTCGAAAATGGAGATAATAGCACCTATCCCACAGTGTTGATTAAGGATCCAATGAAATAATGTGTTTAAAGTACTTAGCACACTTTCTCTATTGAAGTAAGTGTTCAGAAATGTTAGCTATTAGTGAAAAGAAAAATAGCATCAAGAATATTTTAAACAGTAATTTTTAAAAATTAAATTATGTATTTTTTTCCTGGGCAAAATATTCAGTCTTCTTAATGACATACAAAATTTCAATTCATGTTTCACAGACACTAAGAAACACACAATGGGACACAGGTAGAGGCTTGCATAAGTATTCCCAATTAAAAATGATAATGCTTTTGCTAATTTTCAGGTGTTAACGGTCCAATAAAATGGAAGGCTATGAAGGCAAAAGTGTTTCAGAAGTGGGGCTGTGCTTGGAGACGTGAGCCCTGGCCAAATGCAATGAATACTGAAACTGCAGACCGAGCTTTTCAAAACAAACTGTATATATTACTGAAGTGCATTTAATGACTGCACAAAACCGCAACCTTTCCCAGAGAACTCAAACAACACCTACCATTTTGAAAGAGTGTGCTGGAGTTGAACACTTAAAAAAGGAAAACAAAATAAAGGAGGCTTCGTCTCAAACTCCAGCTCCTTCCTCTTCAAATAAAACCCCATAAGGACTACATAGTTTTGTTTGCAAGTATATTAAGTCCAGTTGCCTAAACATTTGTCAACAATAATTTAATAACAACACATATGCAGGATTTCCTTGAGAAAAAAAACCACATGTGTTAAAAAAAGATACATTTTTACCAAGTTCCCCCCCCCCCCTTTCCCTTTTCTTCAAGGGGGATATCTCAGACCGGCTCTAGAATTCTCTTTCCAAATTATGCTTTCTGATACCTTGCTTGAAAGCAAGTAGTATTAATCAAACAAAGGAAGGGCACTAGGGAAATCAGAAAGATGTAATGCAAGCAGTTAAAAGTGACATGACCTTCTGTAATGTCGCTCGTCACAGACTTATATGCCACACGCTGGAGGAAGGTCTTGAAAGAAACTGATTCCCTGGTACTATTCCTTGAACGTAATACTAATAAAGATGACATTTTTAAAAACACACGTAGACAGCCCCAAATGCAGCATGCCAGCTACATTACAGCCAAAGAATAAGCAGATAATGTTGTTTTTAAAAGCCTAATATTTCTTCCTTCATATTCCACATTTGCTGAACACTTGTCATTAACATATAAAACATAATATGTGGCTACACTTTTTAAAAATCCATTTTCAAATGGAGCAAGATTGCATCTGTAGAATCTATATGTTATATAGTTGCATAGGAGCTCTTTTCAGATTATGACTTTTAATTATAATTCAACACAACTTAAATGCTTTATGATTTGCAAGGAAATAAAAATTTTATTTGGCTGAAAATGTTAATAATGGTGCTGGTAATCTGAATAAAAACATGACATGTTTAATGTTACTGCACCAGACAATGATATATAAGGGAAGGGACCAAGGGATGTGGAAAAGGATGACTGAGGTGGCGAAGGGATGACAAAAAGTGGACTCGGGTAAACTTCATTGTTAAAGTCATCATGGAACAGTGAATCCCAATTACTGCTTTTTAATGCCAGTTTAGGGAGCATGTTTTAAGACAAAACTGACCAAAGGGGATTAAAACGCCCATCAATAATTCTGGAAGTACTCTGTATTATGATTTTCCCAGGAATGAAATCTTCCACTTATTTATAACTCTTTAAAGAAAAAGGAACCAAAAGGATCCTGGCTATGTCACTCTTGTAAGATAAGGATTGAGTATCACAAGGCCAGAAACTCTCAAAAGCCAAAGCTGACACAAACTGGGTTCTTTCATCTGTTTACTTTTTTCCTTGGGAATAATCTTTGAATTAAATAGATGTTTTGCTATGTTCAGAATGAATAGTTGCACAATTCAAATTGCTTTACTCAAACACGGTCTATAAAAAAGCAACACATTTAAATTAAAGAAGAAATCACTGCTGTCCAGATGTGCAACTGCATGTTAAAAAATTAAAGAAAGAAAATTGTCACAAAAGAAAGAAGTTTCATATTTAATTTCATATTCATAGAACATCCAAATGTGTACAGATGCTTATATTTGGACACATTACAAACTAAATGCCTATTTCCACCCTAGAGATATAGAGGAATTTGGAGAGAATGGTATTCTTCAACATGGTCTGGAGTTCATTTATACCATTTTGTGTGTGCATAAACCAAGCAGAGCATGCATTTGTGTGCCAATGAATTTATTACATGTGTAAATATGTGAAATTATAGAAAGTCTATGGATTGAGAAGATGCCTATAACCAGTCAGATTATTTCAGATCACTGAAAAGTACCAGGGGTCAAGCTAAAGACTTCTGTGGTCAATGAGATCATTATAGGTGTGCTTGGGCTGTCATTTTCACAACAGCACATCTGCTTCTCACGAAATTTTTGAGAAGGAACTTTTGCAAAATGAATGGCGCAATTAAGCTGCACATGTAATTTACTCCACGTTTGCAAGAATAAGAAGAGTCGTAAACAGGTCTGGGATACACTGTTTCATCTAGTATATCTCAAAAGCAACTGGATGTATGATGGCTGCTTAGTTTGATTCACGCTATTAAAGATTTGACCTTGGAGAATTTCAGCCACAGTAGTCATCAAGATAACTGAACCACTAGATGTAATAATAATTAGTGTGATAGGCTTGCCAGTGAGGTTGAATATATTGCAATACAAAAGAAGGCAGACTAAAAAGAAAAGCACTATTACTTACTGCTAAAAGACTTCCTGATTTTCACAGAGACACTCAAATACAATTATTTCTTCTTGCAGAATGCATTTCCTTGGCTCATTCTGGGAAGTGCCATGTTGTAATTTAGTCTGATTCTTAATAGGAAATGTGGCTTTAATGTGGCTATCGGATGACTTTTGATGCATGCCACTGATTACATATAGCCTGTACTCTGCATCATCAACAACAACATTCTTATTTGCAGTATAATACGCTTTGCTGTAAGGTGCAAGGGCAGTAAATTTACTTTACTGGTCAAGAATATGTAACCTTTTATTTTATTAAGTGTCAGCTTAATATGCAGGAACCCTCTTCCATTATGAAAGACTAAATATAATATAAATTCTATAATCATTATAAGCATCTTAAATGAATTTCTTTTCGTATTTCCTTCTGAGTATTCTTAAATGTTCATTCTTAGACTTACACAAAGCACTGTGAAAGGAATTCTAGTGTTTATTTGAACTATGTCTCCATCTAAAGGCTTCACAATGTATTGTGTTTTTGCTGGCAGGAAAAATTCTAAGCTTGGTGTCTTTAGGATGGTGCATATTAATTTGACTGAGCAGGGAAAAATAGGTCAACTCTTAACCAACAGTGCGCTTTTTAAATAACAATGCTTTTTTGAAACTATTTTTTTTTGTCAGGTTAGAAAAGAAGTATATAAAAAGCCCCCCAAATTGAATTGTTTAATATGCTTTGCGAAGTGAAATTAAAAGATCACTAGACGTAGTGCTAATCTATTTTATAAAATTTAGTATTTTCAAAGGCAAATTTCTCTGTGAATTCAAAGTAAACAGATCTCAAGTAAAAAAGAAAATTATGCACTCGAGCCTCTCTCTATAAAACCAGATTTCCATTCCAGAAGCACAAATTTGTTTAAAAAAAAAGGAAGGGAGGGGGTACAATTTTAAATGTTTCAAACTCTAAAACCACCGTAAGAATTTTTATTTTAAGTATCTCATCAAGAGTCCACATTACCCATTTAAAACATTTTCTGCCAAGCAAGAGGAGGGAGCCGTGTGACCTCTGTTAGACTTACCACATCTACATTCTTCTCAGAAACGTGCATTGTTCTAACCCCTGCAGACATGTTGGGGAGCATTAAAGCTGCAATAGTCAAGAAGTCCCTCTTCAGGTAAATGTAAGGTTTAGCACATGGAAAACAGGAAAACGCTACACTTTGCGAACAACAGAATTTGAAAACAACAACAACAATCATTTACCTTGGAGATTAATGTTCGCAAACTTTTGGACCTTACTGCTCTATTAGGTTTGACTCACTTTTTACAGAAATTCACCGCTACTCCCTATTTTAAGCAGTCTGTTGGGGGTAATGGAGGGGTGAGGGGAATAGGTGGACATGTGTGGAGAAAAATATTCCGACACTAATTTGATTTTCTTTTTCTTTTGTTCTTCTTGTGCCTAGAATATTTTGAAGCCTGAGAACATTATGTGAGAAGAATCTAACTTTGAAAAGAGACTGCGTTTTGAATGTCAAAAAATCATAGTCAGAAAACTTTAGTTTTTTTCTTTGTATCCTTTTTCTATAAATAATAATGATAAAAATATTTTTTATCTCTTTTTGTAAAGAATAATCACCTCACAAAAGAAAGCCCATGTGGGTTTAGACCTACATTTGAACTGGAAAGAATGTCTGTGGTGAATGGTGAATTGTAGCATAAAAGCCTGAATGAAAAGAATGTTCACGAAACCTCACATAAAACCTCCGTAACCGTTTTATCATGAGCTTCCCACAATATAACACAAGAGCTCTATATTCTAGGAAAAGCTTGCCTGGTCCACTTATCATGTCTGCTTTATGTAGTGTACTGTATGATTGCTAAATTAGTGCATAATGCATTTATAATATTTATAGTACCAACATTTAGTTAAATAACCTTTATGTAAGATTTATGTTGATTTTTTTTTATTTCTCATTTAATGGCAAATTATGAAGAGCATGTTTCATAAAGATAATTCTCCATTTAAATTCATCAGTCCATTAAATATTAAAATTATGTTTCTGATGCAATCGAGAACAAATTTGTCCAGCTTCAGTGATTATTTGCACTCATAAAAATTAGGCTTGATTAATAAAATTTAAATGCTTGATTAAGTTGACATTTTCATGTTCTATTCTGATTTATTAAAATTAGTCCCTGTGCCCAGGCCTGGTACGCTAGTGTGGGTTTACCTTCCTCCTTCTCTTAGTCGACATCCAGAGAGAGGCTGTTAGGAAGGTGTATTGTGCTTTTGGACTCAAAGATGGTTTCAGAAAAATGCCCTGTTCCTTGCTCACAGCGCTGCTGGCCCTGGTCTTTATGCATTGTGCATGGTGGAGGTTTGTATTACAATAAACAAGAAAAATGTTTCTTTCAAATATCTATTGATATGATCTGGAAAACGGCATTTATTTATGGTATTTCTGTAAAATCAGTTACGAAGAAGCTTTCATCTGTAGAGGATGGGTCGAATTTCTTCATCTGCTTTTTTTTTTTCTGATACAAAGTACAGTTTTTATATTTGTGGGACTTCCATACACATAGCAGGGGGGTTATAGACACAGGAAGTCTTTCTGTGACAGTGCTGTCTTTGTCTATAAGCCTAAAACCAATACTGATGGTCATAGAAAACCATCCTCTTCAAGAGCATTTACAAGGGAACTCTTCAAGAGAAGAAGTGACATACAATGTTTAAACCCTCATTATAGCCACCCTGGTTTGTCCTGTTTTCCACATGGTCAGGTGCCTAGTTGTCATTTATTGTGTCCTCAGTATAAGACAGTAGGTTGTCTTTTCAATCCTCACAAGACCTCAACAAGGTGGATATTATCCCTCTTGCTGATGAGGAAGCTGAAGCTCATGGGAATGAGTAAATTTGTACAGCCAACAAGGGGGAAGGTCTTGAGCTAGATCCAGGTCTTCCTAATTTCAAAATTTGGTCTTTTATCCTCAACTACCTGGAAATGAGTAGTGGCAACACTCATTTTTAAGATGTTTTTGATGCTGCCTGTGGGAGTGTCGCTCAGTTGGAAATTCGTTTAGATGAACTGACTTTCTTCCATTTAAGCATGCTACCAAGATATTTGGTTATTTAAAAAAACAAATGGCATGGTATGATAGTTATTTTTTCTCGCATGATGAAATAAATTCAGTAACAGATGACGGAAAATGCCCTTGAAGGGATATTTTAGTTTGGTTACCTACATGTACCATTATAGTTCTATGTACAAGATGGTGGAAAGGCTTTAAGTCTGCATGCCCTTGATAAATGTGTATCATATAACACTAAAAAAAATATGAATATAAAACGCTCAGAATTATTGGACCCCTATAATAGTTCTGATTTACCAACATTTTCCACAAGCAGATAAAGACATACCATTTGGTTTCTACTTTTAGTTTGTTAATTGAAGTCTTGCACTTTCTTGTCACCTTTCCGAACCAGGGCAATAAATCTCCACAAATATCACAGGAAACCCTGTGCCAACACCACCCACTACAAAGGGTATAATGATCAGGACTAGCAATGCAAACTAGTCAAGGGGTCATGAGTCAGCTACACTACAAAGTGCTTCTGTTGACTGTATATCCTACCTCCCTCACCATAATGTTCCAAGGAGTTTTGGCTAGCTACAAGGAGATGGCAAAATCATTCACAAAGAACAAACAGGCTACTATTAAAAAGAGGGAGATGGAGAATAACATATCCACCCTGGGAACTGAGACCCAAACTGTGAGTATCCATTTTTTCTTCTTTCCTTCAGCTCTCTCTTCAATTAGAGAAATGACAAAATTGTGGGGAAGACCTTTTGGAAGAACAAAGGTAATAAAAACATTTGGTTGACATTCAGGTAAACGCCTGGGTTGGACACTTTGGAGAACCACCTAGGTAATGAGTTCTTTGGATCTAAGGGAGGCTTTGAAGGGCGTTTAGAAAGTTGGCTTTTCAAGGAGTTTCTGAGACACCAGGGGTGATTTGGGGCCCAAGTAAGAGAAAATCCATTATTTATGGGGGCAAGATACTCAGGTTTATTTCAAGGTTGCCAAGACAATTCATTTGGTGGAACAGGAGCTAGCTTTCAGGGAAGAATCCTCTAGAAGAATGAAGCTCCCCTCTTTATCTCTCACATGCGTCTTTGGAGAATCTGAACAAGGTGGGAAGGATTCAGGCAAGATACGAGAGTAACTACAAGCATCCTCTATGGCAGCTATCACTAACTTTAATTCTACCTTTCTTCTGAGTCTTAACAGATCCAAACCAACAAGTATGCCTTCCAGTGAGGAGAATCTTTAGTAAATTGACTTTTAAAAATAGAAATGTTTTCCTTTACATCTTTCTCTGTATGAACTGAGATGTCACGTACAGGTAACACTCATCTTCTACCGTTCTATAATTTTATCTTTCCAATTTGAAGTTTTGCTACAGTCTGAGAATAGAGTAGAAAGACAGCCAATATACTGAAGAAGTATTAAAGGCAAACATGGAGTTAGTGAAAGGGACAGACTGAAGGGTGGAATAAGAACTGTGGTCACAGATGAACAGACCCCTTTTCTTTACATATGCAGCACACGCACATACATCTGGGGTGATCTAAACCCCTTTTGGTTGCACACCCTGCAAATCATATACACACCCCTATTATTGCATCTACTATATTCATGTACTTGACTTAGTTGTTTGTTTCTCTCATTAGACCACAAACTGTCCTGGGAAGGGACCCTCTCTTAATCATCTTTGAACAACAGCTAGTGACACGCCTGTAGATGTTTAATAAACTTTTGTTGAATGGAAATAGTCCTGCATAAAAATTAGACAATTTTTGGGGTGCCTAGGTGGCTCAGTCAGTTGAGCGTCTGACTTCAGCTGAGGTCATCATCTCACGGTTTGTGGGTTTGAGCCTGGCGTTGGGTACTGTGTTGACAGCTCAGAGCCTGGAGCCTGTTTCAGATTCTGTGTCTTCCTCTCTCTCTGTCCCTCTCCTGCTTGTATTCTGTCTGTCTGTCTCTCTCTCTCTCAACGATAAATCAACATTAAAAGGGGTGCTTTGATGGCTCAGTTGGTTAAGAGTCGAACTTCAACTCAGGTCATTATCTCACAGTTCATGGGTTCAAGCCTGGCGTTAGGTTCTGTACTCACAGCTCAGAGCCTGGAGCCTACTTCAGATTCTGTGTCTCCCTCTCTCTCTGCTCGTCCCCCATTCATGCTTTCTCTGTTTCTCAAAAATATATAAATGCTAAAATTTTTTTAAGTGAATAAACATTGAATTTTTTAAAATAAAGAATATTAGACAATTTTTGACCCGGAAAGAAAGATTAGACTAAAATATTTATACATTCATCAAATATTTTTTGAGCAACTGCTATACTTCTGTGTCTGAGACATCTTGCTCTGTTCTGGGCATAAATACAAAAATGTGAGATACAATGAGAATAATTTCGACCTGGTGATAAAGACCCACAGTGAGGTGACTATTACAATATAGTGAGACAGGTATGGGATCTCAGAGGGGTCAGTTCACTTATCTTCTTGGTATGACTTGGTAGGGGCACGCTGGTGGTAGGGGGAGAGAGTGAGAAAGTCAGGGATGATTTTGTAGAGAAAATGATAAAGATGTGAGGTGGTTACCCAGGAACATATACATGAAATATTAAAATCTTACTGGGTGGCAAAATAGTATTAACTACAAAATACTTAAAATGTACACAGACTTTGACCCAGAAATTCTCCTATGATGATAGTCCTAAAGGGCATTACCAGAGACCTGACCAAAGATTTGGTTAGAATTTTATTTACAGCATTAATTGAGATGGAAGAAATATTTGAAATACTTCTAAAAGGAGTGTTTAAGAAAAAATTATTCATATGGTGAAAATTATGTAGCTAGTAATAATCATGGGGTTTTCCACTGATTTAAAGGATCCTCTGGATATGCTGCTGATATAAAAAGTAGATGTACTGGGGCACCTGGCTGGTTCAGTCCATTAAGCGTCCAACCTGATTTTGGCTGGGGTCATGATCTTGGGTCATGGTCTCATGGCTTCATGGGTTCGAGCCCTTCTTTGGGCTCTGTGTTGAAAACGCCAAGTCTGCTTAGGATTCTCTTCCTCCTCTCTGTCTGCCCCTCCCTTGTTTGTATGCACTCACTCTCTCTTTCTCTCTCCCTCTCTCTCAAAATAAGTATTTAAAAAGTAAATGTAAAAGTAGGTGTACTAACTGTGCATGTAAGGTGATCCAATTTTTTGTAAATGACATGCCAATGCCATGAATATATTATTTTTAAGGAAAGAGTAGAACGCATAGAGAGAATGTATCAGTATTTGGGAAACCACAAATACACTCTGCTCCAGACATCACTGCTTCCAATGCAGCTGCTATCCTGGCCATGCTCAGTCCTGGTCTCCTGCATCCACCACCCCTCAAAGCTTCCTTTTTCCCCAAGGTGGGAAGCAGCAACAGGAGCAGTATGCTGCCGCTCCTTCTCCTTCTCCTCCCCACCCCCCTTCCTCTCCTCCCCTGCCTTCTCCACCTACCCCCCCCCCCCCCCCCCCGTCCCCTGGGGCACAAGGCCTCGACCAGCTGCTGCCTGCTGGTCAACTCCAAGAAGGTCCCTCCAAGTTCCTGGTGCAGCTCGAGGAGGAGGAGCCTCTGAGGCAGACCCAGAATAAGGCGCTGGGGAGACCCGGCTTCAGTGGCTGCAGCGCCACCATGTAGCACACTTGGACCTCAAGCCCTTCACATGTGGCTCCTTTGGCAAGCACTTCAAGAGCTCCAGCCACCTGTCACGTAATCAAACCACAAACTGTGCCAGGGGTGGCTGGCTACACGCACGTCCCCCAGAAGCATGTGTGGCTTCCAGGACAACTTGAGCCTGGCGCAGCACATGTGCTTCCACAAAGTTCGAGACCTGGCCTGCTCTGCTCCTCCCTGGGCCACCGTGTTTGTCTCACACAAATTTACCGGCTTTGCAGAGGTTACCTGCTTCCCCTGGGTAACCCAGGTACCCATCCACATGATGAGAAAGGCATCATTCCTTCCTTCCCCTGCTTCTTACTATGCTACAGGGACCAAGTTGCTGCCCTCTGGGGGCCTGCTGAATGGGCGCCCGTGGAACGCAAGGAGAGAACAGACTCCTGGTCTGGGAGCCAGTTAGAACCATGTTCTGGTCCAGCCTCAACGTGGGAGCCTTTGCAAGCAGCAAAACCTTGGTTTCCTGTGCTCCCAAGTGGTGAAACATTGTTTTGTGGGTAAAAGAGATGACAAAAGCGCAGGGGCACGGCCTGGTTCATGTTTGTAACTCCCTCTTCCACCCAGTACCCTCACCCTTTGTTCAATAAACATTCTGCATTTGGAAACAAAAACAAAAAAAAAAAACCATACAAACAAACAATTCTGCTGGAATTCGGGGGAGACAGAACTGAAGGTACGGTTGAATGGGGCCTGCCTGTGAGGGGATCTTCCACAACATGCTTGAAGATGTTGGAGAAAGACCAAAGCGGCCTGAAAATCAGAAGTTTGTCTCAGAAGGGCTCATCTTCCTAAAGGTCTTGAGGTAAGAATTCAAGGTGTAGTTGGGATAAAGCTGCCAGATAAACACAGAACATCTAGTTACATCGGAATTTCAGATAAATAATGATCACTATTTTAGGATAAATATCTCTGTTTATCTCAAATTTCAATTTAACTGGGCATCTGTATATCTACTGGCTACATCTGGCAACCTTAAATTGGGGGTGAATTCAGAGAGCTTTAGGGGCTAGAGTTTGAGAGAAATCTGCGGGGTACAGGCCTTGTCATCTACTGAGACTGAGGGGATAAGAGCATGGTGGTGAGGTGGGGGGATTTTGAGCAGTGTGGAAAAATTGTAGAAATCTATTGGTCAGTGTCCAGAGCCTGATGAGGTGACGATCATTGATGATCACTGGTGTCTGGGGACACCAATCTGTCCAGTGACTGATTATCTGGCACAGCTAAGCAGTTGATGAACAGCTTTGAGGGCAGTCATAGGGGATAAACTTTTCTACTGACATCTGATTGGCTGTTGGTTTCTACTTTTTTTTTTTTTTTAATGTTAGTGACTGTGTTGGGAAACTAAAGGTCTGGTTCTTTTCATGGTCCTTCTCAGATTTTTGCAAGCTGGTGACCTTCTGAAAAAATTGAGAAAATTGCTGTTGAAATAAGCAGGAAGAAGAAAAAACTGATCATCCATTTTTAGATGTGTTTACAGGCTGTATGACTCAGTGCTGCTTCTGTTAAGAGCAAGTATGTGGTCTTTTTTGGTACTGAGATGCAAACAGAGGAGGCTTGTGGTCTATGCTACTTTTCGTGAATGATAAAGTACTGAAGCAGAGAAGGTCTAACTGTACATTCAAAGTGCTTTGCTTATGGAGTCCTCTCTTCTCAGCCTGCTTTGGCCAGCCTCTTTAGATTCTGTTAGGAATATTTCACTTGTTCAATACTCTACTTATTCATATATTACACCATGGACTTCTTTGCAGCTGGCTGAGAAAAGGACAAATGTATTTGGTTTACAGGAATTCAGGTCAAATAAGCAAATGTTTCTTTGCTGGCTTGTATTTGGTGGACCATCCGAAGTCGTCCAACCACCGGCATTTCTAGCAACAAAGACAATTCTCTCTCCATAAGCTTTATTTCTATAAATAAGTGCTCTGGGTTTAATGGGAACAGATCCAACAAGAAATAATAGTATGATTCTAAAGGGGAAAAGCAGAATTGAGGGCTTTGCCATTTAAGGAAGCTAACAAAACATTTCAGCATTTACTAAAGTATTTTAGCAAGGCAGAATTTGGCTCAATTTGTGTCACAGTCACATCATGAATCAGAGAATGATTTCATTGATTTACCCTACTCTTTAGTCTTTTAATGTCTCCATTGATTAGGCAACTGAGATTGCTATGTGGGAGGAGTATCATGACAGTACAAATGAATGTTCTTTTAAAGTGTAATTAAAAAACACCTCTTGAAGAATTTTTGTATATCAATAACATTAAAAGTCTTTTAATCACTAATTCTCATCTCTGGTTTACTCTTCCCATCCATGTTCACCTGGGTGGATTGAAGGTGGTCCTACAGGTCATGAACAATTTTGAAATCAGTGGGGTCACCTGGGATCAAACAGGGACCAACACCAATTTTTGAGAGGTCACGGGGAACCTCATAAGAAGGATTCGGGGGGATACTTGATTCCATATAAGGCTCTGGACACTTAGAAAGTAAGCCCTTGGGAAGGGCATGCCCAAGAATATACCATGGAAATAGCCTGGGACTTTAGAACAGGGTACACTCTAGGTTCCTATCTCACTTACTCTATGGAGTTCATTATTTATCTTCTTAGAGTTTGAATTTCCTTATTTGTAAAATGATGATAAAACCATTTAGAGTAATTTACTTGATAAAGTTATTATAAAGAATTAAAAGAGATAGTGTGTATAAAAAGGCTTAGCAGGATACCTGATACATAGAAGTTGCTTAATAAATAACTGTTCCATTTCCCTGAAGAGAAGGAGGATATGGAGGCGAAGTGGGGAAAATGAGGGTTTTCCATCAATCTGCATGCTTGAAGGTGGAATTCATACTGCTGGCTTTTCTACTGTTTTTTTTTTAATGTTTATTAATTTGAGAGAGAGAGAGAGAGAGAGAGAGAGAGAGAGAGAGAGAGAGAGACCATGAGCAGGGGGGAGGCAAAGAGAGAAGAAAAGAGAGAGAATCCCAAGCAGGCTCTGTGCTGTCAGCACAGAGTCCAATGCAGGGCTTGAACTCATGAACTGTGAGATCATGACCTGAGCCGAAATCAAGAGTTGGACGCTCAATCAACTGAGCCACTCAGGTGCCCTGCTACTGGCTTTTTTAAAGCTCAAGGGAGAAACTTGCTCTAAAGGTATCCAGGGAGACATGAGATGTATCAAAATACAGTCTCAAGAGTAATGCACTTGACTGGTGGTTAGAGGTAAAAACTTCAGACAGATTGACAGACTCTAATACCCATTCTGCTACTTTCCAACTGTATGCCTGTTCTGTGTCCCTTTGGGTAAGCTGGCTGGTTTCTCTGTATGTAAAGTACTAATAATGAAACCTATGCCCCACGAGGTGCAAGAGACCACTGATTTGCTCGACCAACCCAGGTCTTTCCTTCTCTGAGACTTGATTCCCTTCTCTCAAGGAAAAGCTCTTATGGCCATGCTTATTCCACATGAGAATGTTCCCTTGCTTACCACAGAGGAAGAGACCATTTGGCACTTAGGATGACCCAACCCACTGGCTAGGCAGATATAATCAGCTTTTCTCTCCTGGGGGCGAGATGAAGGACATGAGGAAAGAATGTGCCTAACATGGTGACCAAGGCGTAATGAGCATGCAGTAGTGTTTAAGCGCCAAGTAAAGGCAACTTCCTGGTATCTACTCTTTAACTTAAAAATTTCGGTCTACAGTAACTATAATGTGGGTAGTTGGGACAAGCCTAATGGGCGCTGCAGGAGGGACTTTTCCTCAGCGTTTGGAGTGACAGCTCAAACCAAGACAAGTATGACATTCCTGTCTTTATATCCCCTTCATTGCCGAGACATATCTGAATGAAGCATGTATTTATTCAACAGGTTTTTTTTTTTTTTTTCTGGAAAAGCCTAACAATTCTCATGCCAGAAATTTTAATGTCATGGTCTGAGTGTAGGTAGACTCAGATGTAGGACTGCTTATTTTTAACAAGTCCAATTGGGAACCAGCAGAGGTGAAATACCACTTCTAACCACGCCTCTTTCTCATATGCACCTCTGAGCCTACAGCATTAGCCTCAGGAAGGGCTGTTTCCTTACCCTGTTCTCAAAGGGTTCAGCTCATTAAATGCAGCAAAACTTACTCAGCAAGGATTACATCTCATTTTTCTCATTAAACTAGAACAGGCACCACAGTAGAGAAAAGATAGGGGGTTTTAGCTCCTACAATTTTAAGCATCCAAGAAAGGAAATGGTCTCCTTAATAAACAATAAACACACAAAGAAATCCTTTCCCATTTTGGTATTAATCTCAACTATCAACCCATATGGTGAAGACAGAATTTTTACCCATTGATGCACTTTTCATCTCTCATAGTATTTCTTTTCTTTTTTTTTTTTTTCAACTTCTTATATCATGGAAACGATACTTCGGTTTTTCTCTTGCATACAAAGCTCAAGGTCAGTTTGATTTGTTTTTCTTTTATAATTTTCATCCTGATTGAATTTTCTCAGCTGAATGTACAAATGATGTTTGTTTTTTTTTTTTTAATGACAGAAAATTTGCCAGCCCACCCACCCTCCTTCGTCCTCCTCTCTCTGTCTCTGTCTCTGTCTGTCTCTCTCTCAAAACAGAAAGGTTTTGGGGTGCCTGGGTGGCGCAGTCGGTTAAGCGTCCGACTTCAGCCAGGTCACGATCTCGCGGTCCGTGAGTTCGAGCCCCGCGTCAGGCTCTGGGCTGATGGCTCAGAGCCTGGAGCCTGTTTCCGATTCTGTGTCTCCCTCTCTCTCTGCCCCTCCCCCGTTCATGCTCTGTCTCTCTCTGTCCAAAAATAAATAAAAAACGTTGAAAAAAAAATTAAAAAAAAAAAAAACAGAAAGGTTTCTAGAATCACACAGTGGTGTGGTTAATAAGGACTCAGGGCAAAATACCTTCCTCCAGTGCTATGCACTATGCGGTAGAGTCAGTTAGGCAGAGCACGGCAGCCCCTACAAACACTTTCCCTTGATTTACATATATGTGTATGTATGTGTGTATGAACGTATATGTATATGTACAGAAGTGTGTGTGTGTGTGTGTGTGTGTGTGTGCATATGTGCATAAACTGTAAGCAGCAAGGTGTAATCCAGGTTTGTTTTCAAAAGGAGCAACTAGTACAAATGCACAGTTAGGTATGACAGAAGACACATGATTAGACAGATTGGATTTAAAAATTACATAAAGTCTTGGGGCGCCTGGGTGGCGCAGTCGGTTGAGCGTCCGACTTCAGCCAGGTCACGATCTCGCGGTCCGTGAGTTCGAGCCCCGCGTCAGGCTCTGGGCCGATGGCTAGGAGCCTGGAGCCTGTTTCCGATTCTGTGTCTCCCTCTCTCTCTGCCCCTCCCCCGTTCATGCTCTGTCTCTCTCTGTCCCAAAAATAAATAAAAAACGTTGGAAAAAAAATTAAAAAAAAAAATTACATAAAGTCTCAACGGAGCCACTGAGTAAAAAACTGAATGAAATGTTGTGATTGCTGCTCTGGCATCTAGGAAGACAAGAATATGTGGATAGTGTGTTTGGGCAAATAAAAAGCAGTTACTTAGAGTTATGGAGTGTAACTGGCATTTCATGAAACTTGAAGGAATAAAATGTTGTTTGTGGCTAAAGGGGAACTCCCTTAGAGATATGCCTAAAACAAAAGATTTGGTAAATACAATATTGGAATTATATTTTGGGGGGAAAAGGGCAGTAGAGAAATTTATATAGTAGTAACTTCAGTAGTCATAAAAATTCCTAGAGAATTGTAAACCCAAGAGGATACATGATAGGCTACTATTTCCCCTGTAAAAGTGGACCTTTCCAGACAAGGCAGGTGTATTCTGGAGGAGATGACAAGCAAACTCTACAGTTACAGAATTTTTCACTAAGAATACTCAAACCAATGACTAAATATTGAAGATAAGCCCTCTCATAGGATTAAGAAGCTGGAACTAAATTACCACTTTTTCCTATTTACAAATAATCTTATTTGCAAATTTGTCTCAAGGCAACTGAATGAAAAATAGATATTCTTCTCTCTCGACAATCTCCCCGAAATAAACGCAACAAAAAAGCAATTGTCTGAGTGAGTCTCATTTCTTAAAGAAAACATCCTGGATTAATTGATAAAAGCACCTATTAGTCCCCATGACACCAATGCTTATGGCATTTGGGGCTTGTCTCTCAGTGTGAAATTTAAATATATATATATATATATCCATAAAATCCTTGCTAATAATAACTTCTCATCTGTTAATACTGCCTAACCATTAAAATCTCTGTTAACAATCTCATGTTTGGTTTGCTAAAGCTTACAAAAAATATTTTCAACACTTCAAGCTTGCAAAACACTTGCCAGAGAAAGTGGCAAGTACAAAGATGAACAGAGTCCCCTCCCTCAAACATACAATCATGTGAGAGAAACAGAAATATATACAAATTAAACAGGAAAATAAACATGGTGTTTTGTTGGCAACTTTGCCATGTAGTAGACGGCTGTGCATCAGGATGTTTCTCTTACTTTGATGATAAAGAAAATTATCCTGAAGAAATTGGTTCTCCCTGTGTTACCATTTAAAGTGTGTTTTGCTTGCATTGTTTAAAAGGGAAATTGTTTTAGGTCACAGGTATGTTTTTGCAACCGTGATGATGCTATTATAATAAAGTATGACATAATGTTACTCAACTGATGATCAAACAACTTTGGTTCCTGTACCCTTATGGACATGGTAGATGGCAGCGACTCCTGACTGGAAATCAAATGTAGATTCTTAATGGCCGAAAAAAAAAAATCTATGTAATCTGATGAAGACAAACAGCTACCAAATAGATTCCCACATTTGAAAAACCTTTAAAGTCTTCTCAGTAACTATCTATAAAGTTATCAGATCGCAAATGTCCTATTTGGAGAAGACACCTCCCTCCATTCATTTACATATAGGAACGCTTTTTGAAGTTGTATGCTCGCTAAGGGTATAGTGACTGAGATAATCTAAGGGGAATGAAAGTTGGCAGAACAACAGATATGATAATAATGTGGGGCTAGCTTTTGCTTCTCAGTCTAGAACTCTTTTTGAGAGAGAAGGCTGTCTCACAGACTCTAAAAACTTTCGAAAATGCCAGAGAGGGCAGGTGGGTTCAGTATAATTATTCCTGGGTTAAAAGAAAGCTCTTTATCCTCCAGCTGGTAATTCTAATACAACCCTGACACAAAGAAAGATATTTGCTGTTGTTCAGTGAATGTTCATTGAATTAAGGTACTTTATGCACTTTTCCAGGCCAACAACCATCAATCATTCCTTCCTTCCAATGACAGACTACAGAGAAATGTCTTAAATAAAATACATTCGTTTGATCTGATCATAAATAATTTCATGACATTATGTCTAAATTCGAGATTAAGACATAAAAACAAATAAGGAGAGCAAAAGAAATACTCGTTTGAAATAATCCATTTATAATTAAAAATCATAGCTCATTCTTTGGTGGGCTCTTGATTTTAGTTCCTACCAAGACAAGTCATGTTAGAAATAGGTGATACTTTTTATTCTGTTAGGACCAAAGAATTGTTAGTTTTGAACTGATTAAAACTCTCATCCAAACTTGAGTATTTATAAACAGAATTTCTAGTTTGTAAAAATGAATCGATGTTGGCCTTGTCAGAGCGACTCGGAATAAGAACAAAAACACATACGAATAAGAAAGTAGAAACTTACTGTATCACGTTGCCTGTTATCTTTCCCTGATATTATCAAGAAGTAGTTCCATGTCAATAGTAACAACAAAACCAGTGGTATCATGTAGAGCTCAAAGTTCCAGACAACAAAGAGGAAGAGCTGGAGGAGAAGGAGAGAAAAAAAGATGAGTCAACTCAGACTTTCATTAAATGGACTCTCTTATCCATACTCCACTTCAAAACCATAAAACTAAATGCTTGAGAATGGAAAGATTTATCCTGAAAACAAAGACTTGAGAACTTGTTAGGCATTTTTCTAAAAGCACAACTGACCCCTGCAAACTTACTGTTAAGATTTTTACTTTAATTTCTATGAAGGAAAACTGTTATCATTACACTGTCAATGAGGTGATTTTAATTTTTCTCCCCTAGTGAAATTATTGTTAGGTTGGACAAAATACAGTTAAAAAAAAAAAAAAGGCTGCCCAATGAGCTTCACTACATTGTCAGATACAGCCTCTATCTGCCTTGATGATAAATAATGAATCACTATTTAATATCATGGACTTTTAAAAAAAAGTCTCACAATGCAACACGCTTCATAGGCAGATGAAAATACCAAGTCCGCACCTGAGAGCAAAGATCTCACATTATGAATAAAAGCAGTGCTACCAAGAAGTGTAAAATAACCAGCACTGTGTACCAAGTGTGACTCGCCCTACCCACCCCACCACTCCCCACCCCCCAAGTCTTGTAATCCTGAAGAGATCATCTGAATTCTCTGGGTCTGTGGCTCTGGCTACCAAATAAGGCAACATTAAGTCAGATGATTTAGTGAAGGGAGTGAAGAGCTGGATTCTATTCCTAATGCTGACTAGTCCCATAACTTTTGGCACCACATGCATCCTCCTTTCAGGGTTTGCCCCTGTAAAATGGAGGTGATGAGAGTATTCACCCGAGAGGCTGTGACAATTACACAGTTGAGACGTGGTAAGAAGTTAACACACTGCTTGGTACCCAATAAGCTCTCAAACCCATTTGTATTACTGTGTAAATGTTTAGCAATACCTTCTGAAACTCAGAAAGTCAACTATGGTCGACTAAAGTCCTCAGGTAGTACTTATTCTGTTACTGAGAAGTGGAAAGTCATCCTCCTGCTAAGGTTTAGTGGAACCATGGTATAAGTGGAGATTTGAGCCAGCTGGTTGGGGTAATACAGACATCTTGCATTCGACAGGCCAGACGGGTTAGGAGCAATGCCCTAAGAACATTCCTGCCAGGCATGGCAGCATGGACCATTTGCAGCCTTCTCAATAAACCTCAGCCAAGCATACAGCTTATTAAGATGGCAGAGAAAATGAACTTGTGTGGAGTGGTAGAGAACACCCTGTTTTTAATGTTTATTTATTTATTTTGAGAAAGAGAGAGAGAACGAGTGGGGAAGGGGTAGAGAGAGAGGGAGAGAGAATCTCAAGTAGTCTCTGCACTGTCAGCAAAGACTCATGGGGCTGAATCCCACAAACCTTGCGATCATGATCTGAGCAGAAATCAAGAGTCGGATGCTTAATAGACTGAGCCACCCAGGTGCCCCAAAGTGTTTTCATTTCTAAACACAGGACTATAGACCTTATAACCTTTAACATCCCTTTCCTAATATTTAAAATGACCTCATGACATTGTGCCATCTATTTTTTTATGTGACATTAAATCCTGAAAATTATATATTTTACTAAATTATTGGATATTTATAACCCACACCAGTAAATAATGATTTAGTAACCCAAGAAATGAATTTTGGACAGAATTACATGGTAACTATAGATTCAAGTTCGTGAATAAGAAAAATCTCAAATATATCAATGCATGAGACATAAGCCTTATCTTTTCTTTCATGAGAGAAGTAGAAGGATCTCCAGAAAAAGCAAATATTTCTATTTAAGTTTTGAAACTTATGCAATATATGTAAAGATGATACAAATTATAATTGATGGTTTTGATTATTCTATTAAAATATGTTTTTAAAAGATAATTCTTTATTCAGGAAATGAATTAAGGCAAATTTGATGGACATGAACACATGTAAAAGGAAAAATAATTTTTGGCTGGGATCCATATTAATTATTTACACATTTATTAGTAAAATTTAGGCTGTTACCAGAAAATATGCTCTTTAAGGACAAGGACTTTTTCTTTTTATTCACTGTTCTATCCCCAGAGCATAGAACAGTGCTTGGGCACAGTAGGTGTTCAATAAATATATATTTGCTGAATATATGAATAAATGAGCATTAGGTTCCCAAGTCTTTTAACAGAAGTCTACTTAATTATTGTTTAGTAAAAGTAGTATACAGCCACTATATAGCATCAAGTAACTTCATGAAAATGTATTCAGAATTACAACCTGGGGGGCACCTGGGTGGGTCAGTCCGTTAAGCATCCAACTTTGGCTCAGGATATGATCTCACAGTTGGTGGGTTTGAGCTCCATGTGGGGCTCTGTGCTGACAGCTCAGAGCCTGGAACCTGCTTCAGATTCTGTGTCTCCCTCTCTGTCTCTGCCCCTCCCCCACTTGTACTCTGTCTCTTTCAAAAATAAATGTTACAAATAATTAAAAGAAAAAAGAATTATAACCTGGGATGCCACTAACTAGTTTCTCTCTGAGGCACATAAAGATTCTCTATCCATTCTGGCTATGCAGTCATAAACTTGACTTGGTGTGTTTTGGCCTCAGGGATAGGACTCAGATGATTCCAGTTAACAGCACCAACTCTAATTATTTTAAATCTATTAAACGCATATATTCCATCTTGTAATGTCCACTCACTGGTGTTAGAGTTCTGATAGGTCACCCAGAATAATGTTACTTGGGACGCCTATGTCTCAGTGTTATCTGGAGGACAGGTATTGCATAGAATAAGCTTTCTAGATGATAACTAAGTAATCAAGACACGTATCATACCTTTTTCTTCTCTAGATTCAACATTACTAGTTACTTAAAGCACCAGTCACAAGGTATGGTTCACTGGGCACATCTCCATTGTGGGCATAGTCCTCTCACCACATCCAAATCCATACAGCAAAAGCTTTCTTAAAATACAGCACTCAGGGGGTGCCTGGGTGGCTCAGTGGGTTAAATGTCTGACTTTGGTCCAGGTCATGATCTCACAATTTGTGAATTCAAGGCCCGCATCAGGTTCTCTGCTGACAGCATGGAGCCAGCTTCAGATCCTCTGTCTCCCTCTCTCTCTGCCCCTCCCCTGCTTGTGCTCTCTCTCCCTCAAAATTAAATAAACATTTAAAAAAATACAGTACTCAGAACTGTACATGCCTAATTAATACCTATGGTATTTACATGTCCTACCAACATGGGCACCAGAACATAGGATGGGGAAAGATATAGAAAAGAAAAAAAATAAAGTAGAATTTCACTAGTTTTATGGATCTTGGAGTAGAAAAATAATCTTCTCTATTTTGTGTTCCTTAAGAATCTAATAGTTGGATGATTAGGTAAATCATCTGCTGCTGACAGTATCTTTTTGTTAAACTCTACATACAAAAGCATTCTTTTTTTCTTTCTCAGTATCTAACTGGAGATTCCAAAAGGTCAAAGACAAAAAGAACATAAATACAGATTAACAATAAAAGGTACTTATTGAATATTTCCTATGTGCTATGTAATAGTGCTCAAAATTAGGATATGACATGGTTTCTGGATTCAGATTGCTAGGAATCACTAAGAAAAAAAAAACAACCAGTCACTATAATATTAGTGATCATTATAATACTTGTTAGCTGGAGAGGATCCTCTAATTAAGAGAGGCCTCAAGGGAGGAAAAATGCCTTTTAGCTTCTTGTTTCCACACTCAAGCTTCCTCTCCCTGGGGCCTATCTGCACCGAGATTGATCCTCTCCTCTTTTCCTACAGAAAGCCAAGGTAACACTCAAGACCAGGTCCTCAGTGTCCTACTAGGGCAGTACAAGAAAAATGGCTGGGAAACCTCAGGAAAGCCAAGACCATACAGGATCTATCCTTGGTCCTGACTCCACTTATTCCTAAATTGGAGAGAAAAAAGTCAGATATCATAACAGGCCAAAATGGGATGGAAAAAGAAATCAAGGAATGATTAAAAAAAAAATCTCTGACACATTCACAGAATATAAATACAAACCATAAAAGTCCTAGCATCTATCCTGACCCATACTTCCAAAACCCAAACTGAACCTGGTCCAAATTGCTCACTCATAAATCATCACTAAATAAATGGTAGTTGTTTTAAGCTACTAATTATGAAGTGGTTTGTTATATAGCAAAAGCTAACTGATACACATCCTTTTTTCCAAGGAGACAATGGTGTATAATAAATATGGTGTGGACTAGAAGACTGAAGAAGTGGTTTTAGTTCCATTTCTGCTATTTGACCACAGGACCTTGAGCAAATCAGTTTTTCTCTTCTATTTTATTCCATTATTTATAAAATGGAGATGGTAACACCTGCCTATTTCACAGGTTGGCTGTGGGGAACAACTCACGTAAAGTATAAGAAAACACTTCATCACAAAGTATTCAGTAAGTGCAAGTGTTATCAACTCAATGCTTTTCCTATTTAAATTGTTTCTGCAAAATTCAAAGACTTTATAGACTAATCCTCCAAGAATGGCCAAAATAATAATTCCTCTTTGAGAAGTTATAGCAGATGGGGAGTGTTTCTTAGAGGGATTTGTGTTTGAAAGGCATTTGCTGGAAGGAAATCTTAAGTGTTAAACAGAGGGCTTGCAGTTAAAATTTTGCTAATAGTTAAAACAAGAAAAATCCAAGTCTTTACATAAATTCATTATTTCTAGTAAATGACACTAGCATACATTGCAGATTGTGTGAAATCTAAACTCAAAACAATCAGGCTTTTAAATGTTAACCATTTTTAACAATCTCATGCCCCTTGATATAAAAGAATCTTGTTCTCAACTAGCAGTTTTGTGAATGTTAATTCCTGTCCCTAATTTTTTTCACTTTTAAATCCATATACCTTTCATCTAAATCAATGTTATCTTGCCTATGATATTAGCATCGACATTACAGAATGCAATTACTTGGTGTCTATTTGGGCTAGGCTTTCTTTTTGTTTGTTTATTTTTAATTTGGGCCAGACTTTAAAAGTAACCTAAATTTTAATCATAAATATTCAGAATTTTTTTTTTGAAAATCCATAACTTATGGAAAGGTAAATAATATAATTTATTATCAATCGTGTCTTGTATCACGTTACAAAAAAGAACTTTAGGGAAAAAGTCCTGAAAGGTAGGCAGAGAAGGCAGAAGATACTGTGTTATTTTGCAAATAGGTAAACTGAGGCTCAAATTTGAGAATTGTCTAGGGACACCTGCTACTGAGAGGCAGAGCCAGGTCTTCTGACTCTCAATCCAGTGTGCTGTTTTTCCACCAATGCTCCATTGCCTCTAAGGTAAAGAATTTTATTGAATATTGATGGGCTACAGTTATCAATTATTTATTGACTGATCATTTAATTTGTAGACTTCCTGTATGTTTATTTCTTTCCTTACTCTTACTCTGGGATACCTACTTTTGTATTAGTGCAAAGAAATGGAACACCACTTCTTAGGTGTTCTGGTTAAAGGTTTCACACAGCAGAGAGGTCAAAAACTAACGGTCAAATGAGGTTTGGGGAGCCAATTTCATTCTTCCCCTTTCTCACTATCTTGCATGGTTCTGAATAATCAAGAGTTGGCTATTCACAAGCTTTTTATTAAATGGGGTCTTCTTCTATCCAAAATGTTTAGAAGAGGTTAGCAAGGTGGCCATAAAGCCAGAGATTAGAAAAATGAATGAGCCAATTACATTTTTTCAGATTAACAAAAGCCTTCCTTTTTCACATGAAGATTAAACAAGCAAACAAAAACCCTTTTTACTAAGAAGCTAAGTGAAGGTGGGCTCAGGCTTTTTGCTCATATTTAAACAAGGCAAATTATATAAAGTAGAGGGAATGATTCAAAATACTAAGATTTTAGAGCAACACCATTTCTTAGGAGATGTAAGACATGCAGGATTTTTCTTTCTTTGAGCCTAGGGTCTTGAGAGTCCCAGGCAGGACAAGGCCATTCACATCATCCTATCAATTGATGCTCTCATTGAAGTGCACTGGAAGATGCCTGCATTCAATGATCATTCAGCGCAACACATGACAGTTCCCCTGGGGGAGCACACTTCAAAAAAATCATTTAAGTTGGAATATTGAATATCCTATTCTTTTGCAAACTACAGTATATTTTAAAAAGAAATCTCATCCAAAATGATTAACACTTCCTACTGTTCAGGAAAAAAGCCTGCCCTTTCAGACTAACAGCTGTGGATCATTAGCTCTCCAGTGATGAGATGTGTTTGATGAGTATTTTTCTTTCTAATTAAGAGATGAGATTCTCTATTTGACTGTCTCTTCAGAAAGAAGTGAGGAAAAAATTCTCTGCCTACATGGAAAGGCCCTCTCCTACAAAACAATTAATTATTTCATGGCCCTTTTAGAAAATCCTTTTCCTCCCTAATTTCAATTCATTTTTTTTCTTAAACTTAACACATTTACACCCAGGCCCTCACAGTATTAACCCATTTTTTACCCAGCGTTCCCTCTCTGATGTTTTCCTGTTTGTTTTATCCTTCAATAATAACTATTTTAGAAAAAAAAAAACAGGATGAGGAAATGTATCAAAAGTACATATATGCTTACCCTAACAGAGAGCATCTGGTATGGTAATAATCTCTGATATGAGAGAGGCCTCAAATTAGAAAAGTAATAAATACCTACCATTTGCCTGTTGAGGAAGTGGGTAGTGCAGTGCTTTAAAACAAACGAAAACAACAACAGAAACAACTCTAAGGTGCTTAGCATTATATAAAAAACTCTACCAATAAGATTAGCCTTAAAGAAGAAAGCTAGGGAATGTAGAGCGACACCTAAAAATAACAGCTTTTCTTTTTGAAAAAGACATCAACAAGGTTATAAAATTCTTGAATTAAAAAAACATGATTCAAGAGTAGAGTAAGAAGCAAATGAAAGAACTCTTGGCAAATTAGTCTCATCAGATGCTTCTTTAAATCCTTTTAGGCTCAAGGAGAGAAAGGAAGGAAGGAAGGGGAAAGCATCAGCTTTCAAAAATTTGGGTACTGTGCTGCCACATCCCTCCCCCATGGTGCACTTGAAAATATGCGAGGATATTTTTCATTGCAACTGTGGGGTGGGAGCAGGGAAACACTGGCATTTGCTGGGTAAGGCTAGGGGCGTGAAACACCCTGAACTATGTGGAAGAGTCCTGCCCAGTGAAAAATTTTCCTGTCCCAAATGCTCCCGGCACGCCTCTCAGAAACATCGCCAGTTCTTTCACATAGACAACAGACCATCCCCAACTTAGCAAAGAAGAAATGGTAGGCGTACAAACAAATGTATACAGAAGAAGGGCAGATATGTTTCCTAGATGATGGCAAGAATTCTGACGGAAGGACTTAGGGTGAGGCAGTAGTATAGAAAAACATGCACTCAGTCATTAGCGTTTGCTCTAGTTTCTTTCTCGCCATCTATTAACATTTAGCATTTCTGAAAAATATGGCTAAAGAACTGGAGGTTAACCCATTCTGCCTATTTACCCTCCCTTGGATTAAGTCAGACTCTGCACATCATCAGTCTTCAGAACTTCATCTTCTGGGAAGGGGGTGGTTTTGCCTTGATTTAAATAGCCAGATGGCATCACCACCTGCTATAAGGTCTTTATTTCTGGTTGGTTCCACTAAAGCCTTTTGTTCCACCTCCAATGAAAAGAGGAGAGAAGATAGGCAAAATGAATTCGATTAATTCCCAGCATAGTGATACTTTTCCAAGATGATTTTAAAGTATGAGATGCTGCTCTTTTGAAGAGAGGTTTTATTTTGTTTGGACTGTTTTCTAAAATAAACAGCAGGGAAATGGTGACAACCTTAGACCCGATGGATTGCTCCAACTTGTGCCATTTCCTGGGGTCATGCCACAATGGTACAAGGAGCATTATCATGTTCAAATGAGCCTCATACAGATGCTCATATACAATGATTTCTCTTCCCTTCTCTCAGCTAGAATGAGAATTGAGATGGCTCCCTCTACTGCTTTCTTTGTGAGTAGTTTCAACCAGATACCAAACTGCCAAGACTGTTGGTTTGTTGTGTTTTGTTGTGCCTGTGTGTGTGTGTGTGTGTGTGTGTGAGCATGTGTGTGTATTTTGTGGGTTTAGAACAAAAACTCAAGCACTCTACTAAATGATCCCTTATAGTGACTTGGAAAAATATGTCAAGAGAACCATCTATCCCCTTTCGGGTGACAGGAGGAATATATGGTTAGGGGTAGGAAAAAAAGAGAGAGAAACTGGTTAACGTGTTGGTAAAGCTTTGAATTGAATGCATATTATATACTATAACTTAGGTCATTATTTGTTGATAGGTTGAAAAGTCTTTGTTTATTCAGATTTACTTAGACAACTTATAAATACAGATCAGTAAGTTCTAATTCTTTACTTCGTGAAACTGTGCACTGGGTTTTTGAAGTTGCTTCTTGAAACTTCAAGTCCACAATCTTAGTACACCCAAGCCTTTTTGAAAAGCATAGCTTGACTCCATCTAGTAAAGAAGCACATGTGACAACTAGATAGAACTCATTTGAAGATGTCTTACATACGACTCACGGAAACAGCTACAGAAGAATCTCCACAACAAAATGGACCAAAAACAACCTCAAAGATGGTGCTATCAACTAATCATAGCATAATGCACACTACTTTCCTTGATGGAGATATTATATAAATATAACCTGGCAGCCAGGAGGCTTGGAAAGTTATTTATTTATTTAGATTTTTTTTCTCTGTTTCAGCTTACAACTTGTACTGATATTTCATGTCATTTTTATCAAAGTCAGAGATGAAAGGCTCTGGCTTTGCTTTGAGAACACTGACAACTCCAAAATGTAAAGCCCAGAGTATGTCCAACTTGAGCATCACGTCAACCACACATGAATAACTGATAAGAAATCCCTGCAATGTTGTGCGTCTAATGTTAGTAAAAGTTGGGATGTAGAACGAAAGTGACAAATGCTTATAGATGCCTGGAGAATGTTGATTCTCTGAGGTCCCTTTCATTAGAAATTAGTACATTACCCAGTAGTTTTTAATGCCTACTACAGTACCAAATACAGTTAAGTTTTTCATTTTTTTAAATGTTTTCTTTTTATTTTTGACAGAGAAAGAGACAGAGCATGAGCGGGGGAGGGGCAGAGAGAGAGGGAGACACAGAATCCGAAGCAGGCTCCAGGCTCCGAGCTGTCAGCACAGAGCCCGACGCGGGGCTCGAACTCACAGACTGCAAGATCATGACCTGAGCCGAAGTCGGACGCTCAACCGACTGAGTCACCCAGCCGCCCCAAGTTTTTCATTTCAATAGCTTTATTATTCATAGAAGTTCTGCTCATTCGAAATCAGGCTGCCTGCAAAGTCATTCTGGCAGATTACACAGATCAATACATATCAAGGAACAACTGCTTTAAAAAATATCTAAAGACTATATAAAGAAACATGTAAGAATGTGTTAAGGCTGTTAAGTTCATTGAAACTTGTCTTTCTCTAGTGTCTCTTTTCTCAAGGCTTCAACTGGTTCTGGAAGGACCCATGACTATCTGACTAGTATAGGTAAAGAATATTCCATACTTTCATTTAAAAAAAGAAAGTATTTTAATGTTGATTCTCAATTTGTTTTTGTTTTTTATTTATGCCTCCAGGGCTAATGAAAAAAGCATATTTTTTTTCGTGATATTCAAGTCATTGTATAGCATTCTGATATCCCTTCCTTTTAATTCCTAAACTATTACTAACAAAATTATTGGATTAAATGTTTAAATAATATTATTTGGGGATATTGTCATAAAAATACGCCATTATTAAAATATACTTCCATATATCTTCTGAACAATATTACCTGGGAGTATTGTCATACGCACGTGCCGTTTCTATGTATTTTTCTAGGCTTTAGAAGTACTGTAAAGGTTTGTTAAGGCTTATTGAAGATAGTCATCTTTTACACTTTTAAAGAAATGAATCTGTTACCATTACTATTTTTGAAGTAAGTTCTTGATCAACTCCCTTCTTTGTGTGTGTAAATGCTGTGAGTAGACTTACAAATCTGATACCAATGTTTGCTGTTGTACAGAATGTAAAATTTTCCCTAAGCTTGAAATCTGGCTTTAAAGCTATCTCCATCATGAACAGGTACAATATTTAGGGCAACAGCTGGCACTTCAGTTGCTCATGGGGGGAAACTCCCTCTGTTCTATATACTGTGCCAGAAAATAGGATACTCAGCCAAACACATGTTAGTAAAGTCTGTGATACAAGTTACTTTAAAAATTAGTACTGTAGTCTTTATACTCGCCATTCTATGTCACTGAATAGGAATGCCTTTAAAAAAGTGGATGATCAATTACGGTGACTGCTTTTTGATGCAGCAGCTGATATGCAGAGAGCTGTACCCTGCCAAATTTTGGGATGTTGGGTACCATTCTGATTCATTTCCACTCAAATTATCTCACTCAGACTTATTCAACTTACCATGAATATCTTGCCTAGGCTATTGATTTTTGATTTTTCTTTTTAATCCTTTTAATCCTTCATGATACAACATAGTGGTTATTGTTGGTTATTCTTTGTCTAGATTTAATACCTTCATTTCAATCTTAAAATTGCAGAGCCAAAGTCAGAAAGCGTGTTTTAAAATTTTCACCTTTATAAATATATTTAAGACCTAATAATATCATATATTTCAGCTATCTTGCCAGCTTCTGAAACTTCATCTCCTATTCTGTCTTATAATTTTCTAATTTTCTCCTTCACTGGTCTCATTCCCCCCAATCCCTCTGTTCTGGAAAAACTTCAAGAGTTATGTTTAGCAGCTCTAGCTATGTCTGAACATTTCTCTTTGCAATTCAAATAATCATCTTGGGCTGATTTTAACAGCCTTCTTTACTCCATTCCATCTTTTAGCCTTGCTGTGTAATGTTTACTGATGAATGTCTTTCTCCCGTTTCTTAACAGATCTAAGTGGTGTAGTTACTGCACGGGAAGCCTAGAGGTTTGAACACTAAGTAGACATTTCTCTTGGCTATTTTCCACACCTCCAAACATTCTCTTAAATGCAACAGGGCTTGTGTTTCAATGGTAACAGAAGTTATCAGAGAACACTAGTTTAGACAGCAAGCAAGCTGAACTCCAACTGTTCCAACAGCCTGACTTTTACAGTAAAAGGAAAGGCCCTGGGCCAAGACCACTGAGATGAGCAGGTATTTTTAGTTCACTTGTAGGCCAGCTCTAATGTAATTCTGAAATGTTTTCTTCAAACCAAACCCAACTTTTTCAGGGCTGTCCAAATCTGTTTTCTTTTATAGCAAGTACAAATTCTTGGAGCAAGGGAAGCATGCGTATCATTTGCAATGCTGCTGCATGTCTATGGTGTTGATGCCCGATGGCTCAAATTAGTCCGCCAAGCAGATGAGCGCATTGTAATTAGCTCTTGTCAAACTGTTAGAAATACAAAAACCATTTCCACTGTAATAAAAATTATGAAAAAGAAAAATCTCTCATATCATTTTCAGCCAAAATAGTTCCTGAAATGTTTGGTAGTTTAGGATTCCAGAGTTCTAAAAGAAGGCCATTTCATTTTCAGAAAAGCTTTCACTTCATTGACATGGATATGCTGACATGTATTATCTTTCAGGCGTTTTTGTTGTTGTATTTGATTGTCTGTAAAACCTCGTTTCTAAAAATAATCTGTTGGGAGTGGACACATTTTGTTGAGCCACATGGTACTGATGTATGATTCTCAACAAACATTTAAACTTCTTCAAGTATTTTTTTAATCAAGGTTTTCTGACTTCTATCAGTGTGTTATTATTTTCAATTTTCCTGATTAAATATTACATTCTTTTTCACAAAAGAGGACATTAAGGAGGCAGGATCACAGCTTCAGATGGGATAACTCTGATGTTAAACTCCCATGTGATGATCATCAGTTTCTTGGGGAAAATTTACTTGGATATTCACTGTTGGGACAGTGACTCAAAGACTACCTTGCTCAATATTTAAATTATTCACAAGCTTCAGGAGGCTTCTTGAACTCTCTGGAATTTAATGTCCTCTCAAAGAAAAATATGAGCTATTAATAGGTGGTTATTTTCCAAAAGTAAATCTATTTATTTAAAAAAAATTTCAATGTTTATTTTTGAGAGAGAGAGAAAGAGAGTGAGCGAGTGCGAGTGAGTGAACAGGAGTGGGGGGGAGGCCAGAGAGAGAGGCAGACACAGAATCTGAAGCAGGCTCCACTCTCTGAGCTGTCAGCATAGAGCCCTAAGTGGGGCTTGAAACCACAAACCGTGAGATCAGGACCTGAGCCAAAGTCAGATGCTTAACTGATTGAGCCACCCAGGTGGCTTTTAAACAAAAGATAAGTTTGGAATTAGGTCATATATACCAAAAAAAATTATCCACTTCTACTTGCCTTCAGAACCTTCCTAAAGGTATCTTTAAGTATCTTTGTGGAAATTAGCAGGATGCTATAAATGAATCTATCTTTGAAAATAATAAAATTACCATATACAAAACTTAATACAAAATGATCATAGAGCTGAAACTATAAGACTTCTAGAAGAAAGCATAGAAGAAAATAGTTGTGGCCTTAGGCTAGGCAAAGAATCAAAAAATGTATTTTGTTTATATATTTTTGAGAAGAGAGAGAGAGAGAGGGAAACAGAGCGTGAGTGGGGGAGGGACAGAGAGGTTAGGGAGACACAGAATCTGAAGCAGGCTCCAGACTCTGAGCTGTCAACATAGAGCCTGACCCAGGGCTCAAACTCAGGACTGTGAGATCATGACCTGAGCTGAAGTCAGATGCTCAACCGACTGAGCCACCCAGGCATCCCAGGCTAGGCAAAGAACTTGCAAATATCAAAAGCATGATCTAGATATGTATTTAAAAATTAGACCTCATTCAAGTTAAAAACTTTTATGCTTCAAAAGACACTAGTAAGAAAATGAAAAGACAAGCCACATACTGGGAAAAAATAATTGCAAATCACGTATCTGATAAAGGACTTGTATCCAGTGTATATAAAGAACACTTAAAAATAATACAAAGACAAAAACCCAATGAAAAAATGAGCAAAAGATTTGAACAGCCATTTTACCAAAGAAAACACATGAATGGCTACTAAACATATGAAAAGATGCTCCACATCATTAGTCACTAGGGAAATGTAAATTAAACTGCAAGGCAATACTGCTTCATACATACTAGAATGGTTATAATCAAGGCCAAGAGTACTGAATGGTCAAGATATAGAGAAACTGGAACTCTCCTAAAATGCTGATGAGGATGTAAGATGGTGTCATCACTTTGGAAAACAGTCTGGTAGTTTCTAAATAAGGTAAACAAACTTTAACTTAACATATGAATCAACACTTCCACTTCTAGTTATCACCTAAAGGAAATGAAAACATACGCCCACATAAAGCCTTGTACATGAATGCTTATTTATAGCAGCGTTATTCACAATACACCTCCCAAATGGAAACAACCCAATTGTTTATCACCTGGTGAGTGGAAAGTGAAATGTGCTATATCCACAAATTGGAATACTACAACAATAAAAAGACACTACTGACACATCCTGTGTCATGGACTCAGAATCATGCTAAATGAAACAAGTCAGACGTACAAGACTACTTTTGCACCATTCCATTTATGTGAAATGTCCAGAAAAAGCAAATCACTAGAGATAGAAAACAGACTGGAGGCTGCTACAGGCTGGAAGTGGGAACAGGGAGTGATTATAACTGGCATGAGGGATCTTTTTGGGATGATGGCTGTACAACTCTGTAAATGTACTAAAAATCAGTGAATTACATATTTAAGTTGGTGAGTTTTATGGTATATAAATTACATTTTAGTACAGTTGGGTAAAATTAAAAATTATAACTTCTGCAGGGTAAATTCTGAAACAAAGAACTAAGAAAACCTAGGCTAAGGCAATGAATGATCATAGATCTCAGATGTATCTTTACTCCCAAAATATTTAAAATGCTACTTGGTGACACTACCTACATTATGATTCTTTGGACAGCTCTTGCTCCTTTGAGTTCAGAGAAGTTTTGCAAAGACTTTTAAAATAGTTAAACACCAACATCAATCACTGTTAATTGGCAATGAAATGTCCCAGAGGCAGGCAATGAAAATGATAATAAAATACTACCACCCTAAGGTGAGACTATTATGTTGATTGTTCTAAATTCCCATGAGAGGGGCGCCTGGGTGGCTCAGTCGGTTAAGCGGCCGACTTTGGCTCAGGTCACCATCTCGCGGTCCGTGAGTTCGAGCCCCACGTCGGGCTCTGTGCTGACAGCTCAGAGCCTGGAGCCTGGTTCAGATTCTGTGTCTCCCTCTCTCTCTGACCCTCCCCCGTTCATGCTGTCTCTCCCTGTCTCAAAAACAAATAAACGTTAAAAAATTAAAAAAAAAAATTCCCATGAGAAATATGATCAATTTGGGGAAAGAAAATGTTGAATTCCTTACCCTGTGAACAAGAGCAAGCTGACAGAATGAAAAAGGGATTCTAAGGAAAACTTAGGATGTGGAAAAAAAACAGAAAAGGGGGGAAGGATAGTGAAGAGCAACAGGCTGAAAAAAATAAGTTGGATAAAGCAAAACAGAAGCAAATCTTAGTACAGGAGAATGAGGACAGAGTAGGCACTGGCAGCTTTCCTGCCCAGAACAAAGGACTGCTGCATCAATATGACAGTGTTTTCTATTTTGTAATTGTGCTGGGAAGCTCTTTCAATGTGGGCCTAGAGTCTTAGGTTTTCGTGTGGATTCCTCATTGATCTCTACTGCCAAGTTACCTACAGTACCACCTATTAGGAAATAAAACTTCTCACCACCTCCCTCTCCCCCTGCCCATCCATCCACCAAAATGGCAGGAAAATGTTAAGAGGCATTTGTTTTATCTTTCTGGTCAGCAATAGTCAGCAGCTCCCTTTGGTTGGTTGGGTTTGTTTTTCTCGGTATATTACATCAAGAAAATAGAAATGAAAACTGCTGAACACAGCAGGAAAAGTGAAATAAATCTGAAAACTGCTTCCAACTGTTTTTATTTGAGCACTTCTAAAAGTCTAGGAAAATCCTCTATCTTCCTAAACCGCTGCATACTTTTCTTAATTTTTTTTTTTATTTCCACAGGGAAGCTTAATACATGTGTTTGTAAGTTAACTAAATTATATCAAGCATGGAAAAGCAGGTGAGCCCTGGCAGATTTCCCATTGTTTTTACATCCATTTTCTCCATCTATCATTGCTGCAATCTAAACTGGCTCCCTGTTCTGCTGTCAGTGCCACTGAGCGATTCTATCTCCCAAGGCGACAGGTGTGGCTTTGTCCTCTAAGTGAACGACCCTGGGCAGAATCCAGCTCACCTTTCAGAGGTTCACTGTTGTGGCAACATTGCCTTTCCTTCACTTATGTAGTTGCCTTTCAGACGTGTTTGACCACACTTCTGTCTAGAAGTGTTCATCACGTTTCCTGCTCTAATAAAGACATCGACTCAGAGGCAACTCTGGATTCAGTGTTTACTAGTGTAATAAAGACAGTGAGACATGTTTCTCTTTCCTAGCCATGGCTTGATCTTGAGGAGGCAGGGAGAGAGAGGTGTATGGCTTCTAAATAGCAACTAGAAAAGAGTACCTCATTGCAAATTAGAGCAAGAGGATTGGGTTGGTGTCAAAGAGAGGGCAATATACTCACTAAAAAAAAAAAAAATACCTATCTCATCAAATATCGTGGAATCCTCTGGATTGTTTATAGCTATGTTTCTCTCTTTTTTATGTCTAGTCCATGCAAAATAAAGGGTTACTGGCCTACAGATAGGCAGAACCTAGAAAGGAACACAGTGAAATGATTAAAATGGGCTATAAATGTGTTCTAAGATTTCTCCTTTATAACAATTTAGGCTTTTTTTTTTTCTATTGAAAAACTTTATGGATAATGAGAACCCCAAAGCAGCTGCAATAGTTTAGTATTCAGAGTAAAGTAGTTTATGTATAAATAAATTTTCCAAGTGTATGTCTGGATATAACATAAGATGTGTGTATATAAGTTTATATTTATAAACTATATCCATACTTTTATTTATTCATCCCATGGGAAGTGTGTATCCATAACTATTAAGTGATTATTTATGCACCCTTCCCCCTCAACTGTAGAATGGAAATACCCGTTATAACGTGAAAGTTCATTAAATGCTGTTAATGATATAGTTTATCTCACTTCTTAGGAAATAATTTTACATGGGATTAATATTACACTATTAATACATTTAAGAAATTTTATTATTTTGAAACCTCAATAGGAACTGAAAATGAAGTCATCTTTAAATAATTTTAATTAAGTAAAATTATTACCATGGAGGAGTAATTATATATAAGCAGTTCTATGCCCGAAGAGACCAATTAACTTTTTTTCGCCTTGATAATTAATTATTTTTATTCCCATACTGCAGATAGGAAAATTGAGTTGAGGGTGAAGCAAGCATTTTCTTACATGTACAATAGACACAATTTTTAAACTCTACTTCACAATCTTATTTCCAGAAACAAGATGGTAAAGTTTGACAGGATTTTAAGACAATTTTTGTAGCCTCTTTTCCAGATCATATGAAAAGATATATTTTTAAAGCTTGTGAAATGTAAAAGAATATTTCTATATTATGTGACTTAACTGCATCATTTTATTAATCTGCCCTACGAAGTTCTCCCTCCCCATTTTAAGATCCATTTTAAAGACCGTGTTAAAGATAACAGGTGTCAAAGGTAAGGAATGTACTTGATAACCAGTACTGAAGACCTGTGACAGAGAAGTCTCATACCTTGCTGAAAACCTCTTATCTTCTCTCACCTTCAAGACTCACCCAATGCCTTGGCACAGCTAAAATATGTCTGGCCCACCATACAGAAGTGGTTGAAATTTGTTACATCACAACCTTTCAATTCCACCATCTTTTTTGACAATTACAAGGGTGTTAGTGCCTGATGAACTGGTTACCTAAAAAAGGACAGTGACAGTCCCTTTTCTGGGGAGATTTTGCTTTCATTGTTGATTCTTTTGTCATATCTCCATTCCAATCTTAGGCAAGGTCTAAGTGGGAGGAGTCCGACTTGATCTGCAACACAAGACGGTGAATAGAGGGAGGCAGGGCAAGACGGTGCCATGCCCCACCAAAAATCAGCTAATTATTTATGTATGGGGGCTCCTCTTCTCATAAGTGATTCAACTCTATGATGATTAATGCCTTTATTAATAACTATTGGCCCATTCACCATCAATGTACAATTGACATCCCTTGTCTTTTTACTCAGCACTCTGAACTTCCTTGTGGAAATTCTCCACCACCACCAATTCAGTTTCTGGTGGAGCAGAACCTGTCTCTGGCTGCAGATGTACGGACACTTGAGCTAGACCCGGTCAATGACAGCAGTACCAGCTCCTGGTCATAGTAGTGGGAACAACGGTGGGCCAATCAGAACAAGTGAGACTCGGGGCGCCTGGGTGGCTCAGTCGGTTAAGCATCCGACTTCGACTCAGGTCACGATCTCGCGGTCCATGAGTTCGAGCCCTGCGTCAGGCTCTGTGCTGACAGCTCAGAGCCTGGAGCCTGTTTCAGATTCTGTGTCTCCCTCTCTCTCTGACCCTCCCCCGTTCATGCTCTGTCTCTCTCTGTCTCAAAAATAAATAAACATTAAAAAAAAAAAAAAGAACAAGTGAGACTCAACTGAGTCTTTGGACCTACTGAAAAAGAGAATCTCTTCTTTCCTGACCAAAAGCTACAAGACTGTAAACCTGGGGGTGTTGATGGACACTTCAGGGACATCTTGCTTGGGATCAATGTTTGCACAAATGAAAACCAAGCCAAGAAATGGCAAGAAACTGAGTTCTGATTCAATCACATGCATCCCCAGATCCAGACATGTCTGAAAGTATAATTTGACTTTCCACACATACACATATAAAAGAAGGTAAAGAAGACAGTTCAAACACTTCAATGTAATTCTTAGACCTGGAGGAGAAAAGAGGTGCTGTGGGCCACAGTTATTCTCATAGCCATAATGCCACCACCCCTCTTCTCCTCCAGTCAAGAAAGAGAAGAGATTGCAATTATGTGGGTGACACTTTAATGAAAGGAGGTCTCTGTTCTCCCTTCCCAATAGCCTCTTGGTTAATTAAAAACAGTTTCTAATCCCTCTGTGTTCTGGAAAATGTGGGGCTTACTTTCCTGGCAATTGTTTGATTAGGAAAGTAGGATGAGCAGACAAAATGTAATTTGAAATTGAACACCCAAATTCAATTTTTCTCATTGTCTTAGTAAATTCAGGTAACCCACATTGAAGGAACTAAGTCTGTCTGTTAGACCTTACAATTCAGGGCAAGGAATCATTTTGGGGACATAATTTCCTGCGGTGTAAATGGAGTGGGATCTCAACCCCAGTTGATAAAGCAAGATAATTATTCCAAGTTTACTTTCTTGTGTTTCCAATTGGCTTCCAGCAACATTCTTGGCACACAGTGCTATTGTTCACAGAAGCTGAGGTAAATAAAATCTTCAGAGAAGATTCCCTGCCTTCACATCTGTTCAACAGTGATTTCTAGCCCTGCACATTTGTTTACCTATGTCAACTCTAAGGGTAGGGCACAGGTCTAATGTGGCCAACTCACTAAATAGTAGTGATTGTTTATTTTTTAGAGTTAACAACCTTTTTATATTATTAGATATTATGAGCTAGATTTCCCCTTAATAGTTTGCAGTTCAACTTTCTTAGGCCAAAATTTTATCTAAGGAGCAGGAGGGTTCCTGGCACAGCATTGTACCACTGACCACTGTACCTTTTAGGGAACTGGCCTCAAACACTATGCTTTCAAATAGTTCATTCTGAGACCTCTCAAAGTGGATGAGAATTCACGATGAACAAACTTGCATGAGGTTCTCTAGGTCTCCGGGCATTAATGATCCTACAGAACCTTTTCCATGTGTTATCTTGAGTTGGGTTTTGTGGGCAAGCTGTCTTGAAGGATAGGAATTCCACTGAGATGATATGGGATGTGTTCTTCCTACATTTGCAACAGCCCGCATCTCCTTTAAAAATTATACTTTATTGACCTGTTATCACTTTGGACTGAGCTGTACACAGAGCAAGAATAGAAGAGAGAAAAAAGAGAGAAAAAGAGTACATTCCTAGTGTAGTGATGGCATAGCTTTATTGTCACAAAAGAGGTGAGAGCTTAAGAAACAATCTAGTATTTAATTAGTATTAAAAAATAGTGTTAAGATTAAACATCTTAAAGCCCAGATAATTATTTTTGGCAGATGCCCTGTTAAACTATATTTGCTTACAAAGCTAACCACTCTGAACAGGATTTTGTCACCTAGGGTGGCAGGTTTTGTTGGAGGACTCACAGGAAGTTGTAAGGTTAGCGATGCTATAAGTGTTCTAATGGGACCTTGCTTATGCCTAAGGCAGTGGGTGTTTCACAGCACTCTCTAACATTTTTCCAGGCTAAAATAATCAGTCATGCTCTTTGGCATCAGATTTTGAGGTTTGTGAGAAAAATCTTGTCCCGTTCTCAGTCCATGTCCATGTGGAGGCGAGGTGGCATTTTACAGACGTATGTTTTGGTTAGGCTTCTCAACTTTTAAAAGAGTTGTCAACTATATTCCCATCTCAGCCGAGGCTTAAAGCATGGTCTGTCCCTAATTGGCAACAGAATATTTGCACTCCAAGTACTTGTCAAAAGAGGATAACGCTGAATGCTTGCTGCCCAGTGCCTATCAAAAATCAGTCATGAGAAATTGTATTTATGGAAGGTTGCCTGAAGGACATGCATTCCCGTTTAGATGTTCTAAATTTTATTTTTGGATTTAGCCAAACCATTTGCGAGTAACATACATAAACGCCATGGCTATGCCGCATCAAAATAATAGTTATCATCTGTGGTCACATGCCTAGCACAGAGACGCTTCTCATACACTGGCAATAATTTTTAAAATAATTGTGCAAAGTCAGGGTCAAGAGCTGTTTTCCAGGGGAAGAAACAACCTCAGCACCATCAAATCACTTGCTCAAGACCACCCAGGAGGAAATGGCAGAGTCACAATTCAAACCAAAGTCTGCCTGGCTCTGAATTTCATGCCCCGTGAAGCTAGATCTGCTTTTACTGAATTGCATTCTGGTGTTACAGCAGCCTCTACTGAGGGAAATTAGAAGAGAATTCTATGAAGCACAGAATTGTATTGAACTCTGGAGATTTGGTTCAACTTTATGGAGGCTCTTGAGTAAGCATTTCTGAGATCTTAATACTGGATATAATTGGGCTTTCACTGAGCAACTAATAGGCTTAATATAAAAATATTAAGAAGATTATGAATCATGATAGTGTTTCCCTTCATCTACTTTCTGGGAAGCCCAGATCCCAAGTTTTGATCTTCCTTTGTCTAGTACTTGAGCTCTTCATGTGCCATCTTTACCCTTAATATCTTATTTACCCTCCCAGTCGCTGGCCATCAGTGTGATTCCTTTACTTACACATTTACTTGTCCTACTGCATGTATTCTTGTCATCTACTTCCATTATTTTTCTGGAAGGAGATAGGATATATTAAAACTGAAACAAAAAGTCTGCACTTACTAGGCATTGACTAAACGCTTAATAGTTAGAATGCGAAATTTAGTTAAAATGCTAAATGGCATTTTATGTATAGTAAGACCTTGGATTGTGAGTAACTTCTTCTGTGAGTTTTCCTCAAGACAGGCAAATATTTCTAATAAATTTTGACTTGATAAGGAAGCAATGTTTTGCAATATGAGTAGTATGTGAGGCTGAACGTCACATGACCACAACTGAGCCAGTGGTTCTTCCCTCCCTCTCTCTCTCTCTCTCTCTCTCACTGCAGGATTATAGGTGATCACCTCCCATCCTTGGATGCTGAATCTCAGGCTGCAGTGTTTGGCAGAAATCAGTGATTTTTTAGAATGTTGGAGGGTGCCTGCACCGGGCATTAGTATATTTTTTGTCACTTTGAAGCATCTATGGACAATCCTTTGCTTCTCCATACAAGAGTTAGCTTAGGAATGCTTTACTTCATTCTAGGTCATTCGTTAGGTTCCTTGCTGAAGTTGCACAAAAAGACGACTCCATTGAACCAATAGACAGCAGTTACTCCATTAATGATAGTGAAAGTCGTCCTACACAATAACCCTCTTTCTGGTCTCCCTCACACAAGCCATGAAGGTTTTCAAAGGTAAGTGCAAGTTAATTTGTTTATTTTTCTTTATATTTTGTATTTTATTATTTTGTATTCTATTACAGTATTGTAATCATTTTTATATGAATATTTTTGGATTGTGGAACGAGTCAACTGCGTTTCCATGATTTCTTATGGGGCAAATTGCTTTGATGTACAAGTACTTTGGATGACAAACATGTTTCCATAATGAATTATGCTCACAAACCAACGTTTTACTGTATTTTCTTTTTAGTCCTATAGCAACTGTGAATTAGTTTATATTACTAGCCCCATTTACAGAGGAGAAAAGTGAGGCTCAGAGAGGCTGAATAAAATGCCCAAGGTCACACAGTAGAGACAGATTTCTGGCTGACTCCACAATCTGAACACATAACCACTATGCACGTGTCTTTTCAGCTTCACATCTTAGTGAGTTAAGGGGAAGAGATGGACACAATATGATGAGAATAAAAGGAGACATGGGGGAAAGGAAATAGGAAAGGTGGGGAAAAGATTCCCTAAAGGGAAGAAAAAGGAATAAGGAAAAATAGAGGAGAGAAAAGTAGGGTAGAGAAGAGAAAGAGCACAGGACAGGGATGGAGTATGTTCACAATTCTGCCTCCAAAGTATGTAATTATATGAACTCTCGGAAGGACGTTTTCGTTAAGTGTCAGCCCGGAGTATTACCAACACACAAACACCAAGTCTGCATTATAAGCTTCTGTACCTCTTCCTGTTTGAACCACTCCTTCATGCAAAGGGTCTGCTCTTCCTTATTGCTATTGATACTGTGTTCTGTTTCTGTACTCAACCCAAGTAGATTCTACCATTGGATGGAAAATGGGGCCATTCTCTTTAGAGCACATGATATAGCAGAGGCAGCATTCAAGAGAGATTTCATGGTGTTCATTTACAGAAAAAAAAAAAAAGCCTGTTTTTTTCCCACTCCAAATAAATTCCTCTCTATTATTATCCATGGAAGTAAACAAAAAGAAGACTTAGGCACACAAATGAACAAAACCAAAACCAAACTCCTATATTTTTCTGACCCTAGGCAAAGAAATCATCCTTTTTTGGTTTCTTTCCACAGCCAGGGACAGGAAAGGTGACTGGATGGGGGGTGGGGTGGGGCAGTGGGGGAAAACACTGAGAAGCACAGCTGTTTACATGGACTTCTATACATCACAGTAAGTTTGAATTTGAATTTATAATTAACTCTCCCAAACACTTTAAAAGTAGCCCTCGCTGTATTAGAAAATAGCTTCTCTGCTTTTACTTTCAAATTTAAGATTTATTTTTAAAACGAAGGGTTTTTCCCCCCAGGAAATTTTAAAGGAACTGCTATAGATTAAGAAATGATAGGAGTTTTACAAGTTTCTATTGGCTAGATGTCTGTGATTTTACCAGGTGGAAATATCTTTTAAATTTATCATCTGTCATAGTGATCATCTTTGAGAAACTGTATGAGGCTATGTAATTGTTGATTTCTGTGCATCCAGTTTGGACTCAACATTCCAAATAGGAGAATTTGAGTTTATTTTCCAGATCAAATTCTGTGTTTGATTAGGGTCATTCCCAAAGGAGGAAGTATATGTTTGGAGGATGAAGATTCTTTATGTTTCTACCTGGAAGCACTATTTCAGGGTCATACTCTAGGCATCTTTCCTCCTTTCGTGGCAGAGATTTACAAACACAGATAAATTGGGTCATTTTTAAAGGTGCCTTGATTCTTCTTCAACTGGGACGAGCTATAAAATGGTGAAGTAAGCACTAGGTTTGCTCCCAGGTGTAGCCCCAAATCCACCACCCATGAAGGGGGTTGTGAGGTACAGTATGGCACAACGATCAGCCAAGATTGTTTTGAAGATAATGCATGTGAATGGGCTTTGTAAATGGTAAAACATGAACAAATTAAAGATAATTAGATCCAGATCCAGGTTCATATCTAGCTATAAATAAAGCAAAGACTCTGGATTTTCATTCTGCTACTGTCAATTAACTAACATTTATCAAGAGCTGTTAGATTATGCCAGAACACACTGTGCTGTAAACTTTTTTTTAAATTCTTTTAATGTTTATTTATTTTGAGAGGCAGAGAGGGGCAGAGAGGGAGAGAGAGGGAGACAGAGGGAGACAGAATCCTAAGCAGGCTCTGCTCTGTCAGAGCAGACCCCTACATGGGGCTCAATCTCAGCAACTGCGGCGAGATCGTGACCCTAGCCGAAATCAAGAGAAGGGTGCTTAACCCACCGAGCCACCCAGGCAGCCCTGGAGACTTCTTTAAAAAGGAGGCGACTGAAGTGCAGGATCACATTAAGAGCTCAACACCAGTATGAGTCAAACAGCATTGCCACCAGACTGCAACAGAGAATTAAGTTGATAAATGGGAAGGCCAAGAAAAATTCTACACTACTATATGATTATAGGATAACGTAGTTCAGAGTTGATGACATTAAACTAAGGATATTCCTGAACAGGACAAAATGGGCCTACATATTATTTTCCAGTTCATTCAATTTTTCTATCACTAGATACCCAGTAAGAACCTCTGAGCCACAGCTGTATGCTTCCAACAAATCATAAAACATTTGTCTTTTGTAACCATACACAAAAATATGATTACCAAGAATTTTTATGCCAACCTTGTTTAGTTTTTAAACTCTCAAATTTAATGCCAGAAGTGATCTTTGAATGTCCTTTAAGGATACACTGAAATTTTTCTTTACAGCTGACAGACACCTGACATTTTAACCATTGTGCATGGTATTCCATCTTGTCTATGGGATTTGTTTTTAGGAGTCAAAGGTGCTTAAAATAAGAATCCTTCATGGAATGTAATTAATGTAAGCTTTAATGAGCTCAAATTAAACTTAAGATGTTTAAGAGTGTAAATGTCCACAAGAATTTCATGGGATGGATATATATGTTTTCTGGTGGCAAATACAGAGGTATTCAGTTATTTCAAATAATAAAAAAGATTGGGGCGCCTGGGTGGCGCAGTCGGTTAAGCATCCGACTTCAGCCAGGTCACGATCTCGCGGTCCGTGAGTTCGAGCCCCGCGTCAGGCTCTGGGCTGATGGCTCGGAGCCTGGAGCCTGTTTCCGATTCTGTGTCTCCCTCTCTCTCTGCCCCTCCCCCGTTCATGCTCTGTCTCTCTCTGTCCCAAAAATAAATAAAAAAAAAAAACGTTGAAAAAAAATTTAAAATAATAAAAAAGATGAAAAGAACTTCATTAATGTCGATAATATTTAGGCTAAAGAGAAAGGGCAGAGTAAAATTTTAAATAACAAATACTTCTTTGGAATTTTTTATTGATCAAGTATCAACCTAGGACAGTTTTTTAATGAACCTACTGACGTTTGATTTGGGTGTTAAATGATTTCTAAATACTAGGGCACCCCCAAGGTTTCTGCAGTTTCCACTTTGAGTTCATGATTCAACCACTTGGAAAAGACAAAGTCTCACCTTCTTTACACAAATGCTTGGGAGTCATTTTATAATGGAGTCCCTCCTCACGTATGCAATTTGTTCCAAACTAGAGTAAGAGAAGATACAATGAAAAGCTGCTCACATTGCCAAAGGAATGAGAAAAGTTGTCCATTTCTCCCTCTGCTTTCTTCAGTGTAAGAGAACAAAGTTCATGAGTCATCACCACACTCTCACAAGACAGAGCCTTTCTTCCCTAGCTTTCAAAGCTTAATTTCTACCTAAGGTTATTTTTGCCCGGGAAATATATGGGTGATTTCTTTGATAGACAGCTAAAACATTTAGATCTCCCTTTATAAAATGCTTTGAAAAAGTGCATTTGTCTTCTTTGACTCACAGTCTACGATTTATCCTTTGACTTCTTCCCTCAGTCATTTTGACACAGGTTCTCTTCTTTTGCTCTGGGCTATCTGCGCGTGCGCGCACACACACACACACACACACACACACACTCGTGCGTGCACACCCCTTCAGAATGACTTTATGACAAGTGGTCTGATTCTGAACACTACCTTAAATTTCAGCTGCCCCGTTGGCTCCTGTACTTACAAAGTCTGAATTTACTGTGGGCCCTTGTAGTACTATTTTTGACACATCATTAAGCTCCCTTTTCATTGGGAGCCTAAGGGCATATTCAGGCTCACTGCGAAGAGCTAGCCTAAATAACGGTTAAAACACGTGTCATGAGCTGCAAGGGGCTTGTTTGCCAGCAGGGCAAACAGTTCACTGCAGCTCAAGCAATACCCTACAACAGGGTGGGTAGAGATAATGAGATAACCACACACCACAAGTGAGTTGTTCATCTTTGTCTTCAAGCATCTAAGAACACAGTTATCTCAGTAGGCTGGTGCACCCCGGGGAGTTATAAATATCTTTCAGAAGGTAAAGAAAAACTGTCAAGGAAAACACACCCGAAAAATATAAGCAAAAGAAGAATTGTGAACAATTTTTTAAAGCAAAATTCCAGCTATATGAGAACTTACTGAATCAGGCCAATTAGTTCTCTGTGCTTTTTTTTTTTTTTTTGCAATGTTTTATTTTAATTGTATGCAGATTTATTCTAATGTTATGATGCTAATCAACCTTTGTAGCTATAATAAAATAAAGGCAGTGTCAACACCTCATCAAGTAATCACACTGCTTCTTTTATCCTAGAGACTGTATCTTCCCTACACAACACCTAAGCACTATAAAAATTATTTATACAAATAAACTATTATCTAAAGACTGAAAAGGCGTAATAAATTATGCGTAATATGGCCCAATTATGTGGTAATTTCTTTGTTTTAATTATTTGTATAGTTTTAATGAAGGGGTTGCTAGAAGGTGGAACCATTTTTATATTTAATGGAAAAAACAAATTTGTTTTAAAGAATGAAAACAAAGATAATTGGCTCTTAAATTAGAGGCATACTAATATATGCATGTTCCTAATTTATTACCAGTATTATTACTTTGTTTGTGCTATCAAAACTTTTTTCTCTGGAGCTCTGATGTTGGCTATTCAAGTTATTTTTCCCATTTCTGTTAAATGTATTAATATCTTGCTGTTCATCAAGTGCCAAAATAAAGGTTAAAAAAGTTCCCTAGATTATCTACAGAAGAAAAATTGGGGTGGGTGATGACAACCCTGATCTTTCAAGATGCAGTTTACGAATGCATAATAACTTAAGAAAGTGAGAAAAAAAATAGATTTATCAAGAAAAGAGAGAACTATCCTCAATTCAACACAGCAAATCAGCAAATTTCTTCAGGGAAAGACATCAAATTTGAAAGGCATCAATACTTTTCTGCTGTCACCAAACTGTTATTTATGCTCATGTGCCAGCTGGATTTGTGTATGTGCGTGCATAATCTTTTTCTCACCACTGATGTCATCATTAAAGCTGTACAAGAATTTTGATTTTCGCTTTGCACAATCTTCAGGAGAGACTTGGACATTATGGTGAAAGTTTGTGACAAGTTTGTAAAAGTAAGAAACACAGGCTTTATGGCAGTGAAATTTCACCACTGCAAAACAGAGGAAGGTTGCCTGACCATGTTCGCTTTTGCCTCTCCAGTGTGCACTGTAGAAACCACACAGAGAAATTCTAGAGAGATAGGTAGCTCACCATTTGGGGGAAGGAAGAAAGACATTTAGAATTACCCACATGGGACTCCCTAGAACGAGCTGCCCTTTTTGAGTTTTCAAGCATATTCTAGAATTATTTCAAGACTAGTGATTTTACAACAACACAGAAAGATACCGACCGTGGGGCATCCATTTCTCAAGGCAGAAACTAGGACTGCTTTTTATTGCTGTAAACCCCATTTTTGAGGTTTATAAAGCCTTCAAGATACTGAAGCTTTTAAGTGTTTTCATTTATGAAATCTCAAAGCTGTGATGAATTAATTTTCAGAGCAGGAGGCAATAACCAGGAACAAAGAGACCTCGTACAGCACTCCAGGGGCAGCTAAGTGTAGAGAGCTCAGGTTGCACAGGGGACAAGCAGACAGGGCAGAGGATGGAACCTATGAGAAGCGTCCCTTCCTATAGAAGTACCATGGCTTCATTCAATACTCATTCTGACTGGCTTGACAGTTCAAGTCAGGAAACATGTCCTTCGAACTCTTTCAGTGGCGTTTCAGTTTTTCCAGAAACAACGTAACCCAAGATAACCTATCGCCAACAAAACTTCATTGGGACATCTCCCAGTTGGATTGGATGACGGTGTGCCATTATTGTATATAATCTTTCTTAGTTTAGTTAGCCGTTATAAATGCCAAAATTTGAGAGTTTGGATGCTGGGGATTTGGAAAGGGAAGGGAAACGGATTGTTATCTAGTGTGTCTTATGCAAGTTCAGTGAATATACCTCTTTCTTATATTTTCTTACTGTATTCTCACAGAACCCTACCAGGTAGGTCTAGGTTTCCCTCTTCTGACAGAGGAGCTAACTGAAGGTCAGAGAGTCTTGATAACTTGTCCAAGGCAAGGAATTTAACAAAAAAAAAAAAAAAAAAAAAAAAAAGAGTTACAAGGGCCTGGGCATGAACACCGGCTCTGTTCTACTAGCTCTATAGCACCAGGCAAGAGACCTCCCAACTCTGGGCTTTGCTGCCTCATCTATACAGTTGTTGTTTGTTAAGAGCAGAGATGCTATCTATGTACGCAACTCAATAGGTGCCTGATCCACCATATGTGCCCACTAAAAGCTGTGCTTCTGTCCGTGCTCTGATCCTGAGGACTTCTCAAAACCATGACAGAGGCACAATCTGCATTCAGGCTGTTTTTCTTCAAAGCTCTTGCCTTTTCCTCAATATAGTTCTTTAGACTGGATTCTGGGAAGAAATGAATGAAATAACAAATCCATTTGTATGTCTGCATTGTATCACTGAGAGGTGCCAAAGGTATAGAAATGCCAGTCCTCAAGGGCTTACTATCCAGCTGGGAGGAGAAAACACACACAGAGGACCAATTTAATACATAAAACATGATATTGTATTGTTAAGCAACAGCATGACGGTAAAGACAGCAAGCACTTTAGGAGTTGAGGGATTTTCATTACTGCACCTCTTCACCTTCTCCAGTCTCCTGTGCTTTTCTGGTTACCATGGTGGCTGGAATCAACCGAGATTCTCTATAAAGACACTTGGGGTTGAGACTTAATGCTGCAAGTTTTACACCACGAAATTCCCTTTCCCTAGTGATTTTATAATTTCACTAGTCTGAACCTGTGTCTTTGGAATAGATTTAAAAGACCCACGTGATGGCTCATGGTTTTGTCCTAAGCAGCAACCTTAGTTTCTTATGTAAACTGGAGCCAATAAAATTTGCCATTTCCTATTTATAACATCTTTGCTTTTCTTAGACAAAAGGACAAGATAAGCAAGATAATTATTAGATCCTGCTCTTCCGTTTAAAAATCATGGACTTAAAAATTAAGGGGCCATTTACATGCCAGAAAGAAAAGAGGTTTTGATTAGGAATATTCTCTCTGTATACAGGACCATTAACAATGCCAACCTTAAGAGTGCTTTTTCCCTAAAAGCAAATCTTACTGAAAACCTGACTTTTAAGCTCTTTCCAGGAAGCTTCTATGGTTTTTACAAAAGCAAAAATGAGTCACATGGTCCCTGGAGAGGTATCAGAGCACAGTGGTAAGGAACAGAGTCCAGAGCTAGTCTGTTTGAGTAGAAGATCCACCACTTAGCAGCTATGGGTCTCTGGGCAAATTATTTCACTTCTCTGTCCCTCAGTCTCTTCTCTAAGTACCTGAAATCTGAAGCCTTTGTATTTGAGGGTGCAGATGGGGGCATTGGTTAATTGATTGGTCATCTCTTAACATCCAAGAGTCTTAATAGGGGCCCCCAAATCAGATTACTCTTTGTGCTCAAGTAAGAGTAAAGTATTAATCTGTATACTTAACATCATTTTCTGCTTGGAGTCAGAAAGGCAGATATCCTGAGGCACAGCTCTTGGACGGAACTTTTGGCAACGATATTTAAACATTCCTTTACATATCACTATTTGATTTAAGGCAGTGATTTGTTAACTGGGTCATCTGTAACACATATCCTTTCCTTTTTTTGGAAATACACCTGTTTCTGGGATTTTATTTGGCTCCTAATTCAAACAGACCTCCAAGTGCTCTGAAACAAAATCAACCTAAAATTACACACTTATCTAGAGTTACATTTAGGCCATATGGTTTAAGTTGTCCAAATGTCACAGAAGCAACAGCAGCAGCCATCATCATACTTTGCACTTACCCAGCATCTTTCCTGCCAGAATATTATGTAAGTTATAAAAGTTTCATTAAGACAGAGGTGTTAACCCTAATTCCAAAAGGACAGTCACTTAACTGTTATGTTTTGTTTTGGCTCTGTTTCATAGTGAATTGCAACATAGGAGTTTCTTCAAGTCTGTAATGGTTTCATGATGGCATTCTTATAACTGATAATACCCAAAGTGTGAACTCCTATAATATGGAAGACAGATGAGAGGCATGTAGGACCAAGACCTTTTTCCTGGGTCTTTGAGAAGACTCTTCACTAAATTAGTAGACTCTAAGCATTATAGTCTGAGGACAATGGCTAGAATGTCATTACCAGAAACTCCTGTAGAAATAACATACATTGGAAAAGTCTGGGCAGTAAAGAGATCTCAGTGTATCACTTTAAATCTTTACCCACCTGGAATGCAAATTGGTGCAGCCGCTCTGGAAAGCAGTGTGGAGGTTCCTCAGAAAATTAAAAATAGACCTACCCTATGACCCAGCAATAGCACTGCTAGGAATTTATCCAAGGGATACAGGAGTACTGATGCATAGGGGCACTTGTACCCCAATGTTTATAGCAGCACTCTCAACAATAGCCAAATTATGGAAAGAGCCTAAATGTCCATCAACTGATGAATGGATAAAGAAATTGTGGTTTATATACACAATGGAATACTACGTGGCAATGAGAAAAAATGAAATATGGCCTTTTGTAGCAACGTGGATGGAACTGGAGAGTGTGATGCTAAGTGAAATAAGCCATACAGAGAAAGACAGATACCATATGGTTTCACTCTTACGTGGATCCTGAGAAACGTAACAGAAACCCATGGGGGAGGGGAAGGGAAAAAAAAAAAAAAAAGAGGTTAGAGTGGGAGAGAGCCAAAGCATAAGAGACTGTTAAAAACTGAGAACAAACTGAGGGTTGATGGGGGGTGGGAGGGAGGGCAGGGTGGGTGATGGGTATTGAGGAGGGCACCTTTTGGGATGAGCACTGGGTGTTGTATGGAAACCAATTTGACAGTAAATTTCATATATTAATAAATAAATAAATAAATAAAATAAAAAAAAATAAATCTTTACCCACCTGAATTTGAAATTCTCTCTCAGATTACCAGACCTGCTCCTTAGCATCCACCTTCATGCCATATATGTATAGGAGGTGGTCAATAAATCAATGTTGAGTGGATAGACATATTAAATACATAATTAGTTTATTGCAGCCCTAACAACAAGAGAGTGTCACAGTATGTGTCTGCAGTACATGTGATGGATATAGGCAGAAAAAAAAAGGTAAGAGGACACTGGATGAGAAAGATGATGATAGGGTTGACCAGGTTAGGCATAAACTGATTGAACTGAAAGGATTCTCAGAGTTGTTCATATTAACTTCTCTAGGTAGTGTAGTGTGACTCAAGATAAAATTCCATCATTATTTTGCCTAGAATTAGTCCTATGGTACTATGTCTGGAATTACCCAGGCAGAAGACGATGAAGATCTATGCTTGCCTCATCATTAACCAAATAACCTTTTAACAAACTGATCAACCAACCCATATGCTAGGTGCTGGGACAGAGGCATGAAAACTTCTTTCAGATGCTGTCCCTGTAGTCTATAAACTTATAATGAAACTCAAGAGCTCAAAAATTCAATCTTTTAAAATATACCCCGCTTTTTCCTGAGAAAGTTAACAAGAACCCATGGGGGAGGGGAAGGAAAAAAAAGAGAGAGGTTAGAGTGGGAGAGAGTCAAAGCATAAGAGACTCTTAAAAACTGAGAACTGAGGGATGATGGGGGGGTGGGAGGGAGGGGAGGGTGGGTGATGGGTATTGAAGAGGGCATCTTTTGGGATGAGCACTGGGTGTTTTATGGAAGCCAATCTGACAATAAATTTCATATATTTAAAAAATAAAATAAAAATAAAATATACCCCGCTTTTGTCCAGTACTGATACTTGGCTATTGCCCCCACATTGAAGTCATCACAGTTAAATATCCAGAAAGGGTTTGTTGTTGTTGCTCACTTGTTTATTTTGAGATAGACAGAGAGAGACGGGGAGGGGGGAAGAGAATCCCAAGTAGATTCTGTGCTGTCTACACAGAGACTGATGTGGGGGTTGATCCCATGAACGATGAGATCATGACTTGAGCCAAAATCGAGAGTTGGACGCTTAACTGACTGAGCCACCCAGACACCCCCAATAATGTTTTATGATCAACTGTAACCAGGCCTTTGGGCAAGTATCCCACTCCCACCAGAATCTGCTTTACTTTCTAACCAGGGATACAAAGACATTAAACCTTTATGTAGTATTTTCCTCCCAGTTGAGTTTTTACATCTCCCAACACTAAAAAACTCAGGTTTATACAGCAGATGACTGAGGGTAGGGAGACATAAGGCTAAACAACATAGGAAATGTTTTTTTGCTTTACTGGTAGTAATTGTAATGAAATGTAAAATAAGCATGAATAGGTTTCAGAATAGAAGGATTAAGTTATACTCCCTTAAAAATAATAGAAGACACTTAAAAAAATTTCTTGTCCACCAAAGTCCCTCTCAGGCTGGGTGACCTAGGCCTCATTAGGATGGATATTCACTCTGCTCTACTGATGATGGGGTATCTGGGAACCACTGAGGTGCAAACTCAAACAATGGGTTTGAATCTTGGCTCTAGCACTGTCTAACTCTATGATCTCAGACAAATTTGCCTTTTAGAGCTTTGATTTCCTCTTCCATGAAATGCTAAAATAATAGCACCTTCCTTAAAAGATGATTATAAAGATCACATGATGACATTTGCACACTGCCAGGCATGTAATATATGCTCAATAAATATTCATTCTCCCTAATTGAAAGAAACTAATTCACACATCAAATTCTAGGACTTTATATATCCTCGATTCAGTATTTAATTATGTCCTCTGGTAATAATTAGAGATCTAGAGTAATGACCTCAGGCTAAGCACTAGAAACATGGCTGCATCTGACCACCACAGGGGACACAAAGCCAAGTCCTTTGAATCTATCTTGTATCACCATAAATGAAGCCCATATGCTAAAACTGGATTTGGTTCAAAGTGACACCTACCTTAAACTCAAATAATGTAGCTAGGGAACGCCCCCCCCCCCATTCTTCAACCCTCAGGGGTATTCTTGAAGCTATCTATAAATTCATCTGAGAATGGAAAAAACATTTGAGACAGAACCTCCCTCAAGATTACAAATGGTATTAACAGGAAAATAGGACAAAATTGCAAAGCCTGGAGTATATAGAGGAAAAGAGATGAAAAGTAACATGCTCTTCTCTCCTTTCTCACTCCTTAGTTGCAACACTACAGGCCTGGCAAGAGAAGTGTGAGAGAAGAACTGTGCCTGATCTTCTAAGAGAAGAACTCACAGTGTGCAAAGAGATTTTGACCTCACTAGAACCAGATGACTGGGGCTTTTAGTCTCCAGGGATGCTCTGGATGTCTGATGGCTCTCATCCTTTACCTTTAACTCCTTTGTTGCCTATTTTTTAGGCCTTTAGGCCTTTTTGTTGCCTATTTTGTGATGGGAAAGGTCAACACCTGGGATGGTCACGGCTTACTATCCATGTGCTATTGAGCAAATGATTTAAACTCCTTGGGCTCAGTTTCCATTTCCGAAATAAAGGGTACTTTCACAGGACTCAAATATTCCTGTAAAAACAAAATAGTGTAACATTTGTAATATAACCTAGATAACCATGCCTCCCAATTTCTAGAAAGGCAGGATTGTTATGTGAAAGGTAGCTAGACTTGCTTTGAAATTAAATTGGAATATTAAACAAGATGTTTTTGGTGAGCATCTATGTTGATTTGAGGTGGATTTTTATGTGTGTGTGGGAGATTGTTGATGGAGAGCTCTACTCTCAGGTATTGCCATTTCTGTAAAACATCTCAGTACCTGGTGCACAGTAGGTGCTCAATATGGCGAGTATCCTTGATATCTGAGTACCGCAGGACACAGTCAAGCATAAAGCTGGCTGTTTGGTGTGCATCCTAGGCTTAAAGGAGAGAAGTAGATGGGTCCTTCTTTTGTCCCAAAGTTGCCAGCCCAGTTAACCAGGGAATAAAGCCAAGGCCTCAAGGACACATCCCTGGGGCAGAAAGCTACCACCGCAAATAGAACAACGGTGTTCTCAAGAAAGTACTTAGGTTGGCCACCGCATGTAAAAGGGGGGCCAAAGGGAACTTAAGCCACACATCTATGGTCGGTCACAAAGATCGGCACTCAGATTAGAAAAACGCTTAGGATTGAACTTTTTCCATTAAGAATAGCTGACAAATGAGGCTGATTTTCTATGCTGTTGCTACTCACCATTTTATAGTGGCACAACTCGCAACCCAAACACTGTGGAATTACATTCAGTATAGGTTTGTTTATCAGTTCTTCCACCCTATCCATTTTTCAGCAGCTGATTAGTCTCCCTGGGATGTAGACACATCTCTGATCAAGAGCTGCTTGACTCTTTTCCATCCTCACACGTGCATCCCTATATCCACATTACTTATAATAAATGTGCTCCTATGTACATATATAAACACATTTGTATGCATATATGTTCCCAATGCTGTATTCAAAGACACATCCCGAACGGATGTACATACGTGCTCATATACATATAGGAATCCAACTGGATTCCCAGAGGGAAATGTGGAACACATTGTTAAAACGTCTGTCATCCATGTAAGAGAAACAGAAATGAGCTGGGCATTAAATTTGCATACAGCCCCGAGCACAGAGGTTCCTGTATGTGCACCGTTCTCCTGTTCTTGATGATGGGCATATCTGACAGAAAGATTCTGTCAGGATTAGCTCAGGAAAAACACCCCCAAGGAGATAATTTGAAGACATACTGAGAATTTGCCTCAATACATGAAAATAAACATGAAATCCTCAGCACTCTCTGCACATTGAGAAGTTCCCACCAACACCCTGCTGCACACCGGGGGATAATCTACTGGAGCTAATTAACACACAGTCATACACAACGCTGTTAGAAGTGGTTGCCACTTAGGATTGATTTAGTTGCTGCAATGCTTAAAAGAGGCTCGAGAAGGTTTTTGTGTAAATGTGGGAGGAAAGGAGAGGAAATAAAAGTGTAAAAACAGCTGCAAAATTAAAAGGTGCTAAGGTCTTTTTTCTCCCCCTGAAGACATTAGGGAAACTTATTGAGAAGCTATTAGTATTCCAGTAAAGCTTTTTACTTGATTTTAGGTTTCCTTCCACGTCAAAATTACACACACACACACACACACAGAGTCAGTGCACAGTCTATAGATTGTGGTTATGAAAAAGGGGATGTTTTACTTTACAAGCAAACAAGTTCTTCATTAAATGCTAACATATGGATTGTGTCATCCAAAAACAACAACAACAACAACAACAACGACAACAACCTTTCCTCTCCATGTCTACTTCTCACTTTATCTTTCTGGATTTATGGAGATTTTCAGCAACTTTATTAATTAGTAATGAGTTTTGGGAAAAATCATCAAGGAATAAAGGGCCACAAACAATTTATTCCTTGCACTATGAAAATGACAGGACAAATCTAAGTACTTGATAAATGTTCTTCCTCAAAGTCAATGTTACGAATGCTATCTTATGAATGAACATCTCTCATCATCATGATAGTGAAATATCACAACTGAGTATATACAGAAGTTTTAGTAACCTGCTTTTTATTGCTGAAACATAATAGAAATAATATAGAAAAGGCCATTAGTGTAAACCGCTAGGTCAGGCTTTATGAAAATTTAGAGAGTTGCAATTGATTTTTTGCCCTGATAAAAGAGTTTACTAAAGAAAATTAAAATAACATAAAAAGGATTTCTGGGGAGAGAGTATTTCCTTTGGATTTCACAAGATACTTTTTATTTTAGTTGTATTGTTCATATCCCAAATAGCTAGGAACCATTCTTGATTCTAATTCTATTTGGCTATATTTTGCTTCCTGTTAGCTGAGGTACAATTTATTAAAGATAATAAGAACTATGACAAAAAATTCTGTAAATATATTTTTCCATTAGGTTAGACTAGCCTAAAAATAAAAAACTCAACAACAACGTTCTCACTGTTCTCACATGCAGTATCTACTATGTAGAAAGCCCTTTACCACATCTCGAGTAGAACAGAGAGACCAATGCAACCACTCCTTCGTCCTTTAGAGGGTAACCCCAGGAGGGAAGGCAGACACCACCCCAGAGACCTAGAGCAAACAGGAGATAACTGACGGCGGCTATGCGGTGTGTTTGGTTGTGATACGTGGGTGCGCGTTACACAAGCCTATGTGCTGCGATCAGCTTATTATGTCTGCCACGAGAAAGGGCAAGGCCTCTGCCAGCTTGGTCCCAAAGTTGGTATGAAGCAGTGGGGTGGGAATTTAGGTAAGAAAGGAGATCAGAATGGTTAGTGATGTTTTATTTTCAGTATCTTTCAAAATGCCAACAAATTGTTAACAGTGGTGTTGAGACCATGAATTGTTCCTCCTTAAATGAGCTGTATGGTGGTTTACGTAGAAGATAAAAGCATCAACAAAATATTCAATACTAAAGATGAAGTTACACAAGTTTACAAGGGTTCTGTCAAGTAAGCAACTGCTTTGAACTGGCCAAAATACTAGATAAAAATTCACGGGCTCAGAGAATTTGCAGTGTGGGGCAAGCACATGTGAATGAGGCTAACAGATACTAATTAATAAAGTTGCTGAAAATCTCCATAAATCCAGAAAGATAAAGTGAGAAGTAGACATGGAGAGGAAAGGTTGTTGTTGTTGTTGTTGTTGTTGTTGTTGTTTTTGGGTGACACAATCCATATGTTAGCATTTAATGAAGAACTTGTTTGCTTGTAAAGTAAAACATCCCCTTTTTCATAACCACAATCTATAGACTGTGCACTGACTCTGTGTGTGTGTGTGTGTGTGTGTGTGTGTGTGTGTGTTTGTGTTTGTGTGTGTGTGTGTAATTTTGATGTGGAAGGAAACCTAAAATCAAGTAAAAAGCTTTACTGGAATACTAATAGCTTCTCAATAAGTTTCCCTAATGTCTTCAGGGGGAGAAACTAGATGCAAAGGTTGTGTCCTTGCAAACATAAAGAGGTTTTTCTTGTTTTTGTTTTGTGCTACGTCTCCAAATTTTAGCCAAAAAAAAAAACCATTAGCTGAAAGCAGTTACTCAGTCTACTCTAAATAGAACAGACACTAAGTACCCAAAAGGACCAGGAAAGATCAGCCTTCTATGTTTCGCCTCATTCTCCTTCTTGGAGTTCCCCCATTAACACCAACACCAAGTAATGCTGGGAACAGACAAGGCTTTTGTTCATCATTCTTTAAAAGAAAGAGTTGGAAAGCTCAGGAAAAAATTTTAAATATTTGAACAAACATGGACATTTCATTTTTATTCCTTTCATTAATTTACTTCTACAGCTACACTCATCTACTCCAAGAACACTAGAGCCCTACAGATGCCACTTCAAGAGCCTGCTTTTCCTTCTGGATTTAAGGTGGCAGAAAGGCAGGCAGGAGACACAGAAAGAGAAAGATGGATTGAAAAGTGTCAGGATGTCAGTCTCAATGAAATCCTGGCAGCTTCCCAAATGCCAGTTGTAGGAACGTTTTTCTGAACCTCCCTCACTGACTTTCACTTTATATTTTCACTTTATATTGATAAAACGAAATGAATCTTTACCATTTTCCTCCCTCCTCCTCCAGCAATTTCTGGCTTCTTTCTTCGGTCTTCTGAAACACCGGCACCTTTCTTCTCCTGATGTAGTTCTTCCTTTCTCAATGTATTCTATATCCTTTCATGGAAGCAACCCAGTTGGATTGTATAGCCTGACTTCACGTCAAAATAATGTGAGGTGGGGCATCCGGGAGGCTGAGTCAGTTAAGCGTATGCCTTCCGCACAGGTCATGATCTCACGTTCGTGAGCTTGAGCCCCACATTGGGCTATCTACTGTCAGTGCAGGGACTGCTTCAGATCCTCTGTCCTCCTCTCTCTCTGCCTCTGCCTCATTCACATTCTCTCTCCCTCTCTTAAAAAAATTAAATTAAAAAAGTAAATAAAATAACGTGAGGAGGGTTGGATTTTACTCATCTTACCCGGGCCTTACCCGAGACCAGTTAAACCAGAATCATTGAAAGGCAGAAACTGGTATGTGTGGGGTGTATGTTTTATTACAGCCCTGATGATTTTAACAAGCACCCAACAGAGTGGATTGCAGATGATTAGTTCACAAAGTGAGGACCCTGGATCAGCATGATTGGCATCACCTGTAAACTTGTTAAAAATGCAAATACTTGCACCCTACCTTATGCTAATATATCAGAAACCTTGGGATCTGGGCTCAGATTTCTGTGTTTTTAAGAACCTTCCAGCTGATTCTGAAACATGCCAAAATTTGGAAGCCTATGTGCTAGATCACTGACATTTTGATTGTCTAAGTTAAGACTTTTAGCAAAGTCTTATTTAAAGTGTGGTCCCTGACCGGCAACATCAGGATCACCTAAGAGCTCTACCCTTGGCTTACTGAGGTTATTAATAAGATCCCCAGGTGATGTATATGTAGATCAAAGGCTGAGAAGCACTGTTCTAAGAACTTATTCAAAATTCCTTGGACCTTGCCAAATAGCTGGCTGTTACAATCTTATTAATATATGTAATAATCATCCATTTCTCAAAAATGGAACCCATTTATCCTTTAGCTATTAAAAGACAGAGTTGCTTTTCTTATGTGGTGCCAGGTCTAAGTCTTTTTCTATATTTCTGTTTTTGTTCTAAAGGTAATTTTGCATCTCTGGAGAAAATGGAGAAAAATCTTATGCCAGAACAATAAAATGGATACATCTCAGAACTAAGGAAAAGATCAAGAAGTAAAAAATCAAAATTCCTGATGTTTTCCTTGGTTCTGAGATGTATCCATTTTATTCCTCTGGAAACGGGATCTCTGAGGTTTCACAGAGAACAAGGATGGATTCTTTGCTTTGCGTCTACTCCCAAACACAGGAAAGGATCTCCGGAGGTGAAAAAAAAACACAAAAAAACAACTTTATTGACCATAACCACTCCTATATATATGTATACATACATATGCAAATTAGAGGGAGAGGGAAATGTCATCTCCAGCAAGTCAAGTTCATCACCCCCTGAGGGTCAGGCTCTGGTGTGAGGATGGCCCAGATTTCTCTATAACAGAGAGAGCTCTGTTGCTTCTTGTGATTATTCTGAAGCATTACTTTGTGAGAACCGAGGTAATGGCAAAAGGTCACAAACCCACCTGCTTGAGCACCTGTTTTTCCACTCTTCTTTCATTTGCAACTTCAGCCTCATTTAGTTCAGATAAGAACCGATCCCTTGAAACTGCAGGTCCTTCCCTGTTTGGTATCCTAGCCTGAGCCTTGATTTGGAAGGGGTGGTGAACAGGTGGAGAAAAGGGCTGTCACATGATCTACATTTGTAGCTAATAAGAAGAACATTTTCAGAGTTGAAAAGAGCAGACTAAAGAATAATGATTTTAAACTATTTCTGAATCTGATTAAAACCATCATGCAAGTCAACTACATTCTTTTACTACAGAATATGTCATTGAATCTTATCATCAGAAAGTCTGAAAAAATTAAGAAAGATTCAAAATCAAATGTGTAACATTAAGAAGTAAAGAAGCCTCCTTACAACATTAACGTTAGTTGTCCAGTGTGACCAGTCTGTTCAAAACTTCTTAGTCACTTAGTTACTTCTTCCTGAGCTGCCCCACTCCCAGCCCTGGGGGTTACCCTGTGAGAAAATGACTTCTCTATCTAACCACTTAATGTGAATATTTGTTGTGAACCAGCTGCAGCTCTAATAACCACTGATCCATGGAATCGAAGGTTGCTCTCCACAAACAATAAGCTCTCCTTGTTCCTGCAACCGCACTCTGTAACCTTTGCAAGTATTATAAAAAGTAGGCACCATGGATCCCAATGCAATTACAGCCACAAGTTTCTTATGATCAGATTAATTTCAAGCTTCAGTAAAGTAGTTAAAGGTTTATCAACAAAGGTGATAACTGATGACATACAATTGCTCAGACGATGGGGTAGTTTTTCTGCAAAATAAACTAGCTGCACTGTATTGCCAATTTGGTCAACAGGTAAAACTAAAAATGCTGATGGTTTGAGGCATGTCGACATCGTGGTGACAATCAAAGGTTCGTTTCTTTCCCACATAAATATAATTTTCCATTTTAAGAAATACAATCACTCAGAAAGAATTTTGTTCAAAGGATCCCTGAACTAAATAAATCAAGCTCCATTCTCTAAAATCCAAATGAGTTCCTTGGTAGCAAAGGAACACAGGAATGAGTGTTGATAACCTGTATTTTTTTGACCACCACAAAAACGTCATGGACTTAGACATTCACAGGTGTGATTTATTACCTCGAAGTAAAATATACTAATAAGATTTTAGTGTAATTAAAATCCATTTCCCTCCTCAGCAAAATAAGGCTTTAAGAAAATATAGAACCAGTCAGGTTCTAACCACTTGTGACTCCTGATCTAGAACAGAGCCTGGACACTTAGTGGGCACTCAGTCAGTGTGAGGGAGGAAGGAAGGAAGGCAGGCAGGAAGGAGAGAACATCAAAATGGGAGAAATACCCCCGCTAAGAAAAGAGAATTATGTCTCTGAAATAAAAGTTATACTTCTAAAAATATCATGTACTATTTTCAACCCATGAATTAGAAATAAAGGTGCGTTTTGGTATGAAACACATGCTCTGCAACTGTTTGAATTAATACATGCTGTCAATTATTCCAAAAAAAACAACTGAGAAGAAAGGAAGGCAGTGATCTTCGTTTTCACTTAAGAAATATATACGCGGTGGCATTTTGTAGTATTAGTTTAAAAATAACAAGTCACAATAATGCCAGTCCTTCTGGCTTTTAACTGTTTTTAACAGAAATAAGATAAAACGGGTCTAAACTGGTGAAGGTTCTGAGATGCTAACAGTAATCGTCTTGCTGCTTGTGAGAGTGCCTGACTCCTAGAAGCACTTTTTTGTAATATTGCTACACAGTCATAAAATATTACTCTATATTTTAGAAGACTTGTGTATTTCTTTTTTTATTTGAAGGGCTGAATGAGAAACAAAGCATTATGTTTCAGACAAGAGTCCTTATGATTTTCAAGATCCCAGGTTATGCACTCAGCCATTCAGCTGTCTCCCACCTACATGGGGTCACAATGCTAAGAAAAGTCACCTCTGAGCAAAATTGTGAACTTCAAGGCCAAACAACCGCATAAATAATCTGTAGGCCACAGACCATCATCAAAGTCTGGAATTTATGCAAATAGTGCTGCTTACATTTAACAGATCTGTAATGGTGTAAGCTTTTCCAGCCTAAATAAATGAGAAAGTGGAGAGCTTTTACGGTGCAAGATTGCTACCTAGAGGCCAAACTGCAGAATAACATACAAAACAATTAGGGTAGAGGGGGGGAAAAAAGAGGCAAACAATATTTTATCAGGGCAACGTAAATTATATACTGATAATGAAAGAAACCCAGGAGAATGTAAAGATTGTATAATACACACTGGATGTGTATTGGCAGTTTTTGTTATAAAACCATAATCCAGTTTTAGAGCTTTTATTTCCCACTTCTTTCTTTTGAAGGGTCCTTTACCTCCTGAAAAACGTAGTGTTTTTCTGCGGGGCAAATATATTCTGTCTCAATAATGTATTCTAATACCTCCGCACGTATATTGAATATATAGAGAGAGATTCTATGTAGAATCCGTATTGATAATTGTAATTGTTTTTGGTAGAGCAATCAATTACAAAATTTGGAGTAAGTTTCTATGGCTCGAACAAAACTCCTAAGGCAGTGGTGGCTGGTCTTTAAGAAAATATCAAATACTTTGGTTATGAAGCTCAGATGGTAGTTCATCTTACAGTAAAGCAATCTGATTTCCACTGACAAAAAAATACGATTAACACTGAATTCCCAGTAATTTATTTACCAGCCACAGTTTTTGAAATATTGAGGGTGATTTTTAAAATACAGATCTTTGAAACTATAAGACAAGTTATTAGAAATGCATTTTTCCTTCAACCATAAAGAAATTCCAACTCTAAAGAGAGTAGGTTTCAAAAGTGAATAATATATTATGGTTAAAACACATCAACAATCTGTCACACCATATGTACAAATAAACATATCCTATCATCACTGCACATGCCATAAATGAGGCCAGGGAAACATCTGAAAAGGTAGAGCAAATTCTTCCTCGTACTCTTATAATCACTAAACAACATTGTCAACATTTTCCAAGATATGCATAGAGGAAAGCTATGCTAAGCTATAATACTGCTATTTATATAGTTCAAACATTCTGCTTGCCCATCTGATGAAGAGGTTCCGCACATTCTTAATTTCAAACTCCATTTAGAACATATTCAGTTTGAGGAAGGAAAGAATACTATTCTTTATAATTGGATTTTGGTTTTGAATAATGAAATATTAATTATAATCTATCCCTGAAATATTTAGGAGTAAGAATCTTAGGTGAAATGTGATTAATTCAAGAGTTCAAACATAAAAGAATCATAAAAGAAAAATCATTGTAGAGTAACAAATATGCTAGTTTATTCTAACTTGTAGCCAACTGCATATAGTTCATCATTTCCCCCAACTCAAGTATGGATTTTAAGCAATTAGATGGTGTAGTAAACATGTGTGATAGAATCCATAACTTTAGAAGGCAGAGTGGTGAAGGCATCAGACTACAGGTGGGTATTCCCCCCCTAGTATTAGTGTCTCCTGAGGAGCAAATGTTTTATATATGGTGCTTAACTGTATATAATCATAATATAATTATGCAATGATTAAATGATCTCAATTTTATTTTAATCGAGTAGGTAATATTTTTATTAGAAATAGTTTTCTATAATTACATTATTCAGGAGAAATTTTAATAAAGATTGAGGGTAAACCATATAAGTTCTAAAAGCAAATTCATAATAAATTTTCTGTGAAATTAACATTTAATTTATCTAACGGTATTTCTCCTCGTATAGTTCTCCAGAAATTGGGTTGTTACTTTTGCAACTGATTTATACTTTGTCAGTCAGTATAATGGTGAACAGAATTAGTGAGAATGTTCAGGATGTGTGAGAGAATTATTAATTAAAGGGAAGAAAAAGTTTTTAATTCTTCCCTCTTAGGCTAAATGGATTTTCAAGTCCTTATTATTATTTACCTGAGGTAAATAAATTCATATGTAGAGCTCTAATTCTACCATAACATAATTACAAACCATAATAAAGGGTAAAAATTTTCCTATTGCCTTTAAGAAGGCTTTAGGAACAAAATATAAAGCTGAATAATAAAAATTACATTATGGTTGGTGGATACTTATCCTAAGGCTATTTATCAAAATCAACTAAACTTACTGATCATAAGAAATAGTGCCATTATTCTGTTGGTGTAATTGTAATGCTCATAACGAGGTAGCCTACTATGTTTGTGTACCATTTTAACACAGATTGTGTATCAGAAAAACTGTCCATACAAGCAACAAAACTATTTTGCCTTAGCTCACAGAACCGTATTCACTTTTTTCTTATTTGTGCATTTTCACTGTTCTCATGCTAAACATGAATGAGTCCTAAAACTAAATTCGCATTATCAATATGAATTCTAGACCCATCAGGTCTCTTTCTAGCTGAGGGGATGTTACTTTTATCTTTGCTACATTCTCTGCAGAACTTATTGGTAACATACTTTCAGAAATGCCAGCCAATAAACGACACTAAAATAATTTTCTTTATAAAAGCACAGTGATCTTTGGCACCATTCACTATTTTCAAAGCCAGAAAAGAACAGATAACAAATATATGACTCACAAATTATCAATTATGAAAAATAATCTGGTTCGGAAAGCTGCACTAATGTAAAAAGATGGATTACTTGTCACAAACCAATAAAGGCTATTGTTTGTGAATCCGATATTTGATTTTATCGTTTATGTTAGGCAACTTAAAATGATTTTTAAACCACATTACTTTTTGAAAAAAAAAATTTATAAAGGTGAACACAGGGGTTGGGGGGAGAAGAAACCAGATGTGTAATCTGTCATCCTTGAAACAATTTATACTCTTACATTGAATCCAGCCTGCAAATTTAAATCGCAAAGACCTATCAGCAAGGATGGATGTATTAGAAAGGGCCCTACCATGTTCCAGAGAATGGACAGCAGCAGGAACATTAGTATGACTTTGATTCTATTTTTCTTTTTAATACGCCATTCTGATGGCAAAAACTTTGCAGCTATGATGCTTTGTTATGCAGAGAAGTTTAAACCCTGTGATTTCAAAGGTAAGTGTGGTTACACTTCTCACGAGGGTACAGGCCTTTGCCTATTTTGTATTACACAGAAAAAAGCACAATGAGGCTACCAAGCTCAGAAAACCTTTATGACCGATTCTCTTCCAGATTGTTTCATATTTGTAATTTTACAATGAAGACAGAGGTACAATTCTCACCAACCGTGGAGAACATTCTTGGGAGCGGCTAGGGCCAGAAATTTCCTACATGGTGTTACCTGGGCACCACTTCAGTGCTCTCTCTGCTCTCTGATAATCCAACTGCAACCTTTTACACATGCTTGTGAATTAGGACTTGGGTATCTAAGATAATCAGAATATTTTGTCCACAAGGCCAGTAATAAAATGTGCGTATGTTATCTACAGGTGGCTCACTCCCACCCCTAGATAACAGGCTTGATCATCAGATGATACAGGGCACAGATGGGTTTCAGTGACATAAAATATGGCAGACACAGGTAGAGGGTAGCAGGGACCATAATACAGATAGTCAGGAGTAATCCCAAGATTATGATGTGCTCGGATGGGTATCTGGTGGGAAGACTGAAAAATGGTGAAGGAAGGGATGGGTTTAAGGGTAGAAAGGGGTTCACATCCTAGAGACATTACTGCACAATGAGGCTTTACCATAGACTTCTTCCCGCTCCTCACTCAGTGAAAAAATACTAGAAATCTTGAAATAAACAGAAAAAGGAAGAGACCAAGGGTCTGCTTATAAGCCAAAACATAGTTTAAAAAAAAATTAAGTATTAAACCCTGAATCAACCTCTAACAGCTTGTTTCAGGTGAAGGCCATGAATTTTGCTTGAAGTGGGGCTCATGAGTGTTCTTGGATATCTTCCTACTTGGACTCTGTAAAGAAGTGAAATGAGGTTGGGGGATGGACGTAATTGAGTAACTTATTCAATTATGGCAACTGCTCCTAATGAAGACCTATTACAACTAAGTTTTTAATAGAAAATGTGCTAATTGACTAGGTTGGAGCTCAGAACAAGCATATGGCTAAGATGTTTGATTACCTGGTCTGGTTCCATGTCAGTGATCAACTATAACACTGTAAAAATGAGTGTTTCTATGACAACTACTAAGCTTGCTGACTAAGGAGTGGGTGACCAACTTGACGGATGAGTTTCTCCAAATAATATATGATCCGTTATTCCCCCACTATTTAACCTAGAGGCTCATCAGCTGAAGCATGCTTTCTCTTGTCCCTTACTCAAAACATTCATCCTGCTCTCAGCCGCGGCAAAGCTTAAATCAGACTCTTACGTGAAGCATATTGCATAGGATTTCTTTTTTAATTGGAAAGGGCATATATAGCTATGAATCCAATCTCTTCAGAAAAGTGAAGCAAGTCAACACACTCCGACTAGTTCTGAGTCTAACATTCAACCTCATGAGGAGTGATTGTACTAATTTTGGAAGTTTCTGGATAGGGGCAGTCTCTAAGTCAAAGAGAGCCTGTACAGCAACTTTCAGGAGATGGGTATTTCATCACCCACAATTTTAGACAAAAACTTTCTTTTCCAATGTCATTCTAAACTAAAATTCAAAACAGGTGTTTGATGCTAAGGCTGTAACCAAATTATTCCCCCTTATAACCTGCAACTCTGATAAGACTTCCCTCGGAAATATAATGGTTACATAGCCCTTGTAAGGCTTTAACAAACCCCTATTTTCTTCTTTCTGCACCATACAATGTGCAGTCTATTTGCACCCATTCAGGACTAAATTACAGATAAAGTTACAGCAAATTTGTTTTCTCAGAAAAGCAGTCAGCCCTAATATCCCTTGAGTAATAAAAGCCTTGTCTTTCATTCAGAACTAGAACTGGCATAATTTTCTCCAAGAAACAAACTCTACTTCCTGCGACAATGGACCTGTTCTTAAAATTCTGAATGGGGTGCAGCTCAATTTGCAGGTGTTCAGGTATAAAGGTAAAAGGGCATTTGACCCCCCAACTGGCAATTGGTGCTGTGGTAGGTAACTTCAGTCTCCTAGTTATATCATTCTATTAGATAAGCTGCCAGAGTTTTCAGCTCTGAATTACAGAGGTAGGCTCAAGTGAATCAATAATTTATACAGATATATCTCATTCGTTCTGATGGTATAAAGATACATACTAACAGCCTGCTGCAGCCACAGAACAAAGCCAGGGAGACATTATTTAAAAAGAAAGACAGAAAAAGAAACCCATTTATCTATGTGAGCGAAAACATTACGTAATAATGACCTAATGGCTTATTAATATTATTTTTCAACCGTTTACACAAATGCTGTGATGAGATAAATCAGCTCTTTATGAATATCAATAAGGCGAATGTTGAACTAACATTTAAAAACTTTTGGATTGACTTTAAAACAGAGTGGTATTTTACATAGCAGTACAATAGAAATCATTCGAAAGATTGGTGCACCTGAGAAGTTTACATTCGCTAGCTTAACTAAATCCTTCAAATATTTTATTACTGAATTTCAGTATAAAATTACTCTCTAAAAGATGAGGATCAAATACGTTTAGGGACTGTACACTAAGAGTATTGTTAATATAGCCTTATGCTGTTAATCATTACCTGGGGAAAATTACATAGTGTTTTATTCACTAATACTGTGACATTTTTATTAACTCATAATCCCTGTGCTAACAGTGGTGCATTAAACAAGTTATATTAAGAGGGCAGCAAATATTAAAAATGCCTATTTAAAATTCTTCAATCATGTTAAAGGGAATCCTCTAACACATGGGCTCCTCTAAAGGAAAGCAGTACCAAAAACAGTGTGGTTATAATATAAATTAATAATCAATAGCCCAGATAACTTAAACAATATTTCTATAACTTCCTGCTGTCTTGTCCGTAAGAATGAAGGGATTCTGTGATCTAAAAACATGATAAAAATCTGTCCTGGTAACTTTCATTATAAATAGTGTTTCTTGACAGATCTCAAAATTTATGTGAGGACAAGATGCATTAGAAGTTGGTCCCCTGCCCATTTTACCTCTTTCCGTTCAAGGCCGGACATATTGTCTGGCTGGGACACGTGAACCAATTCCATTCAGAAATGGCTTAAGAAGACTGTGTGCAAAATTAATTAAGGCAATAGAGCCAATGAGAAAGAAGATAGTAATTAGAGGTAATACTCAGGTACCCTATTTTCCTCCACACAGAGAAATGATCTTTTCCCTTCTTTTCCAGGCAAACTCCTTTGGAAATACAGCAGATGATAAAATTCTGAAAGAAAATAAAAACACACGCAAGAGAGAAAACAAGAGTGAAAGCAAGAGCGAGCGAGAGAGAGAGAGAGAGAGAGAGAGAGACAGACTAATTCAGTGGTCTCTACCACAAGTCCTTAAGCTTTTATATGCGATACTCTGGGGCTGCCTGCTGTAACCAGTTAACATTTCTGGCCTTCCAAGAAAATATAACTAGTCCCTTAAAGTAGAGAGAGGAAGAAGAAATAATGGAGTGTCCCATTTCTGACAGTCAAGAGGGAAAGGAGAGAAATGTTCCCACACTGATCTCATTAAGATGACGAGAATAATGAGTGTGAATCTTATGTATGAATCTCCTAGTAGATAGAGGAGGGCATAAATGTATCCCGCATTCACTCCTTTATGATGCCTGATATACTACATTTATTCTTAGCTTCATCTGATACTACTGTTGGGGGCTTCTGTTACAATATTACAGCTTTAACTTCAAGTTTTGCCGCTGAAGTCATCTGAGTCAGTCATTCAACACAGCTTTATTGAGTGTGCATGAAAACGGGGAAGATCTGTTAATGGCAACTGAAATGCATCTCAAGCAGAACAGCCTGAATTTATTTCCTGTCACTGGTTCTAGTAATGGATTAAAAATACTGACAAATGGCATTTTTCAGTTTATAATCTATTTTATTTCCTAGCTCCTTAAACTTAGGTTAAACATTCTACTCGATTAGAAATAGAACCCTGGTATTATTAAATATGTCTAAATATTATTAAATATTTTTGGAGGAAGACTCCTGCATTTTCCGCAAACAGTGACGAGATATTTTCTTTGCGATTTGTTTCTCTTCCTTAGACCTAATGTAAGATATTTTCAAATAATAATTTTAAGTTCTATCAGTTTTCAAGATTGGTACACATTCTGGAAGGGGACATAGCTCTCAGAAACAAAAACCTGTGCTCTGGTTGTGTATGTCGTTCAAGCCTAAATGATCCACGGGCCCTTGTACTTAAGGACTTCAAAGCATTTCATAGAGATGATTTAATTTAGCTTTCTTCACTCCAATAACTTTAATAGCAATAAATTGGGGCACCAAGCTTACAGCACATAATTTATATAATGAAGAGGACAACCCCCTTACAAATTCTAACGCTATCTCAAAATATGCCCAAATTATTATTTTAGTACTTCTACTGCGTTGTGAAGGGATATGCTATCCTATTATGTTACTTAATGACAGGCTAGAAAAATTGTGATCCACAGAATTTTGAAGGACATTTAGGATGAGAGCAATCAATGAAGCTGGATCACCAATTTTTCTAAATAATTCAAAATACATACACTTTTTTTCTTGGCATTTATTTAGTCTAATGAACACTTACACCATGGACAGCTTCATCTTAGCTACCATTAAATCAATATGAATCAATATAGATAGTTTAAACTGTTTAAGCAACTCAGTGAAAATATATGTTTGAAACCTGGAAAATATATTCTTAATGAGTCTACATTTACTTTTGGGAATAAGTAATTTATACCGCTTGGAGGCCAAGTGACATTACTTGTCTAAAATGTGCCTCACTTAGACACACAGTGAACCCTTTAAGAGTTCTTTATTACTGTGCACTCGTCTCTGCAGTGGTTTGAGGAGTGGTGTACATGACCCCGACCAATGGAAAAGTTCATTAAAACATAAGATACACACTTATTAACTTCAGGAATAACACTAACTAAAGTGAACACGGCTTTACTGTTTCCAGTAGGCAATGCCAGCCCTCTCAGATGAACACATTCCTTAACAGGGAATACCAAGGACTGGGAGTCCAATTTTACACTCTTAGAACTCTACAAAACAACGTCAGACATTTGGTTTTCCTTAATTAAGAACATTCAACATATAAAGTTCAGGATAGAGAGACAGATCTATCTGTATTTCTCTCTCTGCCCCCCCCCTTTTTTTTTTAAAGTGTATTTATTTATTTTGAGGGAGAGAGAGAGAGAAAGAGAGGGAGGGAGGGGCAGAGAGAGAATCCCAAGCAGCCTCTGTACTGTCAGCACAGAGCTGGACACAGGGCTCGAACCCACAAACTGTGAGATCATGACCTGAGCCCAAATCAAGAATCAGACAGACGTTTAACTGACTGAGTCACCCAGGAGCCCCTCTCTCTCTGCCCTTCTTATCTTTCCAATGTTGCCGTCTTGAAGGATCTACTCCCCACGACTGGGGGAGAAGGAGAGTGCCTCAGTAATTTCCTCTACCGCAAAATGGTCTCCAAGCTCCCTTCCAAGTGTAACATTCTGTCACTTCATCTGCACCCTTCAGAGCCCCATAGAATCTCCACCTTTGTAGGCCCCTTGCCTTTGCCGTGAGGCAGGTGCTCTCTGTTGAAGGTAGGACTGGGATAGGTGTGTTGGTGGCATCCTGAGCACCAAGCCATGATTGCACCGAATCTCCTTCCTACATGCAATGTTTCCATTCTGCAGCTAGTACTCTATAAAGGAATTGATTAGGTTTGTCAGTGGCTCTATGTCATTATTTATGACATTGGCACTATCGGGAAGTGTGTTCCAAAGTCTAAGTAACTATCTTACAAAACAGACTTTTCCATCTTATTTGGAGATGGGAACCCTATATGGAGAATATTTAGTCTTAACTTACACTAACTAAGCCAATCAAGATTTAAGACTTAGAAACGATGGCATGAGTCTCTTATTCTGATAATTTTTTAAAAAATGAAAGGAATAGGATACAGCCGGAGAAGCTGATAGAACCTGGGTTAAATGTCTTTTTGATAAACACCAGCCTGCTGGAGGAGGCATGCAAGAGGCTCTTGCAATGGAAGAACCAATTCTATTTAAAATAATTTAAACGCAACCAGATAAATTTTCAATATTGCCACCTAACCAGGAAAAGTGAACCCTGGCATCTGAACTTCTGCATTTATAAATTAATTTTCTCTGAGTAGCAGTCACCACTTTACCATTACTGCTTCAAAACGTAGCACCTCTTTTATACAACCTCATTAATCTGTGGATAATTAATGGACTACTTTTAAGACTGGCAATCTGTTATTTTAAATTAAATCTTAAATATGTCTTTAACTGACTAAGAAAAATAATATTTAATCCATCCACATTTTACGACAAAACTGAATGATAGATTCTTTTTCTCAAACATGTAAGCACTGCCTGCAATCTGCTTGACGAGAAATGTATAGAATCCTAACAATAGAAAATGCACTAGAATTATGTGTGTAGAGCTAAGTGGGATATAAAACATCATATATTTACGTACTATTGATGAATTGGAATAGTTCCAGTTTTGGGATTCCTATGCGGAACTAGATAACTTGACGTACAGAATAGCCAGTAAAACATGTATCTTCACCATTTTAAATGACTTTCGTATTCTACAACCTTTTTCCTTCCCTTCCAATGAAGATCTAATAGGTAATCAAGCCTAATGAAGTATGCTTTTATATCTCAGACATAATGATATTCATTTAAGAATATAAAGATTATCTACTAGTCATAAATACAGTGCAATGTATAGACAAAACCCATCAAACCCTCATAATGATGGAGGTTGTATTACTTAGGCCAGAATTAATGTTCACCCCACTTCTCCATTTCAGTGAAGCACAACAATGTACCCTTGGAATTGATGTAAAGAAGAAACCTCTCGTATGGGTTTCATAAGGGCAAGATTCAATTCTTTACTCTCTACAAAGCTAAACAAAATCTTTCCTTTAATTGGACTCTAATATAGTCAATAATTTCGTACAGAGATCACAAATTTTCTTTCTCCAGACTGGATTACCTATGGGAATAATATTTATTATATGCAAACTACAGAAAATCCAAACTAGACTTCACTACCAAGAGTATGAAAATAAACAGAGTTAAGCTCATGTGAAACCTCATTTACAGTATGTATCCTCAAAGGGGGGCAATATGACATCCAAGGGGGCAAAAATTGGCTCTTAGGGGAGAATAAAAGAAACTTAGATATTACAATGATTTGTGCCCCTCCAAAACTCAACACTGACTGAGATAATCGTATTCCTTAGCATTTATTTTCTCTCATTTAATGAAAATTTTCTTCTTAGGAGGTTGAATATGGAAAAAAAAACCCACTGAGAAACACTGATTTAATATAAAATGAAAACCAAGTTTTATCTCTAGCATCTCTTTTTTCCATTCTTAAAATCAGAGTTGCCTTTCATTTTCATCCAAATATCGACTGACACTTTAATGTAATTTCCATCTTTTCTTGCTTGTTAGTTTTTCTCTGATTTTCTCCTCATTATGTCCCTTTGAGCCAATAGCTGGTGACTGGTGTGAATGTGAGAAATGGTTGCTCTTTCATCTTTACTCTCTTACTGATCTCTCATGTTACCACTTGCTGAGTGTTGGACCTCTGTCATCACAGCCCAGGAGAAGGTGCAACGTGGAGTCATAACTCACACACCTACTGCGGCAAGACTGACTACTGGGTCTATATCCAATTCTGACTGCAGTAGTCAAATGTGGTAAAATGGTGGCAGGAGAAAGAGCAACAAAAAAGCAGAAATAACTTTCTTAACAACATTTCAGGTCAGCTTTTCCCTCGGTAAATTAACACACTCATGATTCTAAGGTATATCGTCATAACTGGTCAAAATAGAAAAATGTCACAACGGAAAGCACTTTACTCCTATTTCTTCATATTTACCTGATACATAGGGGCATGGAAATATGTGTCGAGTAAACTTACTGACTAAAGTATACTAGTGACTGCATTTCTCTTATAATTTACAATCTTTCAGAAGAGTTGTTTACAAAATTTTAGTAAAATAAATGATATAATTATCTCATTCATTTAAACGTTTTTCTTTGCAAAACATTTTCCATAATAATATTTCACGATAGAACATGGCTTGCTCTTTTGTCCTGGACAGTTTCAATTGAAGCCGGAAGGTAGAGAGCTCTTCTGAGGACGAATATCCTCAGTTAGTTTAGGAATCTGAGGATGGAGAGTGATCTCATTACTTTATAATTTTTGATCGTTAGTCAACTCAGTCATAAAGTCTGGACCAAGCAACACATTTTCAAAGGCTCTCACAAAGGTCTTGAGGCTGACACTACCTGATAAGTAATGCCTGAGGTGAAATGGCCTAGCACCCACAGAGCCAGGAGGAGACCACACTGAGGCATCGGCACCCCCTCCTGTCCCAGCTTTCATTGCTTGAACTATGAAGATTCCCAAGAAGTCTAATTGCTGAATTCAAAAAGGTATCACAGTTATGTTCGTGATGTTAGCAGTTTATGTTTGATTATAATATAGTACAATAGCACTATCCCTGAGGAAAAGTGAAATGGTTTTATTTTCCCCAAATCACCCAAGGAAGAATGTATCCCCAGATTATAGCATTTTACTACTTCTAACTTTTGAATACAAAGGAGAGTAAAGATAATAGAAAATATGCATTTGACATGCTCTAAGAATTAAATTCTTCTTGTAAATAGACAATAAAATTTAAGAGGAATAAGCTTTTCAGAGAGTAGTAGACTCAGTGTCTTATGTGATTATCTCCCTCCAAAGAGCAGGAGGCCATTTTGCTGATATCTATTAAAATAAACAACAAAAAAAGGGTGCTGGCAATATTTAAAGAGAGCTATGCACCAATTTGAGGAAGTGCTGCCTTTGTAGATGTAACAGATAAAACACAAAAGAGAAAGACTATACACTTAAATAGATCTATAAACTAAGCTAGAGCAACACTCCTCAAGAAGGATTCGAGAAATCTAGTCAAAATGCTTTGTCCCATTAATATCTGATTTGCTACATTTCCTAAGATTCACAGTTGATTTTAGCTAATCGTAATCAATCTTCAAACTCAACTCACTTCTAAATTTTGATCTTTGAGGGGCTTTTATATAATTGCAAAATTTATATGCAATGCTTTGGCATCGCTTAAGAGAACCTAACTTTTTATTGTCCAATATTTGAAAAAAATTTTCTTCCTTGGAATTCAGATAAATTTAGGGGAAAAATGTATGTTTTGAGTATCGACTTAAAAGTGTCAGTGTGTCCCCATGAATTGGGCATACGATCTATTTACTGAAAAGGAAATTGTAGTACTGGAACCTTCTAAGTGTCAATAGTCTTTGATTTTGTAAAAGGAATTTTGGGTAATTTTGGAGATATACAATCTTCTAAATTGATGAAATTCTATATAGGCTTTCTTGTTTCCTCACACATTTGGGAAGGAAGCATTTAATGTACCTTTAAAATTTGTGTAAATTAGATTGGATGTATTGTTTAGTACACTTAATAAATGTTTACGTCAGAGGACAGCATAAGTGAAGAAGGATGGACAGAAGGGCTTGGAAATTTAGATTTATATAATTTTAGGAAAATTAAAGAATGCAAGGATAGGAAGGAACAAGAGTTATAGATCATTTTGCTTTGGTACTTGTTTCTCTGATTTTTGAGGGTCCTTCTGTTTTGTTGTTGCAGGGAAAATAACAACAATTACATCTGGAACATTTCCAGTTTTCCTGCTTAGCACTAAAAAAATAATTGTAGCAACACCAACAAAAGCTTCTATACAAATCATTTGAAAATTGCCATAGATTTGAAGCATACTTTTGTTGGTATGCTACTGCTGATGTCTCTTAAATTTTTAAAGTACAAATTTCTGTTGGGATCTTAAAGTTACCTTTCCTATGTCCAGTACAATCACCCTATATAGCTCACTAACATGAATGCTAAGATTTGAATTACAGGGGATGTAGATATGCCTTTGTTTGCACATTGATGTTTCTTCTTAAGCAATGCTCCTCTCTTGGTCCTTGAACGTGAAGGCCACTTAAAATGTCCTTATTGTTGTAATAACTTTTAGAAAAATCCATATGTTGTTTAATAGCAGCAGGCTTTCTACACAGAAAATACCTGATAAGGTATCCTCATGAGCCTATTGTCTTCAGATCGTTGCATTGTATTCCCATGGCCTCTGCAAGTTCAGTTCCTCCTCCCTTGCCTGTGCTTCCTCCATTTTTTAAAAAAAATCATTTGGCTACACAGAGCTGCCTCATGTCATTCTCTGCATACATCATCTCTGTTTTTTCTCTTTTCCTGCATAATGGCCCAGCTTTTCTGAGAGTAGCTGTTGTCCCGAGTGTGATCCTTTACTAAAATGGGGATTGAATGAAGGTGAAGCACAAATTATCTGGACGCAAAGGAAAACCAGGCATTTGAAAAGGACCCAGAAAGGAACGAGTAATGAACCAGAGTGGCCTCGATGAATTGCTGTAGAGGGAATTCTCAGTTCTGACACAAAAGGAACACATGGATACCAAGGAAAACCAGGGGTGGGGGGGGGGTGGGCAGAATCTCAGTAGGAAGCCTGCCTCATAGGCTGGTCAGCACAGAGGGTTGAAGCCAGTAGCCTTCCAGATAGCAACAGAAACAAATGCATTTTATGAGTAATAGTTAAAAATTCAAACATGCCGGTTCTGGGACACAAGATACTTGGAAGGGTTGACATCCCTTCATAATTCATGTTCATTGTTCCTCTAAGTAAAATATGTGTCTCCCTATAGTTATTCTGTTAGGAATTGTACTTTAAAGGCAAGAGGACATTTTTGATAATGCACATCTTAAACTTTTCATTAAACTACCAAATTTAAATTCTACCTTTTTGTGCACTCTGACATTTTTGTCTGGCATTTTCATTAATTTTGCGACATACATAAATGTAGCTGAAATGTTAACTGATCAATACTTTGTCTCTCTCATGTAGCACTAGCACTCCATTCCCTAAGGACCACACAGCAGAACAGAAATTAAATGTGTAAAATATCAAATGTTAATGTTAAACACAGCGGCACTTACTGTATAACGACAGAAAAGGCTAAAACAATTCCAAATGGACAGATGGTACCACAAATTATCTACAATCACATTTAAAGATTAAAGTTTGTCCTGTAAAATAATTCTTTGACGCACACTGAAGTGTGTCCTTTTACTGATAGCTCAGTTGTCCAATTATTTTTGTGCTCATTACAGTGAGAAATGACAGTACTGAAGAGAAAGAGAGAGTGCGCACTCCGTTTTTTTTCTTTCCACGTTGCACCCACTGACATCCGCAAGAACACAAATGTCTGGTCAAGAGCCTGATGAAAATTAGGCCCAATTTATGAGACATTTCCACGTCTGCAATAGATGATTCCAAAAGACAAGCAGGGCCTTCTGCGCCACATACGTCTGTGTTTGCTCTCAGGCATACAATATTCATAGTAAAATTTAAAAACCTAATTCATAGCACACAAAAACAAGGACATTCCCAGGAACATGTTTGCTTATGTTTTATCCCTCGCCTCCCCGGCCGACCGCAGCTTTGTGTCGTCAGCCGGCTCTAGCGTCTTCCCAGAGCGCACAGGTAGTGCCAAAGGGGCCGGAACCTCTCTAGCCCTACGTTTCTTAGGCTTTCCACTTTAACTGACATTGGGACAAAAAGATCATTGTCTTTCCATTTTGGTTTCATTATTCTACATTTGTTTTTGGATAGGAAATTGGAAAAGAAAAAGAAAATGGGATAGAAAAAAAAAAAGGCTCTTAAACATTATAAAGTTTACTGATCTGGGCCTAAAACCAAGCCACATAATGGTACAAATGCATGTGCTCCGTGAAGCAGCTGCATTTATGAAAAAGTGGGCCAAGTGGAACCAATATTATAATAATAGACCCGAGATCCATCAACAGGGAATGATGGGAACAATATGTTTGTAACAATGGGGTGCTGCTCATACTCTTCTCCTAATGGAAAGCAGTTCTTTTCAATAAACTGGCCTAAAAAGGCTCTGGTTATGCAACGAGATCTTTGAAACATTTCATTTTTAAATATATCACTTAATATCTTTAAGACGAATAAAAATCCTACAATACTTTATTTTTTTTTTCTGAATTGTTATGATACTTAGATTATAAGGTACATATTTTAAAAGCTCTTTTAGAAAGAAAATAATATCTGTTGTGTGGCTTTGGGTAAGGTTCTTTTCTGTGCCTCAGTTTTTTCCTCTGCATATTGGGAAAATAACAGTATCTACTTTGTAGATTGTTGTTAGGTTATTGGGAGTATTAAATTCACGTATTCATGAAAAGCACTTTCGTGCATTAGTGTCTGTAAAACAGTTTCCTGGTACATAAAGGCTTAATAAGTATTGGTTGTTATGATTATATAGAGGATTATTATATTATTATTTATAGGATTATGAAATAGTTTAGAATTTAAATGAAAAGTCCAAGGAAAGCATTAGGCTATGTCTATCATCATTTAATAACTAGCTCTATTAGAGCAAAGCCTTATATATCTGGCATCATTGGAGAAGAGTTTCTTCACTTAAAAACAAAAAATTTCACATCGATTGACTGGTTTATTGGTTGGTCTGTTGATCTGGATGGCCATTTGTATTGGGAGCCTACCAAGTACTAGATACTCTGCAGGTGATGCTGGACCACCAGGGTGGAAAAGGCAGGGCCCCCCTTCTCATGGTATGCCCAGCTCAGGTCTAGAAAAATGAAGTTCAGTTTTGTTATTCGTTATTTTAGTCACATTCGGTAGAGTGTAACTCAGGGCTTGTATTCAACGAACCTGTCAATGTTATCATTTCTTCTCAAAAGTACTCTTCTTGCACATTCACATTGCGACTTGTGAGGCCTCTTCTCGTCATTCGTGTCTGCAGACCCTTATCCCACCTTTACTGTGGCCTCCCCCTCCTTTTTTGCAAGCATCTCGCATTCAGTTTGTGTTTTGTAGGATGAAGGCTGTTGGAAGCTGACTACCAGCTGAGAGAGATATTATAATCTGTCTTTCCCAGTGAACTTGGATACCCTAACAGTGAAACCACTCAAGTGTTATCATGTACATGTACCTAAGTGTCTCAGAATTTCAGCACCTGATTTTTGTTAATCAAAGGAAACTGTGAAAAAAGCCTGCCATCTTGAATTCGTTTTACGTCAGTGACCTCTAGAAGCAAGAGAAAGTTTATGAAGACTTATACAATACATTGTAATATTAAAGCATTCCGAATGAATGTTCCTGAACAAATGACATAACTGTATAGATTCCCCTGTTTTCAAATTTCACAAACAGTTGTGCGGGATGACTTTGGAAGGAGCGAATCAAAGATGGCATCATGGCATTTTTGGGAGAATATTACTGCATCTGTTATGAGGGCCCACGGAACCTGGAAGTAATGGCATTAAATATACACAGAAACTCAGTGCCAGTTTTTCCTCATTAATATCAAAGTGTCTCTATGATAGTGAAAAATCATAATCCAGTTTGCTTAACAGTACCCCAATGTATTTATTATGTGGAAGAGCTAACTAAAAGTATATTGACAGAGGAAGATTTTCTTTTCCCAAACTTAATGATGATGGCAACTGCTTTCTTTAAGGAGACAACAACATGTCTATGGGAAGCAGGCTGCCTAACTTTCTGGTAACTTACAACACAAAGGGACATACACACTCTTTGTTCCATGTGCTCAGACATTAATGAAAGTCCTATACAAGGCCTGAGAGGAGGACAGAGCTCAAAGTGCTAAACAGATGTGCAGACACTCATTTGAATGGTAATACTAAAATGTTGATTTGTTACTATAATGAAGGCTCTTCTTATGAGCTCCATCATAAAGTCATTTTCTGCTAAAATGGAAACTATAAGAAAGCCTAAGGTACTCATCTTCTAACAAATATGACAATAAAATAAAGGATTTCAGAAGAAGGACTCTACTTAAATTTCAAACTGAAATCCTGAATAAGCAAAACTAACGTGAGAGCGGAAAATCCCAGCTAAAGCACAGAGGAAAGTATTCTCTCAGATTTTCTGGCTTTGCTAGTTGGTCTCATCAGCAGTTTTTAAATAACCAAAGTAAAAGGCTACAAGATGAACATTGTTAGAGGACTATTTAGATCTATCAAATTCTCACTTGTGCCTTTTTAAAAACTGGAAATCTCAGAAACAATAAAACGTCTCTTAAATAGGTCACATCTACTTCCAATTGATTCACATATTAAAATATTACCAACCAGCATCCTACTGCCAATGATTTTCATATTTTGAAAAAAAATCTATAGAACAATAACATTAAAATAAGGATGGCCAAGATCATTAATTTTTTTTTTAACACTAAGGACTTTTCTTGGCTCTGTTATTGGGATTTGGAATTATGCAATATGTAAAATTTTACTTTTTGACTGTCATGGAGAAAATTATATATTGGCTGAGATTTCTTGCTTTCCGGAAATCTGGTGGGGGTGGGGGATGTATTCTTGGACTCAGACCTTGAACGATCCATCAGGTTCCTGCCCACGGCAAATCTGTCCAGTCAAGTCTTAAAATAGGAGTTTTAAAATGGCCACATCAACATAACTGTTACTATAGCCACAGAAACATGCAGCTATGATTACTGAATTTAATGAATAACAATGTAAGTAATAAAGAATTATCATACCACAAAAGCAGCGAGGCTCCTTGGGGGTGAATCCCAATCAAAGCAACTATTAACGTAGTATGCAGCATTTACGAGCACCATGACACAACGCTTCATTCTGATAAAGTTTCTTAGGAGCAGCTATACAAAAGATGAAAATATTATTAGAATTTGCAAGACTAAAAGCCATCAGATATGGTACAAAATTCTTCAAGTTTAGTGTGACTTGAAAAGGATTCATAAAGTTAATGAAGTTGGAAGAATATACCAAGCAATTTGGCTCATGAGTGAAAGGAAGAGAAGTATCTCTGGAAACAGCAGAAAGAACTGAATTATAAGAACAATTCCTTAGCTAAATAGATTTTCTTAAAAAAAGCATTATTATGTGGATTGGGCTACCTATGTGCGAAAGGTAAACATCTCCAAAAATTAAAGACATTTACATACTGTGAACCTTAAATATATTTTTAAATTCTTAAATCTTATTGTGGTTTTAAGATTCTTTACATGCCTTAATTTCAAGATATTTGAAAGTGAAATGGATAACGTGGAATGTTTCAATTTCAGGTCTTAGAGAAAAACCCGTCAAGTATTGCTTTTTTTTACAGAAAACAAAATTTTCATCATTTTTGTGGGATTCTCCCTTATTTACTATCAATTTTTCAGTCTCGGTCTCTCTTGGTCTCTCTCTCTCTCTCGCTCTCCCTCTCTCAGTTTCTCCCTCTCAGTCTAATTCTCTGTCTCTCCTTTCCACAACAAATTTAAATTATATTTTCTCATTACTTTTTCATCATTTTGGAGTTAAGAAAAAAATTATGGTAACCAAGTGCTTTACAAAATCTTTCATTAAAAAGGCATATGAGAGTTGGTACAATTTAAATCTAAAATTTAAAACAAGGCATGGCTACAACTGTAAAAGAATAGCCCATATGCTAGATGATGATACAAAAAATGATCTACAGCTGTGCTAATAATTAGAATACTATGTCTACGGGTAATATTTTGCTAATTCCAAATATACTTCAATAGTGATCTGGCATTTTAAAGAAGTAGTTATATACAGTTTCCTGAGGTCATATGGAAAAAATATGTATATGTGTATGTCTAAATATAGATGCATGTACAGGCAAACCAGTTTTAACAAGTTATTAAAATTGAAATTCTTTCAGGAAAAGAGTCACCCTTTTTGTTTTCCTTCTTTCCTTCCTACCCTGATCACCGTCCTTTTAGAGCTACTTTCATTACTTTTATCTATAATTGTGAAAACAATGTAATCTGTATTTCTATTTAGATAGATATTGCATTTGTAATGCATGCACTGTCTTTAAACAACCAAAGATCCCACTGTTTACGGTAAATTGATTAGATTTAAAACCAAACTAATTTTAGGCTTCTAATAGCACAGAAAATTGTTCAATATTTTAACACACACAAATGAGTTCTGTATGCTTTATCGCCGTAACAAAAACATTTTACGTTAGCTGTGTTAATTGGAAGTAAACAGTTTTTTAAAGAGGTAGCTTAGTACCCTTTCTTAACTTGATAACAAACCTAATTTAAGACTGTGTCTAATTACAGGATATCAAGCCTTATTTAAAATTTCTTCATGACAGAAAAATCAGATGTGCTGATTTTCTATTTTCCTAGCTAAAAATGCCAATAAAAGTTCACTTCTAAAAGATCATAGTCAAAATCTAATTAACAGGGAGGTTTCCCTTAAAAGATGGAGCCCCTCTCTTGTGGATTAGAGGGAAGAGCTTTACGCAGGGCTCGCTTTACACACACCTGCATCATACCTGTGGGTGGTCGTCTGGACATATATTTGAACCTCAGCTTTTGGTGTTCTCTCTTACACATTCCATGGCAATCAGACAGTATTTTATGTTCAAAATGATCATTCTTACGCCAATGCATGAATACATATCCGTTCTATGCAGCACCTACAGTATCCCCTTTCCATTCTGACCACCCCCATCTAATTTATTAGTTTGGTATTGTCCTTGCTTGATCTTTTAAGGAAAGGAAGGGAAGAGAGAGAAAGAAAGAGAAAAAGAAAGAGCCATTTCACATAAGTAGGTGATCAACAATTCCATAGGCTTCCCCCCTCTATACTTCCAAAGTTTATTTGAATTTACTTAGATGTTTTACAGATACAATCAGGTCTTCCCAGAGGGGTTAATCTTTCCTTGCTCTTTACCTGTTTAGAGAGTCTGTTTTCCTCTTCAATGTACTTCTGTTCTTTGGGTATTAATGTTCGTAAGCTGGCTTTCACCTATACATCAACATATGTGTCTGTTATGGATTAATATATTACAAACGTTTACAAGTTTTTCACGCAGTTCGATTTGCAATAATTCCTAAAGTTTCAAAGTCCTGGCTGCTGTGCTCATAAAATATAAATGTATACAGTTGCACATGCATGCGCTTCCATTTCTTACGCCGGCAGGCAGCGGCCGAAGCACAGCCGCAGTGGCAGCCGCCAACTATAACAGAAAGTGTGGGTGTGCCAGGCAGTGGCAGAAGCGTATTCTCCAGGATACATCAAGGTTTAGAGAAAATGAGGAATGACAGAAATTCTCTACAAATCAGGAACAAAAGCTTTCATGAAACTGAACTCTTTAGCAGTACAAAAAAGCCAAAGTTAAGACTTACAGCATTAAAAATCACATCTATTTCAAGATAGATGACCCCCTTTGTTGGCCCTGTCAGCTGCTTGTTTTTCAAGACGTAGGCTTTCTGTTCACCATTTTGAATCTGCGGGAAAAGGACATGACAGCCGTCTGTCTCGCGGTCTCCACTGAATACACTCCCTCAGTGACCTTTGACCCCCAGCTGCTGAAACTGACAGAGAACCCAAAACAACTGTGGCAATTCTGACAAGTACCTGTTCATTACCAGGATCAAGTCTGTCAGGAAAAATTAACTATCATGGGATTCAACATGGCCGTGAATTGAGTATGTTAAAATTTTTAGTGTTCTTATTACAGACCTTGGTTGAGAAATGACAGATACAGAGCTGAGGGTTTTTTTTTTTTCCTTGAGCAAAAGCAACACAGAGCAGTGTGTCAGGTGAATAAAACTTACAGACAGCAATGGTATAGCAACTTTGCCCAGAAAGTCAGCACTTCGATCCCGATCTTCATCATAAACTGTCACTTCAAGAACTGAATGGATATCTTTAATGTTGCTGCATAATAAATACACATAAGACGAAAAGACTTCATCAGTGGGGAACAAGAACAAAAATGCTTTTGAAAATTTAGATGGCTCCAGCTGATTTTGTGTGTATGTGTTGTTATGTATGCTATTTGCATATACACATATACAAGGTAGCTTGGTATCTGACAGAATTTCCCATAATGCACCTTAGTAGACTACAGTGATGGTTCTATTATCTGAAACTTTGAACACCACTGTAATTTCAAGTTATAATTTTTTAATGAAATATAATCTTCCATCTGGATGGGCGCAGAATAAGTTATTGTAAAAAAAAAACATCAATAAGTGGCACTGATGTTTTTGAGACTTTTCCCTCTAATTATAATCACAATAATTTCTACCTTCCTATTAACCCCATGTAAAACTTCAGTAAATTTGATATCAGCAAGAGTCACAGTATATTTTTCCTTTTTTGTAACAGTAGGACATCTTTTTGTTTACAGTTCTTAACAAAACTTCTGGTAGTTTTATAGTAAAAATTAACCAACACATAAAACAGAATGGAGAAAATGTAACATTGATAGCTTTTGTACCACCCCAGGATTTAGAAATTAAATAGTGTTCCATTATGTTCCACAGACAACGTATGTTAATAAACAACTGTGTGAGCTCTGCATTTTTGTTTCTGGAAAAATAAACCCCCATTGCTGACAGCATTGATTCTTTGATCAAACTGTTTACCAAGAAAACATGAATTAAGAGAAAACAAAAAAAATGAATATATTCATTACTGAAAGACTGCAACCACATGTGAGAAGAGGCTTTATCAGGGCACAATCAATTAATGGCTTTGATAATAATCAAACCTATTCATTCAATTATGCATTCCAGGGAAAAACACTCTCAACAACCTTCTTAGGAGTGCAAGTCTCCTGACCAGGCTTTCATCTCTTATAAAAATGTGGAATTCCTTAAAGATAAATTGGTCAGATAATTAAATCTGATTAGTTACTGGCTCTTAAGCTGAGACATTATAAGAAATTAATGAGGAATTTAGCAGTTTTCATATACAAGAAAATAAAACTATGTTAGAAAACTTTTAAGAAGTACTCTGTTTGGAGAGTTTTCCTTTGTTCAGAGTTCATTTCTAAAGCCCAGTTAAAAACATACACACACACACACACACACACACACGCACACACACAACGAACTTAGGAGATACTATGGTGTAGATCGGCAGCTTTTTTAGCGTGTAGTCAAAAGATTTATAAACTTTTTTTTTAAAAAAAAGAAAAATCAACCTAAATGGTGATGTAACTAGGACAATACTTAATGTTCTTATTGTACTAAAATGCAATAAAACAAAACTAAAGCATCTCTGAATTCGAGACTGAATTGTTTGCTGATTTGAGCAATGGAACAAATAGAGCTTTGTCCTCCCTGGTGTCAGTGCATTTGGGGGGAATTTCAATAGAAAGCATAAAAGGAAGAAGCGGTATGGCAATTCAGTTAATGGGAGCAAAACCCTTAGTCAAATCATATAAAAATCTCAGTTTAAAAAAAAAATCTTTGAAAACACAGAAAAACAAAATACGCTTTCCCCAGGCTTCACTATCAGAAAGGTAGTGCAATTATGATTTTCGGTGTTGCCAGCAAAGGCAGTCCAGATGTGCTGAGTTGTTAATCGGTCAAGAATAAACACACACACACACACACACACACACACACACACACACACAAATATCTCAAAAATAAATATTATTAGCTCCAGTTTTGAAATGAGCTCAAGGTAATGATTACTTACAATGTGAAGATTTTGTTCCACTCAGGATTGAGATTTTTGTAGACGGTGTGTGTTAGCAGCCTATCATTGTTCAGTTCCACTACACAAAATGGGTCACTTTTGCCTATAAGAGATTTGGGGGGAACATTTTCAGTACAAATAGCACCCACAGTTCACAGGGTCATGATCACGACCACATCTCTTTTCTACAGAGTTTTATAGAAAACAAAAACTATTGTACAGTTTAAAAAATTTAAAAACAACATCAAAATACAGTTAGACATAACTGGATAATGTTAACAATTGTTGTGATTCAGAGCAATTTAGAACCTGAAAAAAGTGAAAGAGAGAAAATTATATAGCTGGTATTTCAATTTGCACTTTTTTTAAATACAAAAATAACACTACTGCCAATTATGAGAGAAGATGTGATGCCAGTTTATCCCTAAGTCAATTTGTATTTAATTCTATAATGATCCTTTGAAAGGCTCAACCCCTTCACTTTTATGCATATATTTTCCAACTCCTCTGACTCATTAGTAACTTATAACAGAAACTCCTAAACAAGTTTATGTTGGGAAAACTGCTTTATTACAGAATTACTCCATTTTAATGTACCTTTAGATTCCCTCCTGAAATATCTATGGCATCACAAGAAGGTAAATTAGACCCTCTGAGGCAGAAGAAATTCTGCCATTTGAATCCTAACCGCTCAACCAGTCTGCATGTTAAAGAGCAGTATTTTTTTCCTGTCCGCTGAGAGTAAAGAATTCGGAAGTTATCATCTGTTTACAGGGACTCTGTTCTGCCATAGTCAAATCTTGTCCATTCGGCAATTATATTGTGCGATATCCTCAATATTTCGTAATGTCATGTGAGGTATTATAAGAACCCCATAAAGTCAGAGGCTCTTTGGGGCAGAATTAATGATATTAGTGCAGCATGTAATTTGTTTGATACCTTATACAAATGACAATGAAATCAATATTTAGACAAAGCTGTCCAGAGGTCATATCTTTTAAACTACAATATTGATTTAGACTACAGAAGAGGTTAATGTGCATATTATTAACTTTAATGATAAAGAATAATTGTTTTAGATGCATTGTGAATTGTAGTCACTGTAGTTTACACTTCTGTGAAAGCTTAAATATCATTGAAGATTTTCAATTAAATTTTAATAGGAAGGAATTCATTAGCTATCAGGGACAGATAAGCTATGTGTTCCCTCACAGCAGTGTATTTACTTTCCATATTGTAATTCTTAAAGCGAGCTGTACCAACTTTGACTCACCTTTAATTGAACGTATTAGTTTTATATTAAAAAAAGAGATTAAATATATGTGTGTTATTTCAGCGGCCTCATATACCCCAGGTTGATTGCATACTTTAACAGCATGGTGGTCTTTCCAATTTTTGGTCATAGGAACAATTTTGACTGAAGAGTAGAGACTAGAAAGCCTTTGAGGACGGGTAGAATTTTTATCTCTGCCTTAGGATCTGTATTATCTTTTTTCATACACAACGTGGGAAAGAGAATTCAAAAAAGAACAGTTTGTTCATTAAAACACAGTGCAATACGTTTTATACGCCACATCCACAATTTTATTTTCCTCCGTGAATTCCAGTATAAGCATAAAAAGTAGATTTGAACAATTTCTAAAACCTCACTTCTTTTCACGTAGCTTTGTGCTGGGCACTATAGTGTGCACAAAAGAAGAGGACATAAACCACCACCTCAAATAATTTATAAAAGGGTGGGACGGAGAAAACACCTATCTGTAATGATCAGAGAGAAAATTAAGGCCATATTTAATAGAATTCAATGTCAAAAGAGTAATTATTTTACTATCACTTTAGATAGAACTTTAGATTAAGTGATGAGTGTTGGTAACTTTTACTTAAAAGCCAAGCGTAACGTTCACACTCTTCCTGGAACCTCCTTTTAATCTTTCTCATATATGTGTACATTAATGTAAATCTTGATTTAGTAAAAAAAAAAAATAACAGAAAAGAAAAAGAAAAAAGAAAAAAGACTACATAAAGAGAGCACTTATTGGCATTTTTGTTTCCTTATTTTCACTTGCTTTATTTCAGTTACTATTAGATTTCAATTGACTTGGTTTTACTTGCCCTCAAGTGATCAACAATGTGTAAGAGATTCAGTCAAAGGTGCACCACTTTTTCAATTGCAAAACACAAGAACAAACTTCAGAGACCAATATCTATTGGGGGAAAAATTACTTTAAACTTCTATCAGCAGAAGATGAAAATCCTCCCTTGATTTTTTTTTTTTTTTCCTACAGGAATTATATTCAATGGTGTAAGAGGCTTTCAACCCCATGGAAAGTCTCTGAACTCACTACCTTCTTTGTTACTCTATCTGTATTTGCTGACAAAAGATGTGGAGTCTTAAAGAAACAAAATCTGTTCTTAATGATTAACTCTTTCCATATTTTGTTAAGAAACGAATACATTTATCAAACCCTATGCCCACGAGGCAGTGTCCATCCTTATTTTCTTACCATTTACTTGATTATTTTTCAAGACCATTCCTAGAGAAAACTGATGTCCTCTGTCTACCACTCATTCTCTCAGTCATTGTTTTCTATTAGAATGAAGATGTTAAAGCCCTGGAGACAATGCTGCACCAAAAATAGTGTGAGAACCCTCTGAAGCCACTTCTCAGTCATTTTGCTGGACTAAATTCCAGTGGCATGCATCATTGGCAGAAATATTCATTCATATGTACCTGCTTATAACTTGAAATGGGTAAGCAATGTAATTTTTAAGAGACCATATTAGACACTGTACCAAATGGAATGGCGCTTACATAAAAAAAAAAAAAAAAGAGCCTTTCACCTCAGACCAAACTACTATTTAACATAGCTTTAATTAAATGTATTTAAGCATAAGTCACTAGGCAAGACCTTTCCCAATAACTGTGTTGTATCTTAGTAGTCGGCCACACACATGCGAAGAGCTGGCTAATGTTTTGACTACAGATTCATTCACTCAACAAATAATTATTACTTACCATGTACCAGGCAGTGTTCTATGTGTTGAGAATGCAGAGGTGCATAAAATAATAATAATAATCCTGACCTCAAGGTGGTTACATTGAGGAAAAAGATAGACAATGCATACACACATTTTATGGTACTTTAGAAGGTGATAAGTGCTATAGAGAAAAACATCGGGAGGACAATGAGGAGTGCTTGTATATATGTGCAATTTTTAAAAGGACTGTCAGAGAAGGTCTCACTGAAAAAGTTCCACATGGGCAGAAAGAAACGAAAGAGGCAAGGGAGTGAGCTTTGGGCTACCTAGAACAACAACAGATTGTGGAAAGGTCAGAGAAATAGCTGTGCCTGGTGTTTCTAGGAATATCCAAGAAACCAGTGTGACTGAAGGAATAGACTGGGAGAGGGGGACAGTATTCGATGAGGTATGGGGAGGGTGGCAGGTCTCTTTAGAATACGTTTCCTCTAGAAGTGCTAGGGGAAGCTTTTGGAGGTATTTGATCTGATGATGGCTGCTATTTGGAGAGTAAGGTGGAGAGAAGCCAATGGAGGAGGTAGCAGAAGAGTGAGGAGGATACTGTGATACTCCAGGTGATGGAAAGTGATTGGATTCTGAATGTATTTTGAAGGTAGAACCAACAGGGCTTGAAGATACCAAAAGTAAACAATCTACCATGCCTGATACTGTTATTGGCTGATGAAAAACAATTTACTGAGCTTAGCTAAGTCAGTCTTTTTTCCCAAGGACTAGAAGCATTCAACAAAGTGCTCAGGGTAGCTTTCTCTGGAATCTGGTAAAGAGGAAAATTTACGTAAGGAGAGAGCAGCCAATTTTATATTTAACTTCTCTTCAACTTTTCCTTCTAAAAAGTTATGTTTTTACAGTTATCAGTAACGGATGCCAACATCAGGTCTTTACACACTGTTATTTTCGACTAATTTAGAAAGTATCCTTCTGCCACTGCATGATTCAAGGGTAATTAAAAATTAACAGCAATTTCAACCAAAATAATAGTAAACGTACAATATCAAATTCTATAAACTTACCACTAAAAAGCATTCACCATAGTTTTATTTTAAAGAAGTGGCTACACATAGTTAATGTGCTTATCCGGCTTGCTAAATGATGCTTTAAATGACTGGCTTTTCAGTTTCTAAATTTTGCAGCCTTGATTATGTGCCACTTAAACAACTGAAAACAATCACAGAAATACCAGTGATGGACCTAACCATTAATTATCTCCTTAATTATTCCTTCTTTTCATCCTTTTATCGTTCCAGTTAGACCCCGTGATATGCTGCTTCGCTTGTTGAGAGTATCTGAGGAGAGGGATTGACTACAGGAAGCAGTGTTGATGTCTGTTAAGAACACGGTATTCTGTAAAGCCCTAGAGAGTGATGCAAAGATGCTGCTTGTAATGATTTCATTCAATTCTGTATGGCTACAAGTGCAAGAAATTAAGGCAGCATGCAAAGTTGAACTTTGTCTCTGATTATTTTGGGCTATTTAAACAGCCTAAATGTATGAGAACAGATTACATAATCGCTCATCTCCCTCTTATTCTAGTCATAAGGCTAAAGCTGACCTGTGGGTACCAACTGGTTTTCCCTTAACGTTCACTGTTTTGGCTAAAAAGCGCCTATCCTCTCCTTTGCAGTACAGGTAAATGAAGATATGGGTTTGGATGCAAGATAGAAATTGCAGCGTTTGGCGGGGACTGGAGCAGTGGGGTTGATTGCATTAACCACCATGACTGCTAACGGAGAGTCTTAGCCTTGCTTGAGAACATTGCAATTTTCCATGTTGACAATCTTCTAGAGAGAAATAGGAATACCTTTTGAAGCACTCATTACTTATTGAATGCCTGCTCTTCTCACCCCAGAATTATAAGTATGATTAAGACATAGTCCAGCACTCAAGGCACGCACAATTTAGTGGGCATGATAGGCATGTAAATACACAATTATAATGCAGGATTGCAAGTGCTGTAATAAAGGTAAGTGAAGGGTGCAATGGAAGCAATGAGAAAGAAGCATATCATTCTCTAACTCTAGAACAGGAAGGACTGAGGAGGCGAAGACTTCCTCAGTGGATGAGCTGACCCTGGTGATCTATGGTGATGACACATCTCTATCACCAACAATTTTAGAAGGACAATTACCTAAAAAAAAAGACTTTAACAATTTATGACAAGCAATGTTTAGCTTAAATTTATTTCTTTATCCTTTTGATAGGGTCTCTACAACACAAAAACTTAAAAACATGTTATGTGATGACTATAAAGTAGATACTTAAAAATACTGGGCTAGGACTAATGCATTTGTCCATAATCTAGTTAAATACGAGGGGCTATTTTTTTCCCCTATGGATTTTTATAGGGGGAAAAAAATCTCCCGCGGGAATGAGAATTGGAGATTCTTCTATCTTAACTCAAAAATAAATCTATAACAAATTTTAAAGCATATGCTCTAATACCTAAATTCTTCTGGTGAAAAGCCATTCCCACCACAGTAAAAACAGATGTCAGAATTGTCTCCAGTGGGCATCTTTTCTGGCAATCTTCAAAACAGCACTGAGGAATAAATAGGATGCAGTGACTGGCTAATTCTCTCTCACTCTTAGCTCTTGCTCTTTGAGGTCACAACACTGACATATTTATAAAGAACTGTGGGAAAGTCTGCACCACCCCTGCTTGCTTGTTACCTGTTATGTGGGCAAGTGGACTTCAGTTTGTGCAAACTACTGGTTTGAGCATTGAAGTCACTCAAAAGATACTGAGAGATATTCTTGCTCCCAGAATAGAAAGTTAATCCTGATCCATCAGTGGTGGGCTTTGTCCAGGGTCATTTTGCTGCTGACAAGCAGCACAGTTTGCTGGATGTGATGTGTTATAGAAATGTGTGTGTAGGGGGGCTACGCAGTGACCACCTCTTTGTTGCCCTGTCTCTGAAAACACAGAAGGCTTTCAATAGCATGGAAAGCAATTCATATCCATTGGGGCCTTTTATTTGGGGCCTACCTTGCACAAATTAAGCTCCTTGGTTTAATTTCCTCAGGTGTCACAGTTTGAAATGGCTATACTTTAATCTTTTTAAAAAACTTATAATCATGGTTGCCCTCTGTCCTTTCCACAAACTGGAATTTCAATCATAACATATAACAATGTTCTACATACATGAGGGAATTGCACAGGGTCCAGCAAAACAAAAAAAAACAATGTATGTCGGATATATCTTGCAATCCCTCCCTTATCACTGGAGATGGGGGTTTGACCTTTGCTTTTTTCATCAACTGACCTAAACATAGTTTAAACGTATGATTGGTAGAAATACATTAACTGAACTCCTCACTAGGTTCCCAATGGGTCTGATTCTGGGACCGAGTAATGATAATTGGACTTCTCTTTCCTCACGAAGTCATGACGCAGGTTTCCTTGTGTCAGGAAAACCAGCCCCCTACAATTGTGGCTCTCAGCCCATTAGATGTAGTGCATCTTTTCTCATATTGAAGATTTTGTAATGCCTTCCTTACTACTTTGAAATTAAACTGACCCAATCATGATTTCAAGATTTCATATAATGCATTAATGCCATGATAAAGGAGCACTAAATAGAAAGTTGTTTATAATAAAACCATGTTTTTTTTTTATTCAAAAAATATTTATTGAGGGCCTACTATATGCCAGAACGTACAAACAAAAAAAGGAAAGGTCCCTGCTCTCTTGGAGTCTGTTTGTGGTGGGGAGGGAGGAAAAAGAGACTAAATACTGAACACAATTAACAAGTATATTTTATGTTAGAGAGTGATACATGTTAATGTAAATAGAACAAAATAGAGCAGGAAAAAGGATTTGAAGAATGCCGAGAAGGGGCACAGTTTATAAATTTAATTAGTGTGGTTGGAGTAGTCCTCATTGAGAAGGCGAGATGTGAGCAATGAACTGAAGAAAAGTGATGGAGTAGTCAAATGGCTACCTGGAGATAAAGGTCCCAGGCAGAGGCAAGAGCTAGAGCAAAGGCTTGGTGTGCTCAAGCATCCTGATGGTGGGGCGCAGTGAGCAATGGGAAAAATTGTAGAACATGTCAGGGAAGTAATGGGTAACCAGATCATGAAGGGCTGTGGAGGCAATCCTAAGGTCTTTGGTGTTTGCAGTATAAAATGGCAGCCATTTGTAAGACTTGAGTAAATAATATGTATTTCAGAATGTAATCTAGGCTCAGATAATCATGAAACAGATTTAAAACCTATGTCAATGTCTATATGTAATCATGCGGCACATAGGACAATTTTCACTACTTAAAATCGTCTAATACTTTGTAGGATATTTAACATCCGCAACCTACTCCCACCAAATACTAGCAGTGCTCCCTAACCACTGTGGCAATTCCATTCTCCCATAAAGCTCTAAAATGCTCAAGGGGGCAATACTGCCCTCCTCCAAACGAGAATCACTGCCCTACAGCAACAGTTCTTAAACATTTTGGTCTTTAGGTACCCTTAAATTTTTTTTTTAAATTTTTTAATGTTTATTTATTTTTCAGGGAGAGAGAGAAAGAGAGAGTAAATGGGGAGGGGCAGAGAGAGAGGGAGACACAGAATCCAAAGCAGGCTCCAAGCGGTCAGCATAGAGCCAGATGTGGGGCTTGAACTCACAAACCGAGAGATCATGACCTGAGCTAAAGTCAGATCCTTAACCTGAGCCACGCAGGTGTCACAGGTACTCTTAAAAATTTTTGAAGGAGGGACACTGACTGGCTCAGTGGGTTAAGCGGCCAACTTTGGCTCACATCATGATCTCGCAGTTTGTGGGCCTGCACCCCATGTCAGGCCCTCTGCTGTCAGTGCAGACCCCGCTTTGGATCCTCTGTCCCTCTCTCTCTGTCTCTCTCCTGCTCATGCTCTCTCAAAATTAGATAAAACATTAAAAATAATTTTTTTGAGGACATCAAAAAACCTTTCTCTATATAAATCATATCTATCAGTTCACCATTTTAGACATTAAAAATGAGAGCAGGTACAACTATCATTCATTTGAAAATGATACAATAAATCTATGACATGTTAACATCAGAGCAGTCAAAAATATAACCTTTGAAAAATTTCATTGTCCACTCATGAGAGAAAGAGTGAAAAAGACAATAACATCTTAGTATTATTATGGAAATAGTTTTGACTTTAAAGCTCTCTGAAAAGTCTTAGGGATTCCTGGAAGCTCCTGGGCCACACACACTTTGAGAACCATGACAAAGAGCAATGGAAACAGAGCACAATGTAAATACGAATTTATTTCCCTTGGGATCTAGAATTAGATGCAAAAGAATATTTATAGTATTATGTGTAACAAGATGCATGCTTGAGTCCCAAAATTGAACCATCTTGGTATATGCTGGGAAGCTTGAAATTTAAGACAGAAGAACAAGAAATAAAATGAGACAGATAAGAAACTGGAAAAGAAAGAAAAGAGAGACTATGGGATCTATAAAATGAGAGGAGGCTATGAAAAAATTATGTCTCAGCTTTTGAGCGTTTACATAAATTGTGGTTAAAACATTGAAAAACTTTATTTCAATTAATATTTAATATAGAAACTCTATGCAAGTGACTGGTTACAAGATTGGAAACACAAAAGTTCTTTGTCCAAAGATATAAGTGTTAATATTAGAAGCTCTTTTGTTTTGGTAAGTTCCTATAGATACTTTAGGACCTACAGTAATTATATATTTAATTAGACTCCCCATAGAAAAGTGTCAGGTTCCAGATAATCTTCCTTATAAGTAAATTCGTTAGCTGGTAAGAAACTTTGCAGTAGAATACAATTCTTTAGACTGAAAAAACGAAGTACTCTACTGGGTGATTAAATATATAAATATTAGGCAATAAATAAATAAATAAATAAATACTAGGCAATAAAACTGAAAACCGTCATCTATCAAGCCTTTGTCTTTAAAATCATATCTTTGTCTTTTTATTTCTTTTATACAAAATATCTACTCATTCAAGAGTCTGTTACTCATCTTAGTACCTATTACAGGATCTCTGATTCTGAGGGCTGGGAAAAATGCCTCAGAGACCAAGTTCGAATAGCTCACCAGGGACTTGAATCCTCTCTACAACCAGGCAATCCGATAGGCTCTGGTTTCAGTGATGGGGCAATCACTACCTCCACAGGACTATTCTGATATGTATATTTGGCAATTATAATTTTGGGGAAGTGCTTCTTTACAGTGCACACAAAATTACGTCTTGGTCACATTTGCCTATTTTATGATTTGCCCTCTGTGGTCATTTTTAAGTTAAAATGAAATAATGGGTGCAAAGGGAGGGTATAGCAACTGTCACTTCAAGTATCTGATCATTACCCACCCTCCTGCCCTATTAATGTGGATGGCTTGCTGAGCATCTATTCTAACTTTTGGTGTCTCCTCCTAAACAAGACAGGCTGTAAAGGCCCAAATCACATTTTTAGACTCCCTTGCAGCTAGGGTTGCAGATGTGTGTTTGGCCAACCCAATCAGATGTACTTGCCTAAGATTTTATATTAGTATTCAGTTAACTGAGAGCGTGTGGAGCGCATTTTGCTGCTGCAGACTGCAAGCAGAAGTAGCATAATTAATTGTCACACTGTCTTCTCCACATGCCAGTGTGGACACTTGCTTAATTAACCCCTCCACATCTCAGTTTTCTAATTTGTAAAGTGGGCATAACAACAGCAACCAATTAGGTTGTTGTGAGATTGTGATAACCCTTGTTCCAAGCTGAGGGTAGTGTATGACATGTGTTAAGGGCTCCATTAATGTAAGTTGCCACTATTTTTATTATTATTATGATCATTTCCCTGGAGCTATTCTCAACTGACTTGATTTTAAAACACCAGATATCTCCATCGAGAATAAATTCTGCTTTGTCACTGTCTTTGTTTAAAGAATAGCTTCTAACGCTGAATTCATACCCCAGTGTGTCTTGAGGAGTCCATAGGTATTCTGGACATTCCCCTTTGATTCAACATAACCAATTTGTATACTGTGAAACAATGTAACAAATTTTATATATGTATTATTCACACTCACAGAGCTTAACCTCAATTCAAACCCTAAATTTTTTTCTATATTTTCTACTGTTAATGCAGGACATCACCGTTTTGTATCCCAGTAAGTCTTTTTAATTATACTCTTTAATGCTCGCCTTGTTGAACTAACCCTATTATTTTGAACTAAATTATTACACATATATATGAATATATGAATATGCATGTTTATATTATGTGTAAGTACCATCATATGTAAATATTTAAAATCTAAATATATAATATATACATATAGTATAAACATATAACATGTGCATATAGTATATAGTTAACTATCCCTCTCAGCAGGTTTGATAAGGAAGCCCTCAATTGCCTCATCAAAGTCACTAGTAAATAGGTTGAACATGTTAGACCAAGAACGGAGCCCTGTATTCCTCCATTTGGCACACCCATTGACATCAATCCTTTATAACAATCACTTTTTGGGTGTGGCCATTCAATCATTTATGCACCTAACTTTACTATCATATAGCCCAAATATTCCTATGGTAAGATTTTTTTCCCAAAAAATCTAGTTAAATCCAGATCTTCTCTGTTTGCACCAGTCTCCTACTCCGTCATCCCAGGAAATGTATTTCTTATTTACACAACTATGTCATAACAAAAAAATTTTAAAAAAACGTTTAATTTTAAACAATGATTCTAGCATCTGAAAGCATTTCTTCAAGCACCGAATGGAAGCTAGCCATCCAAGCCAGATCACCAATTATCTATTTCTTTACTCAAAGGATCATTTTGTAATCTTACTTCCACAGAACACAATTAATTACTTTATAGTATTTCTTTTCCCCTCATTTCCCATTGATAGTGGGACCACCACTTTCTCAGCCCATAGTCCTTCACCTCTAGAGCATATCAAACCCAATTATTAATCTCTTTTGTCATCCCACCTATTCTTCCAGAGCAGTATCTTCTGACCATGTGACCTGCATATGAATCACACATGAGTTCTGTAATTCCATGTAAAACACTAGTTCAGACTCAGCCTCACTAGCCCTTGTGTTACATTATCATTTTGATTCCTCTTCTCACAAATATTTAATATTAACTGTTTGGTTTTAGAAAAACACTTTTGCATTTCTAAAATTAGAATATGATTTAGTTTTCTAAAAATGCAAGCACTAAAAGGAAACACCTTTTATTTCTATGTAAGCTATGTTGACATAAATGAATGAAAGGGGGAAAAAAAAAGAATGAAAAGCAATGATTTGCTTTTTCTTCTTGTGATGCCTTCTTTTGTTTAATTTCATCCTTAAGGAAGATATTTATATAGTGTTAGGACATTTAACATGTATGTATGTAATGTCATTTTCTAAAGTAGGCGTATTAGAATGATAACATTGTCAGGTGTTGGGTATTTTTGATGCATTATAAATTGGATGACGTTTCTTTTCAAACTCTACTCTCTGCTTAATAATCTTCTATAAGCTTAATTCTTAAAAAGCAAACAGGGACATCCTTAGGTTATATAATGGAAATAAAGCATACTTTGCTTGGGAAATTTTCAAAACATTTTGTGTAAAACCTACGTATTTTTGTTTCAAGCAATCAATATAATTTTAAGATTTAAAGATGGCAAAAGTTAAAAAAAATTAAGAATGACATCCATACATAAGCCACTTTTATTTGGTAAATGATTTCACCCTTGCTAATTCACAAATAGGAAGGACTTCCTCCATATGCTATATGATACTGTCAAAGGAGCTAGGTAGCATTTAAAGGAGATCTATTTTCTCATTTTCCTAACAGGTTTTAAGTAATGATCGTAAAATCTAAGGCTGCATTTATCAGATATCATCAATATTAATAAATATGATGATATAATTAAAGGCACATGCTATTAAACATTCAAACTGCTATAGTTCTATAAAAGAAGACATATACCCACTTCTTCCAGTAAAACTCTTGTATTCTGAGGTCCACTCAAGCAACAACTGAATATATCTTATGCAATTTGCTTGGGTAACCCACAAAAAGTTAATTTTTTTTAAAAGGACAATATCTTATCTATGTTATATATATGTGCTTGGCATTTCTCCAACTGTATATAAAACTTTGAAAGAACAGACTCGCCTTTTTCTGTACAACTACCTTTTCATTTTCTTTCTCTGAATAGACCCATAATGTTCAGGGAAAATACCAAGAATAATAAATCCAAATCTCTATATAAAATATACCTTCATGACATACTCAAGCTGGAAATCACAGGAACCAATAAAAATGCAGGCAGCCTACTGATAATGAGGTCAGAAATACAAATAAATTTACTTTTAATGAAGACTGGAAGCACAGTAATCAAAGTGTTAAAATTCATTTCATGCATATCTCATTTGCTTCTTAGCTGATATTTACCACGCAATTCTGTGAGAAAGTAGAGGCCTAAGATGCTCCAGATAAATGGCTCAATTAATTGTACAGAGGTAGACCTCTTTGAGCTGAGCCAGAGCTGTGAGCTCTTTATTAAAAGCACTATTCTGTAGCCCATAACCTTGTTCCTTGACTCCTCTCTGGTTTCCAATTTAAACAAGTCCCCATGCGGCCTGCTCTAAAGGGCTTTGTCTCCCTGTCATTGTTAAGAGAGCTGAGGCATCCTGGAAGTGTGAAATCAGACCTCATGAGTTGAACGGTTCCCCAGGGAACGCCGGACTGCGCAGAAGGTCAAAGTCATGGGCCGGACCATCTAAAAGTGTCTGATCGCCGGTCTGTGACACAGCAAGGTTGGGGGGGGGGGGGGTGGCGCTAGACTGAAGAGGACTGAAATTGAACACATCTTAATTAAAGCCCACAGACAGCAAAACAAAATGTTTTCTAGGCAGCCTGTCAAATGGGGCTTAAATTTAGCTCTGCTAATGAATCTGAGCTGCTAACTGTTATTTCTTAAGATAATAAGACTCTCACGGAAGCTGATAAAAAAAACTGTAGCATGTCTTTTTCTGCTGTTTTGTTACTTAAATATTTTTCAACAATGAAGACAGTTTTCCTAAAGAAAAACATGGGAAAAGTCTATGCAAATAAAAGGGTAGTAAACATCTCCCTTAATAACTGGTAGGTTTCCAGACTATGGGGCTGGTGAGTCATAGGTCTTTATGTGTAGCCTTGTTTTAGAAAAAAGATATGCTCATTTGATGGGATTGTTTCAGTGACAGATTATGTTAATTGTAAAATCCTCTCCCTCTCTTCCTTTTTTCTCTCCCTCTCCCTCTATTGTTTCCTGAAAGAGATGGTGCATTAATTTGAGAGATCAATTCACCTGGGGTGGAGAAGTTTTATATTAGTGTTCCTTTTAATACAGTGAAAAGGTAGGGCATCTGTTGAAAGGGTTTCGCAGTTCCCCCATATCACTGTTTCTGAACCTGAGTGGCTGGTATCCCTGGGGAGGCTGTGACCTCTTCCTCGGAACTCAAAAAAACAATCCAGGGGAAAATGCAGGGGAGGGGCTGAAGAGAAGAACCCTTTTCTCTTTCTTCTCTTAGAACTTGAAAGAACCAATAGGCCAGGTCTAAATACTCTGTGAAGAAAGCCTCACTCGATATAGAAGACTTTAAATGTTCTGTTGAAAGCAGAAATTAGGCCCCATCCAACGAAGAGGGTAATTAGAAGCTAGGAAAGACAAACTCCAACACGAACTGTTTCCCACCACCTTAAAAAAAATCCCACCCCCCTGCCCCAGCTGGAGGTCTTTCCCCCCTCACAAACTGTCCAGTTTTAAGGAATACTTGATTTAGCAGCAGAATTTTCCCCAGTGAACGCAGGGCCAGTGTCTAGGTTTTGCTTTGATGGTACAGAAAGACATTCACCTTTTCACTGTTTAGTTGAAAGGTAAGTAAGTTGTACTGCAAAGTATTTTTCACTTAATCAAACTTTTTCCCTCACGAAGAATTTAGCTGATCAACTTTGAAAACCAGAGTGCCACTTTCTCAGGCTGTGAAAGGCTGCCCACAATTTGACTGAAATTTCAATCCACTCTTGTGCCTTGCTCAATGCATGTGTATGTGTGGGAGTTGTAAATTGAGGCCTTAACCACCAGAGTTAATCTCTTTTTTAAATCTGTATTAACCTTAATGATTTGAAGTGCACTGTCCAACACTGGGCTATTGAGACTGAAGAAAAAACTACCCTCAACTATCAACAGTTTATTAGGGGCTTAACTGAAGTGACCCTACTGTAGGAGTGTTCAGCTGAACAAGGCTATAGGCTTTTTGTGGAAAGGGAAAGAATTGAGGGTTTCATTAAAAAGTAATTTGTGCTTTGTACTCACTCATTCAAAGAGAGTCTCAATTGCTCTTTATTCACACAGAGTTAATACAGTATCACAATGTTACTCAATGAATGTGTTGTAACAAAAGAAAAATTTTACATTTTGAAAGGAAAAAATTCTTTGTAACTGCAGTAAGATTGATGGCTACTTAAAAGATTATGGAATCTCTTTTTCCCCCCCCGGGCCCATGTTAAATGATGGAACACTGTAATTTGAATTTTTTTTTGCTTGAACTATGGAAGTTTGACTTTACATTCTGATCGTTAAACATATTTTAAAAGTAGAGCCAAGTTGGTCAAATATACGTTTGTCTTGTTAGACTTGCCAGAAAAAAGTGTTCTGATGCCAACTAAGTATCTTATAATAATAGCCTCATTTATACCAGGTCAGAAAATACTCTTTGTTGAGCTCAGAGAGCGATCAGTGATTTAAAATCTCCCCTCTCCATCCACAACACTCCTAAATGGATGCTAATTTGAGGATCTGAAGACAGCATCATTGACTCAATGTCTGTTTTCCAAATCGTTGCTGAATATCTTGTAGAGCCTGACTGTGATTATCACTAGGATGTACAGCAGATTTTTCAAGTTCTTCTCTGAACAAGTAAAAAAGCAAGTATACAAAGAGCGTATTTGTGCTCCAGATTTAATGGCAAAGACCAGGGAGGATCAGTTTACCCATGAGTATTTATCCTTTCCAGAAGTAAAGATTATTTTTAAAGTTGGTAGTATATTCTGACCTTTCTCACTTAAATATGTGGTCCTCAGTTTCTGCCACCATCACAAATGTCATAAAGACCACAAAAGGTCCAAGAGTGAGCAAGGTCAAAGACTGAATTATCCTCTTGCCCCTGAATAGTTCAACATCTCTCTTGTTCAATTCAGAGCACATTAGATTATAAGGTCAGTGTGGAATGAGGAATCATTAGATTTATATCCTAAAACTGGAGGGAAAATAATGGAGAATCTGTTATTTAGTATTCCCCAAATTAAAGTTCATTTTACCAGATCAAAATTATGTCTCACTGAATCCCTAGGGAAAAGGCTATTGTTATTCACATTAATTTACATAGAACCATTAGGAAAGAAATATATCTATTTTTTACAGCTTTGAAAGAACATGTACTTTAACTTCCATAGTGGCGTATAGGCCAAGTGGGTTAACATAGTTTGCATATTCATGGAGTTTTAAAAGCAATGACAGCTTCTCTCCAAGAGAAGCAAACTTAAATAATTACATTCAACTTGTGTAATGGGCAGGTGTCTAAGCTTTTGAAGTAAATGAGACTGGAATATTTTTTATAAGAAATTAGTGTGCCCCCTATAAATGTTCAGTAATAATTCTTAGCACTTAGGTGCCCACTGAGATACTGATTATTTTAGGCATTTCTCCCTGTCTTCAGAGGTTTTCAGCTCAACACTGGGGGCTCCCCTGCCATACAGAAAATCCTGAGGAAAATTGAAGGTGTCTCCCATGATGGTGAATGTCACTGCCACGAATTCCTGAATTTATCTGCTGCTGGGAATCAGAGGTTAGGTGTAACCTCTCTGGTGTAAAAGCAATACTGAGTTCCTATTCCAGTCTTTAAGTTAACGTCCAAAGTGAACAAAAAAAGAGCAATCATTCACTGTTGACTGCTGGTTCTAATAATAAATGCAACATGAAAAAAGAAAAGAAAATGAAATACATTATGTCCGGATTAATTTGAATATAACCACATCATAAATAAAAAAGAAAATGAATAAATTTAGCATTCACTAATTGTTTAGTAGGAGGAACCAAGTGGGCATACTTGCAAAAAGATTACAAATTACTCTCTCTCCCACTATTTTCAAGTACACCTGTCTTGAAAGAATATTTGACAGTTGTTATTATCTTCTTGGTTACAAATGAGTGGATAATCACCTGTTCAAAGAAACTGTAAACTCTCAACATTTTTATTTTTATCACACAATCAAGTCACTCGACACTATGCAAATATTAAAATTTTAAAAATATTGCCATTTTGGAGCAGGCATCTGCTATTTTAGTTTTAAGGCATGTGATCTTTTAATTTGGTTTTGATTCTGTTCTGTTTAGATTTGATTCATTAAAGAAGGGTACCAACAATCATGTAATGGATTTACAAGCTCTTAGATGGTAGGAAAAGAGCATTTCTCCCCTTCAGGTAAGTCTCCTACCTTATTAGGATCAACTTGCTGAACACTCACAATGGTAAGCACATTTCTACAACTTATTAAGAGGATGCTTTCTTTCAGGAATAGCAAAATTTACACAAAAATTGTTCAAGATGGATAACAAATCTTGAGACAGACAACTTGAGGAATGGAATAATATTCCCCAAAACCTATGAAATTCAAGAGTAAATGAATGATCACATAATTGCAAATTTAAAACAACAATTTAATTCTGGAAATTGATGAAATAATAATCATTAGTCAATTATTAATATATCACAGGAACAGCAGTATCTAAATTAGGAAGCTTCAAGAAATAAGACTTCAGTGTTTTTACAGGCTCATTTCTTTGTTAAAAAAAGTGGAACAAGGTAGACGCTTAGTGTAGATCCAGAATTATCTCTGGGATGTGCTAAGGAATTTGAACAACAAAAAGAGTGATTCTGCCCGAGAGAAGGAGATGTAGCATTACTCCAAGGTGCTGAAATGATGAAACCTGGAAGAAATATTCCCACTAATGTCTGGCAAACTGTGGAGAAGGCAATGATTCAAAAGTCATTTATTGTTTATTTTTTAATACATTACACTTTTTCAAAAAGCAGGGACACTATAAAAACTGGGTGGTTGGCAAATCCTATAAGATCAAACCTGAAACTTTGTATTTATATTATTTACTTTGATGATCCAGTCAGGTGAAATGAGTTTAGTCATTAAATGGTGTGAACCCTGCATGCTGCTTGATATATATATTTATATATATGTACATATATAAATAAATATAGGCACTAGGAGAATTGCCTCATTTCTTACCTGTGACGTCGGCGACCATTAACCCTTCTGCTCTGATCACTTTCACCTGGAGAAATCCCACATCTTTCAGGTTGTGAAATATTCGCAATGGGCTCTGAAAGACCCCAACATCGATATTAGGAAAGAGAGGTCCTAGCGGGTCTCAAAGAGTGTGCTGAGAAAACACTAAGTTTTATGATTGATCTCAGGATGCTGCTTAAGTGATTCAAAGGGGTATTTGTGTTTCTTCAGTACAGAGTATCGTCCACCATCATTAATGAGTGCATACACATAGGCACACATATGTATCTACATAGGTAATTATTGCTCTACAAGACTTTTTGAAAGAATAAAAAATACCACATGCCTTCCCCATAAATAATTATCAGTACATGATGAACAATAAAATATAGAAGAGTGTATGTATAGTTCCTTCCTTCAATTTCCTTTACTTAAGGACTCCAAGAAATCTTTCATCTACGGGTATGATGGTTTGGAGACTAATGATTGTTAATACTGAGTCTTAAATTGTTGGTTATGTAACACACTGCAGCCTTTAGAATTAAGCAAGTTAACATAATTTTTTTTTTCAGTTATTTTCTTCTTGTGAGTTTTGGAAACAGCATGAGGGTTAAATTAATGAAGTGCCATTTCGTAATATTTAATTCAAAAGTTTGACACAGTTCTATAAGCCTGTTAGGAGAAATATCATATATAATCTTCTAAAATAAGTCAAATTGATCACTGAAAATAAGATCAAAAGTGACGAATAATTTTTCTTAGGTTTGTAATTTTATTTGCCATTGTAGTATGAGTAGAAGTAGAGAAATTTCAACAGGTGAATCAGATCCAAAGAATAAAACGTAAATTTCATAAATTAATAATGGTAGTGCTTTGGGAAGTATAATACCTGAAGGCATTAGAAGAGGGCTACCAGTGCAATAATTCAGAACCCTAATTAATGGTCACAAATACTTGAGGAGTAAGTATTGACACAGAACATCGAAATGCGTTTATTTGCACTTCCTAGCATTTTTCTCATGACAAGACCAGCATTTCTTCTCAGTAAATCAAAGGCTTCTGTATCATAATCCTTAAAGTGCTATAAGACCAGGGAGCATAACCTAACAAAGTCATCAAACTGTTACCAAAGAACATTCCCATCCTTGTATTAAGAATGTGAGAATACTGACAAGCAGAAGCTTACTGAAATATTAACTTTATCAGTCCTGTATGACTAATCAGTGTTTACTGAAGCCATGATCTTGGTATATTGAGAGGAGGCAATGCAGATATATGTGTAATCTCGGAGCCTAACTTTTAAGGGTGTTGAGCACAGGATTAGCGCTTAGTCTTTTATTGTTTTTAAACAGTTGCTTATCACCAAAAATCTATTTGAACTACCCAAAGGACAGCGTTCAGTAAAAATGCACTTGTCTCTCCATTTAAATTAAGTGTAAGTTAAGGGTTTAACAGTGGGAACTTTACACAGTGGTGTTACAACTCAGAGTTTGTTGTCTTCCTAATGTGGTAACACCAGGTTTGAGAAGCCTGCCCTTATCTCAGAGCTTACGAGTTTATGGATTATTATACCCCAGGTAAGTCTCCTATCCTAATAACAGAGAAGAGTTTTATCAAAGGGTTCCTGTCCTTTAATTTTCAAGAGTAATTTCCACCAAGTTTCACTGTGTCTAAAACAAATACCTTCAGTCTTCAGGCTGAGAACTGTTCAATACTAGTAACCTCACTGCCCAGACGTATAGCTTCTGACGCTTCAGCTCTGATGTTCTGCTTCTCATTTGGGGTAGTAATTATTGTCTGAACGTTTTATTTCCTCCAGTCAGCTGACACTCAGTAATTTATTGCCAACTTCAACTGTTTAGGCCAGTGACATATCGATTATAATAAGAATTCAAAAAAAAAAAGCAAAAAACTTAAATATATCAGTTTATAAATACACCTTTCAGTAATGCTTCATCAAGACATATTCCTGCCTTGTTATTTATGGTTATTTTAGAAGGCCTCAAAACCTGGATGGCTTCTGAAGCCTGAAATTTCCATAGCAGAGGAATCTATGATTTGCTGTGAATCCTTTCAGCCCTCAATAGATGGGAAAAGATTGAAATGCTCTGGAGAGGAGTCCTCTTTATTTTTTTAATGAAAGGCTGTATAATATATTTTCTCTATGGCTGCAGCAGCTGTCAGGGAGAGCATCTCAGTTCAGCTCTATTACGGGAGAGGCAATACCCCATCCTATGGCATAGAGATGCTCTGAGGGGCCAGAGCTGATTGACAGCTTGTCACCGTGACGTCTTATTCCATCTCTGTTATGGAGAAAATTAATGTCACACCACCAGCCTTATGACTCGCTGTCATCTTAGAACCGCTCACCTTTTATCAATGCTCTAAATAACATTTCAAGCCCATCGTCTCACGGTGGACAATCCGGTCAAGGGACATTAAATCAGATGACTGTGAAATGTCATAATAAAAATGGAATGCTAACAACTTCTTCTCTAAACTAGCTCCTCTGGTTTTTAAACTGTGACAAGGGGGAGCAAGGGTTCCGCATACCCGTTCTGAAAAGGTCATACAATCGCTCTTGGTCTACTACCCATTACTACCCGCCCCCTATTGACCTTCCCTGCTTTCCTCCCCCTAAAAGAAAAAAAAAAAAAAAAAAAAAAAAGATGGAATTAGCCATCTTTTCAGAATGAGGTGATCAAATAATGGTTCCCACAGTAATGTCTGTTTAATTTGTGGGGCTTCAATGCTTTACAATGAGCAGCTGAAGGACAGAAATGGAGAGCCTTTTCAGGGGCAATTCGTTTACTTTCCTTACTATGGCCACTGCCAAATCAAATTCTTAAGTTTAACCTAAAACTTAAAAAATACACATGTTCTCTCAGGAAAACATACAAATAAGTCTCTAAATAACCTCTTTTTTTACGTTTCTTCAAAACAAGTGATGTTTCAGACATGATACAGCATTTCATCATCTCATAACCTGTGCGATAAAAAGGAAACACGCTGAAACCAGAAACTACAGGTCTCTGTCCTTGTATGGCTATGAGCAATTATAACACATGTGCTTTACCACCTACAGGAGCGTCTTAGCAGCTACGTCTCTAGAGGGAAATACAGGCCTATGCTTGAAATTCAGGGCTAAAAAAAAAAAAAGATGCATTTAAATATGGTTCACTTTTTAATACATTGAGCAGCATATAACCTGAGAATTAGCTGGGGGCATCCATATAATGTTTTGTATTTTATTGAAAAAATAACTAACATTTGAAAGAAAGTGTGGAAACAAATATTCAAATTCTGAATGGAAATGGCTGATTTAAGGAAGCCCATCCAACAAAAAAGAAAAAAAAAAGGATCAATGATAGTTGGATTATTTTTAATTTCCGAGCCCGCAGTATCATTCTAATATACGGGATAGTATCAAATATTCATCCATAAAGTACAGTATCATAATACCTAGAATCTTTATATTAATATACCAATTAATTCCTTTAAAATTGTTTCAATTCATGAGGCTCACTTCTGGTAACAGGAGAATATGTTTTTGTGGGTACCAAAATGTGAAATAATTTTCATAATTGCAATTACATATTAGAAGATGCCCAACAATACGTTGGGCTCTTAGGTGGTTTAAAAATATATACTCTGTAGCCTGGCTGAGTCACCTCTATTAAACTGTTTATGATAACACCATTGGTGGATAAGTTGTACAAGCATTAGCAGACAGCTGATTCAGTGGAGATAGCCAGAATAAATTTGCTGAAGCGCACATCCTGCTAATCTGTTTGAAGAATATTGTAGAGCATTAGTACCAGCACTTCATGTTATCTGCACAGCCTGATAAGGTACATCTTTATTAAATTCAGTTATTGGAAGGATGTCAGTCAGCAAATAGGAATATTTTAGAATCTAAAAAAAAAAAATTAAGCGGTTCTTTGTTAGTCAGAGCTTGGTTTCATGGCTGAGTGTCTAGAGGAGCCTTCTAAACACCTGGCAGCATTGTACAATACAAGCTTTGTAATTTTAAGTGGAAAAGCTTTTTTCCCCCCCGGCTTCACGGGTACCCAGGCATTCACTTTTTCGAGTCTCCAATGAGAGAGAATGGTGGAGTAAGAGCTCCCCTCTCTGTTGATTCGAGAAAACTACATGGTGGAAAATGCGAGGATGCTGGGAAATAGGTAGATTTGGATACGAATATTTTGGTTTGGTAAAATTTGAGAAGGGTACTTACTATAGTGACTCGCTATCCCACCCAATCACTGTCTACATTTGGTCAAAAGGTAGGGAGGCTTCCTTTTAATTACATTTCATATTCAATGAAAATAAAATAAAGGAACGAAGTGAGGCTTTTCTAAGCAGTTGACATAAAATTTCTGGAATATCTTCTTGTTACCAAGCTACTAATTAATGTAGGTTCCATTAATTCCATTTCAAACTTGGAAAGACCAAGAATTCTTAATGGCAATTACAAAGAGTCAATGGATTAATTTTAAAGTAATGTTGTGTACACCTAACTTTCCTTTATGAGAAGTTTCCTTGCATGATGATTGTGCTGCGTGACAAAATCACTGAGGAGATGCTCAGGATCTAGAACTTACTTTGGAAGAGACTCGAGAGTAGACGGGGTGTCTAGACATCAGGGTAATAAGTATGGCATTTGCACTTGCCCAGCTTTCTGTTTGTGCTGATTCATCTGTCAGACAGCTTTGCAGATGTACTTCTGTCACTCCAAGTGAATTATTTACAACCTCAACTAGTCACACATAATCCTGAAGGAGGAGGGTTACATACGTACATATCTCCTTAATATTTCCTCCCGTTCTTTCTGGTCCTCCAGGGAGTTGACGGAGAGGTCAGAGATACTGACTGTGGCCGAAGCTGTCAGGGTGACCAGCAGCACCAGGTGTCCCTCACCCTCTTCCAGCTGCAGCTCCAACTTGTGTGTCTGTTCCCTACTGAGAGCCGACAGGTCGACCTGGCACCTAGGAACAAATGTTTTGAATTAGCAAGTGGCTTTTTTTCCCTTTCCTTTTCTTCTCTTTCTCTCTTTCTTTCTTTCTTTCTTTCTTTCTTTCTTTCTTTCTTTCTTTCTTTCTTTCTTTCTTTCTTTCTTTCTTTCTTTCTTTCTTTCTTTCTTCTTTCTTTCTTTCTTTCTTTCTTTCTTTCTTTCTTTCTTTCTTTCTTTCTTTCTTTCTTTCTTTCTTGTCACATCAAACAGTGAAAGGGCAGGCTGCTCAGAGCTATGTGAAAAATAAATCAACAGAAATACTATTTGGGCCACTGGAGGAATACGTCTTTCATGTCAACACACTTTCTTCACAAAATTCAGACCCTGATTATTTTTAGTGTCTAATTTCTTATTTCCTGTAAGATACAAAAAAAAACATACTTATATGATTCTATCGCTACCCATGGTGACCATATTCATAAATCGGTAGGACTTTCAATCCCTAGACAGACTAGTTTAGTGGGGCTTTGCCTACGGAAAGATTAATACGAGCTGTCTTAGAAGAAGCAAACCACCAAGAATCTGAATTCTTGTGCAGGTTTTAAAACAATGGGTATTCTTCCTTCATTCATAAATGTTATTAAGCAATGAATAAAATATGTACTATGATGCCATAAGTTTTTCATTTTTAAAACCATGCCAGTTATTCATAGAACACCATGCATAAATCTAAATAAAAACAAATTCTCCAAAAATATTATAGCTCAAGGGTTATATAACAGAGTTGTTCTAATACAGGTTTCATAACATGGCAGCCCATGCTTTATTTGTTTGTTTATTTATTTATTCATTCAGAGAGCGAGGGAGGGGCAGGGAGAGGGGGAGAGAGAGAATCCCAAGCAGGCCCTGCACTGCCAGCGTGGAGCCCAATATAGGGCTCGAACCCACAAATGGTAAGATCAGTACCTGAGCAGAAACCAAGAGTTGGACACTTAACTGACTAAGCCACCCAGGCACCCCCATGGCAGCCCATGCATGATAAACTACTTGCTCAGAGCTAAACGCTATTTTCATAAAAATGTCAACTGATTTGGAAGAGAAAGATACTGAGGTGCTCACAAAGCCAATCAACTGAGAAAGAGGGGGCAGATATGAACAGAAGGAATTTATAACAGGGAATAGCCTATTATAAGAATAAATGTGGTAACATCATAAACAGGGGAGTCAGCCATCAGGGACAGATTAAATGTTTGCTCCTTCTTCTGTTTTTTTTTTTTTTTTCTTTCTTTTTTTTTCTTTGAGAGAGAGAATTAGCTGGGTACAGGGGCAGATGGAGAGAGAGAGAATCTTAAGCAGGCTCCACCTGCAGTGCAGAGCCTGCTGAGGGGCTCGATTCCAAGACCCAGGGATCATGACCTGAGTGGAAATCAAGAGTCGGACACTGAACCAACTGAGCCACCCAGGCACCCTGCTCTTTCTTATTCTTTACTTGATTTATTGTCTATTGTTTTGCTTTTAAATTAAATTTTCTAGAAATAGGGTCTTAACACTTATAGGTGGTTTCAAACATCTCTTTAGTATGCATAAATTTAGAAACTGAACCAAAGTGTCACATTTTCCTTTTATTTGTGCCAATCAAAAATGACAAGAGAGGTAGCTGGGACTAGAAACATCTGAGAGGAAGGGGAGTACAGAAACAAAAAAAAAGGAAACGCCCTGGTCAGTGACAGAAAGTCCGTGTGTGTAAATGCTAACTGTTGAGAGCAGGAAATCAGAGTCTGTACCAAGTCTGGAAAACATCTTCCTAAAGTGAGAACATATATCAAATAACCTCATTGTTTCCGCGAATATAACATGCATTTCAAAATACTTTCATGCTCTCTCCTTAAACTCTGAAGACTGGAAAACACATACCAAATTCCTTGTCTAATATTATAATTTTAACTGGAATTAAGTTCTTGTCAATGACACCTGGAACAAATTGAGGAGAAAAATGGAATGGTGAAAGACAACCAATCAAATGCATTTTCTAATAAAAAGGAAGAACATCAATATGATTTTCTACAGATCTTTCCAGCAACTGGCATAGTGCCTACCTGGAGTTTGTTGAATGTAAACGAGTCTTTGGATTAGATTGGGAGTATGAAACTAGAGAGTTGAACAGGGATTACAATTCACACAGTACTTTTGGTTGGATAAATTTGGGAAGAATAAAGATCTTTTGCTCATTTGGATCATGCATTTCCCAGTCTCATCCTCGCCTTACTCTTTTGTGTGACACTGTATCACTCTTAAAATACATCACAGCTTTCTGGAAGATTTCCTTCTTTGGCTATTACCATTTTACACTGGTCATATGGATGCTGGCCTACTCCTCATTTATGTTAGAGTCATTGCATTTGATGCTCTAGACTTGGGGAAGTTTCTCTAAAGATGCTCTGGTCCAAGAGTTGCAAATTGGCAACTTTCAGATAAAATCTGGCCCATTGATATACTGTTTTTGTTTGTAGTGCTAAAAAAGTTTTGATTTAAAAACATTTTAAGACAGAGCAAATGTCCTCTGACTTAATTACTATCCCTAATGCTGTCTATTATTTACAACTGGTCTATTTCACTTAACTCTGTATCTGATTCCAACAGGCATAGGTATTTGTGATCCTTACAATCTCCTTAATTTAACAAAGAGAAAACTGAAGGCCAGAGAAGATACATGACTTAATGGAGCTATACAGTTAGTTATCAGCAGAGCTGGGACCTGAATCTGACACAGTGGAATCCAAGATCTAGGCTTTTTCCTGGACTAGCCTTCACTAAGTAACCATGTATCCCAGGAGGAAGTGTGTCTATTTGCATTGGTTATTAAACTGGGTAATATCTGGACTTGTTTTTAACAGAAGTTTTTTTCAGTTTTGAAGCATGGAATTATGTTATTTTTATACTTTGAAAATATATATAAACTACAGAAGAAGACTGTAAATTATTGCTTTTATAAGAAGATAAACTCAGAAAATATACAAATTGAATTTTCAAAACTATGAAACTAATAAAACTTAAGTTAACATTGTAAATTTATAGGGAAGATTATGCTTTTCTGCTGCAACTAAAGTTTCAATATTGGGTATTCTTGTAGAAATGGTCTCAGATTCTATCCTATATTTAATGTTTCATAATTTTGACTTTAATAATTCTAATGTAGAAAATGCTTATTTATATAAATGTATTGAAGAGAGTATTAATGACTCCAGGGTTCTTTTTGCTAGTTGGGGTTATTCAGCTCTACTCTTCATCTAAAAACCCTGCTCAGGAGTAATCCTCAGATGCTATTTTAAATGAAATGTTGCCTGATAACTGAGCCAACTTGTCTTGTTAACTTGAGAATGAAGTTAGCATCATGGCACCACTGAAATCTGCATTAAGTGAGTATTAAATCAAATTATTGCTGGAATTTTGTGGAAAAAAGTCTTTGCTACCCCTTTATTGCTGTTGAATAAATATGTACAAAGACAGAACTCCCACAACAGTCTGTTCCAAATTCAGTGCTTATTGCTACAGACCAGTGTCATGGTTTGAGTGTTTGTCTCCAAAATGCCTATGTTGAAACCTATTGGCCGATGTGATGGTATTATGAGGTGGGGCCTCTGTGAGGTGATTAGGTCATGAAGGTGGTGAATGAGATTAGTACCTCTTCATGAATGAGATTAGTGCCTTCATAACAGAGGCCCCAGAGAGATCCTTCACTCCTTCTGCCATGTAAGGACACAGAGAAAACACAGCAGTCTCTGAACCAGGAAACCAGACACAGAATCTGCTGGTGTCTCCATTTTGGACTTACCAGCTTCTAGAACTGTGAGAAGTAAATTTCTGTTGTTTTTAACAGTCTGTATCTGGGATAGCAGCCCAACAGGCAGATTCACCTGTATTTAGCAACCTTGTACTGTTATTTCCTAAAGGATGGAAAGATTCAACGGTTTGGATATAGAAGTCCTTGGTGGTCATCTGGATGGTCAGAATTGGCATAAATTAATGGTTTGACATTGTTATCAAAGTGAAAATGAAAATTTAAAGAACAATGAAGCAAATTCATGAAGTCCCAAAGTACATACGCAGATATGTACTCAAGGAAAAGAGCCCAGGATAGGGAGTCAGATTCCCTTCATTTCAGCCCTCCATCTGTCACTAATTAGTTGTGTGACCTTTTCCAAGAAAACTTATTCTCTTGAATTCCAGTTTCCTCATCTGCAATATGAGGTAATTGAACTAGATAAACTTCAAATTCCTGAAAACCCCCAATTTCACAATGTGTTACAACTCTATCCATGTTTACACTTGTTTGCATCCTTTCTTTGCAATTCCACAAACCAAAAACCTAAGAGAACAAATTCATCTTTTAGTCAACAAAATACTATTCTTCAAACGTATTATACACATCTTCCAGAAAAGCCTTTATGTTGATGCTAGAGGGCAGATAATCTATTTTCAGACTGTCTTCCAAGGGGGTACCTCAAAAGTTGCCGTGGAGGGGAGAAGGGTGAAAAACTAAGGTGTGGACTTTCCTCTCTAGTTCATAAAACGGCTTCTCTTACATCTGTTTTCATATTGTGGTTCCACATGTAAGCTGAAAACTTATTGGATACATCTTTTCATTCCCTTAGATTCTCCTGGAACCAAGGCTTCCTGGGTCATGGGTCATCCGCTGCCTGCTTTGCCTCAACTGTGACTTTGGTTGAGGGTCTGCTTTTCATCCCACCATCATGACCGATTAACTGTGCTTGAGTCCTCATGGAGCTTCCATCTAGGACTGGCTCAACTTTCACTTGCCAAAATAAGCTGGGCACTCCCCTTGGCTGCCATTGTGCATCTAGGCCTAATGGCCACATGTCCCAAGTTTCTGACTTCTAAGACCACTTCCTCACTTGGATGACAAGCCATACGGTGGGTTGTGGGATCTGGTTCCCTGATCAAGAGCCAGAAAAACAAGATGCAACAATAGCCTTCTGGTGGGGTGAACTTAGATTAATGGAATAGTAGCTGGGAAGATAACTCCCCACAACACTCTCCCTCTCACAGACTGCTTCAAAGGATGATTCTCCAGATTACCTGTCCACATGTGGCCAGGTGGGTGCATAGCAACCAGCTCTGTCTCTGAAACTCAGGAAACAGTGGCCATCCCACCAATATACTGCCTTGCATTGCCGCCTACTCTTCCCTGCCTTATGTTTTTTGTCTCTCACTCTCAGTGCCCGGGGTTCTATCTCCCAATAAAGCATCAGAACTTAATCATTGCCTCAAACTCTCTTTTTTAGGGAGTTTGGCTAATGTGAAAACCATTGACACAATTCAATCCCCTCAGTAACAGATGTCTAAAACACAAACCTAACTACACCCCTCCCCTAGGTTCCCACTACTTCTGAAATATCCTTAACAAGGCAATGGTGCACTCCATGACTTACCATCAGCTGTCGTTTGCTGACTCACACTTATGACTCAAGTCATTGCAGACAGCTGATGATTCTCCCACCATCCATGCTAGGGCGTAGCTCTTTCTTTGTGTTTGGATAAAGCAACCCTCTGCCTGAGCTAATATATCTATCTTTGCTTGCCAAGTTTAATAATTCTCAATGAAATAACCTGCAGTTGGCAGAATGGCAGGCATCTAGCATAGCACCCAGAATATAGTTGATGCTTTGTAAGTATTAAAGTACTTATGGACAATATGGAAGTGAAGAGAGGTCCAAAATTTACCCACGGTGACAGTAGCAGACCAGGGCTAGTGTGTAATGTGCCCATTCTACCACCCTCTATTATCCCCCTAGAAAGGGGTTTGATTTCTTTTCAACACTTGTTTCTCTCACTCATTAACCCATTTATTCATGAACTATTTAAGTGTGTCAGGCCTCTGTTATGTGTCCTCTATTAGATTTTAGGAACTCAGTCATTCTAAGCCCACTAATTTCTCATCTCCTTTTTCCCAGAACTACCACAGACTCAGCGTGTTGCCTTGAACAAAGTTCAAATGGCTTCAGACTCTGCGACCAGGGGTTCAGAACACCAAATTTTTAATAAAGCTTATTCATTAGCATTGTGCTATTATGCAAGTCACTTAAAGTTTTTGTACATCAGCTTTGTTCACTTAAAAAATTGAAAACAATTTTTTTAAATGCCTCCTCTTTGCATAGAGTTGTAAGAACACAGGAGTAACAGATGAGCAAGTACTTTGAAAAGTTGAAAGTACTATCTAAATATAATATGTGGTTTTATTATTGTATATGCCTCGGTTTGATGTTGGAAAATTTAAAAACTTACTATATATTCTGAACCCAGCTCATCAGTCCCTCAATCAATAGAAGAATCAAAACAGATTCGAAACTGAAGATTTCAAAGCTACTTTCTCTCATTCCACAAATGGGGAAATTGAGGCTCAGAGAAATTTAATGATGGCAAGAACTTGAAAGTTTCCTGACTTCCATATGAAACCTTAAAGTTCTTTGTGCTTTTAAAAAACTGTATGCATTTAGTCACATGAAAGAAATATGTCACATTTATTTGGTGACATTTCCCCTTAAGAGTACAGAGTAAAATTTCAGTGCTCTTACCATCTTTTTCTCTCCTCTGTCCTTCTATCTGCCGTGCCTGAACTAGTGACCAGTGATATTCCTCCCAGATGAAATAGTCTTGAGCTTAGCACCCTGCACGTATACATGTACATACGTGTGAGAACACTGGGGTGCAGGAGTAAATGTTAGGACTATTGGGATTTTTTTTTTTTAATTTAAAAACAGGGCAAGAATCAAGCTTTATTAAGTGTTTAATATATGCATTAACACAGGTGTCCCATGCATCAGGTATGTCACTTATGGCCTGTAAGTATTTTAGGAAAGAGTAGGAACTACATAACATAGAGGGGTAGACAGTGGCCCCCTTACTTGCTGACTTGCTTTCATCGAATTGCAGTTCATATATGCCTTGTTAAATGGATTTACAGATTATATAATCTAGTTTTAACTGAACTAATCCTCACAAAATGGACAATTGGCTTTAAAAGATCCCAGTAAAGAAACTGTGGATTGAAGATAATGCTAATTGAACAAGCACCAGTGAGCAGAATGATAAACAAGAATCTGCAGAGACACCACTTCTGCTCTTAGCTGAGCTCTATGTCAGCCACATTCTGATTCACAAACCAATGATGGTCTAATCAGATCTAGCAAGAATTCAGCCCAAACAACCCCAAATTATCAAGACAATATTTGCAATAGAAATTTACATCTACGTTGACAATAAACTTGTTCAGTGTGTGCTGTGCCTTGAAGTATTAGCTATGATATTATAAAGCCATCATGATTAGCAAGACATTTGAAAACAAAGTCTTCAGAATAGAAAGACAAGCCTCTATGGAATTTCTTTGGTGGGGGTGGGGGGTGGTAATTAAAAAAAACAACAACAACACATATTTTACATAATTGTGGCCAAATGTAATAATAACATTATGAAGCTTTTTGAGATTTTGTAATATATGAGAACGCTTTTACATTAGTAAGACTAATAACACATGATATATTACAAAATTTTATACTATGGATCAATATAATACACAATTCCTTAGAATTTTTGCATTTTCAAGACTACAATACGTAACCACTAACGTGTTTTCAAGTTTCACAACTATGCAGTTTTTACACCATCTCTGACATTACAAAATGCTCAGGCTGCTCTTGCTTTTCTGTTGTTAGAAGTTGTCACTGTTTAACTCTGTTCAGGGAGAGTGCTGTATTAGAGCAACTTGTGACAATCTCCATTGCCTGCCATGAAGGTAAACTATTTAATATACACACGGTGGTGCCTGAAAGCTGTCTTTGGAAACTCTGCCCACTGTATATGAAACACTGCATTGAGTATGAACTTTTGGAGGAAGTCTTCAGAAGAAAAGAATAGTAACCCATGCAGGAAAATAGATTGAAATCTTAGGTTGATTTTATGGAAAACCAAGACAAGAATCAATGACATATTCCATTCTTTCCTTAAATATGGTCAATCTCACTAATGAAATATTTCACTCAATCCTCAGTGAGAAAAATAGTGAAATATAATGATTTCATGAAAAAACTCTCTTCAGTTTAGAATTTTCTGACTAGCTGTCTTTGTGCTTTCAAATTAATAATGCAGGAGGATTGTTTTCGTTCTATGTAGGAAGTAAAAGAATTATTGGAGAATTGGTATCATAAATAAGAACCTATGCAAATCAGAGCCTATAGAGTGTCAAATGCACTGACCTTCAACCTTCAGAGAACATTAATTTTGTTAATATCCAAAGTCAAAGGCTGTATTCCCCATTTGCCATGCTATAAGGAACACATATGTGTGCACCTACACATCCCACGTTCTGTTTCCTTTGGCATTACACACAAGAGTCACAGATTTATTTTTATGGTTGTAGATTCTGGAAGCATTTGTTCTTCATCCAGAACTTGCCCATTTGGAATAAGTTTTTCTTATCAAACACCATTAATAAAAATTTTGTTGAAATAGATCTCTCTAGCAAAGCTTACATCTGTAGCACTTTGTTCTCATGGGCAGGATCAACTCCTCAGCCCCGATAACAATGCAACAAATAAAGTCAGTAGCAATTCCCCAACCGAAAATATATGTACCCCAAATCAATGCCACTTTCAAGATAAACAAGCATTTTGCACACTAATAAATAATGCCATAAATCTTGCTATATTGGGTTGCAAATAACTCCAACTGAATAAAATTGCTTGACACAGGATTTACTTATTCTGCACGTTCATAAAAACAGCTTGTTCTCTGACAGCACTCATTCTTGGCAATTTACCGCAGCTGTCAGCAGCCAATTTGTTCAGATTACTGCTCTGCATAAAAGTGTAACAATCATGAGGATTTATTAGCTGATTATCGTAAAGGTGGCAGTCCGTCTTGCCTGCCAAAATGCAGGTGATCAGAAAGTTAAATAATTACATGCAGATTAACATTATTTCACCTTTACTTGATATTTGTAGTTCAGCGACAGGTAAAATGTGTTGTTCAAACTTGCACTATTGTGTAGACCACCTGAGTTGGTTTATGGACTACCTGGCATTTTATTGAGCACTTCATGGCTTCAGAACATACTGGGTTCAAGACCAAAGTGAAAGGAGTGTGGTCTTTAGAGCCAGGAGTTCTGGATTTGAATCTCAGATCAATCACCCAGATGCATACTAGCTGAGCAACCTCTAAATCTATCTTCTGCCTCACTTTTTGCATCTACAAAACTGGCATAATATGAACGACTCTTGTTATCCCCTAAAAGTGAGCTAATGTAATTGTGCCCTATTCATTGTAGAGCACTGTTATTATTGTTTCTTTCTATTCATGGTAATTTCATTTTTCTGTAAAATTTACCTACCAGGGGGCATTAACTCTTTGGATATAATAATGATGAAAAAGTTATAAGTATTGGGTAAAAGTGTAGACTACTTTAAAAAAAATGCAACAATTCAGTATTTTTTAAGTATAAGTATTACTCAGGTACTTTCACCTTTAACTCATTAATTCTCCCCTTTTGGATTATATATACATAGCTTTCTTCAATTACACTGAAATTTTATACCTGCCACTAAGTCATACTGTTCTAATTGCCTCTGCATTGATGCCTATTGTTAAATCATGAATTTACGGTTAACCCTCGAACAATATGGGGGTTAGGGACACCAGCCCCCTGGCACAGTAGAACTTCTGCGTATAACTTCCGACTTCCCCCAAATTTAACTACTATAGCCTACTGTTGACAGGAAGCCGTACTGATAACATAAATAGATGATTCACATATATTTTATATGTTATATGTATTATATGTTATATTCTCACAAAAAAGAAAGTGAGAGAAAGGAAAATGTCATTAAGAAAATCATAAGGAAGAGAAAATGCATTTATAGTGCTCTACAATATTTATCGAAAAAAATCTCTGTATATGTGGACATCTGTAGTTCAAGCTCATGTTGTTTAAAGGTCAACTGTACTGAGAGAAGGAAGAGCCATAATTTTTAGTATTAAATCAAACTTCAGATCTTTAAATTAAAATCTGGCAAATATTTATTAAACACCTATTATATGCCATATACTTTTCTAGGCGTTGGGAATGTGACAGTGAACAAAAACAAAACACTCAAAACTCTCTGCCTTCACGAAGCTTATATTCTCTGCCTTCATGAAGCTTATATTCTAGTGGTGGGAAATAAATGATAAAACACATAACTGAAATGTATAGTAGGTCAAATGGTGGTTACTTCTATGGAGAAAAACAAAGCAGGATAGGGGAAAGGGGGGATTTAAATAGGGTTGGTATGGATGCCTCCCTGATGTGACATTTGTACAGAGACCTGAAGAAGATAAAGAAGCAATCCAGGTGGATATCTGAAGAGAGAGTGTCACAGATGTAGGGGAAGGTCCTCAGGTGGGAGGGTGTCTGGTGTGCTTGAGGAAGAGCAAAGAGGCTGGAACAGAGTAGAGGGAGAAAGGGGTGGAACAGCAAAAGTTCAGGGTAGAGTGGTAATGGGGCTGGATCATGAGAAGCATTATAGGCCACTATAAGGACTTAGCCAGGTTTTGCCCAGATTAGGATGGGAAAAGTGTTGAAGGGTTTTGAGCAGAGGAGTCAAATTCTTTTATTTGTTTTCTGTGGAAGGAAGAACACGAGGCTATGGCTATTGTCTACATGAGAGTTGATGGTAGCTTCAACCAGAATTATTATGATCAAGATAATGACAGGAGTGAATTCTGAATACATTTCGAAGGAATCATTGGTAGGTTGCTGACGGGTTTGATAAGAGTGAGAGAAAGAAAAGAAGCAAATAGGACTCTATGGTTTTGGCATTAGCAACACACGGGAGAATTTGAAAGGCAGAGAAGATTTGGGGATATTGGGTATCAGAAGTTTGGCCTTGGACCTGCTAAACTGAAGAATTCTATTAGGCATTCTAGGGAGATATCTAGCAGGGAGGTGATGTGGAATCTGGAGCTCAGAGAAGAGTTATGGAGTGGAGCTCGTTGTCATTATTGATCTCAGACAGTATGGAAAGTACAAGAGTAGATGGAATCAGTAGGGGAGCAGGTGTAGACAGAGAAGATGCCCAAGGAGTGGGCTTTGAGGCTCTCTAGAACTAAAACAGCAGGGAGATGAGGAAAATTCTGTGAATGAGACCAAGAAGGAACAAGTGATGAGGTAAAAGAAAAAGAGTCTTGTGTTTTAAAAGCCAAGTGAAAAAGGTGTTTTAAGGTAATGAAGCAATCAGCCAAGTCCAGTACTGCTTCTGGATGAAATTAAGATGAAGGTTGAAAATCGGCCATTGGATTTAACAACTCAGTGGTCACAGGGGACCTTGACAAGAGCAGTTTGTGTGGACTATTAGCGGCATAAGCCTGACTGCATGGGTTCAAGAGAGAATTGGAAAGGGCGATGTTCAGTGTTAAATAGCTTTCACTGTATCAACACTCCAAATTTGCAAGTGGCCCTTTCACTCATAGCCAGCCTTGTCTTTGTAATGAAAAAAAAAAACAAAAAAACAACAAAACCAAAAACCCAAAATCCTGTTATTGAGCATACATTATTTACAAAACACATTTTCTTTTTTTTTTTAACTTTTTTTTAATGTTTATTTATTCCTGAGACAGAGAGAGACAGAGCATGAATGGGGGAGGGGCAGAGAGAGAGGGAGACACAGAATCGGAAGCAGGCCCCAGGCTCTGAGCCATCAGCCCAGAGCCCGATGCGCGGCTCCAACTCACGGACCGCGAGATCGTGACCTGAGCTGAAGTCGGACGCTTAACCGACTGAGCCACCTAGGCGCCCCAACAAAACACATTTTCAAAAATCATTATATGTGACCAAAACTGGAAAATAAAGTGGACAATAACAAAACCATAACACAATAAACTAGTCTACGTAGATAATCCGATCCATGCAACTGTTCTCAAATGTAGGATTGAATTTAGGTAGTATCCTTAAAAAAAAAATTAACAGTCATGGAAATAACAGTATTATCCTTCATGGCCAACTTTAAATCTACTCACTAACTCCCAGCCAACTCCCAGAATAGTCTCTAATTTGTAAGTTAATACAGACATACCTAATTATTCTCATCAAAAAAAAGAAATAATTTGATGTGATAGAGGTGCTAACTCTAGCTACCATGACAATCATATTATAATATATAAATGCCACAAATCAGCTATTGTATACCTTAAATTTATATTAGCTACATGCAAAAATATTTATAAATAAATAAATAAATAAATAAATAAATAAATAAATAAATGTTAACAGGGCATAAAATGTTGTGATGATAGCTTGCAAAACAAGACAGAAGACCATGATGGATTTTACTCCTATTACTTTACTCCTAGAACTCTCATTTAATGGAAGGAATTCTCATCTAAACTACCCTAGGAACTGAGGAATTTTATTACAATCTGCATTATTTCCAATGTAACTACACAACCTTCACATAAACACAGCGACTTTATTCTGCCTACCACTTAGGTATAATAATATCTTGCTTTTCAATGGCAGGATGTGTTTAAAGTATAATTTAATAAACATAAAGTAGAGACCTTGAGTTGTTGGTGCTATCTGGACATTGAATAGATTTGAAATAATGATTTACCATAGTCATTTCCTTTTTCTGCAACAGGCACCTTGGTTAAATTGGCCGAGCATACAACAAGTTTTTACTGAACATATGTGATTGCCTCAAAATTTGACAATACCCCCTTTATTGTATAAAGGGGTTTTAACTGATACTCAAAAGCATCCTAAAGAGTCATCTTGCCTACACCTGTGCTCTTGTGTACTCTAAAACTTTTTTGGCTTAAATTGCTTTTATAGGCTGTTATGTTTGGCATATGACCAAAAATGGTTTGTTTTTGTTTTTGTTTTTGAGAAAGAGATCAAGAACACGGGTGCACTCTTGTGTGCACAAGCTGGGGAGGGGCAGGCGGAGAGGGAGAAAGAGAATCTTAAGCAGGATCCATGACCATCATGGAGCCTGATAAAGAGCTTGATCTCTGGACCATGAGATCATGACCTGAGTCAAAATCAAGGATTTGACCTGGATGCTTAACTGAATTTGCCACCAGGTGCCCCAAAATGGATTTTTTTTTAAAGTGAGCCTGATGGGTAAGTTTTTATTATATTTAGAAAAAAAATGTAACTTGAGGTAAAAGTAATTTATTCAAAATGAATAAGAATTTTAAAAAAACCCTATGATTCTTTAATGGTAGCATTTGGACTTACCACCCAAGCCAGTTTTAATCCCACCAAAGTACTAGGAAGAAGAGCACAAAGTTGTGCCCATCAAGGCAGTGTGGGTGATAGGGCCTAGGGCTCCTTGATTCTGTTTGCTGGGTCCTCCTGTGTAATAACCATGAATATAAAGAACCTGTCTAGAGGCGCCTGGCAGGCTCAGTCGATTTATTGTCTGACTTGATTTTGGCTCAGGACATAATCCCAGGGTTGTGAGATCAAGCCTTGCATAGGGCTCTGTGCTGAGTGTGGAGCCTGCTTAAGATTCTCTCCCTCTCTCTCTCTCTCTCTCTCTCTGTCTCTGTCTCTGTCTCTCTCTCTCTCCCTCTCTCCCTCTGCCCCTCTTGCCTGCTCACACATGCTGTCTCAAATTAAAAACAAAAATAAAAAACTTGTCTAACAATCTAGGCAAAGCTCAAGCTAGAAACTATACACAGGTGGTAACACCTCCAAGATCTAGAAAAAATAAAAAGGGTGGATATACACCCAACTAGATTACTAGTTTATTATAAAAAGAGATAATTCAGGAACAGCCAGATGGAAGAGATACCCAGACAAGGTAGGGGGAAAGGACACAGAGCTTCCACGCCTACTCAGGCATGCCAGTCTCCTAGCACCTCCACATGCTCACCAACAACAAAGCTCCAGAAATGAATTTCTTCTCTTCCCAAATTTCTTAAGACTTCCTTAGCTCCCCCAGTTACCAAAAACAATCCCTATGATCTTCAGATCAGCCAGTTGAGATCTTCAAATCAGATCTCTCAAAATTTGCCAAATTATGGGCAAACCTATAGAAACAAGGTGAAATGAGATGAACAGTTCCTCCTCTCTACCAACCATTTCCGCAATATAATTAGCCATGCCCTTGAAGAATTCATAATATTACAAAGTGAGGAAAAGGTAAAGGTCAGTACTAGAAGGGCTGAGAAATCATCATAATTTCCAAATTTGGAAATTATTTTCAAAGAAAGAATAAAATATATAAAAGGATATCTGTTATCATAGGAAAAAAATAGAAAAAGGGATAAGATGTACTTCATGTAATATGGACCCAGAAGTACAGGAAGGCAGTATGCTGTAGCCATGATTTCATTATCTTACCAATATAAGTATGATTATAAAGTAAAGAGATTGAGGTAGCAAGTTACACATGACAGTCATACTGCTTTATCTTATGGTAACCAAATATAGCTAATGGTGCCATAAATTATGAAAATGAATTATTCAAGGAACAGCTAGACAGCACCTACTTGAAAGAGCTCGTAGCATGTTGAGGGAGATAGAAACCCAAAGAGAACAAGGTCAAACTTAAAGAAAACTCCGAAAATAGTGTTTTACTAAAGGGAAAAAATATGCAGTGAAGACCTGTCCTTTAAAAATGATTGAAACAGTATTAGGTTATGGTAGTTTTTTCCATTTCATTTTACAAGTAAAATATTAAAGTATAAATGAAGCTATTTAACCTCTCACTTTATAATCCTATAAAGAAAACCATTGTTTAAAAAATATATATCAGAGTCACACACACACAAAAAAACCAAAGAGATAAATATGTTGGGTCAGATTCCTGTTCTTACTTTTCTAGCATAAAATTTCCTTAATTATTATTAGTATGTATGCATTTCTTCAGGCTGTGTGTTTAGAGACTTGGAATTCATGTGACCTGCAATGAAGAAAGAATTTTCTAAACCAACAAATTCTCCTGTACACTGTACTTTATTTTAATATAGGCAGGTTTCAATATGTTTTGCTATAAAGGCACATAAATATCAAAAAATAAAAACAGATTTTAAGCAAGGAAACAGTTCATATAATTCAAGTAGTCATTCAAAATAAACTTGTCTTTGTGGAGAGATGTCATTAGGCCTCAGAATACTCCTTCCTTCACTGCATTATTAGATTAACATGGATCTGCTTCTCTTACATGTTTCCATCACTAAAACTTGAGAACTCTACAGATTTATGAACTCCTTGGAGATTATAAAGATTCTCTACCTTGAAGGGGGCTTGTAGGAAACAATGCATTTTATGGTCTCACAATATGCTTTATGAAAAGTAATATTATCTTAGATCACTTTACAGACTATGAATGAGCTCTTTGTTTAAGTATCTTGATCAAATGAGATTCCTCATTCTCAATTCCCATAACTTTTACACACAATATTCTGACATCTGGAGAAAATTTCTGGATATCAAATTCAGATAGCCTGTCCATGGACTGGTCAAAACTGCCACCTACTGGTCAGTCTTCAAATCTATTTTTCACTTTACCCAAGCATTGCTTTACCTTGGTCAGATCCCTTCCTTCAAAATGGTAAAAGATCAGTTACAATAACTAGACAGAAAGCGATTATCCTTTTAAAAAAATTCACCCTCTCTAGGATGAACCAAAAACACCAAGTTGTACAAACCTGCCAATAAAATCATCCCTTTTCCCAGCGTCTTTGTCCCAGGCAGTGATATCAATGATTCCACCTCTTTCTTCATAGAGATGAAAATCAAATTGTTCCCTCCACTGAGGATTCAAAGTTTTTGGCATAATCTGGAAGACCAAAAAGTAATTATTGTCTTATAAATATAAGTCTTTTAAAAATATTTAACTTTGAGACATCATATCAAAATCAAGGTACTATCTACAAAAGTATATGTGAGATTTGAACAAAAGCTTCCAGAAGTGATGGAAATGTCATTAGCTCTTTAGCAACCTTACTGCATATCATCTGAAAGAACCCTAAAGGATATGTCCTGAAAACCAAAGGGCATGCCTTCACCATCTTGAATAAGAGATGAGAGATATGCATTATACAGAAAAGGCAAATAGTCTATACGTGAAATGGCTCACTCAGATACTAGCATTTATTTTACATAACCAGTTAATGCACAAAGACATAACTCTCAGCCTGTCATCTCCTAAAAAAGGACTATGTGGATTCCCAGAGTTCTTTTTCCCTTACTCCCTACACGCAAGGGAATTCTGAGCTAAATCTGTAAAAATAAAAATAAATAGTAATGAAACAACAGACAGTGAAGTTCTATGGGAGCAGGAGGAAACAGCAAGTAACTCTGGGGTGGTCGGGCAGACATTTATGTTGGAATCATAGCATTGATGTTTCATCTGATTTTATATCTGGAGAAACTGAGACCTGGAGTTTTACTGACCAACCCCAAATCATTACGTTTTAGTATCTAGACTCTAACTCAGGTCTTTGATTAGAGCTTCAGGTCTCTTTCCCCAAAACAATCTGCCAAAAATGTTTGTAAATTAATATGAATGTGTGTGTACAATTTCTATGTTGCAAATACCAGAAAGGTCTCTAAAGTGCAATTGTGTAACTTCAAGCATTCAGATAAGACATCTGGTAGAATCAATGAATGAAGTGACCCATACTGATGTGCTTTGAAACTTCATTCACCACTGGGTTAAAAACATTCATATTTGTTTCCCTATTCTGTCTTTTTAGCAGGAGCGCATGCAATGGCCTTTTCTCTTTTGAATGTATGAGAGACAAATCTTCAGATGTAAAGACTCTGAAAGCAATGAAGTATGTTATGTGCAAAGGTAATACAAATGAATCACAATTTTTAAAGTTCATAATCTGAAATTAATCAGCAATATATCATGGAAGGAAAGAGCAAAGAGAGACACATGTCCATAGCTAGATTTCATATTTCACACCTAAAGAGCAGAACTATAAAAAATAAGTAATGTTTTAAGCCTACCAGAACACAGAGATGATGTTAATTGATAAAGGACAAGACAGAAGTGGTCATAGGTACCTATTTTTGGAATCAGTAGTTTCCTTAAAATATGTTATTAAGTCCATGGCAGAAAAAAAGAAAAAGATGGCATTAGATGGATCCTATGATAATTCAAACCTCTCATTATTGGGCTCAGATGCACTTCTGTGGTGTTTTGGGGATGGTCTATCTTACTTATTTGGCCATAAAGAGCCTAATTTTTCAGTTTTCATTTTTAGGATTGTCTTCCCTATATGATTTTCCTTCAGGTCAGAAATGATGCTTTCCCCTTCCACGTGGGCATTCAAGAAGATAACCAATCAGCCTGAGAGCAATTCTCACTGCCTGCTAATGAGTCAGCTCTGTGATATTACTAACCCCCTTAGTTACTGATGAAAACTTCCTGTGCCAGAAGGAACCTAGGCAGGCTGTTTATCAAAAGTTCTTTTTTTTTTTTTTTTTTAATTTTTTTTTTCAACGTTTTTTATTTATTTTTGGGACAGAGAGAGACAGAGCATGAACGGGGGAGGGGCAGAGAGAGAGGGAGACACAGAATCGGAAGCAGGCGCCAGGCTCTGAGCCATCGGCCCAGAGCCCGACGCGGGGCTCGAACTCACGGACCGCGAGATCGTGACCTGGCTGAAGTCGGACGCTTAACCGACTGTGCCACCCAGGCGCCCCTTTTTTTTTTTTTTTTTTTTAATTTTTTTTTTCAACGTTTTTTATTTATTTTTGGGACAGAGAGAGACAGAGCATGAACGGGGGAGGGGCAGAGAGAGAGGGAGACACAGAATCGGAAGCAACAAAAGTTCTTGAAAATGGTAATGTCAAAGTGAAATTATTCTCATCAAAGTAGAATGTGATTTTTAATACAAGATAGATAGGATGAGTTTTCAAGCTATGAATAGTAGCTGTAGAAGCTGACCATTAAAGAAGTTGTATTGTGTTTTGTTTTTGTTTTTTGCTGTTTTTTGTTTTCTTTAAAGTTTTTATTTATTTATTTAGGTGATCTCTACACCCAGTGTAGGGCTCCAACTCAGAACCCTGAGATAAAGAGTTTCATGCTCTTCAGACTGAGCCAGATAGGCACCCCAAAGAGGTTTTATTTGGATACAACACAGATAAGACATGTGTCCCAAATATAACTATGACTACTATGACCTTTACTGATTATAATTCCTTCTATCAAAAATATGACACTAATATGATTATTTAATGTATTATTACTATTAATATAATTGTTGTTAAACAATATCTTGTTCTTAAGGCTGCTGCTCTTCCTGCTGCTACTACCATTTATTATTTATTATGGACAAGGCAGTATTCCAAGCCCTTCACGTGCGTAACATATATTTATTCAATCTTCTCAATAACTTTACGAGGTAGGCATTATTTTAATTCTCACTCATCTTACAGATGAGGAAATTGGGACATGGAATGGCAGAGTAACTTGCCCTGTAGCATACAGTGGAATTTGGCCCTTTGTTTTCTAAATAAATAAAACAAACAAACAAAAATTGCAATCTTCACTGGTGCAAGTCATTTTGAATAAAACGTTTCAGAGTAAGGAACAAAGATTTTTATGGTATGTAAAACAGGGCTATTTCTGGCACTGATACCAGTACTAATTGTAATAATTATAGTAGCCAACACTCTTTGAGCACTTTATGTCCCAGGCCATCGACTTAGGTTTGTTTCAGCCCTTTTTTGTTTTGTTTGATTGCTTGTTTGTTATTTTTTTAAAGAGATAGTTCCAACTATTATTCCTGTGTTATAGGTGACATTGAGACAGAGTAGTACTTTATGCAAGGTCACATAGCACATTGAGTAAGAAATGTGATAATATAGTTATTGGTCTGGTTTGCTGATGTGATATTCAAAAGAAATTCTGTTAAGCATTTTAAAAAGTATCTGGTGTTTTTATCTCCTAAAGCATGGCTATTAACCAACCACTGCCTTCCAAAGACTGGCTGGAACAGGAGAGAGATACGGTTACCTTGCTCTTGTACTTCTGATGCCCAAGCCGGAACTTCACATAGGGGTCACTCAACCCATTTGAATCCATTGCCTTGAGATCTCGTCCCTCAATCAATGTGATGCTGACTATTCCTCTCCACAGATGTGATTTTCTGTGTACGTCTGATAGACGTAAACTTTGGGTCTGAAACTTTGGGTAAAGGAAAACAGAGTTAGCTTATTGAGTTTTAACCCCAAATACCTTATCTGGCATTACCCTTTCTCCTGTTACAAGTTTTTGAAAATAAAAATAGTAGGTAGTTACAATTTAAGAAAATAAACATAATTGACAGATTATTATTAATTACAGAATTGTTAATGAATGTGAAATTATCCTTTTATGATAAATTTAAGGTTGTTGTATGAGAAGTGAATGCTCAAAATAAGGTCTAATATTCCAACTCTTTAAATTACATGATGTAGATACTTCAAGAATATCAGAATATTTGCCTCTGTGTCAAATATGCCAGTGTCAAAAAACTATTAGGAATACCAAAGGCCTCATCCACACTGTGATATTTAATTTTTAATAAGTTATGATTTTTAAAAATCTTTCATGTTACAAGTTGGTTTTTAAGATTAGTTATAAGTTCTATTCAATTAAAAACCTTCTTTATTGCTATGTTAGGAGATAGCTGAGAGAACTCACTAGAGAACTACTTAAAGTACCACAGACCAGAAAACAAAATCAACATGCCCATTGGAGTTGTCCGGTTTATGCTGAAACTTGCATCAAAATTTTTTAAATTACGTATGTGATTTTCATTGGTGGGTGTGTTACTGAGTTTCTCACTCTAGTACTTGAACATTGCCTTTAATGATTTTATTATGCCCAATGCTAAATTACAATATTCAAACAAGCAAATGAAGTAAAAAATTTTTAACATTAGGAAGCCTACAAAAAACAGCTCTATAATCTCTTTGAACTAAACAGCACATACAACAAATCCAAGTAGCTAAAATGTTAAAATCTTTTCCATTTGGATTCAGAACCAAGCAGTACTATAAAAACTGCTATATCTTTCATATTGCCAAGCATGTTTTCTTCACTTACAGTCATTTCATGAAGAAATTCAACATGTCTCTCAACCTCAAAGTACTCCACTTCTAAATTATAGATTAACTCTACTTTCAGTCTAATTCCGTCTGTTACCATTGTAAAGTTATAGCCTATTTTGTATATCTCCCTCTCCCACCTTGAATCCTACTTTTTCTTTTCCATACCACACTAATGTGATAGCCATTTTTATCTGTCATTATTAAAAGTAATACATTTTAGGGGCCCTTGGGTGGCTCAGTAGGTTAAGCGTCAGACTTTGGCTTAGGTATTGATCTCACAGTTCGTGAGTTTGGGCCCTGCATTGGGTTCTGTGCTGACAGCTCAGAGCCTGGAGCCTGCTTCTGATTCTGTATCTCCCTCTCTATCTGTCCCTCCCCAGCTGTACTCTGTCTGTCTCTCTCTCAAAAAATAAATAAACATTAAAAAATTTTAAAATGTAATACATGTCAGGGTGCTTTATTAGCAAAATGAGAACTATGCTCCTCAAAAACCAATATTTTTAATATTTGAACATTTTAATGGAAATCTCTCTAAATCACATTGCCTATTTCCCTGCCTCGGTGGCCAGCAAATTTTGCAGGACATTGCTTTGTGTCTTTGCCTTATTAATATTAACACAGGACCGTGCCTGCGCACTGCACACCTTTGTGAACTCCACGGGTGGAGTTCAAGAGTGTTCTGAGGTGCCATGGAGTTTCACAGGCCACCTGTAACTTCCCCAGGACTCCACAGTCTGCTTCAGCTAGAGTCCCACTGCTCTCGTCTGTTTTACACATTGGGTTTCTACTCTGGACTGTGTTTGAATAAGGATTTCCCCGATTAAACAAATTTTTTGTACCAAGTGACCTTGAAGGGGTTCTAAGATTTCATGCTACTTATTAATATATAATTCAGCAAGAGATAACAGTGTATTTTTATTTATCTATTTTGTCTATCTATCTATCTATCTATCTATCTATCTATCTATCTATCCATCTATCTATCATCTATCTATCTATAGATATGGATCTATCTATCCATCCATCCATTCATCCACCCACCACTGCTGCTATTGAGATGGCCTCTCACTGAAGACTAGTCTAGAGAAACAAGTTCTAAACTCTGGGTCTGGAAGTTTTTTAAGGAATAGGAGTGGCAAAGAAGGAAAGAAGAAAAACGAATTTGTGATAAAAGGAAATAATTATCTTGGTGAAGACCAAGGAGTTAGTAACAACCCATTTACATAGAGCTTAAAATAGAATTTAAAAGTGTACATGTATACATTTTATCACTTCATTTCCACTAAAACCATGTGAAGTAGGAAGGCAAGGCCTGCTGTTTCCATTTTAATGATGAAGAATTTGAGGATCAGTGTGGTTTGGGCTAATAAATGTTGGATGTGTGACTAGAACCCAGTATTTCTGACCTTCATTCCTGGGGTTCTCCCAATATTGGTCTTTAGGGTAGAGACTCTCTCCTAGGTTTAAAAGTAATTATGATTTAAGTAGAATATTTCTAAAGGGTATTCTCCAGGTAAGTGAGTCATTATATTTGAAATGACATTCCAGTCTAGCTTTTCCTTCATGGTTAGTATGTGAAATCACCTTCTACTTTTCTATTATATGAGCATCTGTATTCTTTACTATTACATGAGCGTATGTATTAATTCTTACAATATTTCAGCTTGTCGATGGATATACTCAATAACATTTTCTATGCACTCTAGAAGTAGAAGTCAGGCTCTGCACTCAAATTATATGTGGGTACAATCTAGGCTATACAGCATCTTCCATTAGCAATGCTAGTTTCTCAAATGGTACCATGTCTGAAACTCTTACTTGCGTGTCCCTCCTTTCATTTCTCACATGAGAACAAGAACTTTACTTAACAGAGTGGGAAGGAGAAAGAATACTCCATGGGATCTTTCATGCTTTCACAGAAATAAAATGAAGTTCATGGCGGCTTTACCTACTGCCATTAGTTACAAAATGCTTTTCTATAACCTGGAAGAACATTCCTAAAATGACCTGGAAAGCTAAGGGAGAGGAGAAGGGGGCATATTTCTTCACACAAACAGGGTTAATAAATGTGAGAATTAAGTTGATATGCATGAAAGGTTAAAAGGAAAAAGGGGGGGGGGCGCCTGGGTGGCGCAGTCGGTTAAGCGTCCGACTTCAGCCAGGTCACGATCTCGCGGTCTGTGAGTTCGAGCCCCGCGTCAGGCTCTGGGCTGATGGCTCGGAGCCTGGAGCCTGTTTCCGATTCTGTGTCTCCCTCTCTCTCTGCCCCTCCCCGTTCATGCTCTGTCTCTCTCTGTCCCAAAAATAAATTAAAAATGTTGAAAAAAAAATTAAAAAAAAAAAAAAAAAAAAAAGGAAAAAGGGGAGGAGGTCCCAAAGGCATACTAACCAGGTATCATTTTAAAAGGACTTTTTCCTTCTCCAAAAATTTCTTTTATCAAAAATGGTGCTCTTCTAAAAAGAAGCTCCATAATTCATTTGTGATTTGATTAACTGCATAGTCATGAAATAGAAAAATATTTAGTGTAAGTGTGAAGAATAGGAACTTGAAGTAAAATTATAAGGCAAAGAGGGAAGATATAAACTTATACCACCAGTAGTAGGAAAGACAGTTATTTATTTTTTTATTAAAAAAATTTTTTTTAATGTTCATTTATTTTTGAGAGAGATAGACAGAGTGTGAGCAGAGGAGGGGCAGACAGAGAGGGAGACACAGAATCTGAAGCAGGCTCCAGGCTCTGAGCTTCGAGCTTCTAGCTTTTAGCACAGAGCCCGATGCGGGGCTTGAACTCACAAACTGTGAGATCATGACCTGAGCCGAAGTCGGACACTTAACCTACTGAGCCACCAAGGTGCCCCAGAAAGACAATGATTTAACATAAGTACCCATTTGCATCTTTCTGGCAATTCCTGACAATGTGACTTGGGCATGTTGCTCCCTCTCTGGGCCCCACTTTTTTTTTTTTTAACCTATGGTTCTCCCGACTCTAGAGCTCCACATGTACTAAGAGCGCTATTCTGTGTGTGTGGTGCTGGAGGGGGGGAAGTAAGGGGAGTTAGAGGTGTTTGTGTGTGTAGGGGCTCCTGAAAAGAAAACAGTATATTCCATAAACAAAAAAGATTTAACCTGCTTAAGATAGCCATTTATAACTTTTATTACTTTTTTAAATCAAAATTTCAAGGAGCTTGTGGATGAGATGGTGACAAATGGAATTCCACAGGGGAAGAAAAAAGAAACTGAAAACCACTAGCTTTAATGCTCTTTAAGGTACTTTCTGAGTCACCTGCTGCTCTGTTTAAAGTTTCTTTCCTCTGTATAGTTAAGTTCTCAAAGTGTGGTCCACAGACCAATGGCATCAGTGGCACCTGAAAAGTGGCTAGAAATTCACATTTTTTAGCTCCAGCCCAGACCAAGAAAATCAGCTCTGGATTACCCAGACCTCACTCAAGGTCATTATGATACATGCTCAAGTGTACAAACCCCTGCTTTAAGAGTTCTAAGGGTTGTGTGCACTGGCCTTCTCCTATGTTCTAATTACTATTATTAATCACTACAATTGTGAACATTATCCACTCTCTGGCATGGATACCATTTATGCTAATTAAAGTCTTTTAGTCCTGCTTCTAAATTTACTGATTAGGAAAGCAGATTGGTTTGCATAGTTGGAAAATTTAAAGAGAGAAGTAGGAGCCTACTGCAAACTTGTGTTAAGTTTATTATTTTCCTCCTTTAATTTTTTTTTCTCCTAGGCTGTACTTAAATAATACATATTGACGGAAGTATTGATAATTAGTCAACCAAAAATTACTTATTGAGCACCTAAGTGGCAAGGAGTGTTAAATCCAAGACATCCCTCAATAAAACGAACATATTAGAGCTGGGATTTAGTTATCTCAGGGAATGTTTTCAACCACGTCTGTGTTGAAACAGAATTCTGTTTGAGGAGGGAAAGAAAAGGGAGGGGAGAATAAATAGGAAAACGAACTTAGTTTCAAAGCAAAGAACCAACATTGCAAAAGGAAGAAAGAATCTTTGAACTTTTAAACAGGTAATTCCCCAATTTTAGTGGTGAATTTGTTGAAATTAGTGGGCCTGACCCTCCTGAACATGATTCGGTTCTTATGGTGCAGAGCTACGCATGTATTTCCAACATGTGCCCCGTATGATTCTCACATGCACCGAAGTTTGAGGTCATTTGCATAAGGAATATTCATCCAAGTTCAGATTTAATAAAGAAAATCAACACACCAGGTAACAATATCAATTTCCAGTTCTGAGGCAATTAGTCAATGACATATATCTTTAGTAAGATTTTAGAACGGGTGAGCTGGCATTTTAAGAAGTGTATTAGTTTATGTGTTATTCCTTGAAAAGGAATTCAAGAATTCAATTCCTTTTCCTATGTATAAAAGAGGTTAGGCTAGGGAATAGGTTTTCAGAACAGTAAGTCAGCCAGGAGAGTTCACAGCTCATGCAAGCTCAGAAGAAATAAACAAACTGAATGACTGAACTTACTTGTGCATTTTGGTAATAAGTACTCTGAAGCTCTGCTCTGCAGAAGCCCAGGACAGGAAAAGCAGGCCTGCCGCACGTCTGGATGGAGATGAACGATCAGAGCTGTACGGGAAAGCCTTGTGCCTCTAACAACACCTCATTTCAATTAGAGTTCAGCATTACTCTTCAAAGAAACATTATTTGGAAAAGAATATGTATTTTCCCCCCAAGTCACTGTCGGAAAACGTCTTCTAGCACAATGAAGATCAATGCCAATGGAATAATATAATTTTCAGCCACTGTTTTCTTTAGTGGCGTAATGCAATGGTCAAGAAAATAAAGGACAGAGATTAAACGGTGATGGATCCTGCTTCAGTGGTTTCAGCTTTTTGTTAATGGGTGTCGCAGTGAAAAGAACCATAGCAAGAGAAATCATGGAAAGTCTGCTGCTTCAGAATATTTTGGAGACTGTTTCCAACATCAAAAAAGTGATAAGGCCCCAGAAGAGTGTTTCATGGACAGGCAACAACTATGATATGCTAACTACATCCCACATGCGAATCTTTTGCAATGATTAGAGAGATCTCTAAAGCAACCGAGAAATTTTACCCCACATAATTTGCCCCATTTTCTCTTTGTTGCCCCGTGCCTAAGAAAGCAACCATAAAGTCCCTGTATTACCAAGACCAAGAGCATCGAGGTATGGATTAAGAAAGACGCAGCTGAGCAAGAAATACTAGAAGGAAACTATCATGATAAGCTGAAAGTTTGTATGCAATGATGAGAGCACCTGGACAGTCTTCAAACAATAGTATTATCATGAGATGAGAACATCAACAGGGAGGGTGAGATTTGGCCCATGTGAAAGGTTAGATCATAAAGAAATAAGCATGTTTTGAGCAACTATTAGGCACTGGGGTTTTCATACTCCAGCATCTTTCATGACAAATATTGTTAAGGTAAAGAAACTGAGGCACAGAGTTGATAAATACTCTACTCAAAGCCAAATGATTACAGATTGGCAAGACTGAGATTTGAATCTGGGTTTTCGATACCTAATTGACGGTTTTCTGCACTATTTCTCATGCTTTGGACAAAGCTTAAGAAGTTCATAATACAAAGAAAAAAAGGGGGGAATGTGTATAGGATTTGTTGAAATACTTTGACTCTTGTTTAGACAAAATATATCCATGGGTATAGATTACTGAGAAAGGCTAATCAGGGACTTAGAGGAAGTAAAAGTGGGCAGGTGGTGATAACTCTAGCATATATTGTTCAGTAAAGTATATGAGAGTTAACTGTGTTCCATAATGAATTATAGTCTAACATTTATTAATAAGGTGGTGAAACTGTAGAATCTCACAAATAAACTGAGAACACTTCTGTACTTCAATTCTGGTTATTAAAGTTTCTTAATTCAATTCCTTGAAAAACTGGATCACTAACAGGAGGAGGTATCCTATTATTCTAGATCCTGATTAAAAAACAGATCAAAACAAACAAAAAAGTCTCTCTAGATTTAACATATGGCTATAACAACCCACACGGTCATATTAATCTTCTCCCTGATATATGCAAATAATCCCTGGCTTTTGCTATCTTGGATTTCATTACCTGTGTACAACCTAATCCTTCCAAATGAGCCCCAGACCCTGTGAAATGAGTGAAAGACATCACTGTGTCTTTACAATAGCTGTGTGTGGAGTCAGCTCACCTCTATTTTCAGCACAGAGGTGCACATGCTTTTATTTAATCAAATGATCCACGAGACACTACAAAGGAGAGATAATGACAGCCTAGAATGACTGTTTTGTGCTGCAAAGCCTGGAGTGTGGAGCAATTATTAGCTCAATCCCAGGCACAGACATGTTCTATCTTTTCCTTTGCCTGCTGAGTTGATTCCAGTGAATTACACCTAGGTGATGAAGTCCAACAAGCAGATTTGTTCTACAGTCCATCTGTCTGCTCAAAGCAGGATTGCCTTTACAGAAAACCTCCCCAGGGCTTTGTCCAGCCTAGTTTAAAGTGTCTCATGTAATAATAAAGCTTCGATCCCTTTTTTCTTAGAAGATGATTCACGGCACTATAATCCTTAGAGAAATTCTCCTGGTTTTTATCCTTCAACTTTCTTTCCTATTTCTGTTGCTTCTTGATATAACTTACGGTGTCAGGAAGGTATTTATGTTTACTTCAGATGCTTTAACTACTGTCTCAAAGCTTAACTGTAGCCAAACAAAAGTTCTCAAGCTTTTACAATGTTTGCTCAAAATATATACTCATAGAAAATCATTACATATGCTGTAATCTTGTTGGCTAAAGTTGGCTTGTTGCTAATGTAATGTATTCATTTCCACCAATAATGTAAAAAAAATAATGAGTCCTGGGTTTGACTTACACTTTTTCTTTGGGGACTTTTAATTAAATGTTATAAATATATTTTTTCTGAAGGTCTTACTTTCATACCTGAAGATATAAATAATACCTGCACTTTTCTTGGTTATATGTCATATATGGTTGAGTTGTTAAGAATGCAAACACTTCAGCACAGGATAACATTCTTGTGTGATAAAACCAATACTTCTCTTTGGCCTTCAGGGTCTTCCTTCAACCACACTTTGATATGACCCTACTGTAAGATGGTGCTCTGACATAATTCCTAATTGTTCTGTATTCTATGCACTCTTTTTGGCCCATTTCATATTACGAGCCATTTCTCCATTTTTCTATATGAGGTATCTTGGTATAGCCCAGCCATTCTCCACTTAAACAATCTTAACATTTCTCTTTAATTCACTACAGCATTCTCATAATCTGGTTTGTTCAATTAAGTCTCAGTCATGGAAATCTAAATGTCCAGTCAATGGAGTTAATTGGGAAAAACTTAAATGTACTAAATATTTGAAGCAACAGCACCAAGTTATCATCCTTTATTGAGAAGTTAAAATCTTTAATGAAATTCTGACTTAGAGTAATCCAAATGGCTTCATATAATATTTGTTGCTTTTATGAAAAGTATGGTAATCACTATATATCCATTGCTTAATGTTTTGTGTTGTAAGATATCATGTCTTGATGAATTAATTATAAATATTATGCCTTTGGAAAATCAGACTATTTCTGTACCACTTCGGTCTTTTCTTTCTATTATTTTGCTCTCAAGGAAATTAAGATCTAGCAAGTAACCATGACATTTATTAAGTAAGTTCTTGCCAGGATTTAGTTTCACTCAATGTAATTCAGTTGCTGTCTCCTGGATACATGTATTGATCCTCATAAAGAAGCTGATAAAAGCTCATAAACACACATATACGCCTCATGTAAGATTCTATCTGAACTATTTAGGTCTTCTGCATATCTGAAAATGTCTATGGAGAAACTCCTTTGCTACACATCTCTTCTAAAAGCTAATAAACATAAAAAAAATCACAATACAAATATTACCTGGGCAAGGAGCAATTAGGTCAGTTATCGGAGTGACTTTTAAACATGAATATGAAAAATCATACTTATCCAAAGTAGACTTGATCAGTGATTTGCTGATTTTATAAGATGGGACCTCAAACATAGCAACATCACAGCCCTCAACACATCCATCTATCAGTGGGTTAATGAGCTGTGGGGGAGAAGGGTTACATAATGCAAGAAAAATCTGAAAGGGGGTCAGTGAAGAAAAATTAAAGGAAGGCTTTATTTTTACATCCTATCTGTATTCATTATTGACCCCAAAAGGAACTTAGTTGCTTTAAACAATTATTTCTGTGATATTCAGAGAAAGAAAAATATTGGTCCTGGTTGATCCTACCATTTTCAGGGATGTGAGTTCAATGGCATCACTTCTCTGGGCCTTAGTTTCCTTAGTGATAAAACAAATGACCGCTAAATGTTCTGCTTTTATGACTCACTTGGTTAGTTACTAAACTTACGCTCGGAAGAAAAGATATTGGATTATGTACCTCAAATACAAAAAAAGCTATCTTTTAAATTTGCATATTTCTTATTCTAAAATAAGACAGTTAAAGAAATTGAGAAAGGTTAATAAAGAATATTTAAGGGTGAACACAACCAAATGGAAAGTACTGGTACATGCAATACTAATTTGGAAGTAGCAAAGATTGTGAAAGAATCATTTGAAAGGGAAGGCCTTAAAACTTATTTCTTATGCAATTGATCCTGGTAGCAAGGTTTCATTCATAAAGATCGGTTTGCATGTTTGCTGCATAAAGAACAAACTCAACAGAGAACACTCCTGAATTCTGCTCTCTTGGCAAAGAAGTATACTGTATGAATACAGAGGCTGCATTTTTGCCAAAAGCCAAATTCCATTTAAGGTGATATAACAATTCAAAAGCAGTCACTGTGTTCATGGATAATGCGTGAACATACAAGAGAAATTATTATTATTTTAGCAAGGACACCGAATAGCAATAGTGGAGGTAGCCGTCAGTAGACTGAAAGGAAATGAAGATGCTATAATAATTAAAATAAGCTCACACCAATAACAGTGTGTGTGGAGGGAGCAATGGAAGAAGAGATGTGGTTTACGCTGGCTCATTGGTCAAGTCAAGGCATGACTTAATTTAGGGTATGCCAGTCTGCTTAAAAGACACTGCAACAAACCTTACAGTTCTAAAGGGGAAGGGTAGTTTTCAGTCATGAGCAGTTGAAGAGCCAAGGAAAGAAAATGGTAAAGCCTTATGAGTGTAGCATTTTCATTGCAATATCTATCGCTAGGTAATCATGTACCAAGTGTGAATTTTCAAAGAAAGAGGGAAACTCTTGGCAAAGTAATAAGTGCATTTGTAATAAATCGTGCTGTGCATAATGCAGAATTAGAGCAGAGAAAATAGGATGACAGAGCTCGTTATGTTTAAGTCATGAAAGAGTAAATAACATTAAATTGCAATGGCATTTAAAACAAATTCTCTGTGGAATGTTCACTTTTTTCTTTATTTAAATCAACAGCAGAGTTGCTGTTTTCTAATTCATAAGTTTTTTTTTTCAAAGAAAGAACACTGATTATGTAGTACGTATATAGTATAAGATCACTGTAATAGAAGTAAATTTTTCCCAAACAGATGGAGCAGATTTTACAAGAAGGGAAAAAAGAAACTTAACGGACTCTCTAGATAGCACCATTATATTCCTGGAAGGCCTGTGGGCCTCTAGCTGTTAAGAATTTGGGATAAACTTAGTCCCACAAGCAACTGACTTCAAAGCAACATATTAAATACATGAAGTTCTTAGTTTATACAAATTAAGAAATGCAAGAGTCACTCGAATGACTTGGAATAAAAGTTAATAAAGAAGGCAATGGAATACATTTTTCTGAGACCCATTTTAAAAATGAATTTCCTAATTCACACTTAACTTTCAAAAATCACTATTCAGAACCAAAATCAAAAATATTAATATAAAGGATTTCGACATTACCCTCCAAAAGAAAGACTTCACAGAGAAATAAGATCCAACCACTTCATTTTCTGAAAGATCCTAAAAACAAACAAATATTTAGCTAAATTTTGAGGTGTTTTTGAGAATACTTAATTAGCCCAATGAAACCAAAATAAATAAAACCCCAAAGTTATATGTCCTATGACACTTTCGATGTTTATAAACTGTTAGTTTTCTTTCCTTGAGTAAATTAAAGTTTTTCTCTTATTCATATCTAATATCAATGGCAATAAGTTTAGAAAGGATTATTTCTGTAATTTTTAAAGAATCTACTTACCTCTTTATTTTAAATTGTTGATTATTATATCTCAAAGTGTAACACTTTATTTTAGAAAATAGAACTGTTCAAAAGTACTTTAAGATTTTGAAATAAGTCATATAATATCTGTGCCTTTTAACAAAACAATTTAACACCATAGACCCACAGAGCGTTTTTAAAGAATAATAGTAGCAATTTTAGTCATAATCATGTACCTACTCAAATTTAGTTTAATCCCTATTAAAAACGTCCTAGTTTTATGATATAATATAGAACATAGATAATACAAGTTAGTTAACTTGGGCCTTACAAAAATAATTTAATAAAATGAATACTGAGAAGAGTAGCAATATCCTAACAAAACATCACGTTGGGTATTTTATTACTTAATCCTCAGACATTTATAGAGTAAAACCAGTTCAACTTCAGGAAATCAAATCATTGTTGGTCACTTTTAAGGAGAACATTTGCATTACATGCATCTTTTAAATTGGTATGTTTTGCATCCTGTTTCTGGGTGTCAGTTATGGTAAAATTGTGGGAATCTGAGGACCCGTATCGGGCAGCATCAACCTCTGACATTGTGATGAATCAGAAGAAGTTTTGTAACTTACTTGATTCCTCCATAACTTTGTGTTAGCGACTAAGACAGTGGCCCAGCACCTCACATGATGCCTATTGCATAGTAGGTGCTCAATAAATAATTTGTGGATTGTTAGTTACTGGGCGTTTCCACTGGTTAGGTATAGATATTCCTTCCAAAAATGATACCAAAAATCATATCAGAAAATAATAGTGAGCTAACATGTTTAGGGTGTACAGCAAGTTGTATAATTTAAATTTAGAACTAGAATTACATTAAGGATAATTTATATAATCTATCTGTTTTGTTTGTTTGTTTGTTTGTTTGTTTACACAAAATCTATTTCTTACTGAAATGACTTTCACTTTCCCAAGTTACCTGCATAGGATTTGGTCAGGTAGCATGGCTAATGTCAAAGGTTACTAGGAAGAACTCTTGAGTTTAAGACCTTGTTTTATCATCACTACAGAGTTATAATTCAATTACATGTACAGCTATGGTTCTCATCTGTAACTCGTAGCACACTGTCACATCAGTATCTCAAAAAAAAAAAAAAAAACACGCAACAAACAACAAGTCCTGAAAAAACACATTTACCTTTGGACATTGGGGCATGATTATTACAAGGAATGACTGTAGTCTTTTGATGCTGTACACTGTTTAACTACAAAGACCTTCTTCCAGATTTTACAAAAGATGTGTGTTTCTTTTCTATTGCTAATTCTCTCCTTACTCTGATTCCCAATTCTTTAAAAAATTTTTTTTTAATGTTTATTTATTTTTGAGACAGAGAGAGACAGAGCATGAATGGGGGAGGGGCAGAGAGAGAGGGAGACACAGAATGGGAAGCAGGCTCCAGGCTCTGAGCCATCAGCCCAGAGCCCGACGCGGGGCTCGAACTCACGGACCGTGAGATCGTGACCTGAGCTGAAGTCGGATGCTTAACCGACTGAGCCACCCAGGCGCCCCTCCCAATTCTTTTTAAATTAAGCAGCATGTTTGGCAACATGTGGAAAAGTTTAAAGTATCATATTAAAGGAACTGAAGTCTTGAAGTCTCCTTACACAATTTCCCAAGAGCCAATAAGACAAGTAATAGAACAGTGAGTTTTACCTTAACGTAAAATGCATTAAGGCAACTTAAATGGAGGTGAGAGTACTGGCTTTAGACTCAAGACAGTTACAACAAATAATATGACCATTAAACATTCCAAAGTATTGTTAATTCATTTAAAGTTCAAGTGGTCTAAGGTGACTAATGTTGAAACAACCAACTTCATACTTTTGATTCTTCCTCAGATGAATACCCTTTGAGATAATTATGTGACTGGTACGCAAAGAGATTGATGAATTTGTGTGGGGGGGGGAGGGGGAAGGGGAAATTTTAATGATCAGCATTTAGAACTTAGGTTTCTCTGTTAAAATTTAAGAAACAAAAATATTAGCCACATTTGGATCCACTGACGTGCTCAGGCTGTGCTTTTCATGCCATGTTTAATTACTTCTGTCATTATTCATCAACTAAAATTTATATTTCATTTTACAACCTACATTCTCATGTAAATTTAGGCCTTTATTTCAAATGGAACAACTTAATTTTCCTGTGGACCCTTATGTCATTTATTGCCTTGATGAATATAAAATCCACAGCAGATGAGGCGTGGCTTTCCTTTAGTGAGAGTTTCTAATAATAACAATAATAATAAGACACCTGGCATTATGATAAAGAGTTCTAAAAAAAAGTGATTTTTTGAGGGCAAGATTTCAATCATTATTGTAGATATTCAGTTATATTTCTGTCCCCATTGGAACAAGAATCTGATAAATGAATGAAAGGCCATTTTAAAAGTGCTAAAATTATAAATTAAGAGCAAAAGGAAACAGAACAAAGAGCAGAGACATCAAATTGATAAAGGCAAATTATTGACGTTATCCTGAATAATGAATCGTTGAGTATTTATGCTGAGGCGTTGCATTTATCAAAGTAGCTAGACACATTGAGAATATCTTATTTAAATCTAGTTTTTGCCTCCAAAACACCAATACACACTAAGAAAGTTTATCTTCAAAGATCCAAAATCCTACTGTGAACCTAGAAAGTAACAAGATTGTAAATTTAAAAATATAGAAGATATGTTTTTTCCCCAGAGAAATAAAACTAAAGGACAGTTGATTTCTTTCCTAACAAATGAACATGATGCTGTATTTAGTTCAGCCTCCTATTTAAATACATCATAAAAATCTTTAAAGACTTTGTCATTGGATGAACAAGGATTAGCCTTGAACTTCTGTTAATTGTGATATTTTTCATTAGCTTTAATGGGTACAGGCCTTTAAACATATTGTAGTTATCATAATTCAGCAATTCTTCAATACTCAAAAACTCACCACAGATTTGAAATTGGGAAGCCTGAGATTCAAACGTGAACGTCAACCCAGGTAGCCTTCATATTACATAGAGCATTTTTAAGGTGCACAATTCCTTTTCTCAATACTCTCTAGGCATTTAAGAGGTTAGAAATAGATAAACCCATAAGTAAATAATTTTCGTAGCCTTTCCTGGTCTGACTGAAATCACTGTTTATCAAAGCTCTATAGCTCTTGGTTGCCCCCACCAAGTTGAATAGGTCTATTGATAGTTATGTAACTAAAAACAGGGACACGAAGTAAGTAGAAATTACAGTGAAGTTCTATTTTCCTGTTTTCTTGGTTACTCAAATAGGTGCTCATACCATTTATACTCATTAAACACCAATATGATTCCCTCTGCAACTCCAACTGTCCATTTAAATATTTCTGACAAGAGACAGACAATCTCAACTCCCCAGAGGACATGCCCTGTAACTGAAGGCTGGCTTTGCTTTGTCTTTTATTTTCCTAGAAATTTTAACTTAAATCTTTAATTTGTGCATTAGCGTGTATGTATACACACATGCATGCATGTGTATCTATTACTGTCAACCATGGCTTTGAAAGCAGAATCTTCACAAAATTATGATTTATTTTCATTGAGGATATTTAGGGAACTTTAAAACCAACATATCTCCTCCTAGTCACATTCAACTTAATATGCATATATACATGTGTGTATATACATATATATATATACACACACACACACACACATATCACATGTATACATATATATGTTAGATATATCTGATGTACATCATATATACACATATATATATCTTTGAATTCAAAGGCCATATAATCTTGCAAACCAACAGTTAGGTCCATTATCCTGGAGCCACGTTGTATTAGTTCCCTCCCTTTGGTCAGTCTGGAGAGGATCTTGGGAAATTGTCAGCTCACTGGGGAACACATATTAGCAGTGTGCATGCCAATCAGTGACCCACAATTAAACATTTTAGAGCCAGCGCACAGGCGTCAAGGCATTCGTCTTCTGCCTGAGATTACCTTTTGTCCTTTCACTTTGTGCCAAGTCATCCAGCTTTGCTCCCTCAAGGACCCACAACATTTTAAAAATTCAACAAGAGCGGTCAAATAAATGTAAAGCCACTGTTACAGCAAATCCCTGTAGTTATGAATTACAATATATAAAAATGTATGATATTTTATACCAATGGGAAAATATTGTCAAAACAGCAAGAAAAAAAATCATCTCTACATAAAATTTAACCATGGCTTCATGTAATTTGTGGGATAATAAAATATTTACTGCACTATGATATCTCTATTTTAGATAAACTTACTACAAATTTTGAGAGTTCAGTTGATCGAGGTAAAAATAGTCTTTTATATTAGAAATGCCCATGCTATTTGCCTTTTGTTCACCACTGCACTTGGGAATCTCAGAAGCCTTAATTATGAGGTTGACTTTATAGCATTCCCAGATAACACAGATTTGGTAGTATAAATAGTGGTAAGGGCTTTTAAAAGAACATTGTATTTCCTTTGGAAACACGTAAGCATCTCATTTTTTCAAAAATTTATGCATAATAATTTTAAATGAGACACCAAAGAAAAGCCTTTTAGGTCCTCACGGGTGAGAGAGTCAATGACCAAGAAAGCTCGTGTGTTTTGCAGGTTTAAAAAAATCATCTATTTATTATCAGGATGTGAAGTCTTTGGAGAAAGAACCTAGTAACTGCTAAATAATGACTCCCCCCCCCCCCACTATGTCGGACTGTGTGATATACCTAAAAATGTGTTAATCTGTTTCTCTAACGTTTCTTAAATTAAAGCACTTAGAGGTTTTCACTGATGTATTTTTAATGTGTCATCCAAGGTGTCAGGTTTAACTACGCCCTGCAGACTTAGAGTGGAAAGTGTTCTCTAGTTTAACTTAACAATATCCTTGCCAAAAGTCTTATTAGAAATTGCTTCATTCACCAGTGAATAAAGTGTTTTATAGTTCATTAAAATTATGCTAAGTGATTATAATAAAATCTTTATAAAAAAGATATATTACTAAAAAAATAAGCCATCAAGTAACAGAAGATATGCTAATGAGACATGATCACAAAGTCCATATTATATTATTCAAAGGATTATCTCTTCTTAAAAGATTTCTAAACTGTTATTGTTGAGAATATGAATTGCAGTGTGTATATCTTTATATTATCAGAATGGTTATGTCTCGTGTAATTAAAGCGATTTATTGAAAGTACATAAGTTTATTATCACACTTATCGATAAACTAATTCTTCTACATTAAAATACACACACACACATACACACAATGTAGGGTAAAATCATTTCTGCTTATTGTCAGTCTGATAGGCAATTATTTCATTATTTTTTTCTATTTTTTGTCTGACCCCACAAAATTTATTCACAAAACACATATACATCTTCTCTTCTGAGCTCATGAAATTTTCTTGCTGAATAATTTAACCTTAGAATAAATTATCAATGATAAGCTTCTTCTAAAGAATAAAATATTGCAATAATTCAAAGCATTACCATTTTTCTGCCAAAATGCATTTTGTCATGTAAGTATAACTCGTTGACCAGGATAATTATTCAGTTGCCCAAGTTTAGGGAGACACTAATCCCTTTCTTCTGAAAATAACATTTTTCTTTAACAGCTGAGTGTGAGGCAGGATTACAAATGTGCAAGATGGAAAGTATGCTTGTAGAAAACCGGAATGAGAGTTTTAAAAGATGTTATCGTTCCCAGAAGAGGAGCTATGAAGAAATTCATAATTATTTCCTGGTTAACATACCGTTCAAATACAACATGTATCATTCTTGCTTGTCAGAGGCAAGTTTAGGTGTATTTATTTTCCTACTTGTTAGATGGTAACACAATTACTCTAAATTATATGGAAGTCAGTCCTGAACAGCAATTATAATTCCCTGCCCTCAAGTTGGCTATTCAGTTATTTTCAATAGTACATACAATTCCACATTATAAAAGTGCCACAAATAATATGATTTCCATTGAAAGAATCAATTATTGACAAGATGATGAACATGATGAACCGATATTTAAGTAACAGGAAACCCTATGAGCTGATACACTTGCATACACGGGGGGGGGGGGGGGGATGTGCATATTTAAAACATAACTATGTCAATTTAGTTTTCCCTTTCCATGGTTACGTCACTTCTGAAAACAAAACAAAACAAAACAAAACAAACAAGAAGAGGAAGAAAAACTCCATACTAGAGAATGTCTAGCATTATTATCAGACTGTATTTAAGTCTTTGCCACAGAGTTCATAATTCTCAGATTTTATAATCACCGTTGGTACCCACACACAGACTGCACATAACAGTCCTGCTCCAGAGAAGCAGGAGACCTCATTCTCACAAGTCAAGATTCCAAAGAAAAAAATGACCTGTTCATATGAAAAATTCACCTTTGACTTTGAGCGAAGTTGTATCAAAGGTAAAATACCTGTATTTGACTGTAAGGCAAATAAATTATATCCTTTTACAAAAAACAAAAGAGGAAAAAAATCTTAGACACGCGGTCTTGAAGGAGAAGATTGAAATAATTAGAAAAGGGTTACATTTCCACAAAACAGTAACATGATAATACATAAAGCTACATGGTACAGCCACTTATTCCTTAGTTTCCTGGGAAACACAATTTGCTTGAACATCATTCTTCCTCCATTAATTCCTGAAGGAAGGAGCTGGGGATGCCGTTTCAGTGTGTGTGAAGGACCATGGATTGTGTGGTAAATGAAGTTACAAACTTTCCCTTGATTTTGAACTTAACACCTTGTTCTTATAACACTAATGTGGATGAATATGACAAATGTTTTAGGGGACAGTGATGATTGAATGAATTAACAGGAGTTCAGTATGTTCTCATAGAAAAAAAAGCAAATGAGTGAACTGATTTTCCTTTACTCAGCACTCAATATCCCCAATAAATTTTATAAAACGGAAAATCCCTTAGGCTAAAAACCCCAAAGCCATATTACTATTCGAACTAAAAATAATCTGCCAACTACCCCAATAAATGCAAAGCTAGACACAGGGAATTCTGTATCTTCAATGGCAAGCCAGAAAAATGACAAGCCAGTCTGAATGTACAAATGAATTATTAATAATAAATTAGAACTTTCAGAATTTTAGAAGTAACAATAGTGTTGAATAGATGTTTATTAGTCTTTTTTAATTTTTTGTAGACCAAAGTAAAAGATGCAGATTTATATTTACTTAATTATTCAAATTAAATTTAAATATAAATTAAATAAATTATTTAAAGAAGAATCTTTATATTTATTCTTTCTTTTATACTACAATAAATGCATCATTCTTGCTAATTAATACTAACTACTATATAATATCCTGTTCTAGCATTACACCTTAACTGCATCTGGAACAGGAAATATTGATATATATTAATGAATTACAATGTTTTTACCCAGCTGTGTCATAATGTAGACACAGAATAAGGAAAGCCAAATTACGCAACTTTCAAAAAATATATGTTTTTATAGAATACTAATTTTGAAGTATAATTACAAAAAATATGTAATACCAACATGAACAGTGCAAATATTTCTTTAAGACTTTTTGAAACTTTATTTTGGTCAATAAAAAACACAGTGAATACTAAGTCAGAAATATTCAGCAACTTTCTTTAGTAAATGGTTTTCACTTTATTAAAATATAATGGTGATTTTTAATGTAGCCCTGACCTTTTTGTGAGCCAAGTTATCTTTCTGTCATGAATACTATAAGAATTGAGAAGAAACTGTACAGTAAGAAGTACTTGTTATAGCAAATTAATACATTACCATAAATACAAAAACATTTTGATGTGTTTTCTTAATTCACAGTAATAAAAATGACAAAATTAAAGACAAATTTAAGTAATAGCATGATTCAATCAGAATGAAAAAAAAAAAAAGATTGTCATGTTCCAGGGTCTAAAAAAATTACTCACACTTAAAAATGAGTGCTGACTTTTTAAATGGAAATTTGAACAAAGATCTTTAGAAATAAAATCCCTTTATTTCAAGGAGTAATGTCAGTTTCATCTTGATATTTATTTGTGTCCAAGAGTGGTACCACCACTCAACAAATACAGAGTTTAGTTTGTATCTTAGATACTTTACAAGTTATAAGAAGAGCAAGGACTTTGTAAGTTACAGGAACCATAAACTCTTCTCACTCCCAGGAGTCATTTATTTCTCGAAGTGAGAGGAGGCAATGATGGAAAACTCTTCTCATTACAGGCTCCACAGATGTAGCCAAGAGGAATTTTTGAGTTTAGAAAGCCTCACATTTAGTTTTCATTGAACAAAGACAGTGAGTTACATGGATCTTCCTTCTCTCTGGAGTGGTCCCTACCCTAACCCCATCATTTTATTCCTGATCGGGAGCAAAGACATTTTCTAGACCCTGTGGCACACACAACAGAAACCAGATGCTGAGAAGTGACCAGGCATTAGCAAGAGGATGATGTGGATGTGATTGATCAGTGTGATTTCTAGTTACTTAAAAAAAGCATCACGTGATTTACTTAAAGTTATGGGAAAAAAAGAACAAGGGTGATGAAATCCTGTAGTACAGTTTGAAGAGGTATGAGAGAGATTTGGAAATGCAGCTGATAGTTCTTCTCAACAAGAAAAGCTGAAAGATCACATGCTAAGCCATTACCTTACTTGATCTTTTCCAACTCTTCCTCATTAGCATTGTCTGTAAATGAAATAAAGCATTTTCATTATCTTATCACTCAAGTACAGAATAGGGCAGCCAATTGTTTTCTAGAGGAAGCTTAACATTTAAACAGCAGTTTCCAGCAACCAGTATACAAGACAAAATTGTTTTCATCACGTACACACAGCTAGAAGAAGCACCTTTAACATTCAAGCAGTCTTTCTGGTGAGAGTTCATTTGCTTTATTCTTTTGTATAAAGAAATGAGACGGTACTTTTTAAATAGAATGGAAAATTTGAAATATCTTATTATTGGCTGGGAAAAAAAAATATTGCATCTCATGATTGGCAACGGTTCCTTTTGGTGCTGGAGGTTGAGGATGTACTGACTCGACCAGGTAACTTGTCTCTTCAAACATGTTCAAAAGCCTGTTGCTTTGGTGGCATCTTAGAATTGTCTCTGCTTCCAATTAATCTTTCAAATGTGAAAATGCTTTCAAATGTGAAAAATACTACATTAGTATATCTTCCTGCTAAATGTTTAGCCATAACATATCCTTTAAATTAGTTTTTTTTTTTTTTGTCTGTGTGTGCCATAGTAAGAAGTATTTATGGCTACAAGTTTTATTTAAGGTTAATGGAAATTTGTAATGAGTGCCCAAGATCAGTGGTCTCTTAAATAAAGTAAGTCATAAAAATCCAAATATATTTTATTTACTCCCCAGTTTTAAATTTTTCTCAGTTAACACTGTGGTATTAACTTCCTGATTAACCTCTTTACCCTCTCTTAGCTTTATCATTATCTTTAATGCTTATGAAGTGGAGAATAGGGAATATTTGGAGAAAGAATATACCTTTGGAAGTGCTTGTCATATTTGTATATTAAGGAGGCACACTGGTACCTTTAACAACTGTATCTCCTTCAGCAGAATTCACTATAAAGCAGGACCATTTCAAAAACCACTCATAAATCACAAAAATACAAAAGAAAATTTAAAAAAAGATTAAGTCATATAGAAGACAACCTTTGGCCTAAACCAAGACAATAGAATTATGTGAAGGTTCTAGGACAGGAAAAGAGAAAAACATGAAATTGTCAAAGATAAGGATTCATTTTTATTCTTTGTAGATAGTGCTTTTATAGGTTATATTTTCCCTATATATCCCCTGTGTTAAATATTGACCAAAATATGGAAGACTAGTGGATTTCCTAAGGTTACAATAATTCCCTATTTTATTTTGAATGGAGCCAGGAAACGGCAAAGCATTATTATCAAATACTATTATAGAAATATTTTATATGTTTTCTAAGTACTAACATGCAATTTATTTTGAAGCAACAAAACCTACCATTGGGTTGTGGAGGTGTCCATACAGTGGCCATGTAATAAATGTTTGTTATTGATCTTAAGTGAGTTATTGTCATCATCATCATCATCATCATCACTCCCACCACCACCTCCACCACACCTTCTCCATCATCACTAAAAGGCAATTGGAAACCAAATACTTTTGTGGCATGGCATATTAACAAAACCTCCACCAATGGGAGTCAGACAATAAATCTTCAACTTTCTGAGAAAGCAGAGTTTCAGTGAACAGAGAATGATAATTCCTAGAGACACTGTTTTCAGTCAAATCAAGTGAGAATAGTTAAGATAAATAAATAAATAAGCAAAATCTTGTAACTCATGGCCATTTATTATCATCACCTAGTTTCTAAGGATCTCCTAAAATTCCATTCTGTAAGAAATGGTATACTGTGAAAAAGGAGCTAAGAACAGGAGGAAGAATTGAATCTCAAGGCAACACTACTCTGTATTACACAGATTTACTACTGCTGCTCGAAACCACATCCCTTGATTCAGAGCCACGGCATAAAATAAATCCTCATGATGTAAAGCAAACTATAGGGTTTGTATTTTTTCTGTCTCTCAAAATTGGCTTTACAAATAGACTGCAAGGTATCGTTTTTCAGACTGGGACACTGATACAAACAAAAAGTTAACGATTTCCCAAAGTATAAATATGCAATATTTGGCAGTTGTGGGAACAAATTCATTATTTTCCTGATTTGGTTTCTAGAATTCTATTATTAGATCCAGTGACCCCCAAAATGTGCCTAGATTTTTAAAATTATTAATTAATTAATTCATCATGATAAGTGTACTCTTTAATCTCCATTCTTTATTTCATCCATCCCCTACCCACCTCCCCTCTGGTAACTATCAGTTTGTTCTCTACAGTTAAGAGTGTTTCTTGGTTTCTTTCTCTCTCTCTCTCTTTCTTTGCTCATTTGTGTTGTTTCTTAAATTTCCCATGTGAGTGAGGTCATGTGGTATTTACCTGTCTCTGACTAATTTTGCTCAGCATTATACTCTGTAGCCCTAACTGTGTTGTTACAAATGGCAAGATTTCATTCTTTTTTATGGCTGAGTAATATTCCATTGTGCATATATATACAATATCTTCTTTATCCATTCATCAATCAATGGACACTTGGGCTGCTTCCATAATTTGGCTATTGTAAATAAGGCTGCTATAAACAAGGGGTTCACGTATCCCTTTGAATTAGTGCTTTTGTATTTTTTGGGTAAATATCCAGCAACACGATTACTGGATCATAGGGTAGTTCTATTTTTAACTTTTTCAGGAACCTCAAAACTGTTTTCCACAGTGGCAGCACTGTGTTCCCAACAGTGCAAGAGACTTCCTTTTTCTGCATATCCTCACCAATGCTTGTTTCTTGTGTTTTTGATTTTAGCCATTCTTACAGGTGTGAGGTGATATCTCATTATAGTTTTGATTTGTATTTCCCTGATGATGAGTGATGTTAGCATCTTTCCGTGTGTCTGTTGGCCATCTGTATGTCTTCTTTGGAGAAATGTCTGTTCATGTCTCCTGCCCATTTTTTAATTGGATTATTTCCTTTTTGGGTGTTGAGTTCTTTACATATTTTGGATACTAGCCCTTTATAGGATGTGTCATTTTCAAATATCTTCTCTCATTCCATAGACTGTCTTTAGTTTTATTGTTTCCTTTGCTGTGCAGAAACTTTTTATTTTGATGTAGACCCAATGGCTTATTTTTGCTTTTATTTCCCTTGGCTTGGGAGACATATCTAGAAAAATGTTGCTACAGCGGACATCAGAGCCATTACTGCCTATGCCCTCTTCAAGGATTTTTATGGTTTCAGGTCTCATATTTATATTTTAACCCATTTTGAGTTTATTTTGGTGTATGGTGAAATAAAATGGTCCCTGGATTTAAGAACAAAATTTCTGCTTCTTGAGCCAAGCCAACTGGATAAACAACGTGTTTAAGGATCCTACTCCTAAGTTTCTTTTTCTTTTTAGATATTTGGGTTAAGCTAGATTCAGTAAAGCTGAAAACAGGAGAAAAGTTTTAAAAAAGTGAATTTAACAAACATACTATTAAACTATGAGACATGTTAGAGAAGAAAGATTGGGGAATGTTAAAGATAGGAGATAAAGCAAATTATAGAAAAATAAGATTTATTTTTGCTCTATGATCTTAAGCTGAGAAACATATGAATTTTGTTTTTGAATGGATCATTATCTAATATTATTATAGGATCATCAAAATTCTTCATTAACATCTCAACTTTCTTTGAGGCCAGTGAAAGAATTAAGTAACATAAAAATATGGCCTGTGATAGAGCTGCAGAACTGATTATGTTTTTATGAGATTCTACAATCTCAATCCATTCTTTGCTTTTATTTTTTGTTGTAGTGATATTTTTCAGGCAATTACATGGTTACCATAGATACAAAAAAAATTTTCACAGAATAGCTAGACAATATAGTGTATACATCTTATAAAACATTAAATTTTTTATAAGTGTTTTTAAAAAAATGTTAGCTATGAAAATAATTCAGAAAAATTAGCAAAATAAACCATCATGAAAAAAAATTTCAATTCACCAAAGAGTCAATTCATATGTTTCTTATAATCTTCTATTTTTTAGCTTTAGCCAAGCAATTTGTAGGTCTAGGAGTGTGTAACACAAATTCACTCACTTTTATTTCACAAATTCTCCAATGAAGAAAGCTGTGGATTGAACTCTGCTAGAAAAAGAGCCAGAAAGAACTCAAACACACTATCAGACCAAAATACCATATACAGGACACACATGTATGCGCTACAGACTTTCGTAGGCTCAAAAACAAGACATGCATTCGAAACAGAAATGACAGTTGTATCATGCAATTCATCAGCATGCCCCTGCCCCCCACGAAGATTTTGGTTTCTCATACACACAATGCTGGAAACTTAAAAAAAAATGTGTATAAATCTGTTCACATCTGATATTTTTTTTAAAAGACTCAATGATGAACTCAATGGACAAGATTTTAATATAAGCAATTTTGAAATACTTTTGCTATTACTCATACTATACTCCTCAAATTGCTGTAATTAGACACCGCATGTTTTGGAGGCTTTAGTAGATTCAGTAGGCTGGTAGGATTTTCAACTCATTCTTCAGTTTTACTGATTTCCAGAACTGGCAATCCACACAAGGAGAAATCATCCCAACTGCATTATTCATGGAATGTAGTGTCAGTATTAACAGTGTATAAAAAACTTGCAAGATAACTGATTTAGAAACTTTGGCACTTTTTGATGCTAAGTACTCTGTGTTTACACTTAATTTATTCCTACTTTTGATAGCATTTTCTTAACATTAATGTTCTACTTCCTATTTGATTGTTAGACCTTATTTGTTAATGGCTCTTGAAAACTCCCGTCTTCCATTCTCTATTTTAACACATATAAAATATTTAGCAAAGTTTTATAAATGTAGGCATAAGAATAAATATGGAATTCTTAGACTAAAATCTTAAATCCCAAAAGCTTAAAATAGATGATTTCTGTGCTAATAATCAAAGAGAACAGAACTCTTAAAATTTTGCTGTGTGAGGATCAATGCAAAAATCATCCTCTATTCCTTCCCTATATATTATGCTAGATATTATATGGAACTGTGAGGCATTTAGTAACTGATTTCTGGTATGCTATATTTTGAGTTTGAATTTTTCTAAATAAGATTTGTTCCTGGATAATTTGTAAATTTCACAATAGCATTTTCACTGAAGCAATATAATATATATTTCAAGCATACAAAAATTCAAGTTGAAGATACATTGGATCCATGATTGTTTTTAACTAAAAAACTTCAATTATATTCCAGGAAAATATATTGGAGTAATACTAGACATGTGACAAAAAGAAAAATACAGTGACATGCTTCTAATGCATTGTTATTAATATCTTCATAGAGCAACACAGACTGATTTTAAGCAGATTATCATTAATGTACTAATTTTAAGAATGCAAAAGGAAATTAATTATTTAATACTGTTTGTGACAATCTCAGGGATTTAAATACTGAAGTAAGAAAAAAAAAATCTTAAAATACCTTCCCCTGGACCTTTGAAGTATCCCTTCAAATCCTCATAGAATTTCATCTGCAACTCATTGAACAGCCACTAGGTACAGAAAGCTGGACTAGGTTTTGAATGCAGTCGTCAAAAAAAAAGATCATCAGAAGCAATAATTTATATATACTTTTTTTTTTTTTTAACCAGAAGTGATAGGATAGAGAATGGAGTTGATGGGAAGTAATTTAGGTAGGGCAAATGACAGTGAAGAAAGCCTGGACTCGAGAGAAGGTGAGATCTGCCAGAGTTTGTATGGCTGGGACAGAGGTTACCAGTGGCAGAACATATGGTGCTCATTGGAGAGCTTTAAAGTCCCTCATCAGGAGTTTCCATTTAATTAGAGAAATAAACACATGTCACTGAACACTTAGAAGAAGAATAAAGAAGACATTATAGAACCTGGCACAATGCTTATAGAGTCAATAAATGTTTTTTGATCCCTGCCCAGCCAACAAATGGTCCTTGTTCAGAGTTTCAAAATCTCATATTAGTGTTGCTTAACAGTTTTAGAGATCTTAATAAAATAGCTATACAATTGTTATATAGACCAAAACAAGCAAGTAAACAGAAGCAAATTTATGTCTTTGTTAGAAATTTTCATCCTGTAAGCACATGTTTAGAAACCCTGATTCAAATCTAGGACATCAGACTAGCCAGGATACTGGGAATGCCACCAGAATTACCTGTAGGAGATGTTTCATACTTCCTTCCCTCCCCCTAAGGTCACCTGGCTTCTCTGCAACCACCCCCATGCTCCCAGCTGTTAATCACACCCACAAGGAAGAGCAAGTGCAGTCAACCTGACACCTGGATAATGACACCCTTGTCTCCATTCCTCAGGTATGACTGAGGTCAGTGTGGTCACCAGCCAGAAGCTGGCTCTGATACAGGCTGCAACAGGTTGTGCTTTCCTGAGGCACTGCACCCTAGCTAAGCTACTTGATTCTCAGGTGAAAGTCAATGTTAGTATGGGAGGGGAGAAGACATCATTTTTCACTGGCCACAGCAGAATGAATTCAGTGCTATTTGGAACTCTGAAGGCAAGGGCATGAAGTAAGGCAGTGCATGAACAATACTTGGCAGTAAAGGATTTCTTTCAAAAAGCTGGAGTAGCAAAAGGCAGGGATTTGAATCAAGAAAATGGCACAAAGATTTCAGGAAAGGCTCTTTGTGTTAAGGGTGAATGGGGCTGGAAAGGTACAATGAGGAAGATGGAAAAGGAAGAAAAGATGAATCATACCAGATTTTTGACGAGCAACTGCTTCATGTAACCCACCTGTTCTCTTCCCATTCATGTGTGATAAATCATTGATGATCAATAATCAGGCACTGTAATACCTTTAAATGATATTTGTCTAAATGGACATTGAACTGAAATAATAAATTTGAGCAGCTATGGAGACTGGAAGAGTTTTACAAGAAATGTTAAAGAAAAAATAATGTTGGGACCATTTTGCCTGTGCTGACACTCATTTCTGTGCAGTTTAGAGCAATTCAGCAGCTTCACCATAAGGTCTCTTGGTACTAGCTTGATCTCTCAAACCATCAGTTTGATGTTAGAGCACTTAATAAATATTCCTTTTATGCAAAAATTCAGCAGACACTCCATCATCAAATCACCCAAATAACTAAACCAGCCACCATATCATTCTAACTTCCAATAATATTGCCAGTCGAATAATTTGGGATATATATGACTTCAGGCACTTAGGTATTTTCATCTATGAAGCGCTGTTCCTCATTAAAATAACAAAGAACCCCAAACAAGAATATTCTATCACTAAATTTTGTTGATTTTACCTCTCACCAGTAAACTTGCTGATTTCTTTCCATCTCTATCTCTGATAATGCTAATCCAAACCTCCATCATCTTCCCCCAGGATTTATGAAATAATTAGTCCTATTTGGTCTCCAAGTATCCGTTCTCATTCTTCCATCTGTTTTCCACAATGCAGCCACACAGCTATTTTCAAAAAGCAAATATGATTATGCCACTTCCTATTCATAGACTCTTGGAGAATCACCACAAACCTTAACATGGCCAACAGTCCTTACATGGTCTGGGCATCTCCTGTCCGCTGTCGTCATGCACCATGATCTCCCACACTCTCCTCTGCGTACATCTTTTCTGAGCTCCAGTACTTTTTCAATTACTGGAGTGCAGCATAGGGCCTTTGCATGTGCTGTTTCCTTCTGCTTGAAATATCTTCTCTCTTCCTGGTTTTTGCTTTATTATCTCCTATTCACACTTCAGACCTCAGGTCTCATTTGGCTTCCTTAGAGAATTCCTGCTACCTTAACTAGAACAAATTCTACTACATTCCCTCTTAACAGCAACATGCACCTCTCTTTCATGGCACTCAATACAGTTGTCATTATAAATTTCCTTCACTAATGATTTGATCCCTGAGTTCTCCACTGGATATAAGTTCTATAGTATCCTATGGGTTTAGCATAGGACCTGGCTTATAGTAGGTTTGGTCAGTACTAGCATTATTTGAATAAAGCAATAAATAAACACTTACAATTTATTCCTGTGTATGGATTAGCCAGCTAGGATATACTCCTTGGCTTCCACTAGGTGAAATAAGGTATTCTGAATTGGCGATTTCTACAATGATGGGTTTCTATTTCTAAATATTCTCTGTTAAAAACAAAAAAAAGTCCTCACCTACCCTTCCTTTTGTACACATGGGCCTGTGCATATGCACACTTACACACTTTTTTTTTTTTTACTGTGTTAACTTCTCACAGTAGGTATCTGGTAGTCCTTGTTGGAAAGAGAAATGTACTTCTCACTGAATTAAGTATGGATACTTAAATCATACTTAGCAAACACAGCGTATGAAAATGTGTGCTCACTGTTTAATTTTTTAAAAGGGTAGAGCAAAATACTTGTTGAAAAGGGTGAGTTTTCCAATGAGTTTAAAACACTTCCAAATTTGAAGTTGGGATTCACTATTTTAATCTATAGTCTCCTGAAAAAATGTCAAGAATACCTTTCCAGCAGACAACATAAACCAACTTTAATCATGCATTATTTGAAGACAGCAATACATACATTGCTAAAGGAGGGTATATGAACTTGCCCAAATAGTTATATCTACTCCTAAAATGTGTTATAATCAAAACTTGTGAGAGCAGCTCCCGGTACATGAAAGCACACTGAATCTAATGAGGACTCTCCGGTAAACTGTGGCAGAAAGTGCATTGGCCAGCATACTGATGCAGGTCACACCTGATATTTTTTAATGTCACTTCAACATGCTGGAGTAATTGGCTCCTCTGTCTCCCTTGTAAGTTTCTCACTGCAGCATGGTGTGCAAGGAAGTACAGACAGCCAGTGCTGGAAAATGGGTAACAGCTATATGGAAACCCATCAAGAAGATGAAGAGTATTCACTTATCATTCAGCAAACAAATACCAGAAAGCAAAAACTCTATTATAATTTCACCTCATTTTCTTTGTGATGGTACGCATGACAATACAGTCAAAACATCAGGGTCTGGATACCTCGGTACGGAATTCCAAATACTCAGTTCAGTAGCAAATGTATTCCCTGAATGAATACTACCATTTGTCTACAATATAACATGTCTGAAATTGGGAAATGAAATTATAATAACAGATGCAAACGTGTCCCTTATTTACCACAAGAGGTTCTGATCTGGAGCACAGAACAGGAAATTTGAATTCAAAAGATATAATACACAGGGACTAGCGATACCCAGGATACTTACAGAAACAAAGAACAGGCCAGATTTTCATATGCTGCTTCTTTTTATTATCACCTCTGGATTCAAAGAAGGCTCATGACATTCCACCAAGTGATAACAAGAAAGCACTCCTCCTAGGCTGTGGGGGAACTTACCACATCCCTGTGTTCTCCTTCTTTAGGGGTAAGGATGACGGACAGCAAAATGATTCCAAGGTAGTGGTCAGGATAATGAGGATCTTTCAGTGTTAGGGTCACATCTGTGGGCCTATGATATACAATATTAAGATTGTAAACCATCATTAAATATATAAGCCAAAAATATATTTTATATTGACAATTTATTATTTTTAAGAAGAAAATAAATTTTGTTTTCTTTTACTTTCCTGGTCCAATTTCTATTGTTATTAAAATATCATTAATGCACTCTTATCCAATAAATTGTGGACCAACTGGGTGTACTTGGATTCACTGTGTAAGTCTCAGTCCTTTCTGTGGTTCTAGAAAGCTAAGAAACTATAAAAGTATAGAGAAATGTACAAGTGCCTTCTTTATAATCTCTAAACACACAGAAAGCCAGATATTTTCTATAAATTTGAGTCCAACAAGTAAATGAGGGTCATTTACAGACCACTACATGATTTAGAATAAAGAGATGAGTGGTAAAAGAGGAAAAGATAATACATAACTTGCCTTATATGCATCATAGACATATTTCCTTATTGTGTAATTATTTTTAACAGAGTCCATTGTTTAAAATAATGCTACTATATTTCTTTGTCTGTTTAAACCTATGCCTAAACAATTTTTAGATTCAGAAACACAAGGAAACCACTACTTGGTCAAGTTGGTGAATACTCAGAAGGCTTTAGAATTAAGTATGTCTGAAGAAGAGATTATGAATTACTCAGTATTACCCAAAATAATTTTAGAAAATAATGCCAACCACACATTGAACTGACAATGTGTAGCTAATATCTTATTTCCATATCTCAATTAAACATATATTTCAATTTTAACAAATGCATGTTAAGCATTACAGTGTATATGCATATACTATATATATACATATATGTTTGATATATATTTTGATTTGGTTCATTTGTTGAACAAATAGGAGTTCATGCCCCTCCACCCCCAATAAACCTAAGGGACTGTGGAATATTTGACACAAAACCTGAATCTTTAAATGTTGGCAAATTAGGAACGTTCCCTTACTTGCTCAGTCACTTATTCATTTCATTCACAAAACATATATTAAACACATATGAAATACCACACACTGTGCTAAATCTTGGGTAAAACCAGAGGTTAAGATCAGTGATAATATCATTATCTTTAGGGAGCTTAATAATTAGTAAATGCTACAGTTGGAATCTAGTACTGGGGAGAGGGCTTGGTGGGGAAAGCTGGTCCAAATAAAAATTTTCAATCCTGGCTGCATATAAGAATCCACTGGGAAGCTTTAAAAAAGTATATATTCCTGAATTCTACCCATGATGACCCTGGTTCTATAGATCAAGGTTGGGTCTGGAAATTTATATTGTTTATGAAGCTCTCTAAGTGATTTTCCCATACAACCAGGATTGAGAACCAAAGATACTTTTAAAAAAAGGTTTTTTTTTTAACATTTATTTATTATTGAGAGACAGAGAGACAGACAGTGAGCAGGGGAGGGGTAGAGAGAGGGGAGACACAGAATCTGAAGCAGGCTCCAGGCTCTGAGCTGTCAGCATATAGCCCAACTTGGGTCTCAAACTCACTGTGAGGTCATGACCTGAGCTGAAGTCAGTCGCCTAACCAACTGAACCACCCAGGCGCCCTAACCAAAGATACATTTTAAGGCTAAGGTATTATAATACTAGGAAATTTTTACATGATGCTTAAAGTCAAGGAATAATGTTATGAAAAAGATGAACTGTTTTCCAATGCCAGAGGTTTTTTTTGTTTGTTTGTTTTTAAGTAGGCTTCATGCCCAGCATGGAGTTCAACACGGGGCTTAAACTCACAACCCTGAGATCACGAGTCAAATACTTAACTGGTTGAGCCACCCAGGTGCTCCCCAGTGTCAGAGGTTTTAACTGAAACATGAAAAATTAGATTGATAATATACATGTTATAACAGTCGTGATACAAATGGCTCCAATATCAATTTAGTTACAACTAATCACCGTGGTTTGACAGCAACAACTTGTTCCTTTCACTTTAACAAATTCATGTTAAGCATTATAGAATGTATGTAAATACTATACATACATGTTTTTATATGGAGTTACAATTTGATTTGGTTCATTTTCCTATAATGAGTACATATAAAATTAAAAGAAAACTTATATTTTTATAATGATTACATGATAAAGATTTAAGAACATTTTCAATTGCTTGATGATGACAATGATGATGATTTTCTCTCAAAGTAAAGCTTTAATGCATTACAGATAGCATAAGTATTTATATGGCTAGTATTATTATCCATTTATCTACACCTAGGGACTATTGATTTATACACAGAATGTAATGGCATACACCATCATGTGGTTTTAAAAAGTAGTAATTTGGCGTTTACATAGTTTTGGGAGGAAGGAATGATTAAATACATAAAATAAGTAGAGTGGCAAATTAAACACCAAATGCTTGGATAAATGTCTTTTTATTTTCTTAATCATCCCATATTTTTCCATTTAAGGTTATTTTTCATCAATGATTTATCTTTAATAGGGAAAAAGAGAGATTTATGCTCTGTGATTAAATACAGCGGTTTGCATATCCTTTAGCAGAAATCTATACAGAAAATAGTTGTGGCCTTTATAGAACACCACAGCCCATTGAGCTGGAGCTCAGTCTTCATGGTAACGGATGACATAAAACACTATCTTGGATGGGGCGCCTGGGGAGCTTCGTTAAGTATCTGCCTCTTGATTTCCGCTCAGGTCATGATGTCAATTTGTAAGATAGAGTCCCTGTCACAGGCTCTGTGTTGACAGCATGGAGCCTGCTTAGTTAGGATTCTCTCTCCCTACCGCTCTCTGCCCCTCCCCCACTCACTCTTGCATGTGGGCTCTCTCTCTCAAAATAAATAAATAAACTTAAAAACAACAACAACAACAACAACACTATGTAGGAAACTTCCTTCCACTGTGGTGAGTGGGAGGCTGGCAATCACCCACATTCTATCATTAGGTCAGCCTGCGCTAAGCTCTTGACTGGAATAGAGGACATGCAGGAAGTCCAGAAAAGTCTGCTCTTTGGTCCAGTCCATGGCAAAAATGGCTTTTGGAAGACCAACAAGCTGTCAGTGTGCTGAAGCTTAGCTGACTATGATACATAAGGGGGTTCTACTATTTCTGTTTAATTTGCATTTAAAATATAAAGTAGCGATCTGGCCCATTTCTCTGCTCCCCTGTTTTCCACTGCTCCTGCCACATCACGTACAGAATCACATGAAACACCTTAAAACCATCAAAGAAGATCTCACAGCTTCCTTTGCAACCTATCCCAGTACTGCTTGACCCTTTTAAAACATATTTTTTTCCTTCTGTAGTATTAATCAATTCTTAGCTTCCAGTTGAAGTGCATTTAAAAAAAAATATAAGCCCATAATTAGGTGCCAGGTATGACTAATACTAGTAATAATTCTATAGCTTTACAACTAGTCAAGCAATGATAAACTAATGTGACTGAGGAAATACAACTAATCTTTCTTCATGTTTGAGGCACTCCTTGGTAACCTAGGATCACCAGTGATGGCAAAATTAGGCTGTCCTTGGGCTCAGGTGATAAGAGAGTAGCTGTTTTTGAGGCAAAGCACATGTTTTATTTCCTGTATGGTAGCCTGATTCTTAAACTAGTCATTTCTATTTACATGCATAATCTACTTTATGTCCCACTACAACCATATCAGCAACATGGAAGTAAGGAATTTGTCTTTTATCTCTAGATTGCTGGTGCTTAGTACAGTGCTGGGGGACAGATCAGGTGTCCTAGACTTTTTCTTCCAAATAACTGTTGTTGAATAAGATAATCAAGGAAGATGCTATTATTTCCACTGGGTAGATAAAAAAGATGTATTTGAAAAAGGCTGGCTAGCATGACGGCTCACAACAATAAATGAGAGAAGAGTGTCTAGAACCCAGATCGGCTGTCACTCCATTTATACAGGCTCAGCTTCACAACAAGAGGCAGTGATATAACAGTGGCTCAAAAGTTACCTGTTTAACTCCAGTTGTGTGAGATCCAGAAAGGCTGAGCCCATAAAGTCATCCTGTAGTCCAAAATCATAGTCAAATACCTGAGAAGCCAAAGAGACAAAGCATTATTAGAAATAATTACAATATAGCTTTAAATGAAAATACCTTGACTATAAAATATTGGTTGTCTATGTCATCAAAAACAGTGAAACTTCCTAATATTTTTACAAATTTCTTTGTTTGAGGGGCACCTTGGTGGCTCAGTTGATTAAGCGTCTGACTCGATTTCAGTTCAGGCCGCAATCTTACGGTTTTGTGAGTTTGAGCTCCACATTAGGCTTTGCACTGACTCTATAGAACTTGCTTTGGATTCCCTTTCTCTCGCTCTCACTCTCTCTCTCTCTCTGCCCCTACCCAGCTAGTGCTCAGTCTCTCTCAAAATAGATAAATAAACTTCAAAAAAATTTCTTTGTTTGAAATGTTAGGGTCTCACAAAATATTCAAAGGAAATTGCATTTTTACTTAAAATTGTTATTTATATCAAATAGAACTTTAAGGAAGATGAATAACAAAATCAAGTAAAATATAGTAAATCATCAAAAATCTGAGGAACCCAGGCTTAGAATATTTTCCCCATATTATAGAAGGGATATTAGCATTACTGGAAGGAAAAATAAGTGAGTATGAAATTCAACAAATATGTCTTCCATAGTGGGTTCTTGGTGATGAGTATATGATTCTAATTCCTTCGTGTTTTTCAGGTCACCGTAGATAAATTCTGTGATATTATAGGACAATGTCTTTTGAAATATACAAATAAGTTAAAATCGAAGTGTTGTTATTAAAAAATTTTGTAAAGTCATATTAAGGTTAAGTCAAATTTAGTTTTTATCATCACAAGGAAGACTAGGAAATAATATTAATGTAACTACCAACAACAATCAGAAAGGAAAAGAGAATGTGTTTCTATTTATTTATCCAGTATCTTTGTGCCTTTTATGGTTCTTATTCATACTATGATAAATAAAAAAGTATTGTCCCTGATCTCTTGGACCCTGCATTTAAGAGCTGAGACAGTGTATACAAACCCAAATAGATAAATACACTTCAGTGATGAGCACTGTGGACACAAAAGTCTAAGGGGGTGTGTTGGAAGCTGCTATTTTAGATAGGGAGTCCAGGAAGGCCTCGTGCAGGAAGTGTGTCATGTAGAGACCAGAATGACGAGAAGGATCAGGCCGGTTTGGGAAGATCATTCCCAGGCAGAAGAAACAGCAAATGACCAACACACGCAATGGTCATCAAGAAGTCAGTGTGGTTGAAGCAGAGTGAGAAATATGGAGAGTGGAAAGAAGAAGGCTGAAGAGACAGCTCAGAGCTAGATCAATTAGGGCCATTTTCGAAAGACTCCAAGAAAATGGGAGTTGGCTAACTTCCATCCATTCATTAGTTTTGCTACTCATTCTTTCCTCAGTCAATATTGATTAAGTATTTATTAGGTACCAGACAATATGCTAGGCATAAACAGGGGTGAGCAAAGCTGACATCATCAATGCTTACAGTTTAGTAAAGGAGACAGATGTTAAACAAGGAAGTGCACAGGCGATATGTAATTCCAACTTTTGATAAGTATTGTAAAGAAAAGAACAGCGTTTGAAAAAAAATAACAATAGAGATCAGGGAAAGCTTTTAAGATGGAAGAAAGATGCTAGTAGATGAAGTTTGGAGCTGTGCTTCTGGATCTTTTCAAACAGAAAATCTTTGTATTGCACATTGCAGTAAATGAGCATGGACAAGTAAGCCAGCTCTTGAAAGGATCAACCAGGCCATGGAACTCTCCAGGATGTGAGAATCCATTAGGCTGAGAGAATTTAGTACAACTGGGCTCAGTAGTTAGAAAACTTGAAGCAGAGGGAACAATATGTACAGCAGCCTGCATCCTTGGTTTTTCTCCAGTATTAACAGCCTTTAATTTTAAAAAAACTTAATATGTAAAAAAATTGATATTTAAATAAAAAGATAAATACTTTGCATTATAAAAGGACTCTTAAGTTTGAAGTCATAAGGGGATTTACTTAAGTGATAAGTTCCCCTAATGCCTTCTAAATTATTCAATTCATAGTCATTTGATTTACATACAACCTTTCAGGAGTACATTTGTTATAGAAAGCACAGTGCTCCTGTAATAGACATTCTCCTTGATCAATTACACCTCTGAGATCTAGTCATGTACCCAGGGGCATATCACATGAATACACTGCCACGTCTCAGGCAACGGACACCTCACTGTTTGCAAGTGGCTACAAATACTGTATTTTACAACATAAAATTTATACTCAAAATTAAACAAATTTCTCTTATGCAATCTCTTCTAATTGTATCACCCTAAAGCTAAAACTCTTAGGGACTATAGTGATAGTTAAACAACATCTGGGGTACACATATACATGTGAAGTGGAGAGCTGTGAATCCAGTGAACTGGCTAGAGGAGACAGTCCAAATGGGTGATTCAACATTTGAACTTTCTTAACTCTCGTGGTGAAAGTTTTTCCTCCAGTCCTAATGCTAGGTGCTTACTTTAGTTTCCTCCTATTCATTGGTAAATGCATAACCATGGGAAAGAATGTAAAAACTAGAATCCATTCATTAATGAAATTATTAGCTTTGCGACTTGGTTCCAAGCTCTATAAACTACCTGTCAGAAGGAGCATTGCTTTAGGGAAAGTTTCAGAAATACAGAACATAGAGAAGAGATAAAACAGGAAAAGATACTCCCACTGTTGGGGCACCTGGATGGCTCAGTCAGTTAAGTGTCCAACTCTTGATATCAGCTCAGGTTGTGATCTCATGGTAGTGATCCGAGGGCCGTGAGACTGAGCCCCATGTCGGGCTCTGTGCTGAGCATGGAGTCTGCTTGGGATTTTCTCTCTCCCTCTCTCTCTATCCCTGCCCCCTCCAACAAATAAATAAACTTAAAAAAAAAAGAAAAGAAAAGGTACTCCCACTGCAATAACAACAAGCACAGTGAACACTGATTAATGTTTATTCAATATTTACTATCCATTAGGCACTGTTATCTGTTAAACATATTATGGAGATTCTGAAATTTATGTTGTATAGAACTCAGTGAACAGGGTATTGTTGTTTCCATTTTTCAGATAAGGAATCCAAAGCTTAAAAAGTTTATGTCACTTCCCCCCAAAACTCGGGGCTTTGAAGAGGTCGGATTCAGATTCAGTTGTGCAAGATACTCTGTTCAGAATAGAACACATTTAAATTTAGCAAATACGAGTTGGGTACTCACTGTGAGGGAAGCACTGTGAATTCACATGTGAACAGGTTAGATGGGATGCTTGCCTTCACACATCTCCTGGGAGAGGTGGAAACCTTAGATAACATTAGATAAAAGTTGCTTGGTTTCCATAACATCTCTCTTCATTCTCACGTGAGTTTAGAACAAAAAATGTTTTATTCTAATAAATGAATTTATTTAGCATCTTGATTTAATTGCCTCCCCTGAAAAATTGCATCAGGGAGTACACCAGCTAAAATGCTCTTGGAAATCAGTAACAGAAAGCTCAGCTCCCACAAATGGGAATTTGTTAGCTCAAATGACTGGAATGCCCAAAGGTAATTATGACTTCAGTGGAGTTTTCAATTGCCAGTTCAAATGATTCATATATTTATTCATTCAGTTACGTGAGAAATATTTGTTTAGCATCTACAATGTGCCAAGTATTGTTCTAGGCACTGGAAATACAGCAGTGAACAGAACGAAGTTTCTGATTTCTTGGGGCTTACATATAGGGGAGCTGCAGATAATAAATGAATGCATGACAGGTAGTGATAAGTGCCATGGGGAAAAATATCTCAGGGTATGGGAGTGATGGGAACTGCTATTTATAAGATGTTTCAGAGAACAATCAGAGAGAGTGGCCTTTGAATAAAGATGCATAATGGGAATAGGATATGGAACAGGACCCAGATCACGTAATGTGACCCAGGATCTAAGATTCTATGAAGAAAATATGTCCATGACTCATTTTCATACTCAGGCAGCTTCAAAATAACCGTTTCACTATACAAGAATAATTAAACTCAAAATCGTAGGACTGACATTGTAACGCAAAGAAAAAAGAAAACCTAACTGGGGCCATTGCAATTAGTCATCTTTAGTAGAAAATACAAGTTATGTTGCATAATTACTGGGTGGACATAGGAAACCCTAAATCTCTCTAAGTCTCACTCACCTATGTAATGGGGATGAGGAAAGTCATTTGTCAGGTATTTTGAGGATTACATGAGATAAAGTAGGCCTTGTGCCTCGCATGGTGCTCAAGAAATGGTAGTTATTATTATAGTGAAAATGTGACCAGAGATTCTATCTTCCCAAGACTCAGTAACCTCCTATGTTCTTTGCCCAAAAACCAAAAGCAAGTACAGTCACATTTTTTTGTTTCCTTGTTTTGTTTTGCTATTGATTTTTGTTGTTGTTGCTAAAATAGTTGAGATTCTTGATTCATGCATTTAGGAAGTACTTTTGAACCACACAAAACATCTAAGATGACACAAGCATCTAACTTTGGAATAATTTGGTTTGGATGCTGCGCGGTTTAGGGTTGGAAACGTTTTCTTCCAATTACTCAGGTGTTTCCATTTATAAGTCTAGAAAAATAGCTCCCTCCCTACCCAAGCAGTGCATCAGAATAACCTATTGTGTTTCAAAAGTACAGAAGATTGGACTCTACCATACGGCCCTAAATCAAAGTCTGTAGGGAAGACACTTGAAATCTGGATTCTTACACACACATACACACACACACACACAAAACAAAAACAAAAACAAAAAGCAGCTTCATGGTAATTCTGATGTACAGCCAGGGTTGACTATCATTGGTATATGACATTCATTTAGGGCCCTTAAAACCTACTCAGAAATAATTTGGCATAAGATAGCAATATGGTGCTTAACTTGAACCATGCTGAAGAATGTTTCAATTTTAAATCTTTTAAAAAAAATTTAATGTTTATTTTTGAGAGAGACAGAGAGAGAGAGAGAGAGAGAGAGAGAGAGAGAGAGAGAGAATCCAAAGCAGGCTCCAGGCTCTGAGCTGTCAACACAGAGCCAGTCATAGGGCTTGAACTCACAAACTGTGAGATCATACCTGAGCTGAAGTCAGACACTTAACCAACTGAGCCTCCCAGGCATTCCATCAATTTTAAATCTTAAGCCTGGATATATATGAGTTATTTAAGGAAATGTCAACTTTGGTAAAATGACAGTCTTAGACACAGTAATCTGATCCTAAACAGAATCGCCTTCCTAATTATCAAAACCTTTCTATTAGTTAGAAAAGCACTCCAATCTAATACCCAGATTTTTAGCCTGTGATTAGGCCAAACAAGCAGCAATTTATACAACCATTTCCCCTTTATATTACTTCTCTCTTTTCCACTATAACTCTGGGTGTTCACTGTGTAACTTGAATAATAGTGTCAGTGAAATGAAAATTGAAAATTTAATTCAATTCAGCTGAAATGGATGCTGAATTTACCCTCTTATCTAAGATGTGTGCCTGAGCAGGCATCCCTGTGGCTACCGACCAGGTTCCAGTGGCTCTTGTCTCAGTTAAAACTACTGCATTTAAACCCCCAGCTTCTACTACGACCTTATAAGTATATTTCAAGTCCATTCCTATAGACTTGTTTTTATCTGCCCTTACTGTAAAGTCATTTGGAACTGAAGGAATAGTCTTATTAAAATTAAAAGCTATAGGAATTCTAACCAATTGGAATGTATGTTATTTTTTATTTTGTGTCTAATTTTTTTTAAATGACAGTTCCAAGATTTTTGGAGGGAAAAATCTGTTTTTGCTAGAAATGGTATAAGCACTGCAACTTTAATGTGATTTTATAATCTTAGCTCAGAAGTGAATTTTGTTTCCCTTGGTAACCTTTACATTGATAGAAATCAGATTACAGGGCACATATAAGCTTCTTTTTCCTTTAACTACAGACAGGAGGGTTGTAGACAGTATTTTCTAACCATCTAGTACATGGATGCATTTTCATATTGCCTGTCAGTACAGAATCAGTTAGTCCCTAAGAAATCTTTCAGGGAAGATTAATCTCCCAGTACATAGGATATGGGCATCATATCAAAATCAAGTCAGTCAATCACACATGGCTATGGAGAGACAATGAAAATAAAGCAATGTTCATGAAATTCTTAAAAAATTTCCACCAGTGTTTTTGATTTAGGTCTCTGTGTATGCAAGGTTAGGCAAAAAGCAGATAACATAAAAAGTGAAAAAAAGAAAGCAAAAAATTAGAGACTTTTTTCAAAAGATGCCCTATGCATTTCATAGAAAACAAAAATCAAATGAAAAATACGAAAGCATATTTAGAAGCATAAGTATTACATAAAAATATTGTCATTTTATGTTTGTACACGGAAGACCAGTATAATTTCTACTTAATCATTTTTCTTAGGTAGAAATGTACGAAAGTGACAAATATTTTATAATTCATTATGTATCTTTTTCTGTTAGTACAAGTTAAGTCGTGGCTACATGATGCCGTACTTTGAAAACTCAACGTGGTAAATAAACAAAAAAAACAAAAACAATTTTTGGGGTCTCTCTCCTAGCTTTGGGCTTATACGGTGGTTGTTAACCAAGGCTTTGGGCCTGTATGTAGTATCACTGTCTCTAATGGCACAAGTATATGTGTGGACATATTCTCTCCCAAACCAAAACAAAAAATTTTGCCACCACTTTTTTTTCTGTGTACTACAGATTTTTGTTTATTTTTGAGCCTATTGTGATATTCCTTTCCAAATATCCATTTTGACATTTAGATTTCTACAGAGATGAATATTCATTCTTAAGCTCAAGAGAATAGCAAAAGAAATTAACTGTAATTTTGAGAAGTTTATTTCTTAATCCTTTGAAAGCCTGGAGATCCACATGGTTCTGTTGTGGAGTAATATCCCATTAAAGAAACAGATACACAGTAAAAGTAATAAAGAATAAATCTTGTTCCTTCCATGATTTTTCTCATAAGGGACCTTAAACAAGATCCAAATGGTTCAGTTCAATCCTTAGTAACCCCCGCTTTCCTCTCCTGTCCATCATCCCCATGGCCACAGCTACCCCAACTCATCTCTTCCAAACCTCCCTAGAAATAAAATTTCCTTTACATACCATTTATATGTATTTTTAATTCCTTTTATAACTTCTATCTCAGTTCTTTATTATAAAGTCACTCCCTTTTTTCTCACGTAGATATTTCTTTCTCTCCAGAAGTGGAGAGGAGGGACGAAAAGCATCTCCAACTCTGAAGATCTTCCCTTTGGTGGGAGGAAGGTTGGCCATGAATATTGGCACATTAATAATTCTTATGCTGTCACTCATTACATGTTAAAAGACAGTTCATGAATTCTATTTAATTGATTTTCTTTAGCCAATGTCCACTCGAGAGTATTTCTTTTATTTTTTTTAATTAAAAATTTTAGAAGTTTATTTATTTATTTTGAGAGAGAGAGAGAGCACTGAAGGGGCAGAGAGAGAGGGAGACAGAGAGAATCCCAAGCAGTCTCCCCACTATCAGCACGGAGCCCAATGTGGGGCTGGAACCCATGAACTGTGAGATCATGACCTGAGCTGAAATCAAGAGTGGGTCACTTTACCCACTGAGCCACCCAGGTGCTCTGAGACTGTTTCTTATGCAAATATGGATCTATTCTCCTATAATGACTTCTAGAAATTTACCAACTATGTCCTTAGAAGATTCTCTTCTCAACAATCTTAAAAACTGTTCTACTATGGTTATTTTAAGACTAATCAAGTGCAGTAATGAGAAAGAGCGGAATAAGGAGTTGGATCTGTACCTGACTGTGAACATTCAACTGAGGTAATTCACTACCTTCAGACCAGTCAGTTCTGCTCTTATTTTAATAAAAGCCTCATTACTTTTTTTTCCCCCTTTCTGTGTAGAAGAGAAACAAATGGAGGCAATATAAATGAAGAGTTGATGGGAATGAGGATGCCTAGAGGTTGCTCAAAGAGTGATTATATGAGATTTTTGGCTCAAGTGCCAGTTGCAAAATGTGGTTATTATGGTAAAAATAGAAAAAGGTTTGGTCACTGAGTGGATAGTCAGAACACAGGAACCGCAAAGAGTGTCTACAAATATGAATTAGATACAGAAAAAGTATCTGGAGACATGGATTAAAGAGAAGTTAGGTAGGAAAATAAAATAAATTTCCTGGGGCGCCTGGGTGGCTCAGTCAGTTAAGCGTCTGACTCCAGCTCAGGTCATGATCTCATGGTTTGTGAGTTTGAGCCCAGCGTTAGGCTCTGTGCTGACAGCTCAGAGCCTGGAATCTGCTTCAGATTCTGTGTCTCCCTCTCTCTCTGCCCCTCCCCTGCTTGTACTCTGTCTCTCTCTCTTTCTCCAAAACAAACATTTGAAAAAATTTAAAAAACAAAACAAGGAATCTCCTTACGTTCTTAAAAAAACAAACAAAAAAAACCCCAAAAAACAAAAAACAAAACTACATCAAGTGAGAGGAAACACTTTTTTTTTCTTTCCATTTTTGGATATCTTTATCCTTCTCATCTTTCAAGGAAAATATTTTGTTTGCAACCAGTAATGGTAGATCCCCTGATATAATTCTTGGACAAAAAGACTAGGTTCTGTGTAAACTTTCTTTCTTGCTAGATTTTATGGAGACTTGTTTATATATATTCCCAGAGTGTGCTAAATCATTTAACTTCGCCAAACAGGAGAAGATGGAGTCCATAATCCTCCTACGTGACTGGCGATAGAACTGTCCTGAAGAAAAATGCTCCCACGCTTCCCCTCCCCTCTATTTTGTTTCTGTCACACCATCAACAGGTTAGAGTTGTGCACAGCAGAATTTATCTCTCGTGAAAAATCCCATCAGACAAGGATACATGATAGAAAACCATCAAACAGCGAGTTTTATGTCATTGCATTAGGGAAAAACAAATAACTGGCTCACCTTTATATACAACGGTTCCCTAAGATGCTCAACAAGAATGCAAGCTTTCTCCTCCCATATGGGATTGAGGTTCTTGTGTATTATTTTACTTCTAAAAACTTCTTTTCCTCCAATTTTAAACTTCACGTATGGATCACTTGTCCCTGTTAAAGAGATACAGATTGATTCATGTTAATCATGCCTTTCGTTGGAAGCAAGAGAATAGCTCATTTAAACATAAGGAAGTATTTAAAGGAATAAAAGTTAAATAAAGCTTATCACATGGGAAAATAAAGGTTAAGGTTTTTTTCCTAAAATTCTCCTTAAATTTTAAAGGGACAGTATATAATACTATTAAATCTAAGTAATAATAATAATGGTAATTATTTTTTTTCTGATCTTTACATGGTAACCCTGTCCTGATATTTAAAAACCTCTATTGCATGCTGCATATGTCAATTTAATTCATATTATAAATGACAGAGATGAATCTGACATTTCTCTTGGTATCATCTGGTCAACTACAAAAAGATGATCCAGCATCTTGACCTGACTAGTTTTAGACTTAAATATGCTGCTCAAACTTTATACTAGTGTGATGGGCTTAAGGAAAGGTGAGTCACAAACTAGACTTTAAATTCATCTTTGGTCCCACATTCTCTCTTGCTCAGAATTTTCAATTTTAGAATGCTAGGAAAGGTTGGAGGTCTCAGAGTAAGGCATTGGGGGAAGGGGACAACTGCTTATTAAATCATCTGCCAACTTCATATTAAACCTGCACACCTCCAAAGCTCCCTATGATAATAAAGAAAATCAGAGCTAGGGGTGCCCGGGTGGCTCCAGGTGGTTAAGCGTCCGACTTCAGCTCAGGTCATGATCTCGCAGTTCGTGGGTTTGTGCCCCGCGTCGGGCTCTGTGCGGACAGCTCAGAGCTTGAAGCCTGCTTCAGATTCTGTGTCTCCCCCTCTCTCTGCCCCTCTCATGCTCATGCTCTGTCTCTGTTTCTCAATAATAAATAAATGTTAAAAAAAAAGAAAAAAGAAAATCAGAGCTGTTAAGTAAGTTGCTCATGGATACACAGCTAACAGGAGATGAAGTTAAAATTCCAACCAAGCTTGTTTGACTCTAATGCCTGTGATTTTTCTACTACACAGGGATGGGGGAAGGGCTTTGACATGCTTCTATATATATCATACCATTTCTCATTGTGACTGATGAATGAGGCCAATGGATCTAATGAGTCCATGCTATTAGAGAAGGTGAGTCTATGCCTCCTAGGGAAGGTGAATCAGAGACATCCCCAAGTAAATCATTCCAGTGTGACAATCTTCATCCTCAGGAAATAGTTCTTTATACAAGGCCTAACTCCGTTATGATAAGATTTTGTTTAATTCTTTCTGTTTTGTCTAAACTGAAGCTACACTTGATAACTTTGGTCTATATGATTTAAAGAAAAATATAAGTGGGGCTCAGTAAACTGTGAAGCATGATATAGATGTTAGACATTACAAGTACGCTGATATCCTTAAGCTTACTACCAGCATCCCCTCTCAACACCTCCCCTCACTGCAATGACACATAAATATCTGTGCTCAAAATAAGGACTGACTTGTAGAATTTGGCTTTTCTTATTTAATCATTTGGGGGTTTTCTCAAAACTCTCCACATTCCTGAAGTAACTTTAATGTCCAGCTTTTTGTATGCCTAGGCCTGGGTATAATGAAATAATGATCCCAATTTCCTATTGTGAAATTCCCATTTCGACAGTTAGATTTTATCAAAATGATACAAACTTTAAAAATATTTATAAATGTAAATGCAGGCTATTATATGGTAACCTGTTATAATGCATTCTTTAAGGGAGTCAGTGTAACCAAAAAGTTTAAAATTGCTACTTTTAACACAGTGGTTCCCAACTATGGGCTGAGGACCCTGGGGATTGGGAGTTTTGCAGCACATACTTGGAGGGATATTAAAATCTCCGTACCTATATGAAATTTCTCAGTCATGCCCTCATGATTTCAAATTCATCTATGTAACTATGCTACCTGCTAAAATATAAGGAGCTCCATAATATCAGAGCCATTTGGATCACTGTTTTGTTTTGTTTTAAATCGCCAGCACTTAGTACAGAATCAGACATATTGTTGGTCCTCAATAAACATCCGATGACTAACTAAATGAATCACTGACTTAATGGTGTGGGTGGTAGACCTCTGTTCCTCTTGACTTTTGTTGATTCCACTTGGATATCTAATAGACATTCCATCATCAACAATGTCCAACACTTAAGTCTTAATCCTCTCTCCTGCTAACTGCTCCTCCCTCAGGCTTTGTTGGGTCAGGTAATGACTTCATCATTTGACAACTGCTTATGCAAGACACCTGGAAATTGTTCTCAATACCTCCTTCTTCTCCATGCATTGCATCCAGGACACCACCAAGTCCGATTAATCCCCAAACTCACCTTATCTATCTTCTCTGCCTCCAATCTAGTTAAGCTGCTACCATGATTTCTTTGCCGTACTACTATAATAATAGCCTCCTAATTGGGTTCTCCACACCTTCTGTGTCCCCCTCCATTAGTTCACTAGATGACAGGCAGAGCTTTTAAAAATACAAATCTAATCTTCCCCCTTCTTTGCCTAACACATCTCAACAGCTTTCAATTACACCTACAATAAAATCCAAAATCTGTAACATGGTAGACAGGACTTGCCATGTCTCCAACTCCATTTTGGGCCCTTCACCACGTTCCAGCTATCCTGTCATTGGAAGTTATTTCCTGCTTCCAGTCTTTGCATATTCTAGCAAGACTCTATGCTTGAAAAGTCCCTCCCTCCCATTCTCTTCCCCTTTTGTCTGGCTGGCATTGTATTTTCCTCCTGGTCTTAGTTTAAATATAACTTGCTCAGAGATACCTTTCTCAACCTCCCAATCTGAATTAATTTTTGTTATTATTTTTCCTTGGCATTTGCTCTTTGCTTAACAGCACTAATCATTATGAATGTTACTTACAGTTTACTTTGTATGTCTAACTGCTTATTGTGTGCATTTTTCCACTGGCTATGACCCCCATAAAGGCCAAGACTCTTCCCCAGCACATGGCACAGTGTCTGGAGCAGAGGAGGCACTCAGTAAATATTTGTTAAATAGATGTGGCGGTATAGATTAATGACTATTGAGTCAATTTACAGTGTACAGAGTACTATTAAATGCATCCTCTGAGATGTTGATAAAAGATGACGTTATCCACCTATATTGAAGATAAGAAACAATCTGAGATTCAGTGTGACTTGCCCCCAGTCATGTAATGAGTAAGCCAGGAAGTAACAGGATAAAAGCAAACTTAGATTTTCAGATGCAATGTTCCCTCTACTTATGTCCCAAACATCCATATTTTCCTGCTTTTCTCTAAAGTACCATCAGGGAATAATTTTGGAAAGATGTTGAATAATCATTAGATACTATAAATAATGCTACTAATGACAAGCAGCCTCCTCTGGTCTATAGAATGCTCACACTCAGTATTTGTTTACCCACCCTACAATTGAGTCTCCATTTTACAGATGAGAAAACCAGGACAGGCCAAGTGGCTCATTTCAAGTCACACGAGAACTCACATCTGAAGACCAGTCAAATAGCACTTTTTCCGGCACATCATCACCAAACACTCATTTCAGGATGTAACACTGCTCTCTTTCTTTTGTCCAAAAAGTAAGAATAACTCTTTTATGAGAAAAGTGATTTCAAGAAACTGGGCCTTGCGTTTTTAAATTGGGTCTCACTCCATTTAGTTCAGGTATTCTGTAAAAGGACTGACAAAACTAGTAATTCAGCACAGAAGCCTATACACACAAAAGTAAATCCTTTTGAGACACAATCTGTTTCTTGCCCTTTCCCAGAAACATTTTCCTCACCTGCCATACAGGTGAACTGACAAAATTCCCAGTTTCGGGAATCCTGCTGGGTCGTCCTCAGGTCCATAGTAGAAGTTAAATTACAAAAGGGGATCTACATCACTCCAGGGAACATGTGCTGACGACTTACTATATCAGATATAATACACCACCCAACAAGCCTGTGAGATCACTTCTAGCGCTGTCTTGAAGTTACATTGAAGAAACGACAGCATAGAACAGGTGAGTAAAGTCGAGGCCACCTCCAAACACATTTTTCATGCTTGGTGTCATATCGATGATGCTGCTTGAGACAATATGTATCCAATGGCCTGAGGAAATAACAATCCAGCCAATAAAAGCAGGTCTACAGGTTAAGTTAGGGATGAGGGACAGATTTTTGAATGGTGACAGGCACAAAGATCACAGGGATTGGTAGAAGAGAGACAGTTTTGACGGACTCTGAAAACATGTTATGATGGTAAAATATTTCATAAACATGTGGCTTTGCCCACAGGGTGACCTGGATTAGAGATAGCAAATATGTTAGCAAACATAAACATGCTGTACATGAAAAACAAATCCAGATGCACGCTCATGATGAGTCAGTCATCTGACTTTCTCTGCTTTGTTTTGACTCCCCAACGTAAAATTTGCTGCATGTCTCTTTCTAACCATCACTTAGAATCTTCTGATGTTACTATTAAAATTTAGTATTTTTTTAATATCATGTTTATTTAAGGAATTTCTAATTGTTTTCAAGTTCTTAACATAGAGGACCTTTGTGACTTAGAGTCCTTAATACTTAATAGTTCAAGACTTTTGCCTTGTGATACAAACGTAGGGGACTGGAGACATTGTTTTTTGTTTTTGTTTTTTTTTAATTTTAATTTTTTTATTTAGGTTCAGTAAAAGATTTGTATCTAACACTCTTCTTAAAAAATATTCTTCCTATAAAATTGGTTTCTTGACCATATCTGTACAAACACATATGTTTATCATTTTACATGAATGAAATACAATATTATTGTCTCAAACGTACTTGATGCTCAATAACTGGTAGATAAATAAATTTCTGAATATCCTGGATTTTCATATCAATTTATTTAAATATACATAACTATATATATAACAGGATATAATCTACTTGGATAAATGTGTGAACACATTTACCTAGAATTATGACTGTAGATAAACAGGTTACTTACATTTTAAAAGTACAACTAAGGCTGTAATGAGTACCCTTGAGTTTATACCCAACACTTCCTTCCTATTACGTCCTCTAAGTAAATTTCTAAAAATAAAATGGTTAGTCAAAATGAGCTAATTTCCATCTAATAAATATTTCCCACTCTCTTCTGGAAAAATTATAAAACACTTCAGTCATTTTGACCTCATTGGTGCAGTTGTAATTGTTTAACATCTCAGAATAAGATTCTCATATTCCAAAGCTGTTACTTAACATTGTTCACAAAACCCTGAGTCAGCAGTATACACAGCCAATGGATACAATCTTTAATCCACTTTCACTGTGGTTTCCAAGTTTGCTCCTGTGTCTAACACTTCTACCTTCTATGTTTAAAGGTGTTTTTCTAACTTTATTTTAGCAAGTTATGACTTATTGATTATTAATAGGCATTATATGCTTCTTTAAAAAAGGAATTTTTGTGGACAAGCATACTTAGAAAATGCTGGTTTAGAACAAAATTAAATAGATTCATTTTCCATGGCCTTTAAATAAGTGAATGTGCACCATGACTCTCCAAGAAGGGGGTATGACCTGTGGCATTTTTCCAGGGTTCTTTGACCATGGGGCCTATTTTTCTTGAGTGCATTTTTCAGACTCACAATCCCTAATTTGTATTTGGGAAATAGTACCTTATTATATTTCATACATAAGGAATTTCCCACATGTTTTGGAATTTATTTTAGTGTAACAGACTATCCAGTGAACTCAAATTATTTTATTTTAATAAAACTCCCAAGCTCCTAACATGTGGTTAATCTTTTCTAGTGGTTATAACCAGAAACCTGGTTATAACCAGGTTATATATATTATGTTATATATATATGTTATAATAATAATTATATAATTATATAATATAATAATTATACAATAATAAATATATAATTATATAATTTTATTATTACATCTATAAATAAATAATTTATAATAAATATATAAATATATTTTATTTATGTATTAAAATTATTTCCAAATATATGTATTTAGTTTGTTGGTTCAAAAAACCAAAAAATTAATAAATTCACCTGATAGTGCTGCTGCTTTGTTGCATTATTGCATTCAACCACAAGATGGCACTAACACTTATCAAATTGTTGTGAGGCATGTGGCTCTATTCAAAATTAAGGCATCTCTACTGCACACATCTTGGCTCTTAAGCATTTTCTAGCAATTTGTGCTTTGCTGTTATTAGCTAAGCCATGATCCTCATTAAAACATTTTTTATGGTGCTAATGAAATGAAAACAGGGAAATAAGTATGGAAGAAGAAAGCAGGATAAGTTAGCTCTAAAATAGAATTCAGGTTTTATTTTTATTAATGTCATTGTCAAGAGCAACCTTTCTTCCACATGCATTTTATCAGATAGCATTAACTTCAGAATTTATTTCTAAAAATTAATTCTTTTATTTTATAATTATAAATTCTATGCTTTAAAAATTCTAGATTAATCTAGTCCTAGGGATTATTAATTATTTCTGAAGCTTAGGATCAAAATTGTCTCAAAAAGAAGAATTAGATGGTATGTAAAATGTTTTCTCATGTACTGAAGGAATACATGCCCCAATGCTATGCTTTATCTTATTTTATTTTATTTGGAGCCATGTCACTGATGAGCACTTCGACATTTTGTGTGATAATTTAGCCTTTAATGTAATTTAAGTCTAACACAGAACTAAACTCCGAATGGGTCCACTTTTGTGTGCAATCAACACAGCATACACAAGATGGCAGCCTCTTTTCCCTTAAAATAGCATTAATGATATTTCAGTGTAAATACTGGTTTTTCTCCTCAGAATTAACGAGCCTCCTGGTTAACAAGTTTAAATCTCTTATCCCAAACCTTGTATGTACAACTACTCCTGTTTTGGGGATTTAGAGTCATTCAATGATGCTGACCCCTAATCAAAAATAATGCCAAACTGAAACTCAGTCTCATATTGGAAGTAAGGAGAGAGAAAGAGAAGGAGGAGGAAGAGGAAGAGGAAGAGAAAGAAGAGTAAAAGAGGACAACAAAGAGAAGTGGACATAAGTATTGAGTGTGGACAGTTAAAAACAATTCGAATTTAAGGTGGATTTTCCTGAAGGTACTGGTTTTTCTAGAAATATTTAAAGCTAGCATCTAGGTTGCCCAAATGCAACAGAGAGAGTGTGTATTGTATAATAAGGTTCTTCACACTTGAAAGAGGCCTGTAAAGGTAATGTTCAAGCATACTTAGAGAATAGGTTATGTCTTTATATACATTTATTTTTCACTAATGACTTAAACACCTTCAAAACATATATTTATGTATTAAAATTATTTCCTTAAACTCTCCCATTCCTGCTTCATTTTTTGTTGGAGATTTGGAGTGCCCTATGAGTGACATATTACATAGGGGAAAATAACTAAAAATATTAAAATTCAAATGCAAAAGGTTTCTAACAGCATATGGCCTACTGTAATAAAATAAGAGTAAACTTTTTTGACAATGAGAAATATAAATATTCCAATGATTTTGAAATTTGTGGTTAATGAAGTTACCATGATACAGCACATAGACGAACTAAAAATAATACTGTGATGTAACACAGCGTAGGGCTGAACTAAGTATATTTCTTTCTTTGAAGAGTAGAAGGCACTTCAAGGCACACTGTAGAGAGAAGGCGTAAGTGACAAGAATAGGCTATTGATTTTTATGAGTGATTTTCTGGCTTACTTTTCTCTTGTAAATGCAGAGTTCAGGATATGTGAGAAAAGATTCTACATGTTATATTTGGGATAAATACAACTTACTCAATTCCTTTTCATATGTGGCATAAATTACAGCTGGTATCTACATGGAACTTCTCGATAACGTCTGCAAGTATAGGTAAACTAAAATATGGAAGGGCAGTGGTTACTTATGTTTTTTTTTTCACACTTCTTTAGACAAATTGCTTTAATTTTGAATATAAATTATATATTAATCCGTGATATAGGAGAAACACAGTGCAGGAGTGCCCTAGATGTCATTTTTTCTAAAGGGCTTTACCCCCATTGCCTCTGGGTGCTCCCTCTATGACCAGTAATTAATTAATGCATTGACTAGATACAACAGATATTCTTTGCCATTTCCCTTTTTTCTTTTTCTTTTTGTTTCCAAAGGGAAACAGTTTTCCCTGGAATTCTGTTAGAATATATTGCTACGTTGGTACAGCCATCATAACCCCCTAAAAAATCAAATATAAGAAAATTTAAAAGTACTTTAATTTTCCCATTAAAAAAAATCAGGATATTAAAAAATTACACCCAAAGTTTCTATGCTTTTTTCAACTTTTTTTTCTTCTGGCTATCCCAGTACTTTTCTGAAATTGTTTCCTTGAGTGTCACCCATAACTTTTAACTACCGATTTCAGTGGGCTTTTCTCAGTCTTCCAACTGTGGACTGGGATTTCTTTCTTTCTTTCTTTCTTTCTTTCTTTCTTTCTTTCTTTCTTTCTTTCTTTCTTTCTTTCTTTCTTTCTTTCTTTCTTTCTTTCTCTCTCTCTCTCTCTGTCTCTCTCTCTCTCTCTCTCTCTTTCTTTCTGTGTGTGTGTTTCCTCCCTCTCTTTGTCTCCCTCTTTCTTAGGATTCTGTGACTCTGCTCTTGGTAATCCTATGGTGAAAAGAATATTGGCCATAATCAGTTTTGCTTTTTATAGGCAGTGTACTCTTAACAAAGTCTCTTGTCTATAGTTTTTTAATCCTTAAAATGAGACAACTTCCCAAGTTTCTCTGAAGAAAGTAAACAATAAGATTTCACTTACATGCCACTGAGAGAGAAGAAGCTACTCCACATAAGAGAATTTTTCAAAAAACTAAAAATTGTCACATGAAACAACAAGACCTGTTTTACTAATAGATTTGAAGGAATTATTTCTGAAATTTATCCTCTTTTGTCCTTTTTGGGTAAATAATGAATGTAATTTTTTTAAAAAATGGGGCAAGACCACTATCTGGGTGGCTCAGTCAGTGAAGGTCACAATCAGGTCATGATCTCACAGTCAAAGGATCAAGCCTTGTGTTGGCTCCACACTTGTGGTGTGGACCTTGCTTGGGATTTTTCAATTTCAATTTCTGGAATTCCCAAGTGAATGCTGCTAAAAGTCAGAAAATACCTCACAGAGAGATATTTATCACAGAGAGTTCCCCCGGTCGTAAGTATCTCTATAACCCGTAATATATTCTATATATTCTTAATTTGCTCTAGTCCTTTCAATTTAGAGTTGTTATAAACTCAACAACGGTAATATTTCTGTTATTATACATGCCAGTGAATAAAATGTGGTTCTTAAAATATAACAAGTTAAAAGTGATTTGAGGTATAAGGAGTCTGAGTTCCTGGAATCACTGCATGGAGGGGAGCCATCTGCCAAGAAGCACGTGCCTTGGACAATTATGTGGACGAGGAATAAATGTCTATGACACTTGAGCCATTAAATATTTTAAAGGTGCATTTATAACAGCAGCTCAGCCTACCTTAACCAAAACAGATTCCTACATCGTGTAAATTCTAATCATTAAAATTCTACTTGCAACTACAGTTTAGCCTGTACCACCTGATAAATGCTCTCGAACCCTCTGATTCTAATTCTTAAAATATCTCTTGAAATCATCTCCGATTTCATTGCTCAAGTGAGCATTGCCTCACTATTCCTTACCTAGATTATTAAGCACCTTCTGTTTGGTCTCCTTGCCTCCCTTCAAATCCCTTCCCCAAAGGCTACTACAGTTCTCTGTCATACATAAATTGGGCCACCTCCACCTGATTCATCTTGGACCACATTTTACTCCATCTTCCCCATCCACAAGCAGGTCTGTGGGTAACCCAGGCCCCAGAGCTCAGGCTCGGAGCCAGTTTTCAAAGCTTCTCCTTGTCCAGGGAATTTTATATAAACTGGGTATTTTTTTTATTGTTTTATACTCTTAACCAGGGAGACTTCTGATCTTAATTTGGCTTCCCTGGCAGAATGAACCCCATTATCCATTTCTTTAATTTTTTTTTTAGTAATAGAGCCTCTGTGAGGTTAGCAACATATGTGATGACCTCAATAAGGAATTTCATATCCTCCAAGCAACAGGTGTGGCCATATGACAAGTTCTTGCCGGTAGATGGGAGCAGAAGTGGCAAACACAACTTCTGGATCTTCTGGTGAAAAGTGGAGCAAGTGCTTTGAATCAGAGAAGAAAGCATGAAGTGATGTAGGCAGAGCCTCTTCATCAGCCTGTGATCTCTCCCTTTTGGACTCAATGCGGGAGGAAACATCTTTCCACTATACTTACAGCTTTCTTGTTACCAGAAGCTTGGCTTGCACTCTAAGATAACTTTCTAAATGTTTATTTATTTTTGAGAGCATAGAAGCGGGGGAGGGGCAGAAAGAGAGGGGGACAGAGGATCCAAAGCGGGCTCTGCACTCACAGCAGCAAGCCCAGTGTGGGGCTTGAACTCACAAACCATGAGATCATGACCTGAGCCAAAACCAAGAGTCGGACGCTCAACCAATTTAGGCACCCCTGAGACAACTTTCTAAATAGATTTTGCTTCCAGACGAGTATGATTTTTTATTGGAATGATTTGACTTTATATAGCTAATCAATCTTGTTTGAGTTCCATTCAATCCATTTCATTAAGATCAGGTGGTATGAACTAGTTTCCCCCACAGCCTGGCCATTCCTGGGCACTGAGCCTTCTGACTGACTGCAGTGGAAGATAAAATCCAGTCAAGAAAAGAAAACAGATTGAGATGTAAAGGAGCTAACTTTCATGAATATTTACTATGTACCTGGGGCTTTTCACACAATATTTCATTTAGTTATAACTATAGCCCTGTGAGGTGAGTGAAACTAGTGGATAGAAGGCGTCCAAAAGATGTTTGCTGAAAAAATGAATAAATTAATATTCTTAGTACTTTATAGGTGAGTAAGCTGGTTCAGAGACGTTAGGCTGCTTGACCTGGTTATAGGATCCGTTTGATTCTAGATTCCAAATGTGCTTCACTACACTATGATGCTTACCTACTATAAGCTTTTTAAATCAATAGACATGTTCCACCTAGCTCAAGCTCTTATTTTTGGGCTCAGTCCTCCCATATGGTGCCCCCATTAGAAACTGGATTCTATATTAGGAAGCCACAGATCTCACTGAACTTGGCAATCTTTAACTCTTGAACCATAATCATGACAGTGTAGCAGTTAGACAAGCATGGATGAATATGATTGGGCAGATTTATTTAGTGCCCTTTGCCTCTATCTAATAGGAAATCTCATGAAGGCAAGAACTCTTCTGCATCCCAGAACTTACCATGAAGCATGTGCTCAACTCATCAATAAACATTTGTTGACTTGTATGAATGACATACATTACCATAAATATACTGGCTTTGCTAAGCTGGGCACTTATTTAGATGCTTAAAACTGGACTTCTCTGCAGAGAACAAAATTGTTCAGCGGTGCTCCACAAAAAAATCTAATTAAAAAGTATAAAATTATACTTTAATGTATTTTGAAAGCTTATTTTCACTCCATCCACAACAGAGGTGGTTTGGTGCCATGTAGGGTATTGGTAAAGAGGTAGACCTCTAAGTTAGAAAGCCTGCTCTCTAATGTCAGCTCCAGTACTTACTATGTGAATTGCAAAAAGCCACTTGACTCAGATGAAAATGAAGGTGATATAAAACCTCATGAAGGTCGTTGCGAGGGTTTAATTACTTAATTTGTGTAAAGTACTTACCACAGTTACTGGCACAAACAAAACATTCAATAACAATTAGCAAGTATTCTTACTCTTATTCAGATGCATGGAGACAAAATAATATAATTACATCACAATTTGAAAACTTGAATATAACAAAATTGAAATAAAGAACTAGAAACATATCAAAATGGGTATCAAATCTCTGATTTCCCATGTTGAATAATTCATTTCAGTTGAGATAACAGTTGCAATTTAGCTATTTTCCTTAATCATTTAAGAATACATAAATATACACCAGAAAAGTAATGATTATTTTCCAGGGATTTCTCCTTCCCAGTTGTGTTAGAGACAGTAATTCTAATTAAAACAAAAAGAAAAAGAAAAAAGAATGAATGAAAGAAAGAAAAAAAGAAAAAAAAATGAAAGAAAAAAAAGAATGAATGAAAGAAAGAAAAAAAATAGCCTTGAAATAATTATAAACACTGCACGAACAAACATAAGTATAAGGAAGTATCGTAAAATCGGACATTAAAATAACTGGAGCCTACAGAACATATCCTCTAAAAAAAAAAAGGGGGAGTAATTTTAACCCTAAGAAGAAAACAAAATCCTCTTCATCAATCAAAACTATAAGTAATAGCACTGTGAATAGTTTTATGACTCTTGTTGATTGATTACCATCATTAACTGAACCAATTTCAAATGACTATATTGCAGGATGATTAAAATGCATCACAGAGGCATGGTCATGGAATTATCCATTCCTTGGCATATTCACAAATTCAATTTGAGAAAAAAAAGAAAAGTCAGTGATTTCCTCTTTGTCTCCCTGCTTCTACTCTTCCTCGCTCCAACTCATTCTCCAAAATCTTATGCCTGGATATTTTTTTGGACACAAGTCTGATGTTTCCCTTGCTTTAAATTCTTCATTGCTTTCTCACTGATTTCAGAATAAAGTTCAAACTTCTTAGCATGTCATACAAATATTTCTCTAATTTCTCCAGACTCCATCTCACTAGACCTCCAATATACAGAACAACTTGCAGCACCTCAAATTCCCATCTTCTCTCTCACACCTGTGTCCCTCCTCATCCTTTTCCCTTTGCCTTGAACTTGACAGTGTCCACCATCCTCTGTCCTATTCTGGTACCAAACGCGAGTCTCCCTGCTATGCAGACATCTTTCCCAAGCCGTCCTATGGACACTATTTGGCCCTTCTCTTACTCTCCCGAACATCCTCTGCAACACCACCTGCCATGTTGAGGACTTGTTTACTTGTGATCCCTGGTGTTTGGCACAACTCCTGGGTTATCATATGTGATCAAGAAATGTTGGTTGATGTGACAACACTCATGTAGAAGTGAATAAAGGAATGTCTGTCGCATGTCAAGATAACACAGAAACTAGTAAGGGAACCAGTATGTAGGTTGTATACCCTTTATTTCCTCCCTTCTCTCATTCACTATGATTGTAAGAATCTTATTTGGATTTTATTATCAAATACTGAATCTGAACTATGAGAAGCTTAATATCACAACAGCATTGTGCTATCACTTGTACAAAAGTAAGCCTTTTGCCATTGCCACTTTCCCAAATTACGGTGATTGATGTTCACTATAATTCATAAAAAATGGTCAGGCTGTCCTAGCTTTACAACGTGCTTTTCGACAATCTCATTTTAGCAGCAATCTGCTTAGAATGTTTACTTATTTGATAAATTGATTTGGATTTATTCAGAACAATCAACTAGAAATCATACCAGGGTAAATAAAGGTGAATGAATATGCTTGTGACATACGTCTTCTATTATGTCAATGTCCAACAAATAGGTGTACTAAACACACAGTAAGCAGTGTGATATTTTCATGCAAAATACTTAGAAGGAAGGTTATTTTTTAAGCTTATTTTTATTAAAAATTGTTTAACGTTTATTTATTTTTTGAGAGACAAAAGAGACAGCGTGAGGGGGGGAGGGGCAGAGAGAGAGGGAGACACATAATCTGAAGCAGACTCCTGGCTCTGAATTGCCAGCACAAAGCCCGATGTGGGGCTCAAACTCATGAGCTGTGAGATCATGACCTGAGTTGAAGATGGGCAATTAACTGACTGAGCCACCCAGGCGCTCCAAGTTTATTTTTATTTATTTTGAGACAGAGATAGAAAGCAAGTGGAGGAAGCGTAGAGAGAGACGGAGACAAAATTTCAAGCAGGCCCCATGCTGTCAGTGCAGAGCTGGATGCAGCACTTGAACTCATGAACTGTGAGATCATGACCTGAGCTGATATCAAGAGTTGGGTGCTTATAGCCAAATTATGGAAAGAGCCTAAATGTCCATCAACTGATGAATGGATAAAGAAATTGTGGTTTATATACACAATGGAATACTATGTGGCAATGAGAAAAAATGAAATATGGCCTTTTGTAGCAACATGGATGGAACTGGAGAGTGTGATGCTAAGTGAAATAAGCCATACAGAGAAAGACAGATACCATATGTTTTCACTTTTATGTGGATCCTGAGAAACTTAACAGAAACCCATGGGGGAGGGGAAGGAAAAAAAAAAAAAGAGGTTAGAGTGGGAGAGAGCCAAAGCATAAGAGACTGTTAAAAACTGAGAACAAACTGAGGGTTGATGGGGGGTGGGAGGGAGGGGAAGGTGGGTGATGGGTATTGAGGAGGACCTTTTGGGATGAGCACTGGGTGTTGTATGGAAACAAATTTGACAATAAATTTCATATATTGAAAAGAAAAGAAAAGAAAAGAAAAGAAAAGAAAAGAAAAGAAAAGAAAAGAAAAGAAAAGAAAAGGACCTTAGGCCAAAAAAAAAAAAAAAAAAAAAAAAAAAAAAGAGTTGGATGCTTAACCGACTGAGCCACCCAGGCTCCCCAGAAGGAAGGTTATTTTTATGTGTACAGAAGAATTATGGCTGATACTGCTACCTTTCACTGCTATCTGTGTTTTACTCTTCTGTACAAGTAAGTAGCTGAACTACATTTTCTACTCTTTTTATTTAGGTGGGGCTATGTGATTAAGAACTAGGCTCTGGCCAAGGGAATGTGAGCTGAAGGTGCAGGCTAATTCCAGCCCAGCCCATTACATCTTCCCATATGCAATCTTTTTTTCCCCCAACACTGAGAACCTAGATTAGGGAAGGACCACAGGATAGAAAGAGTCTGGAGTTTCTGAATGAAACAGAAGCCCTACAACCAGCTACAATGGACTATGAAGTGATAAATTTTTATTTTGTTAAACTACTGAGATTTGGATGTTCCTCTTTTACAGGTCCTAACACTACTTACTTAACTGATACAAAAATTGATTCCAAAAATGGGTGCTGCCATTAAAAAAAAAAAAGCCCTAAAATATGTGACATTGACTTAGTGGTCAGGTGGTGGCAGCAAGGTAACATCCAAGGCTGGAAAGTCTTGCTAGGTCATGGTAAACATTTGGTACAACAGTTCCCATGATAACTTGCAAGGCAAACTACCTGCTATTGAATGTAAGCCTGGGGGGCCATGGTTGGAAAGAGTCAGAATGAAGGTATATATTTTCTACAATTTATTGCCTTTAGTAAGTAATCATATGAAAGAGATGAGTTTAGATGAAAATGGGCTGATTTACAAGTAAAAATGAAATGAAGTATAAAGAGAAGAATTGAAAAAGTTGTTTTTAGACCCCAAATAATAGAAAACAAGATTGAAAAAACCTTTGAACAACACAATCCCATTAAAACAACCTAAAGGCAAATGTCAGATTAGCCTTCCCACACAGCTGTATGGTACCTGTCATTATATTAACAGGGAGAAGCAAAGAAGTAAGTCATGCTTGAGGAGTGTAAGGAAGAACATTGGTATGGTTGTTGGCACCTGGAAGACTACTAACTTTTTGAGACTATTAAGTTTTAAGCTGGTTGACATACTAGATCTTGTACCAGCACAAAGCAAGATATGAAAGCTTTGCAATATCCAAGGAGGGCGGTCTACTTCACACACATTTCATATATGGCTATAGAGGATAAAGAACTTCTCAGATGGTGGAGACAGTGGTTACAGAGAACAATATACAAGAGGATTCTCCCCAAATAGTGAAGTTCTACTCAAGGAACTTTCCAACCCTCCAACTAAGTGGCCTTCATAAAACCTGTCCCTGTGGATTTCAGAATTGCTATGGGCAAGAAACTGCTATGTGTCTCCCATGCTCTTATTTTTGGTCATTATCTGTCAGATATGTATGGAGTGGTAGGCAGATTTATATTTCAAAGGGCTATAAGGAAACACATTTGCAGTCAAATGCTCTACCACTCAGCTATACCCTCAGGAAACATACTGGGACCTGATAAAGGATTTCCTTCTATTCAGAGATCCTAGACTTGGAGTTGGATAAAGTGATTATATGGGACTCTGGGCTGTTTCCAGAAACAAGCAGAAAAGATAAGGCTTGTTTTTCAGAGAACTGCTCCTCCCTAATCAGCTATTGTGTCTTTTCAGATCCCACTAACAAATCCACTAGCTGTCTCTGCAGAAGCCTGGACTCAAGGTCAAGTGATATGATTCCGGCCTATGAATAAACAAGACCCTGCATTCCTTTCCTGAGATAAGGAGGCTAAGACTTCTTCCAGTTTATACCAACTCTCAGAGCATGCCAGTAGCCCCTTCCCCTTGTCCTAAGATAACTTCCAGACATCAGTAGCTGAATTTTGACTCATTCTGATGTTAAGTCTTTACCCTAAAGTGAACATGGAATATGTATTACCTATATGTTTGCTCAATGTCCATGCTCCATCTTTCCTTATAAATAGTCATAAGTTTCCCTGTCCTTTTCATCACTATGTATATAATCTCTACCCCTATGATTGTAAAAATCTTGTTCTCTCCCACGTTAGGAAGGAAGGAGTATTTGAGGCTTGCCCTCCTGTCTCTTCCTTTGGCTACCTCTGGAATAAACACTTTTCTTGCTGCTACCTGAAGTCTCAGTGATTGGCTTTGCTGCACATTAGGCAGATGAACTTGGGTTTGGTTACAAAGAGAGTTAGTAACACTAGATGGGAAAAAAGGTCCAGTGCCTTAATAACTGTAGTATTGAGACACCACTCTCCATCACTGACCCCTATTAGCTTATAAGAGTAAGATATAAGATTCTATTATGTTAAGTCACTGATATATGGGGTTTATCTGTTTAGAGCTATTTACATTAACAAATAAAAAAAATTAAGCCAAATCATACTATGGTTACATTGTTTGCTAAAATAAATTTTTCATGCATGATTTAAGGCCCTTAAATAAAGGACTTCATTGATATTTAGTTTTTAAAAATACTTTTAAAATCTAATTTGCAAAATATCTCATCAAGTGATTGACAGTTTATTCAAGAAATGATTCTTCACAGAGTTAATACTAAAAATAGAATTCTAAGGACTTACACTGGTTATATTCTACTTTATCATTTTATTAGAATTTAGTGACATTTAAATTTTAAGTTTATTTACTTATTTTGAGAGAGAGAGAGAAAGAGAGGCAGAGAGAGAGAATCCCAAGCAGCCCCACCCAATGCCCCAATGTGGGGCTCAAACTCACTAACCATGAGATCATGACCTGAGCCAAAATCAAGAGTCAGACATTTAACTGACTGAGCCCCCCGAGAGCCCCAGTGACATTTAAAATGGTATTCACAGATATATTTTAGATAGATCATTTTTATTCTTTTATCTGTCTCACCTATTTTAATTAATAACAATGACAAAATAAAAAAGTCCTATTATGCATATTGTTTGTCTTGCCATTCAGCAGTTGTTTTTCCTTCAAAACTGAGTGATGATAAAATAGTCTTATAGAAACATAAAGTCTTAGAATTGGAAGGGACCTTGTCCAGTCTTTCCCTGAATGCAAGAATCCTAGCTACAAATGTGACTGATGACAGATGGTCATGCAGACGGGATGTAGACGTAGCTAGAATACTTTCAACTCAGTACTTCAAAATTAAATTTAGTATTTGTTGAACACATATACTGTGTGATGTAGTATTTTATTTTGGATAAATTATAAAATGTATGTTATAAAACTATTCTGCTTCCTCTGAATCTTTAGAGCTATAATAGCTAGTCTCTATTTCACAGATAGCCCTTCCAAGCATATATACAGTTCTGAATATATTTAGTCATTGGCACAATTATATCTCTGAGGTCATTAAAGATGCAATCAGCAAACTTTATCAATTATTTTTCAATGACAGAATTTTTAAAGGATATGCTTCCACAAGTAAACAATAAAAAGGAAGGATTTTTTTCTTTTTACAGTACATGTTTAAAAGGGATGACTACAGGGGTGCCTGGGTGAATCAGTTGGTTGAAAGTCTGAGTCTTGATTTCAGCTCAGGTCATGATCCCAGGGTCATGAGATTGAGCCCCAGATTGGGCTCAGCACTGAGCAGGAAGCATGCTTAAGATTCTCTCTCTTTCCCTTTGCTCCTCTCCCCCACTCATTATGCTCTCTCTCTAAAAAAATAAAAATAAAGGGGCTCCTGGGTGGCTCAGTGGGAAAAGCATCTGACTTTGGCTCAGGTCATGATATCACAATTGGTGAGTTCAAGCCTCAGGTCAGGTTCTGTGCTGATAGCTCAGAGCCTGGACCCTGCTTCAGATTCTGTGTCTCCTTCCCTCTCTGCCTTTCCCCCACTCATGCTCTGTCTCTCTGTCTCTCAAAAATAAATCAACATTAAAAAAAATTAAAAAATTAAAAAAATTAAAAATGAAAGGAATTATTAGTTACCTACATGTCCCTGGATTATCAATTAAAGCTTTTCTTCAATTACCATATTATTTGATAAGTCAATGATTATAGAAGTTTTATAAGCAAGTAAAAAAGATAAGCAAAGTGAAGTGTTAACACCTACAATGTAACTAAAATACTTGAGGAACAATGAAAAAACCTTCACCCCTTAGTTTAAAAACAGTTAATAAGGGTTTAATGTGACAAGTGACTTCAAAACTTGCAATTATCCTGCTAAGGCATGTCGTCACCAACTGAGAAAAAGATGGCAGATACAGGGGTGTAGTAGGTGTTGTGAATCCTTGTTCCTATCCTCAACACCATATTCCGTTCAATTCTCTGTCAGGGTGTGGAAAAGTCCATTGTCTGGGTTGGCAAGTTTAACAAAAACTGTAGAACCAACCCAAGCACTATATTTCCCCATGACCCACTCTTTCTTGCCTTCTGCCTTTCTGCCAAGCTTGCTATTTTTTCCATTTCCATTAATACTCTGTTACTTTTTAAAGGAAGACAGGACTTTTTCTTAATAAAAGATTTGTGCTACTTTGCAGAGTGAATGAATTCTCCAGTTGGTATACTTTTCCTTTTCTGAAACACATTCATGCATTCAACAATATTTACTGGATGTCTATTATGTACTAGGCATTGGGGATTTAGCAAAGCATAAAATTAAGTCCCTACTCCTAAGGAGCTTTCGTTCTAGGGGAGGTAAACTGCCAATAAAGTGGAGGATAATATGTTACATGGTGATAGGTGCATGAAACAACATAAAGCCCTTGGTAAAGGGATGGTGGTCAGAGGGGCCTACTATTTTAGATAGGATATGGACAGAAAGCCTGCCCTGTAAGGAAACATTTGAAAAGGGACCTGAAGCAACGAGGAAGCATTTCAGGCAAAGGAAGCAGCAAATGCAGAGGCCCTGAAGAATTCTAGTGTGGGTGGGATGACTAGAAAGTGAATGGGAGGAGATGAAATCAGAACTTGTTGAAACAACAGATCACATGGGACCGTACAGACCCTTGGTAAGGACCTGGGTTTTTCTTTAAGTGAGTTAAAACAGAAGAGCAAATGAATAAATAGACTACAATGGTGTAAGATTGCTTTGTCTGATGTCAAAAGATCAGTCTTTATTAGAGAATACACCAACACCTGAAAAATAGGATGTACTCAAAGGGCCAATTATAAAAGGGCAACTATATTGTTTTCTTAAATTACTCCAAGTAATTTTTAAATTTAAGACTAGCTGGGCCGAAATATTTCGACAAAGGCAACCTAAAGGTTAATAATGCATGTAAAATGAATGTGAATTTTTGCACTCCTCATCTTTGTGTCTACACTATATCCTTTAAAATTTAGATTTCTGAACTATATATAACATAATATAATCGAATATAAATTATATTCAGAATCTGCTATGACTCCTGTTGATGTCAGTAATATAATAACATCAAATGAGATTTGGCAACCAATATTCATCACTACACTATCATATTTAAAATAATGAGAATTCATTAAATACTAATGTTTTGCTCAGCACATAATGAGACCATTATTATTGGAAGCTACTGGGGTAGGCAGAATTCTAAAATGTACCCTTGAGATTTCTCATCTCAATCCCGGACTGTGAATATTGTATCTCATATACGTGACCATGTAGCTTATATGACAAAAGGGATTTTGCAGATGTAATTAGGTCTACTAATCAGTTGACTTTTGAGTTCATCAAAAGGGAGATTGGTAGGGTAGACCCATTCTGATCTAATTTCCTTTAAAAGCACAGTGTTTTCTCTACTTGGTAGCAGATAAATTCATTCCCCTTTCAAAAAACCAGAGAGGGAGAAGTAACTCTAAGCCAATATAACAATTTTGCCATTCTCAAAGTGTGGCTTCTGACTCTTGGTTCAGGACAGCCACTCTACTCCCCCTGCCCAGTTTTACTGGGATAAAATTGTGTAAGTTTTCAGATGTACAACATTATTTGGTGTGTGTATACATTGTGAAATAATTATCATAGTAAGATTAGTTAACATGTTCTATCACCTCACATAGTTAACTTTGTGTGTGTGTGTGTGTGTGTGTGTGTGTGTGTGTGTGGTGAATATATTTAAGATCTATTCTCTTAGTAAATTTCAAGCATACAATACAATATTACTAACTATAGTCATCATGCTGAACACAGATTCCCAGAAATTACTCATCTTATAACTAGAAGTTTATTCCCTTTGACCACCATCACCCATTTCCCCCATCTCAAGACAACCATTAAACTACTCTGTATTTCTGACATTAGTTTTTTCAGTTCCACATAGAAGTGAGAGCACAGAGTATTCAAGACAGCCACTCTTGTTCTCTTCATCTCCCAACTGGAAAGAAGGTGGAAGAGGGTTAGAAAACAGCTGTGTGTTTGTCTTAGGTGTACGACCCAGACGCTGCATTACCCAAAGTAGCACCTCTGCTTACACGTCATCGGCCAGAAAGTAGAACTAAGCTGCAAGGGAGGCTAGAAAATTCCGGCTGTTGCTATGAGTCCTTTTGCGCACAGAAAACATAGAAGTTCTATGATGAAAGATGGGGGTGGGGGAATGGATGTCGGTGGACAACTGGAAGTCTCTACTATAATCCCACAGATGAGCTCAGAACGGCATTGTGAATACTGAGTTATTCAAATTGTGACGAATTTTTTTCCATGGAATTGTGTTAGGTAGATAGCTGTTGCATCAAAACTGTCCCCAATTAGTCCTAAATCTATTTTCTAGACTCTCCACCTAGACCAAAAAAAAAAAAAAAAAAAAAAGAATAATTCCTCTTTTATGTAATAGTCTTCCAAATATTTGAATCAGATTGTCAATATCCCCCATAAGTTTCTAGGCTCAGTACTCTCTAGTCCCTCTCCTACTTTTCCCTATTTAACATTCTTAACTATCTTAAATGTTCTGGAATCATTTTCACTTGTCAAGGAATTTTTTAAAACATGGCCTTCCGCAAAGAACATAGTCCTCAGTGAAAGGCTTTTGGCTAGGAATGTGAGTTGGCAAAGAGGCCAAGGGAGTATTTAAGGTAAAGAACTAAATCATGTTGTGTTTGCAGGAACAAATGAACATGGTCTGCTCTTAAGAAATCTATGAAAATCACACATGCTAGAGTGGAAAAATTTTTGGAGAGGGGGTAATTAACAAGAGATACAATTATTCAATAGTGCATATGGCATCCATAAATGTAGAGTCTTCAAGGCCAGATTACAGAATTATGACATAATCATATTAATATAAAGGGAGCAATGGAGGTAGTACATTGAAATCTACAGTCTAAACCATAAATACCTGCTTTTAAATGTGGATGTCAAAAAAGTAAAACAATGGATATGCATAGCTGTAGAAAGTATCACCTTTTAAAGTTGATAGTTGGCTTTTCTTTAATTTCTTCATAAGGTTATAGCCTTAAAGACAAAGAAATTTTCATAATATATAAAATCGTACTTTAAAAACAAACACATCTTGTATTTAATATAAAAATAAATTGCCTAAAACATATTATATAAGAAAAAACATGATATTTATGAATATTAAATATAAAATATTTTTAATATTAAATACTGTCCTCACACTGACATTTTCTTTAATCAAGAAGAGAGCACTTGCTAATAAACTTTATAATAGAGATGATTAAGTCATATATCGATATTCTCTTACATCTTATTTAATATAAGTTCTGATGTAAACAATACCCATGGCATTTTAAGTATTCTACAAAAATTTATGTTACTGTGTGATAAAACTAATTAAAATCTCTCAGGGAGATCATTATTCTCTGCTTATAAATCTCCACATCCTCCCAGTATCAGGGAGCAAATGCTCAAGAAAAGATTATGACTGTGGTAAATTTACAAAAGCCATCATTTTCAGAGCTGGTGAGAATGTGTGCTACCAGGCACCAGAAAAGTGAATGAGTGGTGGGAAAGAAAAATAAGACTACAATAAGATACTACCTCTCTCTATATATATATTAAAAAACAAAAACAAAAAACAAAACAAAACAAAAACCCAAAACAGAAAATAACAAGTGTTGGTGAGAATGTATACAAATTACAATTAGAACCCTTGTGTAATGTAGGAGGAAATGAAAAATGGTACAGTCACTGGGAAAAAGAGTGAGGCAATTCCTCAAAACATTAAAAATGGATCTAGCAATCTCATTTCTGGTTATATATCCAAAGGAAATAAAATCACTATTTCAAACTGATAGCTGCACACCGTGGTCATGACAGCATTATTATTATTTTTTTTTCCAACAGTTTTTATTTATTTTTGGGACAGAGAGAGACAGAGCATGAACGGGGGAGGGGCAGAGAGTGAGGGAGACACAGAATCGGAAGCAGGCTCCAGGCTCCGAGCCATCAGCCCAGAGCCTGATGCGGGGCTCGAACTCACGGACCGCGAGATCGTTACCTGGCTGAAGTCGGACGCTTAACCGACTGCGCCACCCAGGCGCCCCTGACAGCATTATTCATAGTAGCCAAGATGTGAAAACAGCCTAAGGTCTGTTATTAGATGAATGGACAAAGAAAATGTGGTATATACATACAGTGGAATATTACTGAGGCTTAAAAAAGAAGGTAATTGTACCATTTGTGACCTAATGGATAGGTCTAGAAGTTTAATGGATGGACCATTAAGCTAAGTGAAATTAGCTAGACACAGAAAGACAAATACTGCTGATCTCACATATGTGAAATCTAAGAAAGTCAAAATTACAGTAACAGAGAGTAGAATGCTGATTAGCAGGTGCTGGGGGCAGTGAAGCAAATGGGGAGATGCTGGTCAAAGGGTATATACAAACTATCTGTTACAAGGTGAGGAAGTTCTGGAAATCTAATGTATGTCATGATGACTACAATACATGAATATATTATACTATAAATAATACATAATAATACCTTAATAATGAGGTATTGTACACTTGAAATTTGCTGAGAAACTAGGTCTCGATGATTCTTACCAAAAAAAAAAAAAAAAAAAAAAAAAAAGGTAAATATGTACGGTGGTGGATATACTAATTAACTTAATTGGGAAAATCATTTTATAATGTATGATATGCAAAACGTTACATTGTACACCTTAAACATACAAATTTTTATCAATTACACTTTAGTGAAGCTGGAAAAAATTTATTTTATGGAAAACAAACAAATCATAGTGATCTTAAGAGGCTAATCCAATAAACTAATCTGATCAAACAAAGAAAAATTAGGGGGGAAAAGTACATGAGTGGTAAATGTAACCAAGTACCCTTTTTTGAGATTGAGCAATAGTTTATCTCTCCTTAATAATGTAGGCCAGTAAAACAACAGACCATTTAATGGCAATATGTGATATTAACATCACAGTAATATTGATAACTTAATATGAATGCTATCCTAAAGGAGACAAATGATTTGAAGCACCAGTCATTAGTGCTTTCAATTTTTGCTTTGTTTGAAATGAGATCTGATTTTTATTTTCTCTTAACATTTTTACACCTATGGGGCGCCTGGATAGCTCAGTTGGTTAGGCAATAGACTCTTGGTCTCAGCTCAGGTCATGATCTCACAGTTAATGGGTTTAAGCCTCACATGGGGCTCTGCATTGACAGTGTGGAAATTGCTTGGGATTCTCTCTCTTTCTCCCTCTCTCTCTCTCTCTCTCTCTGCCTCTACCCTGCTTACACTCTCTCTCTCTCAATAAATAAATAAACAAAATTAAAAAAATTTTTACACCTACAATGTCTATTTAGAAAAGCAGTATAAAGATCAAAGGGCTTGCTCAAATTCTCTCAGTTCTGAAAAGCACTTTATTTAAAAAATGAATTTCAGGGGCGCCTGGATGGCTCAGTCAGTTAAGCATCTGACTTCAGCTCAGGTCATGATCTCCTACAGTTCATGGGTTCGAGCCCCGTGTTGGGCTCTGTGCTGACAGTTTAGAGCTTAGAGCGTGGAGCCTGCTTCAGATTCTGTCTCTCCCTCTCTCTCTGCCCCTCCTTATTCTGTCTTTTTTTGTCTCTCAAAAAATGAATGTCAAAAAAAAAAATTAAAAAAAATGAATTTCAAACTCTTTGCCATCAATTTGTAATTGTGACAATTACTTCATAAATTCTGTTTATTTAACTCTCAAAACGTGTGTGGAGCAAGTCTGACTTTATCTGGCTCTGTAGCCAGAATAAAATTTTAAAAGTATGAAAAATTAAAATGCTAGAGAAATGCAGGATGTGACTACCACTGCTATGTGGGTTTTTTTTTTTTTCCCTCGCATAGCTGGAAAGAGAGGCTGCTTTTATTAATTTTTGCCAGTCTTACCTACCTATTTCTCTGTTTTCCATGTTTTGTATCAAAGTACCCACTTGGGTTTGCCTTACAGGGGACCTCAGCTAAATTTCAGTCCTTTGATCATGATCTGTTTTACTAAGAATATAATATGGGTCTTTGTTTTTTCTTCACTAAGGACCAGTAGTTCAAACTTCAAAACAGCCTAGCACTGTCCTGGTTGTTGTTTTTATTAAAAAAGTTAACACATATTGCATGCTTACATTTGCCAGGCACTGTCCTTGTCATTTTACGTCTCAACTCACCAAATGCTCAAAATAATTTTATACTGTGTTCTTTTATTATTTTATATTATATATTCTATAATAACTGATGGTTGTAATTTTCATGAGCACCACTGTCATCTATATCAATACCAACATGGGACTTTGCCGGGCTGTTACGTTGCAGGACTCAGAGGATTCCTAGCATGGACCATGTGCTGGGGGTTGTGCAGAGGAACTGCTCAGTAAATGCTCATGGATATTAATTTTTAACACTCGTGCACTTTGTGCTTTTCTGTGTCCCTTCTCACATCCCCGGTGTTCTGAGGAGTTCTGACTTATGTTGAAGATCAACTCTGCCAAAGGCATTACTTAGAGTTTCAGACGGGAGTGCAAATGGAAAATAGAATCTGTCTTAGGTGGGAACAAGGACTAATATTTCAGAGGCAAAATAGCACAACAGAAGTCTTTTAATGATGGAGTAATTTAGGGTATGCCTTGGGACTTCCTTGGGATAGTCGCCAGAACTACCTGCATAACCTGAACAAATTAACTTAATGTGCACGCATAGAAAACAATAGCTACACTGTCTTATTTGTGTTTAGGAGGTAGTGAGGTTTTTTTGGTAAGTAAAAAGCATGATTCCACAAAAGCCCAAAAGCTTTCACTGTTGAATGTAAGATTCCCTTGGAGAGCTTCTCAATGCTGAGTATGGTTTTACACACGGAGTTTAATGGGCTTACCTAACTGTTTGCTTAAGCCTTTCCCATTTAATTACATTCTCATTACGAAAGTATATAAAAATTATGAAGTCCAAATAATTTGGTTTTCTCTTCGCTACTGCCAGGGACACTGATTCTGTTTGCTATAGACACTGTATACTGTGACTAGGCTCTGCAGAAGCCAAAGAATGACATTCAAATTTTAGCAATATTGTCCTCCTAGGCTAGTGCTGGGTCTTTATTTTTATATTTCAATTTACTTATTTTCTTCAAAGTTGTTTCGCTGTAAATTTATTAAAGTAGTTTCTTCCAAGCTGAAGCAAATCTGCTTTTCATAGATACTAAAAGCACTGAAGATTTATATTAATATTTATTCTTAAGCTAGAGCTTTCAACAATACCTTTCTGTTAACAGATATTGAGGCCTTTTGCTTTTTCTGAGCTGATTTACAAGTCTTCACAGAATAGCAATGTACCTTTTCTGAGTCATTTCAATCCTTCCTAACCTCTCCATTTCCATTTAGAAATGTGACAATTGATTTCTATTGTATTCAAATGATTGCTATCTCAAGAATTAATGAATATATTTTCCAAATGCTAATGTTTTAGTAAACTGAAAGTGCTCTTTTGCCCTTTAGCAATTTTGTGCATTGGATGCTGTAAAAATGATTTTTGGAGGTAGATATATTGTATTTTATTTTTTTATTTTAGAGAGAGAGAGTGCCAGCAGGGGAGAGGGGAAGAAGGAGAGAGAATCTTAAGCAGGCTCCACTCTCAGCATGGAGCCCATCTTGGGGCTCAATCTCACAACTCTGGGATCATGACCTGAGCCGAAATCAAGAGTCAGATGCTCAACAGACTGAGCCACCTAAGCTCCCCTGAAAGTCAGTGTTTTTGTTGTTGTTGTTGTTTATTTATTTATTTTGAGAGAGAGAGAGAAAGCACGAGCAGGGGAAGGGCAAAGAGAACAGATCCCAAGCAGGTCTCTTGCTGTCAGCACAGAGCCTACCTGATGCAAGGCTCAGACTCATGAACCATGCAATCAGGACCTGAGCAGAAATCGAGTCAGAAGCTTAAATGACTAAGCCACCCAGGTGACACTAGAAGTGGGTTTTTGAAAACAACTTGGCATCTTTATATGTTGATTTATTTGTTTCTCTACCTCCTAACTTCATTAAGGGAAACTATTTAAGATCCAATTAAATCCAATGGCTCAAAGAACGTTTTTAGTAGTGTTATCCAGAAGAGCTGAAACACACTGGACACTCTGGGTGGAAAGACAAAGAAGATTCCTTTTGTCTCTCTTTAACTTAGATCCTGTATTAGTTTTCTATTGCTGTGTAATAAATTACCATAAACAAAGTTATTTAAACAACACATATTTGTTATTTCAATGATTCTGTAGGTCAGGTTAGGGTTAACTGGGAGCTCTGCTCAGGGTCTCACAAGGGTGCAGTTGAGGTTGAAAGAGCGGAACTACGCCGGCCAACTCCATCTTGTTCTGTGTCCTCCACCTTGAGTGACTATGTCCCCGACATGGCCCCTTTCCGGGAAAATCGCAGAAACCTCAGACCACGCCACCTCCCCTTGAGTAACCTCCCACTCACCCGTTCAAACTTCCCGATCAAAACACGCCCGGTGACCTGCATAACGGGACTCTGACCCTTCCCCAGCCAATTGCCTGAGGCCATGACCCTTCCCCAGCCAATTGGCTGAGGCCACAGCCATTACCTCACCAACTTCCCCTAGACCCCTATAAAACCTTTGTGCTTTTGAAACTTTTCTCTCCCCAGCATCTCACCGCTGCGTAGGTGCAGGTAGGGGATTGAGATTGAGCTAGCTCGAATAAAGGCTCTTGCTTTTGCATCAGACTCGGCTCCCTGGTGGTCTTTGGGGATCACGAATTCTGGGCATAACAAGGTGTGAGCTAGGCTGACTTCTCATCTGAACCTTGAAATCTTTAGGCTGTAGAATTCAGTTCCTTGCAGTTGTAAGAATGAAGCCCTTGGCTCTTGGAAATCATTGCTCTCCACTGTTAGTTCATAACATAGCTGTTTACTTTTTTAAGGTCAGCAAAAGGATCTCATTACCTCAAGGAAGGCTCCAGTTACTTTCAAAGGACTCACCTGGTTAGGTCAGGTTCATCAAAGATCACATTCCTTTGATTAACTTAAAATCAGTTTATTAGAAACATTTACTAAATTTGCAAAAATCCCTTTAATTTCTGCCATATAACATATCATAATCACAGGAGTGATATCCCATCATACTCAAAGATTCCACCCATACTAAAGGGGAGAGAATTAATACAAAGGACACAGATTGTTACGGGTCAACTTAAAATTCTGTTTACACCACACATATTAAGTCCAGTTTTATTGAACCAGTTTCTTACATCCTATTTTCCAGACCTCATCACAGTTAGAGGCTCAAGGCACAAATAAATTACAGAATTACCAACTGTGAGGCCCTCTCTGGCATGGCACAGGTAACTTTCCCCAGGGACTTCTATTACTCTTCCTACCAATTATGCGGGACTTCTTAAAAGCAGTGTGTGCAATACTTTGTCTTCACAAGGCTATACACCAGATCCTACTATCCATCCCAAAGCATATACCTAATTGTACATCAGAGCATAGGAAGAAATATAAATGTATCATAAGTTTGAAATTTCTGAAGTGATAGTACACATACTATTAAGCAATGGCAAATCTGAAATGTTCTTGTTTTTGCTAATAAAATTTTAAGAACAACTCCTTATTCTCTCGTGAAAAAATGAAATGTTACCTTGTTCAGTTTTTTGCATTGCTGATACTCCACATTGGTGTATTTCAAAAGTAAAAGTTATCCATTTGACAGGTGTTGACCTTCCACTCTACTGATTTTTTTGGTACATGTGATAGAGTAAAAAGAAAAACCTACTGACTTCCTCTATGACATATATTATTCATAAAGAACATCTCTGTTTCTCTTTATTGTGTGTGTATATATATATATATACATACATATATACATATATATATATTATATAATTTATTGTCAAGTTGGTTTCCATACAACACCCAGTGCTCATCCCAAATGGTGCCCTCCTCAATGCCCATCACCTGCTTTCCCCTCCCCCCCACCCCCATCAACCCTCACTTCGTTCTTAGTATTTAAGAGTCTCTTAGGGTTTGCCTCCTTCCCTCTCTGTAACTTTTCCCCCCCTTCCCCTCCCCGCTGGTCTTCTGTTAAGTTTCTCGGGAGCCACATATGGGTCAATGTCATTGAGTCACAATGGTGAAACTGAAATCAGTGAACCATTTTAAATACTCTGAAGTACAGATTGCTTTCTCTAGCTTTATTTTTTTGCCATTTTGAAAACAGATAATCATTCCTTTCCAGGATTCTGTTTTAATGATCCCAGAGTTCAATTCCAAAATTATTAAGGAAATAGGAGTATGATATTTAAGGACAAAATACAAGGTTTGTGCTTTTAAAAGTTAGAAAAAAAGGTATGAGAAATATCCTCAGCATCACAAAAGCAACTGCCTTTTTCAATTCTTAGCAAGAACCCTGCTTTTTCTCTTCGTGTGAGGCAGAATGGCCACTAGCGCTGGAATAAATAGTAAAAAGACATAAAATGAGTAGACTGTCAGCAACATAAGTTGGCAAAACTCTAAAGGCAAAAACTCCAAAGCTGAGCGCCAGAACCAATTAGAATATATAATACTAACTAAAAATAATGGGGAAAAAAGTCCTTGCAGCTCTCATTCAGAAATATCCACCAACTTATGGGGCACCTGGGTGGATAAGTTGGCTAAAGTACTTACTCTTGATTTTGGCTCAGATCATGATCCCAGGGTCATGAGATCAAGTCCTGCATCTGGCTCCACAGTGAAAGCATGGAGCCTGCTTGGGATTGTCTCTCCCTCTCTGTCCCTCCTGTGCTCTTTCTCTTTCACAAGATAAATAAGTAAACTTAAAAAGAAAAAAGAAATATTCACTAATTTAACCAGTAACACTTCAGTTAATACCATGCTAATAATAATAATGTTGTTGATGATGGTGGAAATATAGACATAACTTGTTTCATTGCACTTTGCAGATACTGCACATTTTATAAATTGAAGGTTTCTGGCAACCCTGCACTAAGCAAGTCCATTGGCACCATTTTTTCCAACAGCATAGGCTCACTTTGTGTCTCTGTGTCACATTTGGTACCTTTCACAGCATTTCAAAATTTTTCATTATTACTATACTTATAGTTATGGTGATCTGTGATCAGTGATCTTTGATGTTATTATTGTAACTGTTTAGGGGGTGCCACGAACTGTGCCTACGTAAGATAGCAAACTTAAATGATATATGTTGTGTGGGTTCTGACTGTTCCACTGCCTGGCCATTCCCCCATCTCTCTCCCTCTCTTCAAGCCTCCCTAATCCCTGAGACACAACAATATTGAAATTAGGCCAATAACCCTACAATGGCCTATACGTGTTCAAGTGAAAGGAAGAGTTGTGTGTCTCTCACTTTAAATCCAAAGCTAGAGATGATTAAGCTTAGTGAGGAAGGGAAGTTGAAAGGTGACGCAGGCCAAAGGCTAAGCCTCTTGTGCCAAACAGCCAAGTTGCAAATGCAAAGGAAAAGTTCTTGGAAGGTAAAAGTTACTCCAGTGAACACATGAATGATATGATATTGCTGATATGGAGAAAATTTTAGTATTCTGGATAGAAGATCAAACCAGCTGCAACATTCCCTTTAGCCAAAGCCAAATACAGAGTAAGGCCATAACTGTCTTCAATTCTATCAAGGTTGAGAGATGTGAAAGCTGCAGAAGACAAGTTTGATGACAGCAGAGGTTGGTTCATGAAATTTAAGTGAAAGAAATATCTCTATAACATGGGCTTCCTTCTTACAACTGCAATGAACTGAACTCTACAGCCTAAAAATTTCAAGGTTCAGATGAGAACTCAGTACAAGGTGAAGCAGTAAGTGCTGATGTAGAAGCTGCAGCAAGTTGTCCAGAAGATTTAGATAACATAACTCAAAAAGATGGCTATTGTTTAGTGTGGCTAAACAATTTTCCATGTAGACAAAACAACCTTACATTGGAAGAAGATGCCATCTAGGACTTTTATAGCTAGAGAAAAGAGTCAATGTCTTGCTTCAAAGTTTCAAAGGATGGGGCATGTGACTTTTGATCTTGGGGTCATGAGTTGGAGCCCCATGTTGGGTGTAGAGATTGCTTAAATAAATAAACTTTCAAAAAAAGTTTCAAAGGACAGGCTGACTCTCTTATAGGGTTCAATGAAGCTGGTGACTTTAAGCAGAAGTCAATGCTCATTTACCATTCTGAAAATCGTAGGACTCTTAAAAATTATGCTACATCTATTCTGCAGGTGCTCTGTAAGTGGAACAACAAAACCTGATGACAGCATGTCTGTTTATATAACATGGTTTAGTGAATATTGTAAGCCCATTATTCAGACCTTCTACTCAGAAAAAAATATTCCTTTCAAAATATTATTCTCATTGACAATACACCTGGTCACCCAAGAGCTCTGATGGAGATGCATAATGAAATTAATATTGTTTTCATGCTTGCTAACACAATGTCCATTCATCAACCTGTGGACCAAGGGGTAATTTCAACTTTCAAGTCTTATTATTTAAGAAATACATTTCATAAGGCTATAGTTGCCATAGATAGTGATTCCTCTCATGGATCTGGGCAAAGTAAACTGAAAACCTACGGAAACTATTCATTATGCCAGATGCCATTAAAAACATCTGTGATTTGGCAGAGAGGGAGGGAAGATGGCGGCTTAAGAGGACGCTGGGCTCACCGCGCATCCTGCTGATCACTTAGATTCCACCTACACCTGCCTAACTAACCCAGAAAACCACCATAAGACTAGCAGAACGGAGTCTCCGGAGCCAAGCGCAGACAAGAGGCCCATGGAAGAGGGTAGGAAGGGCGGAGGGGCGGTGTGCGCTGCACAGACTGGCGGGAGGGAGCCAGGGCGGAGGGGCAGCCTGCTGGCCAAGCAGAGCCCCTGAGTCTGGCTGGCAAAAGCAGAGGGGCCGGACGGAGTGTGTTCCGACAGCAAGCGGGACTTAGCGTCTGGGAGGTTATAAGTTAACAGCTCGGCTCGGAAAGTGGGAAGGCTGAAGGACAAAGGGAGGGAGAGTTGCTGAGACCCCGGACGACAGAGCTCAGATTGTTGGGGAACAAAGGCGCTCGCCAGCGCCATCTCCCTCGCCCATCCCCCAGCCAAAATCCCAAAGGGAACCAGTTCCTGCCAGGGAACATGCTTGCTCCGCGCAAACACCCAACTCTGTGCTTCTGTGGAGCGGAGCCAACCCTCCGGCAGCGGGTGTGACTCCCTCCGGCTGCCACAGGGCCCCTCCTGAAGTGGATCACCTAAAGAGAAGCGAGCTAAGCCTGCCCCTCCTACCCCTGTGCACCTTGCCTACCCACCCCAGCTAATACGCCAGATCCCCAGCACCACAAGCCTGGCAGTGTGCAAGTAGCCCAGACGGGCCACGCCACCCCACAGTGAATCCCGCCCCTAGGAGAGGGGAAGAGAAGGCACACACCAGTCTGACTGTGGCCCCAGCAGTGGGCTGGGGGCAGACATCAGGTCTGACTGTGGCTCCGCCCACCAACTCCAGTTATACATCACAGCACAGGGGAAGTGCCCTGCAGGTCCCCACCACTCCAGGGACTATCCAAAATGACCAAACGGAAGAATTCCCCTCAAAAGAATCTCCAGGAAATAACAACAGCCAATGAACTGATCAAAAGGATTTAAATAATATAACAGAAAGTGAATTTAGAATAATAGTCATAAAATTAATCGCTGGGCTTGAAAACAGTACAGAGGACAGCAGAGAATCTCTTGCTACAGAGATCAAGGGACTAAGGAACAGTCAGGAAGAGCTGAAAAACGCTTTAAATGAAATGCAAAATAAAATGGAAACGATGACGGCTCGGATTGAAGAGGCAGAGGAGAGAATAGGTGAACTAGAAGATAAAGTTATGGAAAAAGAGGAAGCTGAGAAAAAGAGAGATAAAAAAAATCCAGGAGTATGAGGGGAAAATTAGAGAACTAAGTGATACACTAAAAAGAAATAATATATGCATAATTGGTATCCCAGAGGAGGAAGAGAGAGGGAAAGGTGCTGAAGGGGTACTTGAAGAAATTATAGCTGAGAACTTCCCTGAACTGGGGAAGGAAAAAGGCATTGAAATCCAAGAGGCACAGAGAACTCCCTTCAGACGTAACTTGAGTCGATCTTCTGCACGACATATCATAGTGAAACTGGCAAAATACAAGGATAAAGAGAAAATTCTGAAAGCAGCAAGGGATAAACGTGCCCTCACATATGAAGGGAGACCTATAAGACTCGTGACTGATCTCTCTTTTGAAACTTGGCAGGCCAGAAAGGATTGGCACGAGATCCTCAATGTGATGAACAGAAAAAAAAATATGCAGCCGAGAATCCTTTATCCAGCAAGTCTGTCATTTAGAATAGAAGGAGAGATAAAGGTCTTCCCAAACAAACAAAAACTGAAGGAATTCGTCACCACTAAACCAGCCCTACAAGAGATCCTAAGGGGGATCCTGTGAGACAAAGTACCAGAGACATCACTACAAGCATAAAACATACAGACATCACAATGACTCTAAACCCGTATCTTTCTATAATAACACTGAATGTAAATGGATTAAATGCGCCAACCAAAAGACATAGGGTATCAGAATGGATAAACAAACATGACCCATCTATTTGCTTTCTACAAGAGACTCATTTTAGATATGAGGACATCTTTAGATTGAGAGTGAGGGGATGGAGAACTATTTATCATGCTACTGGAAGCCAAAAGAAAGCTGGAGTAGCCATACTTATATCAGACAAACTAGACTTTAAATTAAAGGCTGTAACGAGAGATGAAGAAGGGCATTATATAATAATTACAGGGTCTATCCATCAGGAAGAGCTAACAATTATAAATGTCTATGCGCCGAATACCGGAGCCCCCAAATATATAAAACAAATACTCACAAACATAAGCAACTTTATTGATAAGAATGTGGTAATTGCAGGGAACTTTAACACTCCAATTACAGAAATGGACAGATCATCTAGACACATGGTCAATAAAGAAACAAGGGCTCTGAATGATACATTGGATCAGATGGACTTGACAGATATATTTAGAACTCTGCATCCCAAAGCAACAGAATATACTTTCTTCTCGAGTGCACATGGAACATTCTCCAAGATAGATCATATACTGGGTCACAAATCAACCCTTCGTAAGTATACAAGAATTGAAATCATACCATGCATACTTTCAGACCACAATGCTATGAAGCTTGAAATCAACCACAGGAAAAAGTCTGGAAAACCTCCAAAAGCATGGAGGTTAAAGAACACCCTACTAAAGAATGAGTGGGTCAACCAGGCAATTAGAAAAGAAATTAAACAATATATGGAAACAAACGAAAATGAAAATACAACAATCCAAACGCTTTGGGAAGCAGCGAAGACAGTCCTGAGAGGAAAATACATTGCAATCCAGGCCTACCTCAAGAAACAAGAAAAATCCCAAATACAAAATCTAACAACACACCTAAAGGAAATAGAAGCAGAACAGCAAAGGCAGCCTAAACCCAGCAGAAGAAGAGAAATAATAAACATCAGAGCAGAAATAAACAATATAGAATCTAAAAAAACTGTAGAGCAGATCAACGAAACCAAGAGTTCGTTTTTTGAAAAAATAAACAAAATTGATAAACCTATAGCCAGGCTTCTCAAAAAGAAAAGGGAGATGACCCAAATAGATAAAATCATGAATGAAAATGGAATTATTACAACCAATCCCTCAGAGATACAAACAATTATCAGGGAATACTATGAAAAATTATATGCCAACAAATTGGGCAACCTGGAAGAAATGGACAAATTCCTAAACACCCACAAACTTCCAAAACTCAATCAGGAGGAAATAGAAAGCTTGAACAGACCCATAACCAGCGAAGAAATTGAATCGGTTATCAAAAATCTCCCAACAAATAAGAGTCCAGGACCAGATGGCTTCCCAGGGGAATTCTACCAGATGTTTAAAGCAGAAATAATGCCTATCCTTCTCAAGCTATTCCAAGAAATAGAAAGGGAAGGAAAACTTCCAGACTCATTCTATGAAGCCAGTATTACTTTGATTCCTAAACCAGACAGAGACCCAGTAAAGAAAGAGAACTACAGGCCAATATCCCTGATGAATATGGGTGCAAAAATTCTCAATAAGATACTAGCAAATCGAATTCAACAGCATATAAAAAGAATTATTCACCATGATCAAGTGGGATTCATTCCTGGGATGCAGGGCTGGTTCCACATTCGCAAATCAATCAACGTGATACATCACATTAATAAAAGAAAAGATAAGAACCATATGATCCTGTCAATCGATGCAGAAAAGGCCTTTGACAAAATCCAGCACCCTTTCTTAATAAAAACCCTCGAGAAAGTCGGGGTAGAAGGAACATACTTAAACATCATAAAAGCCATTTATGAAAAGCCCACAGCTAACATCAACCTCAATGAGGAAAAACTGAGAGCTTTTTCCCTGAGATCAGGAACACGACAGGGATGCCCACTCTCACCGCTGTTGTTTAACATAGTGTTGGAGGTTCTAGCATCAGCAATCAGACAACAAAAGGAAATCAAAGGCATCAAAATTGGCAAAGATGAAGTCAAGCTTTCACTTTTTGCAGATGACATGATATTATACATGGAAAATCCGATAGACTCCACCAAAAGTCTGCTAGAACTAATACATGAATTTGGCAAAGTTGCAGGATACAAAATCAATGTATAGAAATCAGTTGCATTCTTATACACTAACAATGAAGCAACAGAAAGACAAATAAAGAAACTGATCCCATTCACAATTGCACCCAGAAGCATAAAATACCTAGGAATAAATCTAACCAAAGATGTAAAAGATCTGTATGCTGAAAACTATAGAAAGCTTATGAAGGTAATTGAAGAAGATATAAAGAAATGGAAAGACATTCCCTGCTCATGGATTGGAAGAATAAATATTGTCAAAATGTCAATACTACCCAAAGCTATCTACACATTCAATGCAATCCCAATCAAAATTGCACCAGCATTCTTCTCGTAACTAGAACAAGCAATCCTAAAATTCATATGGAAACACAAAAGGCCCCGAATAGCCAAAGTAATTTTGAAGAAGAAGACCAAAGCAGGAGGCATCACAATCCCAGACTTTAGCCTCTACTACAAAGCTGTCATTATCAAGACAGCATGGTATTGGCACAAAAACAGACACATAGACCAATGGAATCGAATAGAAACCCCAGAACTAGACCCACAAACGTATGGCCAACTAATCTTTGACAAAGCAGGAAAGAACATCCAATGGAAAAAAGACAGTCTCTTTAACAAATGGTGCTGGGAGAACTGGACAGCAACATGCAGAAGGTTGAAACTAGACCACTTTCTCACACCATTCACAAAGATAAACTCAAAATGGATAAAGGACCTGAATGTGAGACAGGAAACCATCAAAACCCTAGAGGAGAAAGCAGGAAAAGACCTCTCTGACCTCAGCCGTAGCAATCTCTTACTCGGCACATCCCCAAAGGCAAGGGAATTAAAAGCAAAAATAAACTACTGGGACCTTATGAAGATAAAAAGCTTCTGCACAGCAAAGGAAACAACCAACAAAACTAAAAGGCAACCAACGGAATGGGAAAAGATATTTGCAAATGACATATTGGACAAAGGGCTAGTATCCAAAATCTATAAAGAGCTCACCAAACTCCACACCCGAAAAACAAATAACCCAGTGAAGAAATGGGCAGAAAACATGAATAGACACTTCTCTAAAGAAGACATCCGGATGGCCAACAGGCACATGAAAAGATGCTCAACGTCGCTCCTTATCAGGGAAATACAAATCAAAACCACACTCAGATATCACCTCACGCCAGTCAGAGTGGCCAAAATGAACAAATCAGGAGACTATAGATGCTGGAGAGGATGTGGAGAAACGGGAACCCTCTTGCACTGTTCGTGGGAATGCAAACTGGTGCAGCTACTCTGGAAAACAGTGTGGAGGTTCCTCAGAAAATTAAAAATAGACCTACCTTATGACCCAGCAATAGCACTGCTAGGAATTTACCCAAGGGATACAGGAGTACTGATGCATAGGGGCACTTGTACCCCAATGTTTATAGCAGCACTGTCAACAATAGCCAAATTATGGAAAGAGCCTAAATGTCCATCAACTGATGAATGGATAAAGAAATTGTGGTTTATATACATAATGGAGTACTACGTGGCAATGAGAAAGAATGAAATATGGCCTTTTGTAGCAACGTGGATGGAACTGGAGAGTGTGATGCTAAGTGAAATAAGCCATACAGAGAAAGACAGATACCATATGTGTTCACTCTTATGTGGATCCTGAGAAACTTAACAGAAACCCATGGGGGAGGGGAAGGAGAAAAAAAAAAAAGAGGTTAGAGTGGGAGAGAGCCAAAGCATAAGAGACTCTTAAAAACTGAGAACAAACTGAGGGTTGATGGGGGTGGGAGGGCGGGGAGGGTGGGTGATGGGTATTGAGGAGGGCACCTTTTGGGATGAGCACTGGGTGTTGTATGGAAACCAATTTGACAATAAATTTCATATATTGAAAAAAAAAATCTGTGATTCACAGGAAGGGGTTAAAACTCAACATGAATAGGAATTTGGAAGAAGTTGATTTCAATCCTCATGGATGACTTTAAGGGATTCAAGACTTCAGAGAAGAAAATAACTACAGATGTGGTGGGAAAAGCCAGAGAATGAGAATTAGAAGTGGAGCCTGAAGATGGAACTGAATTGTTGCTCATGACAAAACTTTAACAGATGAGGAGTTGCTTCTTCTTAAGGATGAGCAAAGAAAGTGGTTTCTTGAGATGGAATCTATTCCTGGTGAAGATGCTGTGAAGACAGCAGATATGACAACAAAGGATTTAGAATATGACAAACTTAGTTGATGAAACAGCTGCATAGTTTGAGAGGATTGATTCCAATTTTGAAAGAAGTTCTACCATGAATAAAATGCTATCAAACAGCATCACATGCAACAGAGAAATAGTGAAAGGAAGAGTCAATCAATGTGGCAAACATTGCTGCTGTCTTATTTTAAGACATTACCACAGCCACCCCTATCCTCAGCAACTACCACCCTGGTCAGTCAGCAAACATCAACGTGGATGGAGGCAAGACCCTCACCAGCAAAAAGATGGCAACTAGCTGAAAACTCAGACGATGGTTAGCCTTTTTTTAAATAATAAAATGTTTTTAAATTAAGGTGTATACATTGTTTGTTCAGACATAATGCTATTGCACACTTAACGGACTGAAGTGTAATGTAAACATAACTTTTAAATGCACCGGGAAAGCAAAAGCTCCCTTTGACTCTATTTATTGTGATATTCACTTTACTACAGTGAAACTAAAACCACAATATCTCTGGGTTATGCCTTGTAGATGATCAGAGGGCTTACTTTGTGTCTTCCTCTAAAACATTATGTGTAGAATCCCATTTAACCTGTAGAACATGCCCAGGAGAAGGATGCCTTTATTATTCCATTTGCATATGATGCTTAGTTACTCCGTGACTCACTCTTGGACTCTCTGATGCCCATCGTATGGTGTAGCAGATTGCCACTGTCCAACCACTACACTCTCAGTTTTCCTACACATCAAAGACTTTCTACCTCCATACCTTCCTCAAGCACCTGTGACTTTCTGCACAGGAGTGTGCTTGGCACAAGCATGGCCCAGGCCTCGGTGATACACGCTTCAGAGCAAGCCTTAGCAAATGGCATATGGGAATTGGTAAACAAATAGTCGGTCTTCTTGGTTACGCATTAGGGCTTGCTAGGGGCATTCCACACCATGTCTTAGAGGTCCGAGAACTAACCTGATTTTTCACTCACCCTGTGCTGACTCCCTTCCTTTCCCTAAGTTATTCTTGCCCCTACTACTGCCTTCTGGGATTATCTCCCAAAGAAGATCAAATCTGTGTCATGCTCTGCTTGTGCCTACCCACACTTAAAAAACATGGTGTTTTTCTTCTATGATACACTGCTAATGAGATATTATTTAAGATAATTGACTGAAGCTTGAGAACTTTTAAACTTGAATACACTTTTTGGAAAAGTAATTTATTTTGTTCTTATAATTTATACTCAAATTTTCTTTAATAAAGAAGAGAGCTTTGTTCAATTCTTTTCTAAATTTAACTAGAAATTATTCTCTGAGAACGTTTTTCAATAGGTTAGTATGTTCCCCAAACACTAGAAAATCTAGAAAAGCTTAAATATACAATTTTGTAGCCAATGTCTCTCAGTACACTTGTTACAAAATTGTAACCCTTTAAAATTTAAAACCACTTGTCAGTCTACATACTAAAGATATCTGTGAGAACTAAAGTGGTCATGCTTCAACTACAAAGATAATTTCACTTTAGACCATAATAACACAGCATCTACACCTATTGACAATAGGCAAAATCCACACTTAACAGAAAGGTAAACAACAGGGACATAATAAATGAAGAAATTCAGTACAAGCTATAAAGATAGAGAATGTCTCCTTTTCCCCAGAACCATTTTCTTTTCACATTGGGAGCTTGAAAGGCTTAGAGCCATGAGTTTACATTTCAAATGGTTGTGAAGATCTAAGAGTCCTTCTCTTATCTCAAGAGAGAATCTGTTCACTTCAGAAAGATAAGGTCTTTTTCTCTCCTAAGATCGGAGGAGGGGATGCTGCGCAGTTGTTTTTATAAAGCTCCCCAGTTGCATAATTTTGGGTTCTTCTCCACAGTACAGACTCCCTGTATATGCAGCTGACAAATGTTCTCACTGCCATCTCTCTGAAGGGAGAGAGTGAAGCTTGGGAAACCAATACGATGAGTAATAATGTCTGATCTTTGATCTAGAAATCTGGTGTTTGCTTTTAGAATAATATAAAGATAGAAAACTAAAAACTTGCCAATAAAATTTTCTTAGGAGTGAATCTTTGATATAGTCTAGAAGGAGCCTTTTTACTTGCAAAAGAAATATGATACATTTTTTTAAGTTCATTTATTTTGAGAGAGAGAGAGAGAGCACACATATGCACAGTAGTGGAGGAGGGGCACACAGAGAGAGAGAGAGAGAGAGAGAGAGAGAGAGAGAGAGAGAGGAATCCCAAGCAGGCCCCACAATGCCAGCACAGAGCCTGATGTGGGGCTCAAACCACAAAGTGTGAGATCATGAACTAAGCCCAAGTCAAGAGCTGGATGCTTAATAGACTGAGCCACCCAGGTGCCCCTGTGATACATTTCTGATACATATTCATAACTAAATTGAATGAAATATTTTCTTTTCACAATTTTTGGAGGACCCACATGTGAGGCAACCTGATCAGGTGGAGGCCAGCGAGTGTGTGGTAAAAGAATTCACCCAAGGAAGAACAAAGGAGATAGAAGTTTATTGAATACACTGCAAGGGAGTAGTGGTCAGGACAGCAAAGGAGAGACTGTGGGAAGGCAGAGGTGGGAGGCCATAGTTAAGGGGGAAGATGAGGAGATATGGGAACATATGGAATTTTCCTTTTTTGGTACCTGTGTCCAGCTTTAAGTAACCCATTGGTCAGGCGGGGTTTATGGATATTTTGAAGTGGGTTGCCTAATGGGCGGGTTTGTAGTCAGCCTGGTGGTCACTGTGGGTCCTTCTACCTTACTCAGGTTTCCAATGCTCAAGTTGGTTGCCTAAAAGCAGTCTCTACACCACAGAGATAGTCGGTCTCATAGGAACATCAAAGTCAGCAGACATCAGGTGTAGATCAAGTAACAACACAAGAATGCTCAGGATTCTTTGTGTTTCCTTGATCTTGCTCTTTAAGGGCAGCTATGACTGATAAACTATTAGGCTTTTCAGAGACGTGGTGATTCCAGCTCATGTTCAGAGCTCTCTTCTATCAAAGTCCAAGGGCCATTTGAAAGGACTCTGGTTCTGTGGTTCTATGGCATCTTGCCATCTAGCATGAGACCTAGGAGAAGTGAAATAGGCTTGAAGGCCTGAGTGAGACTGGAGGGATAGTTTGGGACCTAGGACATCTCAGGGGTTCCACGAAGGGAAGGCCAGAATGGTTTCACAGGTTTCCAAAGAATGATTCAGATATGAGAAATTCTGTGGTCTTGGTTTTGTATTTGAGGAGTTCCATGTGGCCATCTGCTGTTACTGAAGAATATTGCTGTCACTGCTTTAAATATTGGTATTTGTTTAATCGTTTATTTTATAATAAACACAAGATAAAGCCCCTTTAGTCTGCTCCTCTCAACCCAAAGTTTAGAAGATTAAATTAGTGCTAATTAGAATGAATGCCCTCTCTTAAAATAATCTTAATCAACAGGGCTATAACCTTGTAGGGTTTGCCTATACCAAACAGTTGTACCAAAAATATAAGCTCATTCTTAATTGGGATACTGTGCCAATTGACATTTCAAAATTTTCAAAAAGGATAATTTTGTACACTTCATATGATCCAATTTCAGGGAATGTGAATCCTACTAAATTCCTGAGAATATTTCTTTCCATGGGCAAGATACATCAAAATTCAGGAACACATAAAATTTCCTTTATGTTTATACCAAGAAGGAACATATTCTTTAAGAAGTTTAAATATGGTAAACTATAAATATAAGCTAATTAACCTCCAGAGAATTAAGGACAATGTCTAATAAATGGAGCTCAGAGATGTACTTTTAAAATGAGTTAAGCTTAAAATCATCCTTTGTTAACAGATGCTGAATTAAATTATACTTATCCTAAATCAAATCATCTATAACAAATCAAATCACATTTCCAAAAAATCCACTATTGGCAAAGTCTATGCAGATCCTGAAGGAAATACGATGCATATTAATTGGCCTTGTTGATAAACTACTGAGAACAATGTCAGATATTATACACAGTGCCTTTCCTGGGTCCTTTTACTTTTCATGGCACTGCAGTTTTTGCAAAGATTCAATAAAAGTTGGTCCTTCTTATCTAACTACAGCAAAACCCTGTATTGTGAGTAACTTGTTCTGTGAGTGTTCTGCAAGATGAGCAAACATTTCTAATAAATTTGGTAAATGAGAAGTAGGTGAAGTCAAATGTCACATGATCACAACTGAGCCAATGGTTCCTCTCTCTCTCTCCCTCTCTCTCTCTCTCTCTGCGGAATTGTGGGTGATCATCTCCCATGCTCAGATGCTTGGCCTCAGGTCATGGTGTATGACAGAAATCAGTCATTTTTCAGAACACTGGAAGGTGCCCACAACTGGCACTAGCATATTTTTTGTTACTTCAAAGTGCCTATGGGCAGTCCTTTGCTTTTCCATACAAGAGTAAGTTTAGGGATGCTTTGCTTCATTCTAGGTCATTGGATAGGTTCCTTGTTAAAGGTGCGTGAAAAGAAAAAGATGTCCCTGAGCCAATAGATAGCAGTGATTCCATTAGTGACAGTGAAAGTCGTCCTACACAATAACCCTCCTCTCTCGTCTCCCTCACACCAGCCACGAAGATTTTCAAAGGTTAGTGCCAGTTCATTTGTTTATCCTTCTTTATATTTTGCATTTTCTTTAATATCTTGTATTATATTACAGTATTGTAATCATTTTTATATGATTATTTTTGGGTTGTGGAACAAATCATCTGAGTTTCCATTATTTCTTATGGGGAAATTCGCTTTGATATACAAGTGCTTTGGATTACAAGCATGCTTCCAGAACAAATTATGCTCACAAAGTAAGGTTTTACTGTATAATTAAGCTGGGACACATGGGTGGCTCAGTCGGTTAAGCGTCTGACTCTTGGTTTTGGCTCAGGTCAAGAATTCAATAGTTTGTGAATCTGAGCCCTGTGACAGGCTCTGCACTGAAAGCACAGAGCCTGCTTGGGATTCTCTCTCTTCCCTTCTCTCTGACCTTCCCCCTTGTGCACTCTTTCTCTTTCAAAATAAATAAACTTTAAATAAATATATATATAAATACAATTAAATAAAGTAAATCTGAACCCATAACAATATAAGAAACAGCACATTCGAAAGTTAGTATTATTTAGTTAGGTGTGATGTGACCACATTTCATCTATGGACCATTATCTTCAGAGTCCCTTCAGGAGACTGGTGTAGTAGTTGCTGTGTGGCTTAAAGAGTTTCAGATTTTCATGTAGTCAAGAATGTCACTTCTTGGGAATTTTGAAGAAAGGAATACCCTTGTGTATGTAGTGCTGCAGACAGCCTGGAGAAGGGTCACTGAACCCTTTGCTCTGGCTCAGAATAAGTGAAGTGTTAAGACCAGTACAAAAAAGCTTTCCAGAACAATGGTGCAGTCCTGGAGTCATTTACAAAATCTCAGGTAGAATTTCATTACCAGTGTTTAGTAATTGTATGGCTTTAGTTATATTAACATGTAGCAGGGGAATCTTTGTGTGTCAGTGAGTGATGTTTTTTGCACCTATGAGAATAAGATAGGAAAAACAGAACAGAATGTATGTATTCTGCAGAAGCTTATAGATATATATGTACATATGCATATGTCTGTGTACATATATATATATATATATATACACACATATATATATATTAGGCTTAATTTAAGATCATACATTGTGTGGGGGGCCTTAGGGGGGGCTCAGTCAGTTGAGCATCTGACTTCAGCTCAGGTCATGATCTCATGGTTCGTGGGTTCGAGCCCTATGTTGGGCTCTGTGCTGATAGCTCAGAGCCTGGAGTCTGCTTCGGATTCTGTGTCTCTCTCTGTCCTTCCTCCACTCATGCTCTGTATCTCTCTCTCAAAAAAAAAAAAAAAACAATAAAAGAAAGATGATAGACTATGTGAAATAGCTATTATTAAAACTCTAAGTCCCTGTGATTTTTAAAAAAATTTCTCAATGGTAGGAAACTAGTAAAAGGAATGACATTTAACATGTATGTATATGATTGTGTTTGTATTGGGTAAAACAGGCTCTACCGGATTCCACCACTTGTAAGAAATGTGAAAAAACAATTGACTGACAACACATTCAATTCACAATCTTCGCACAAACAATGCAACCTGACAGACATTTTCTTGATCAAAATAGCTCATCAACTGTCGTAAATGTAAAGAAGGAGTTGCCAAGAAAAAAGTATCTCCAACCTGCTCAGAGATAAACCTTCCTCTGATGATACAAGCTGCATTCTCCTTCTGGGAAAAAAGGAACATTCACACAGCTTAATTTTCTGACCAACTTTAACAGGACTAGAACTTATTCTAGGAACCATCACTATATACAGTATATCTCTGACATTGGGATGCTTTTGAGAGTGAAACGAAGCACTATTAACAATTATGCCAGTTAAAAAAAAAAAAAAAAAAAAAGAGCTTCCCTCAGGCAAACCAGGATATATGGCCATCTACCAGAGAGGAAATTCCTCAGCGTCAGAACCAGAGAGGATCCTGAACACCAAAAGGGAAGTGAAGGTGTTGAGATGGCAGTGACCCTTATAGCCAATCCTGTGAAGATGAGGGAAATATATGTGAACACCAACCGTCATGCCTGATGCATAATTCACACCAGAAATGTGACCATGCCTTATGCACTCAGACAATCACTGTCTTTAAAAGTTGTCAGAAATGACATTTAATGGCAAAATTGCTGACAGGCCCTCCAACTTGAAAAAAGCTTATTTATACTTATATACTATAAAAATGAAAAATGTTTCGTTTTTGTCAAATTGAATTATTTTGGGAAAAAATGCTTTCCAATTCATTTTCTCAGATCTGGCTATCTTATAACTGATATCAGTTCTCAATGAGTGAGCTTTCACTAAGCTGTGAGAAAAATGAAGCTTGCAGGGGGAAACCTTCTAAAGCCTTTCCCATCCCCCAGGTTTCTGTAATCTTTAATCCAACCTGAAAACACTGTTCTCACAAGACTTGGAAACTTTCCTTTGGCAGTGACACATCAGACTCACAGAGTGGAGGGAATGGATTTCTCGAACTCTACTCAGTGCAGGGATTTCTAACATTGTTATAAATACAATCACAATAAACAAGTTTCCATGGATCACTTTTTTTTTTTTCGCAGATGATCTAATGCCTCATTGAATTTGTTATATGCCATAGTTTACTTTAGTTCTAAGACCTTCTTTGGCTGACAGTAAAACATGGATCACTTTTTAAACCTTTTTTTAATTCTTAAATTTTTATTTATATTTTAAGTTTATTTACTTATTTTTGAGAGAGAGAGAGAAAGCATGAGTGGTGAGGCGCAGAGAGGAAGAGAGAATCTTAGGCAGTCTCCAAGCTGGCAGCACGGAGGCCAATGTGGGGCTCGGGCCCAAGAACCGTGAGATCATGACCTGAGCCGAAGTCTGACAATTAACCGACTGAGCCACCCAGGTGCACCACCCCACTTTTTTGAGTATTTAAATTTGTTCATAATATTTGAAGAGAATCAGTTGTCCTCTATCGTGGGTTGACTTGAGTTCTCCCAGAGATATGTCTCAGTCCTAACCCCAATACTTGTAAAGGTGACCTTATTTGGAAATAGGGGCTTTGTAGATGTACTGAAGGTACTAGTCTTCAGAAGAGATCATCCTGGATTTAGGTTAGGCCCTAAATCCAATGACAGTCCTTATGAGAGAGAAAGCAGGGAGGGATTTGAGACTTAGAGACACAGGGGGGTACCATGTAAGGATGGAAGCTGAGATCAGAGTGACGCTACCACAGCGCATGGGATCCCTGGAGTCAACAGAAACTAGAAGAAGCAGGGAAGAATTCTTCCTGAGAGCCTCTGGAGGGAGTATTGCCCTTGACTATTTGACTCCTGGACTCCAGAGCTGAGAGGTAATAAATCTCTGTTGTTTTAAGCCACCAAGTTTGTGCTAATTTGTAAAATCAGCCCTAGAAAATTAACACCTCTGCCATGGTACAAATCACAAGAAATAACATTGGAGAGAATTGCTAGCACCAGACTTAAGTACACAGATTACTCTCTCTCCCTTTTCTAACAATACATATAATCCTGTCAAGACATTACATTCAAATGTGCTAGCTTATAATTCGGTCCCGAAAAACCCAGTCCAATCAAAATATAAATAGCATTGTTCTAATAATAACTAGACATGATGATTGTCACAAGGCTGCCAGCTAAAATAAGGAATTCAGTTAAAACTGAAATTTCAGATAAACAATATGCAACATTTTAGTAAAGTATGTCCCAAGTAGTGTGAGATGAATTTAACAAATTTTTATTAATTTTTTATTGAATAAATTGACATGTAATTTGTGTAAGTTTGAGGTGTTCAGCCTGTTACTCTGATACATTTATAAATTGTCATATGTTGCCATTATAGCAATACTTACCACATTACGTATGGTATGATATTATTATCTATATTCATTATATTGTGGATTAGATGCGATGCATTTCTACTAAAAGATAATGTGTTGTTTATCTGAAATTCAAACTTAATGAGGCATCCTGTATTTTTGTTTGCTAACTCTGGACCCATACAACTTCAGCAGAGAGACTACACATATCACTCAAAATCACAGAGCTAATAAAATGTTGAGCTTGGTCTTGAAATTATGTCTGTCCGACTCTTCAAGATCATGTGTTTCTAGTTCATTAGACTGCTTAAAGCAGAGACGATAAAACCTAGCAAGAGGCAGTAGCATTGCAGTAAGAAGAATGATGGCCAGTTCTGACTGCTGAGACTAACTCAGTGCCAATTATGTTATGAACGAAGATTCTGGAGATGAAAAGTTCAAACAATATTCTAGTGGCGTTGCTGACAGTGAAGTGAGTTTTCCCATTCTACTATTCTGTGCATGGGTGATATGTAACAGAGGGGGCACAGGTATTTTGGTTTTGATGGGCAGTTGGTAAGGGCATCAATGCAATAAATGATAAGAGTACAATTTCTGTAGTTCTAATAGTTATGCAAATATTTTTGCTGACATTCACCTTTTTCCAAAATCCACATGGCTCGCAGGTACGATCATCCTTAAATCTCAAAGGTTTTTCTGAACTCCCTCAGCCATTTGACCTCAGGTGCTAGCAGACTTCCTCTGGAGGGCCTCTCACATTTTCCTTTCCTTCTCCATTTCCACATCCATAATTCCAGATGAGGCCCTCAAGACTATGTTCCCACATGCCTACAGTGTTTCTTCGCTTGTTTTCTCACTTCAAACTATCTCCATCTAACTGTCCTGTATGTATAAATTATCTGTATAAAATTCACAAGTTTAAAGTGACCCAATATGACCTATCCAATCACATGCTTAACACACCTGTCATTCACAGGTGTGTCTAAGATAAATTTTGATCAATCCAATACTTAACTCAGGTTGTTTCCTTTGTTTAAATATCTCTTCTCACATGCAGTCAATAAAAACCTCATAAATGCCAGGCCAAGTAAGTAAAACAGTGAAGCTGGACCGGAGTTCGCATTTTAAACACTTTGGGATATTCTTCACCTCCACAAAATCTTTTCTTTCCTGTTTTTCTTAAGAACATGGTCCTCTTGTTCTACCTTGAAAAACTTCCTATTTTTGGCAGAGACAACCATACAGAATAATTTGCAACTATAAGAAAGACAGTGTGTGTACAGTGCCATCCATGCTGAGATCTGTGGAGACACGGAACGGTGGGGCAAGACTGTGTGCACCCTGTCCAAAGGGTAGCTGCTACTCTGTTCAGGTAACTAGCATCATATATTGCCAGAGTTTGCCTTATGTTTTCTCACAATCACATTGACGTTATGCATTGTTAACAAGAGTGTTACAGTAGGGATGAGACTTTGTCAATGCATCATACCAGGGGGTCCGTGTCTGTCTCAATCCACTTGGGTTAGGTGGTGTCTTCCAAGTTTCTCCACTGGAAAGTTACTATTCTTCCTTTGTAACTCATATGTCTATTGTTGGGAAATACCTTGAAATGATGCAAATATCTTATTTCTCATCATAATTTCGCACATATAATTGTGGCATCTATTGATTTTTGCCTGCAACATGTTACTGTGGTGTTTGTTAAAACGCAATTTTCTATTCCTATTTTCCCTTCTACAGTTGTTTGTTGGAATTATGCCATAAGGAAAAGCTGTACCTGCTCCCCTGCTTCTTTATGTATTCAGTTATTTACTTACCAGCATGAATTCATAGATATTGATATTATATCATTTGATGGGTTAGAATTCATTATTACCATCATTCATTTTGTTGCTGAAATTGTCCAAGTTTTGATTACTAGGAGCTGCTCTTTTAAGTTGGCTTCTATGTTGTTTTGACATCATGCCATCAATTTTTTATTACTTCCTTACTGTCTGGGACTGCAAAATATTCCATGCTCATCTTGTACTTTCCTTGCCCCGGATCTGCAATCAACCATTTCTGTAGGAGCCCTGCTTACTTTTATTAGGGAAACTGTATTTAGAAATCAAAATCTGGACCCAATGGTATGTCGATTGCTTGTCTGCCATTACACATTTGGAATTGCTTCTGGGCCCTGTCAGCAAACAGATGTAGGAAACACACACACACAACACACACACACACACACACACACACACACACACACACACACACTTCTATCCATTTTAATCTCTATTAGAAACCATTTACATATTAAAACCATTAGTTCATACTGATGCCTTTCTAACACCAGAAGGTTCATTCCATCTTTCTCTTGTTCTATTTTTATAACTTCTTTTTCCAACAGTGGAAAACCTGGCTCTCATTATGTATAATACATTTACTTACTTGTTCAGTCCTATTACACACATTAAGTAGTTTCAGAATTGGCAGTCATGCTCTAAGGTAGATCATGGATAGTGTTTTTTGTCTTGAATTTTATGGTGTATAATCCAAACACTGTTTTACATGATCACTTAGATTAGTTGTTTTATTCCTCATCCCCGTAAGGTATGATTATAGTTACAATTAATTTTGGGTTCCTCCCACATCCTAATAGATACTTACTTATTTATCTAGTTAACTGGATCTGAAATACTGCCATAATAACAAGGTTTACTCAAAGAACAGTAACTTCCTCCTCACCATTTTTATCCCATTCCCATCCCTCATTCTTAACACCTGTCCTTACCCATATTATGTATGTTACCAATCTCATTAGCTTCTGGATTTTACTTCTGATATTTCTTTTTGAACAAATGACCAGATAATGCATAATTTCTTATACTCCCTCCTTTCTTATATTCCATACTATCAGTAATCTTTCATATTTTGCTTTGTCACTTAATAATATATCCTGCAACTCTTTTCATATCAATTCCTAGATAATTTCCTTATTCTTTACTTTATAGCTGCATAGTATTTGATCATGTGGATGTACCATGGTTTATTTAACCACCTCTCCTATTTATGGGCATTTTATAGTTACAAACAATGTTGTATTAAATAATTATTTACATATGTATTTAATATTGTTGGGAGTGCATAACTAGAACTAAAAATTTGATCTCCTGATGACTGATTCAATTCTATTTTAAATCAAATGATGCAATGTAATGTAATTAAGAATACTCTGAAAACTAAAAACAAGTTGCATAAATATATATGACAAAATAATACTATGTTAATAGCATTATTTTCTTTCTCTAATCTAATTGTAACTGCTTTTGAGACAAGCAGTTAAATTCAATAAAAATGTGTCCTCAGCTACTTAACTGGATGGTTAATTTTGAAAATTAAATGTATTAAAATTCTATATTTCCAATACACCTTCATTCCTTAAGAATGTTCTGATATTTACTAGTTTTTATTCAAAAATCAAATCGATTAGTTATGTAGTTTCTGGTCTTAAAAAGCCCATTATTATACTAAATTATTTTCTCTATTTTGTTCTTATAGAGACGGGATGTAGATATTATAAGCTATTGTCCTAATTTGGTTCCTTCCACATCCTAAGTGTGTACGTCAAATAGGGTGGGAAGAGAAAACAACACTGCATGATGCCAGGAAACCTCTTCAGGTTGTCTGACGCCTGTTAGAGGCTTACTGGAGGAGCCTCCTTCCTTATTGGAGGAGTTAAACTTAAATTCAGCTTCCTTTGGAATTGTGAGTCCTCAGGGCACTCAGGTCTCCACATTTTGAATGGCTGGTATTTCAAAATATGAAAAGGATGATCCAAGTCTAGTTAGGGTCCATCCCTGGTGCTGCCTTTAATCTGGGTTCAAGGAATCCCTAATGTAGCCCAAGCTAGTTCCCCAGGAGACTGCCTTGAGATTTGGAATCCAGAAACTAAAGACAATTTGCCTTTTCTGTTCTTTCATTGTGGCCTACAAAGACCTACTATGAGATTATTGCCAGGTCCAACTAAGCCTCAGAAAATCACCTGTGGGAATCTCCAAAGTTTTGGTGAAATTTTAGTTCTGAATTCTGCAGTTTTAGCAGATGCAGCTATGCAAATCTATGCAGCAACAACAATTTCAGGTCTGCCAAAAGTTGACTTCTGATATGGCTCCAAATATGTGCTTCATCTACTAACCAATTATGTCACTGATAACATATAAGGAAGAGTCTAATTTGTCAGCAATTTGGTAGGAACCATGCTGTCTGGGTCAGGGCCAGTGTAGGAGTTTTTGATTTGTATCGTAACCTCTTGCTCCATGGTCACAGGAGTCAAATAAAGCTTCAAGCCATATTGTTGAACACAACCTTCTGAAAATTATAAAATTATAGTTGATTTTTTTAACTTAAGCAACCATAAGGAAAACAGAATCTGTCAAAAATTTAGGATAAGTTTCCAGGTGATGTTGTTCTTATGTTCTTACCTCCTCGATCTCGGGCAGCTAAACTTTGACCCCTTCTTAAGGTAATGTCCAATTGGTACATTCCGGGATCAGCCAAGGGGACATCTGCATTACTGGTTCCAGCAGTATTTATTTTCTGAAAAACAAGAATTATGCAAAATATTAAATTTAATGTTTCCTATTTCCTTCAGTGGGGGACCATATGCAGCTTCACTCAAATTGTTATAATTAGTCAATCAAATAAATCATCTTGTGCATTCACATGTCATAGTCACCCAGTTCTGTGAAGGTTTTTAAATTCATGAAATTATTTAGATCAAAATAAAAACATGACACTTACAGGAATTCTTGTTTTAACTCAGATTACAGATAACAAATATAACAGGAAAACATTCCCCATGGAAAGCCCCACATAATTCAACCAAGGAAGACTAACATAGGAATAGTGTCTGAGATAAAAATACAATCAGTGATGAATGGAGAATAAAGGTATGCAAGAGCAGTTGATTTCCATACAAGTGAGCTGAAAATGAAAATGATCTATTCAGGCAACTGTGTTGACTCATTTATCTGTGCAAAAGGGTCATACTGATGGATTACACACCTTTTTTTTCAATTCCAACATAAACTATGATATAATTATACCGAAATAAATTCACCTAGCATTTTGACAGTATTTGCAAGAAATAAGTTCTCAGGGGGGCTAAATTTCTAATGCTGCTTGCTATGGAATAGAAGTTCAAGTGCACAAGCTATTTCTAGAACTAAAAATTTCTGCAAGGCTACCCATAGAGAATAACTTCAGTAACAATATACTATTAATTTACAGGCATTAAGTAAAATAAACACTTGTAAGAGGAATAGCTATATTGAAACAACACAAAAGAAACAGTAAAAATTGATTGGTCATATTTTATACTTCATGCCACTTTGAATACAATAGGAAAACTTACTTTTCTTTACACATTTGAAATGATTTTAAATTCCTATAATTTTTCTTCTAATACAAAAAGAAAAATTCTTTTGTTTTGGAATAATATGCATGGATAAGGTAAAGTTTTAGACACCAGTCTGGCTCTTCAAGTTCTATATTTCATATGCAATACTATAAAGCAGCTTTTTTTTTTTAATGTTTCAAGACCAAGAAGAAAGCTTTCCTACAGGAGAAATTATCATTTAAAATAAGAAGCAGCACATCTTTGACAAGTCCTCATCTCTCCTCTGGTAACAATAAAAAAGATTCCACTTCTTCTCATGGTATCCATGTTCCTATGTATGACAGCACTATTCTCACAGTGACTCAGGCTGGAAATCAACAGAGTCTCATTCTTCATTTCCCTCTCTACCGCGTTCAGAAAGTTGCCAAATCCCACCCACTCCATTTCCACCCCCATTACATCTCCCAGTTGTCTTTTTCTTTTAATTCTTAACACCACTACTTTGAATCATGCCTTCAAACAACAGAGGAACAAAGGTGAAATGATTGTGTTGGTCTTCCCTCAAACATCCATTTGCCCACCTCCTTGGGGTTACCGATTATAATAATTTAGAGTACACCCTTCCACACTTTTGAAGGGTTTATACAAACACATACACATATGGGTTTATTTTTCTTTGACTGAGTTTTCAGTTTTTGTTTTTATTTTAACAAAGACAGTATTATATTTTTGTCTATTATTTCACAATTTATTTAACTTAAAAAAGTCATGGGTGCTTTGCTAATCCCCACATACAGATATATTTAGGTTTTTTATTCTGTTTTTTTTAGGTATATCATTTTACATAGTGTGGGAGTACCATGATTTCTCTATTGATTAGGAGCTGGTTTCAGTAGTTGCCACTACAAGGACTTGTGTTTTATTTCACTCATAGGATGAATTTTTCCGAAAAAAAGTTTAAATAGTTCATACTACTATTGAAAGTATACAAGACTGCCTATTTCCCAGATGCTAGTCAGCATAGGATGTTATTTTTCAAGTTTGGAGGGCAAAAATGTTATCTCCCTTTAATACGCATTTCCAGAACTAGGGTAGGGTGTCTTGAAACTACTGTAAATGGCAAGACTGAGAGCTGTTCACTGTGCCACACAGAAGATGCCAACTTCGAAAGACAGGAAGCCAATCAAGGTCTTCTAAACAACTTTTCAAAAAAGTTTGTATATGGGTCTAACTAATAAGCAAGATTTAAATTCAAATCCAGCAAACATCTGTTAAGCTCCAAGTACATTCCAAGCCTTTCATTAGGCTTTTGTACATACATAATTTCAAACTAAACAAGCCCATCAATAAATATTAAATATAGATAGATTTACCACTTTCTCAGAATAAAATCTATGGGAAAGGAGACATTTTCTAGCATCCTCCTGTAGTATTTTGATAGGTACTTCAAAGGCAGAAAAGTTTGAATGCTCATATTGCTGTATATTTTGTAGTTTTCATTGTTCTTTCCAGTGTGTCTTGAAGTTTAGAGTTAATTATTTATAGAGTACCTGGTATAATATTTTGAAATGTATATTATACTATATGGGCAAATTAAGGAAGTTTCAAAGGTAATTTTAGTTATATTAGGTTTCTCACTTTTGCTCTTTTAGAATTTAACACCAAGTTAAGAGATAGCTTCATTGGACTTCTATTTACTGGCTTTTTAAAGCCTGAATAATTTTCCTCCGTGTGTGTGTGTGTGTGTGTGTGTGTGTGTGTGTGTGTGTGTGTTTATCACATTTTCTTTATCCATTCACACGATGACAAACATTTATGTTGTTTCTGTATCTTGGCTATTGTGAATAATACTGTAATGAACTGGGAATACAGATCTCTCTCCAAGATACTGATTTCATTTCCTTTGAATAGATACCTGCCTTTCCCCTCTTGCTCTCCATGTCTTGTCTTCCTACACAGTCTTCCAGGGCCATTTTATTAGCTTTTATATCTTTCTTGTCCGTTATCACATTCTATATCAAATGTCATATTTGCCACTTTAGATTGTAAACTTTTAAAATCAGGGAATAGAGTGTTTAAGAACCAAATTGAACACAAATTGTGAAGAGGCAATGAAAAGAGAAAGATATCTTTAAGGAAATACGATCTGGCTGAGTAGATACACACATGGGGGTAAAAAACAAAGTTGACTACTCATAGGCAGTTTATTTCCTCTCTTTTTCTATGATCATGGGTGGCATCTGATCTGTTTTGGGACCTTCTGTGCCAAAGAAAACTAAGTATACCATCAGAAACCTTTTTTAGTATATAGTGATATAGGCTGCCATTACCAACTAATCAAAATTGGCTCTTATAAAGAAACCCTATCCACTCAAGAGCTGTAATTAAAGACAGACTGTACTATAATGGAATTATTTAGTCATTGGGACAGCAGGAAAGAAAGACCAATTTATTATGTGATAAAAATCTGAGGTGCCTTCAGAGACATGACAATGGAGTAGGGTGTGAAAATATGGGTAGGACTTTGACTAGTGAAGATTTAAAAGAAGGGAAGATGGGGGCGCCTGGGTGGCGCAGTCGGTTAAGCGTCCGACTTCAGCCAGGTCACGATCTCGCGGTCTGTGAGTTCGAGCCCCGCGTCAGGCTCTGGGCTGATGGCTCGGAGCCTGGAGCCTGTTTCCGATTCTGTGTCTCCCTCTCTCTCTGCCCCTCCCCTGTTCATGCTCTGTCTCTCTCTGTCCCCAAAATAAATAAAAAACGTTGAAAAAAAAAATTAAAAAAAAAAGAAGGGAAGATGGGAAAATCAGTGAGAGCCCAAGGTGAATAGTCACCAGAGGGTACATCACTAAGCTGTGTGAGAAATAAGGTGTAAAGGAAGGCTGATGCGCATTGACTCCAGGCTGACAGGAGTTTCAACCCATGGGCAACATGAAACCATCCCAGGTTTTGAAGAGAGGAAGCACTATAACCAGGCCTCATTTAACAAACATTTATTGCCTATATGCTCTGGAGTAAGTGCTTAGATTTCAGAAATAATCAAAACCAGGCCTTTTCTCTCTATAGGATAGAAAAGAGAAGAAAAATCCTGTCGATATAGACATTATTTAACAGGTTTTATAACAGTCCAGTTTAAGTCACAAGGGCCTGATCTGGTCAGTGGTAATGGAAATAAAAGTAAATTTGAGAGATATTGAAGAGATTCAATCAACTGAATTTGTCAACTGACAAGATGTGGGAGATATGGGAAATGGATAGATGAGTCACACGGAAGTCTGAGCAGAACCCCTGAGAGAATGGTGTGCCAGCAGTGTGAGATGAGAAGCAAGCTTCAAGCCACCATGGTGTCAGCTTCCAAGGATACCTCCAACTCCCTGAAAGAAGGTGGTCAAGAACTTAAGCAGATCTAGAGAGTCATCTCTCCTCAGGCTCATTGAGATGGTTCCAAAAAGAAAATTGGTAGGCCGATTATATACAGACATACTAGAAATATAATTGTTTATTGTAAAGTATCTTAAGTCATGGAATGTTAAAAGGTATTAGGAAAGATGTATCTGAAGTGTTAGGTACATATACAGCTCTAAAACAGTCATTTTAAAAACCTTTTTTTTTTTTTAAATTTAACATTTCTATAGTGACTATTATAGGAACTTCAAATATATTCTTCCCTTCCTTAAACTGTCATGCTCCACACTTAGTTGCTATTTTTAAACTACTTTATTGAGGTATGATTGGATGTAGAAAAAGCTATACATATTCAATAAATAACTTGAAATCATCACCACCATCAAGGCTACAAACCCAGCACTTCCAAAAGTTTTCTCCCACCTCCTTTATTATTATTATTACCATTATTATTATGGTTTGTGGTAAGAATACTTAATTGAAGATCTACCCTCTTAGAAAATTTTAAGTATACAATACAGTATCATTAGCCAAAGGCATTATGCTGTACAGCAGATCTCCAGAATTTATTCATCCTGTATAACTGAAACTTTGTACCCTTTGACCATTCGTCCCCATTTTCCCCTCCTCCTAGGCCCTGGAAATCACCATTCTCTGCTTTTATAAGTTTGACTGTTTTAGATTCTACATGTAAGTGAGATCATTCAGTATTTGTCTTTCTATGTTTGGCTTATTTCACTTAGCATAATGTTGTCCAGGTTCCCACATATTAACATACATGGATGATTTTCCTTCATTGCTTTTAAGGCAGGATGTTATTCTATTATATCTATTATATGTATACAAAAATTTTCCTTTATCCATTCATCCATCAATGGAAATTTAAGTTGGACATATCTTGGTTATTATGAATACTATAATAGACATGGGAATGTGGTTATCCTTTGCATAAATCCCGAGGAGTGGGATTGCTTTATCCTTTGCATAAATCCCGAGGAGTGGGATTACTGGATCATGTGGAACCACAAAGGACCCCACAGAGTCAAAACAACCTTGAGAAAGAACAAATGTGGAGGCATCACACTTCTTGATTTCAAACTATACTACAAGGCTACACTGATCAAAACAGTAAGGTACAGGCATAAAAATAGACACATAAATCAATGGAACAAAATAAAAGGCCCAGAAAGAAACCCACACATCAGAGAAGAAACCCATGGTCAACTAACCTTCTGTAAAGGCACCAAAAACACAAAGTGGAAAAAATATAGCCTTTTTAGTACATGTTGCTGTTAAAAATGGATATCCACATGCAAAGGAATGAAATTAGACCCTCATCTTATGCCATATGTGAAAATCAGCTCAAAACAGCTTCAAGACTTAATTATAAGACTTGAAGTTGTACAACTACCAGAAAAAACACAGCATGGGAAAAAGCTCCTTGATATTGGTTTTGACAATGAATTTTTGGAAATGACACCAAAAGCACAGGAAACAAAAGCAGGAATAGACTAGGGGGACAACATCAAATTAAAAATCTTTTGAAGAGCAAAAGTAGCAATCAACGAAATAAAGACAACCTATGGAATGGGAAAAATATTTATAAGCCATATACCTGATAAGGCATTAATATCCAGAATATATGAGGAACTCATACAACTCAATAGCAAAAAAACACACAAACTGATTAAAAGTTGACCAAATAGCTGAACATACATTTCTCCAAAGAAGCCATACAAATGGTCAACAAATATATGACAAGGTGCTCAACATCCCTATCAGTGAAACGCAAATCAAAACCATAATGAGATATCATAGTATGAATTTTAGGATGGCTATTATTTAAAAAAAAAAAGTAATAAATACTGGTTAGAATAAATTCCCCCTTTGGTGGGAATGTAAAATAAATGGGTAACTCAAAGTCTGAAATTCAGAGTCTAGGCACAGTTAGAGGATTAGGGAGGTTTCTATGACAGCACTCAATCAAAGTTTTGGGACTGTTGAAGCCAAAAAGTAGCTGCAGTGTTTGGAGTTGTAAATTTTAATAAAAGTCAGAACTTTATCAGGTCACTTATGGGAAAGTCAGAAAAAGAGTGTGGAAGAGAGGGACTCTGAGAATTTGAAAGAAAGCATTTGGAAGGATTACCTCCAGAGCACACATATCTACTTCACCTAGCCACCATTTTTGCAGAACACCTTCCTCTATGCTCCCGGCTTGCTTGAAGTGGGCCAGTACTATCCATGATGATGTCAAATTTCCTCATATCCAACCCCTCTTTCCCTCATTTTATACAGATTAATGGTTCTCAACCTTGAGGGCTTTGGCTAGGCACCCAGCAACTCTGGGGGTGGGACCCAGGTAGCAGTATTTTTTCTTACAGTCCTCAGACGATTTCAATAAGCAGCCTAGCTTGATCAATTGTGCTAATTATAAAAGCAAGTCTTTGAGAAGGCTTATGTACAAAGAATTTACAGACTATGAAAATGTGTATCATAAAACACCTGTGAAATATGTTGAGGAATCAATATGAGGGTCCCTGTTACTTTGAGCTCTGCTGCTTAGGAGGCCTTTTAACTTCAGTGGAGAAAGCTTCCACCACAAGATATAATGGTGCTGATGGATAAAAAGTTGAGAGTGCCACCTTGCCCTTTTGAAGTTTTCATTATAGGCAAAAAATGGGGTTAACTCTGTTAGCTGGGCTGGTTGATCATTATTATCAATAGGAAGTAGGAGTGCACAGGGAGGGAGAAGAATGTCTGCATTCTAGGAGATTTTCTTGAATGCTCCTAGTATCGGCATGCCCAGTGGCTTATAGATTGGCTAAGTCATTCCATATGTGTTTCATACACACAGGCCCTGCTCAGTGCAGCTCTAACTTTGTCTATCAACAAAATCCACTTAAAGTTAAAACTTAATGAAAGCTTTTACATTTTCAACTTTTCAAATTTAACAACCTTGTCAAGGATATCAACAGGCATCATTGAGGATTTCTTAGTCATTACCAATTTCTACTTTGTCATCTCTCCTAGTTTCTACGACATTGAAAATATTTGCATAGTGAAATCTCCATCATATGGAAATCAAAGATTTTTAAAACTTAATTCTCAAAAACATAACTCAAAAGCCACTGATATATTCCAAATTCAGGGAAGCTCCATGATTCACTTACCATGGGAACATTATGATTATTTGGAGATCAACTGATAAAATGATTTTAGAAACCACAAAGAATGGGGAAAATTCATGGCAACAAATGGGCATAGCCCACTAGGTATGTCAGTCATAGTGTCTGACTAATCCACAGCCCACCCTGTGGGCGTCCCATAAGCTTATGCAACAGCTTATGCTTGATGTAAATTTTACTTTCTTGCCCCTTGTTCCTAGCTGATTAGACCTGCAGCTGGTTATCTGAACTGAGGACAGACAGGCTAGTCAGTGGATAGGTTGGTATTAACAAAGATGTTATTAGGCAAAGGTTGTTTGTTTCAAATTCAAAGAGAAGAAATAGAAGTGGCTGCTAAGACCAAGGGGCCATGACAGAGAGAATGGAGAGGCCATGATTGTCCAAGTATAATCCCAAACCAAGAGAGTAGTGCTATAACTAAGCAGAAGCATGGGGTGGAAAAAATACATATAGTAAAAAGTTAGAATGTCACTTTGTAGCAGGACATATAAAAAGACCAAATAACCAAAGTAAAGTATGACAGTGTATGGGCAGAAGTATCTATGAATTACCACTGAAGACTTGGCTCTGGGACTTGAGAGCCAGTTGCTCTGGGCTCTGTGCTCCTGGTTGGCTATGGTCTCTGATCACCTTCTTACGTCCTTTGGTTTTGTACGAGACAGGTGAACTGAGTCGTGGCACTTACAACAGAATAGATTAAGAGCAACAAGAGTGAGCAAAAGAAGCACAGAAACAAGGAAGCAGTCAGGTAACAGGGGAAATCCACGAGGACACTAATATAGGAGAAACTGAGCTGCCCAGAGAGGCTGTAGACAGACAAAAATTGTCGCATGCCTCTGCTTCCTCCCTGTCTGTGCAGTGTTCACTGATGTTCACAAAGAGATGCCGCCGGGGTGCTAGCTCACCACACTCAAGTCAAATAAGGTCAATGCTCTGCGGTTACAAAGTCAAGAAAACTTCATGTTTTTATTAATATCTTCAGCAAGAAATGGAGAAAAAGCCTTATGGCTACAGTAACCATATAATTTATCATTCAAGCTGAGATACTTTGGAGAGTGAAAGGGAGTGCTCTTAATAATTATAGGGCAAAAACAGCCATAAAAAATCTCAGAGGAAGTGAAATACATGTTACAGTACTTAACAAGTTAGCCATGAGTTAACCAGAAAGATATGCTAAGCATAAAAGTCTGATCATCTGGTCATATCAAAGTTTTTCTACAGTTTCTTTTAGAACTGAATTACAACCCTGGGTTTAATTCTGGGATTTTCACTTTGCAATCGCCCAAACCAAACAACATGGGCCTATAAATTTCCAAGCCCGCTAAGTAGCAATATTTAACCACTGCTGAAAGAAGTAAAAAATTCAGTCCTCCCAGAATGTCTTTTCTAGGACTCCCGCAACACTGATTACTCACCCCTGACTCGTCCACTAAATAGACTTTTGTGGAGCCTCACTTTATTATTGCAGATAACCTTTTCCACCCATACATACAGTATATAAAATATCCTGAGCAAAAGGAAAGCAAATAAGATTTTCTTTTCTCAATTCAAAAGAACAATTCCTTTTTGGAATCAGACCCTGTAACCTGCCTTTGTGTTAATCAGATGCAAACCCTGATGAGGTGGGGCAGGAGAGAGGTCAACTATTTAACTTGAGCCCAAAATACTTATCCCCTTGTGTCAGAAATTATTAAACTATAAGTAGTTATTTGAGGGCAGGAGGTGAGGAGACCTCTTATAAAACAGAAGAAAGATTACAGGAATCAAAACACAAAGATATGTACACAAGACCTAATTACACTATTTACTCTTGAGGTGGGGGAAAAGTTTTTTGGCCTCAATTTCTTCTTCTTTAAAAAAAAAAATAGCCTGTGAGGGGCACCTGGGTGTCTCAGTAGGTTGAGCCTCCCACTGTTGATTTTGGCTTAGATCATAATCCCAGGGTTTTGGGCCTGAGCCCCGTTTGGGGCTCTAGGCTGAACGCTGAGCCTGCTTGAGATTCTCTTTTTTCTGCCTCTTTCCCCATTTGTACTCTCTCTCACTCTTTCTCAAAATGAATAAATATTAAAGAAAATAAGCCTGTGAAAACTAAAATAATGCAATTTATAGTGCTTTGTAAAGAATCAAATGATTTACAAATATAAAACAGATTCTTCCTGCTTTTTTTGAATTATAATATACATTGTGTATATACTACTATTAGTGTTCACGGATAGCTAATGAGAGATTAGAAAGTGCATCATGCTTAGGGTGACTCCTCTGCTTTCAGTGCTACCATATTACTGAATGATTGTTATCTTCACTATTTCACCAAAATATTTGTCAGAACTGAGAGCATGATAGATATTATTCGTATTGACTCTTCTGAACTTTTGTCTTTTGGTGAGTTCCCAAGCATACTCTTTTTTTCCCCCAGAGAAAATCAGGCTGCATTAAAGTACAGAGCTATCAACAAAGAGAGCAACCCTGAGAAGGAAAGATTTGTCAGAAAAAAAGCATCATGTACAATAAATAACTTGTTTATTGATGTTATCTTCCTTGCCGTGAGGCAAGGTATTAAATAAGTATTTACCAATAAGTATTTTAATAGATCAGTTCTATGATTTCCAAAAGTGGGGGAATATGCATAGGAAAACATTTTGTTTCACAGGACTTGAATTTTTGAGATTCTAACAAACTCAAGAGAGAGAACTTGTGTAACAGATGTTATGCTTGATGGCAAACATTTGGGGTTTTGCTAATAAATACTTCTAGTCTTTCTGTGTTCACATCTATAAAACTGGCAGTGCGTTGACCCATAGCCTCATAGCTTTTATGATGAACACAGCTTCTCATTAGAGTTAAATACATATCTCTACTTCTTTTGGAACAATTCTATGGCTTTCTCTTTTTTCTTTTCTGTGAATCACAAGTGTTTTGTCTTTTATTTGGGTTTCTTTCTTTCTTTCTTTCTTTCTTTCTTTCTTTCTTTCTTTCTTTCTTTCTTTCTTTCTTTCTTTCTTTCTTTCTTTCAAGTTTCTGTATTATTTCTCTCAAAGTTAACTCCAGGAAAAAACAAAGAATCAAAGTAATATTTTAGTGTCTCTATCAGGTATCAATTTTGTGGGAATAGCCTATTAACCTTTATGGTAAAATTATATAGGAATCTTTCCAAACAATATTAAAGAGCTCCAGATAGCATGAACTCTACTACTCCCTTTATTTCAACACTCGATTTTCTTGGGACAAAAGCATGGAGATGGTAGTTTTCCTGAACAGGAAATTAACAAATTTTAGTAATTAATCTCCAACCCCACACTCCTCAAACACCCAAAGCTTAACTCATCCTCATTCAGCATTTCCCTCCCTCATTCATTCCTCCCTCTTTCTCTCCCTTCCTCCCACACTTCCATTTTTTAATCTTTCTGGATACCCATAAAAGAATTAATGTTATGGAGAATATAACTGTTTGATTATAGTCTTTGCCTTCAAAGACTATCATTAAAACAGTTTTGCATTTAAAGTCTGTGATGAGAATGGCTCTTTACCTCTTTTATCTTCCTCCCAAAATACACAACCTCTGCCTAACCGTAAGGAAAACACCAGACAAACCCAAGTTGAAGGACATTCTGTAAAATATCTGACCAGTAACCTACTCAAAACCACCAAAGTCATCAAAAAAAAGAAAGCTTGAAAAATTGTCACAGCCATGAGAAGCCTAAGAGACATGGAAACTAAGTGAAATGTGGTATCCTGGATGAGATCCTGGAACAGAAAAGGGACCTTCAGTGAAAACTAAGGGTCTGAGTAAAGTATGGACTTTAGTTAATATTAATGTATTAAAACTGGTTCATTATTTGTGACAAGTGTACCAATTGATGTAATGTGTACTAATTAGCGTAATATGTAAACAACAGAGGAAATTGGGTATGGGACACATGGAAACCGTCTTTTTCATCTTCATAGCTTTTCTGTAAATCTAAAAAGTTAGAGTTAGGGGCCCCTGGATGGCTCAGTTAAGCATCTGACTATTGATTTCAGCTCAGGTTGTGATCTCACCATCATGAGATCAAGCCCCAAATTAGGCTCTGCACTGAGCATAAAGCCTGCTTGGGATTCTCTCTCTCCCTCTCTCTTGCTCCTCCCTCACTGACGTGCATGTGCATGCACCCTCTCGCTCCTCTCAACATAAACATTTTTTTAAAGTAATATTTAGAGCCTACCTTTGTACTCTTAAAATGACAGTCTAATTACAGATAAGAACATAAACTAGATGGTATTAGTATCTAGTTGAGACTTTGAGACACATTCACAAAGGAAGTGCTTCAAAGGAAAAAGGTCTGAGAAGTTGTAGGAAGCCTTTTGTCAGGAATAACTATGGGCATTTCTCAGTTTTCACACATCTTCAGAACCTTTCATCCATGAATTGCAATGCTCTCATCTGAGCATGATTTTGTGAGGAAAGTGTGTCATTCTCAATTATTCTTATAGTGGGAGTGAGGGGCTATGAGCAGAGACATGAATAATAATAAAAAAAATAAGAAATCAAAAATATATTTCCATTTCCTTTTGCAATATGCTTTTACATTTGTTTATGAAATTTCAAATTCTAAAATGTCACCACAGGAATGTTAATTTTATCTCCTCAGCACATAGTCTGTCCTAGAAAAGGAATTTTATGAGGGTTTTCCATACATAAATAAAATCTATTGGATTAATAAATATTAAAGCAGGATCTGCTATAGATAAATAGTGGATTCTAGAAATGATCAAGAGTTGGCTGCAGCAATGAAGTAAATACAATGAAAATAAATGCTTAGTTTAAATTATTCAATTAACTGATATTCTTTAAGTGTTCCAAAGATATTGTTAGAACAAAGTGAATAACAGCTTAAGTGTTCTCAGTACTAATTGCAAAAAAGACATCTAAACTGCCAAAACTTGAGTGATATCATATGAATAGATAATGATGCTAGGTGTCACTTTGAATTTTTTAAAACTTCCTTATAGCTTAGCATTAAATTGAAAATCCAAAATGGTCAAATGTTTTTCATTAATAGGTATTCAGTGTAAGGAAGCTTTGATTTATTCCAGAAACATATACTATTCATCTTGGCAAGCAGGTGTGTGTGTGTGTGTGTGTGTGTGTGTGTGTGTGTGTACGCGTGCTTCCTGAAATTACTCTGCCTCTAACAGAAATTTTAACAAGTTTTTGGGAGGTAATGTGTTCCCTGTATCCATCTAGGAACACAGATAACTTCCTGCCTGTGCAGTAGACAGTCCTTTCTGGGGTGGGTGGATAACAGTGATCACAATGCTGCATGTACTGATTACCTTCCAAGCACGTAATCCAAGCAGGTACTTTTCTCCCAACAGCTCACAATTTCCTCTTGATAACCAGTGTGGTTGTAGGCAACTAACTTGCCCCTCATCTTAAGGGTGGAGAATGTCACAAAGATGAGGCCAATCAAATGCCCTGACTACCATGACTGGTTCAGAGTTAGGAATGTGACTGAAGCTCATCCAATCAAGGGTAAATCTCTGGTCTTGGTTAAGAATGCTGAAATAGGTTAAATCATTCCTCCTGGATGAGAATGAGGAAACATGGAGTAGCTGTGGGAATGCTGGCAGCCAGCTTGGGTTCCTGAATGGAATTAATCTGGGATAAAGTTAATAATGGGGAAGGCTAGGTGGATCGACAGAAATACACTAAATTCTCATGACTTGATTAAACCATTGAGTTAACCTCTAGATTTTCCAGTTATATAAACCAATAAATTCCCTTTACAATTATAGTCCATTTGAGTTGTGTTTTTTGTTATCTGCAACCCAAAGTATTTCAACTGATGACATAGTTAGCACGGATGCAGCACAAACATTGTCTCATTTATTGTGCACAAAACTCTAAGGAATAATTTACTCTTATTATCCTAGTAATACAGGCATGGGGATTGAGGATCAGAGAAATTGAATTACTTGCTTCAGCTAGAAAATGCTAGAAGTAGGATTCAAACTCTCCAGTACCCACAGCCCATGCTCTCAACCGCTACACAGACACTTCCCAGATTAAAAAAAAAAAAATCAGAAAGTAAATTAGACATTTGAGACTACACAGCAATTCTAGCTCCTCAGACCTTAATTATATAATTTTCCTTAACTAAAAGTTCATGCCAAAAAGAAAGGATGGGCTGTGGTTAAAGAAAAAGTACTTTAAATTTCTAATATCCAGGATTTCTAAGTAACAGATTCAGGGTCATTCTCATGGAAAAAAAAATATTTTTCTCTGCCTTCTATAATTTGTAGAGCATTTGTTTGTTTGTTTCTAATCAAACCTTTTTGGTGTCATTAACTAGACTAAGTAGCTGAATACTATTTCAGGATAAGGGTCTTATTCAGTGTATATACAACTTTATAATTAGTAAATAGAATACAATCACACATATCGCCTTTATATCAGTTCATGTTGTATAGAAATTCTACATACCTTTCTCCATCTAAAAGGTGCAGAAAACATCTTCCCCAATGAAGTAGAATATATAATTATAGAATTATTTTTAGATTCCAAAGATGAAAATGCACCCCTTCATTTTGCAAATAAAATGTTGCTCATTTCTTTTTTTAAACTCTTTTATATCTCCATGCCTTCAGCTGAATCTGTCCTCTTTCTCATAGTTGAAAAGGCTACCCGTGGAGCACACTATCTCACTTTCTACCGAAGTGCTAGTTCAAATTGTGAAAGCCTGAAGACCTCATGTATTATCTAGGGTTCTGGATCTCACTGCCTCATCAACTGAGATACTAGACCAGGTACTTTTGTTGGTTCACTGCAGGACTTTGAGAAGTTCCCAGTTATCAATAATTGGCATACTTACACTTATTTTCACAGCCAGTGGCCTGTTTCTCAGTACCACCCAGAAAGAGTTTGTTTATACAACCAGATCAAATAGGTATAAGGTCTATTTATAAAGCCAATAAATGCCTTGCTCAGTGTATCGGATATGCACTGGTCAAAGGGTAAAACGTGGCAATTCAAACTGCTTCATATGAAACTGTTAGTTCTGAACAGTAAGCAAATATAAATGGTATCATGTTGTAGTGCCATTTCTTTAAAACATACCAACTGATTGGCTACTCCAAATGGAACTTAAAAGTAACAGTAAAAAGTAAAACTTTCCATCTCCCATCCAAACTCCTGCTTCTCCACAATTGTAACCACTATTTAACATTTTCTTGAGTATGCTCCAAAAAGAAAAGTTGGCACATACCTTAAAAAGATACAGATATAGGAATGAATATATTGCATGCATTATTGTGTACTTTACTTTTCTCATATAGTACATCCTAATAATCTTTTGATGTCAGCACATTCAGATCTACCTCATCCTTTCTAAGAGACCAACAGAACTCTATTAAATGTGTATACCAAAATTTATTTGATCAGCTTTTTGTTGATGGACCCTTAGGTTTCTAGGTCCTCCTCCCCACACTTTCCTCCACACAGAGCTGCAATGAATGTCACCTTATGCAAACTGTGGTGTACACTTTTCTGAGTAACTAATGGGTGAATTCGTACCAATAGAATTGCTAGATAGAAGTGTTTTGCTTTTAATTTTGAGAGATGTTGTCCAATCACCAATCTTCCAAAAACAACCCACAAATGGACATTTCCACTAAAGGTGATTGAGAGTTTTCCATTTTTCCACTCCCAAAATAGGTATTCTCAGATAATTCAAATAAGCCAATCTTCTACAGAAGCTCACATTTAAAGATTCACAGTGCAAAAGGTAAACAAGAAATTTTATTATTTACTTGCATTTCTCCAAAATTTTTAAATTTAACCTATTTAACTTATAGCCTATTTTAACTCTTCTCAAAACTGCCTTCTTCCCCCTCCAAAACTCCTCAGCATGGATCTGCCCCCAGATTCTCCTGTACTTTCCACTAATACCAGCATTCTCCTCTATACCAGCCAGCATGGTTTCCCCTTTCTTGAGACCTGTGTCCCTTTTCCCATCCCTACCCAGACTTCCAAAGCCTTGATGTTATCATTCTACTTAGCCCTTTTCCTTCTTTCCTCTGAAGTTTGGAGATGAGGAAGAAACTGAGTGAAAATGCTTTGGATACTGGGTGGGAACACATGAACTCATACCTTCAACACTGCCTGACTGTCACACAAATTATAAATTGTTTGCCACTCTGACAGATTAAAACAGGCAGCTTCTTTTGTTTTGCATGCACTTAATTACTAGTAGACTGTCTTTCGTGTCTGTGAGCCATTTATACTTATTTTTTGTGAACGGACTGTTCATATCCTCAACCCACTTTTATTTTGAATTCTTTTTAATTGACTAGTATGTGCTCTCTGTAAGTTAGGGAAATTAGCAAGGGCTGTATTCTAAAGGACATTGCTTGTGTGCATGGAGCCAGGAACCAGAGAATACACCTTTGGAATGATCCTGGTTAAAGTAGTCTCACCAACTCTGGTTCTGCCTGCTAAACTCTGTTTGCTCACGGGCTTCCAACAGAATGTCTTTTTGCCAGAAGCCATTTGTTAGATTTTTCTTGTGCAGCTCAACAGAATTTAGTGTTCTTAAGGGTAAAACGTGGAACCTGGATTTCCTGTCCTTCTCTGAATATAGGTGGGATGATTCTATGTCCAATAGGGAGGGCAGGACCCGTCCGAGTACTTTATCTGTGGTGTGGGGCCATATCAGGGAGTAAGGATCTGGGACAGCCTGTTCAGAGGTTAAGTACAGGTGAGAGAGAAAGGGACTCTAGGGATAGAAGAAGCAAGTAGTGGAATTAATTTCATTTTTCCTGTAGAATTCAGCTGGTGTTCTGCTATGTGCTGTTGATGTTTGAAGTGGGGTTTGGAAGCCAAGGGTCAGGAAAGAATCCTTGAGACATTTTCAGCACAGAAAGGTGTTTTTATTACAGGATGGGGACAGGACTTGTCAGAAAGAGCTGCACTGTGGTTGTGAGGGGTGACTTATTATGTAAGATTCCCTATCCTATAGAGGGGAAAGTGATGTTAGGGCTCAAGGAAATTGAAACTATAGGTTTCTGGAGATTGCTTTTTTCTTGTAAATCATTAAGACAGTTGCAAACTGATGGAGACTCATGTTCTGTATGACTGTGATCTCTATCAGTTAACTATTTGTTTTACCCTTTCCTTTGTCCCTGGGCAGCCAGGAGTATCTGAGGAATGTCACACATATCCCAAGGCTGTGGGGGCGGGGGGTTGAGGAGGGGGGATTCTTGTGGGTGTTAGCTTGTGCTTTGCCCTCAGCTTGCCTTTTGCTCCCTCCTCATAGCCGTAGGAAAAGAGCAGGATAGATGGCGTGGATATTTCTGCCTTTCCAGCAGGCAGCAGAGAAAGAGCAGTTGTACTCAGGAGAAGAGAGAGCACTGCCTATCTCCAAATGTTGGCGTAAGTGCCGCAGGGTGTGATCTTCAGCCTGCTTCACACTGATGTTGGCATTCTGTCCCTGAGTACACGAATTTTGACTACTTTAGGTAACACCCACACCCTGGGGCTCAGACTTTTCTGAGTTTCAGGCCCCACATAGCCAACAATTTCCTTGACATTTATACTCAAATATCTCATGGGCAACTCAAACTCAACATGTCATCATCTCTGGATGACCCCATTCCACCTGGCCCCATCCTTCACTCAGGAAAAGCAGTCACTGTCCATCCTGTTGCTCAGCAGCATCCTTTCCTCCGTTTTCTCTTCAACCTTCACATCAGACACAGGAGCAAGTACCATCAAGTACACTTCCAAAATGTGTCTTCACTCTGTCTTCTTTTCCAAATCTGTCACCACCACCCCTTGTACATGCCCCATCATCCCTAACCTGAATTCGCCCAGTAGCCTTCTGGTAATGTTTCATTCATATCTCCCAAAGCAGCTGCAGTGATCACCAAACATAAAAATGGCCATGTTAGTCCCCTAAATTTTTTCTGTGGATTTCCAAACACTGAAAACTCCTTGTCATGGCTTACAAAATCCTGTACAATCTTCATCACCAACTTATCCAATGTCCTCTGCAGCCACTCTCTCCCTTCACTACATGCTAGCCACACCGGTCCTGTGTGAGTTGCTTGACTAAGCTCTTGTTTACTAGCGGATTTATACAGGCTGTTACTTTTGGATGGAACCTTCTTCCCCAGGCTATCTGCATGACTATCTCCTTCTCATCCTGGAGATATCAGCTCATCCCATCTCAGAGAGGCCTTCCGCGACCCATCTACTGAAAAAGTTCTTCATCTGCTATTCTTTACCATGGTAACCTGCTGCATCCTTTACTTAACTCATCATAATTTGGGAAGCTTTTATGTGTGAGTAGACCTGGTTTTAGTGGATTTTATATCTCTGTGCAGTATACCTTCATAACTCCCACTTTTAGCAGAGTGCTTGGCACAAAGGTACTCAATATATATTTGATGAATGGATGGACAAATGAAGAATGGTTCCTAGATGCAGAGAAAGTGACAGGGATAAGTGTCTCAAGATTTGGTGAAGTGAGGCTTGAGTCACGTGTCAACCAGCATCATTCGTACAAGGGGTTTGTAGTCAGTGGTTGATATGAGCCAAATGGGATTCAAAGGCTATGGTGGTCCCATCTTCAGATATGGAGTTTGTATTTAATATGCAAACACATACCTAATGTCTGATATATGGTACATAGTAGTTTTTGAACGTTCTCAAAATAATACCATGATAAGAATGCTTATTCTATGTTTTAAAAACAGTATAACATAATGGTTGAGAAGAGAACTCTGTGGCCTACTTGCATTTGCATCCTGACTCTTACATTTCTACTGTGGGACCTCGGGAAAGTGGCTTAACCTCTTTATGTCTCTGTTTTCCATTCTGTGAAATAGATACTAACAGGTCATGCCTCATCAAGTTGTGAGAATGGAGAGAGTTAATAATTGCACCATGATTCTGATAGTGTTAGAGTGCACAGTAAACACTATAGAAATGTTAGCTATTAGTGCATATTTCCAGAAACAGCAGGAAAAAGGTTGTATTTGGAACAGATGAACTCTGAAAATATGTCTCTCAGCAATACAGTATTCTGAGGATCCAACCACATACAGCAATTCATGAAAATCTGCACAGATAGAGATGCTATAATTTCACTGCTATTGTTACCTTGGAAAGAATTCATTTGAAAGGCTAATTAGCCACACATGCAATTCTTTAGAAGATGCACAGAAACCTTGTACAAAGCTACGGTCGACTAAATGAATGTGAAATCTATATCAGTGCTAACAGCTAATTTCACAATTTGACTACCCCTCAATACCTCCAGAGATAGAGCTCTTAAAAATAAATGTTCCTCCTCTATTAACTTTTATCTTGGATGTTATTTCATTATGCTAATAGTCTACCTATTGATCAACTCTATTCATTTTTCTTAAGCCTCAGGAAGAAATGCTAAAATATTCAAGGATGAAAGAATGAATGAATAAGAGCAACAGCATCAATACTACCTCACCACTTTTCACTTTACAATGTCAAATTAGGAGTGTTTTAAAGGATGATTACAAGTTCAGCAGAGAGGGTCACATTGCAGAAGTCCTCCTGACCATCCCTATCCTAACAACCTCTCTCCTTGATTCCTCCTCTCTCTGAAGTTAGTTACCCTCTACTCTGTGCAATGTCAACACCCACCTGTGCATTGTCAATATCTACTTCTGTTACTGTCTCACTGTATTTTAACCCTTGACTACACACTTCTATTTACCCTACTAGACTGTGAATTCCTAGATATGAGGACCAGGACTAACTCATCTTTGCAGGTACCTTGATGAAGATCTATCACATTGATTTGAATTTCATGAAAGACTATAATCATGATTAATATTTGACACTAAAGCAGTATTTCAAATGGCTTTCCTGCTGGAAGGTAAGCTCTTTGAGGGCAGTAATTTTTATCTATTTGGTTCACTCCATTATGTATCTAGACTAGTGTTTGACATGGTGTGAGAACTTACTACTTATATTAAAGAAGTGTAGAGACTAGCTACCTATAACCTAAAGTAATGTTTATGGTTCCTGTATCAGAATAAGGCTAAGAATTAAGCAGTGGCCACAACAACTATATGGAAGTCGATGATGAGACTATTTTTCTTCTGTACTAGTCTCCATTTCACTTTGTAGACCATCTATGAATGTGAACACAGTCCTACCCTGAGCTATGCTTGGTTATGAGAATTCACATTTACAAAGTGTTTCATTTAATACTCTTTTTGTGGGTTAACTTACACAGTTCTTGATTTATTTATTCCAAAAACTAGATTGAATTTCTAAGGCCTTAAAAATAGCTAAGTACTGGCTTGGAATCAGACCGTTATGATGTTGTCTTGGCAGGTATATAATTGGCACAAGTTGTTTGAAGGTGTTTTAGCTGAAAACTCAGAATTTTCTATTGAAGGCAGAGATTAACTTGTGTATCATGTCCCCTTTGTCAGAGACGTCTTTAACATTTTTTCTGTTTTCCTGATTGTGTGAAGAGAACTTTGAAAATCAATATAAATTGGAACCAACTAGAGAGATATTTTCATTCTTCAGAAAAGATGCCTAAAGTGGCTGAAAACTGACCCCTGAGCTTGTATCACCATGGTCTCAGTGAAATCTGTTCTTCCCATATATTGCCTCATATAACACTGGTTAAATGGTCCATGAGGCACTACATGGGTACCATGGTATAGACTCACACTGTACCTTGGAAGCAGTGAATGTTTCTCCTTGGCATGGACAATTTATCCTTTGAAAGTCAAGTCGTGGGAGGAGATGTGGTTCCCTGAGTGCCTAACTGGTAGCATACAGTGTGTCATAACTGGTTGACCACTCTCAAAATATGTCATTGCATTAATGAAAATGAGGAACTTTAGAGATATTTCCATTTTAACAGATATTAGTTCTTTTTGATTCAATATTAATGTCATTTTTAAAGAATAAAGAAAATAAAAGGCCATCAGTACTGTTTCCCCTCCTCCTATGAAACATTGTACATCCTATAAAATTAACAATGGCTGCAATTTAGAAGTCTGACACTGTATCAAGGAATTTATATAATTATTTCCGAGGAATATGACTTCTAAGTACCAAACAGCCTATCCACCCTCTCTTCCCTTTTCTCCCAATCCCTACCTCTCCCTTATACCCATCAGTTCATCCACCCATCCATCCACCCACCCACCCGTTGGAGGGAATGGATACACAAACATAGATTGAGACATAGCTCTCATCCATTAGGAAACACATAAATTTGGTGTTACATGTAATGTAATGAGATACTAAGCAGAAAAAGTTATTAAATTGCATAATGTATTCAAAGGAAACTTTCTGATAATGACTGCATATAAAATATGTTAAGCACAGGGAGCTCACGATATTGTGCTTGAATAACACAAACTGACAAACGTAACTGCAGCATAATTGCTTTTCTACTCTTTCCAACACATAAAAGGAATAGAATTTGTTTTTTTAATTAGATTTAGAAGCTAGAGTATGAGTAATTTACTAATGTGCTTTTAATCTTTGTCTGCCATTAGTTGTAATTGCTGTCATAAACTAAAGATGGCAAAGAAAAAGCACAGCATATGGTTTATATAAAATTTTTTACATGAAAAATATTATTTTTACTGACTTCATATTTACTAGAATTTGCACCCTATGGAAGAAAAGACACGGATCATTATAACGACAAATTCTTTGTCACTGGGATTAATTTCATAAAGAATTTATGCCCACTGTTGTCATGCTGAGAATAGCAAATAATGATGATAAATGCTCTAACAGATTCTAGTCAAAATGTCACTTATCTCTCCTGAGGGAAGATGAGAAGCTGCAAAAATAGATAAATCATTGTCGGAAGTAAGAGTTCACCATTGCCCCAAACACATGTTAATGTCCTACTAAGCAACTAAGGTAATACAAAAGAAATACTTAGAATAAGATGTCCAAGTACTAGTTCCCCTGATCTGAAGATTTGAAGCATATCGCTGCTCCATGGCTGCTCACTGGGTCCTATTCAGAGTTTCCTCAGTTGAGAAGAGTATTCATGTAACAAGGTATAATAACTAACAGAATCCTGCAATATCAACCACTATTATCAAAGGGCAGGAGATCTGAGAGAAGAGTGACAAAGGATCAATGTTACCATCTTCCTTCTAGCAGAAAAGAAAGAGGGAGTCAAATTTTATAGCAAAGAGCTCTTGATAGGTGACTAATTGAATTCACTTCCAAAGAACCTCAGTCAAGTCTTTGGAAAAGAGATATGTATACCCAGGAAGTTGCACTAATGGAAAGTCCTTGTGTATTGGAATATACTGAATTCTAAAAGGCATCGGTGACAAAGCTTCCTGTGTTGGCATTAGCCATTTTGCTCTTATACCTCTAAATTCTTTAATGGCATCATCTTTAATTAAGCAGTGATGCATCTGAATCCCCAGACTCTTATTTTCCTCATCAAACTCAAGTGTGAGGAGCTCACAGTGCTCAGGCTAAACATTAGCTCATTTCTCTGCAAAATAAAAAAGTGCCAGCAAGGCACTTCTGAGTTTAGCACTTCCCATTAAGTTTCTTAATATTTGCCTCCTATAGAGCAACACTCATTCAAGGAAAACAACTCACAGTTGGATGCCAAGACTCTTTTGAGGAGGTTTGAATTACTGCCCACTAGTAAGAGCAAAGTTTGTTGAGGCAGAAACCTCAGATGAACAAATAAAAATTTGGAATAGCATAAAGGTTACAAAATCATTGTAAAATAGCTTAAATAAGTGAAAGGATACCAAATCAGAAAGAGAAAGAAGGAATAAAATTGCATCCAGAGACGCAAAAACTAAAAGGCTAACATGCAGAAGCAGTTACAAAAGGACTGGTCTCCCAGGAAATGATAAACTATTCTGTTGCAGGGGCCAAGGGCAGGCTACTCCACAATGGGCCACTTTGTTGTATTGATTATTTTAAATAAAAGTTATGTTACTTAAGAGATAGCCAGTGCAAGGACACTGAGACCCTCCTCTGTTCCCCTGAAAGCAGGAAATACACTTCCTATGTAAAAGGTCCCCTCCCTGTAGTAGAGGTAAAGAGACATCCATATCACTAGAGATAGGAAATTTAGAGCTGAGAAGGCTATATAAACAGTCTTGTTACTTTTCAATAATTTATCACCCCAGCCAAAATTCTGTTTAGATTTCCTTATTGATTAAAACTCCCAAAGTTAAGTTTTCTTTGTCTAGTCAATTCCTCAAAGATTCATTGTCTTCTTGTCTAAAAAGTATGTATGAAAACCATCTGCCTTGGTCATTTCTGTGAGTCTCAATTTTATTACTGGGCCTGTGTGTGCACATAACAAAACTTTGCTTTTTTCTTCTGTTAATCTGTCTCATGTAAATCTAATTCTTTGTCTGTAAACCTTGAATGTTAGAGAAGAATTTTTCTCCCTCCCCCCAGAAAAGCTCCTTGGCACCCAATCTTCTATCTTGAGTCACATGGATCGAAATCCAATTCCATATACTAGAAAAAAGAATATCCAAGTTAAAAATAAAGATTTGAAAAACATCTTCACTGTTTCCTCTTTGGGCCTTCGGACAGATGGAGAGCAGGCAGGGCTCTGCAAAATAAAAAAGGGCACCCTGGCCCCACCCCTCAAAAGATATTAAGCAGCCATGTAGATGTGGAAGTCCTGAAGCCACCAAAGTAACATTTGGGAGACATTGTTCCATAGCACTAGGATTAAATTCATCTCTTATAGCTGAAGAAGACATAAGTAATATGACATGAAGGCAGGTACCAGATTTACAACAACAGGATGTCCAACTAAATTGGAATTTCAGATAAATAAATAATTCTCTAGTATAAGCATTTCCTATGCAATATTTGGGAAATAATTTTATTGAGATATATGTATAATTTTTATTTACCTGAAATTCTAATTTAGCTGGGATTCTTGTATTATATCTGGCAACCATATGTCCTGGAGTAGGATGGACCCTAATCCAATATGACTAGTGTCCTTATTAAAAAGGGAAATCTGGACATAGAGACATAGACACACAGGGGGAACACCATGGGCAGATATGCTTCACAAGCCAAGGAACTACCAGAAGCTATGAGAGAGACTGAAACAGATCCCTCCCTTGTGCCTTCAGAAGGAACATGGGCTATGCTGACACCTTGATGCTGAAATTCCAGCCTCCACCCTGTGCGACAATACATTTCTATTATTTAAACCCACTCATTTTGTGGTATGTTGTTAAGGCAGCCCTAGGAAACGAATATGTGGACAAAATCATCATTTTACTGTCTTTTTTTTTTCTTTCATTTTTTACTCTGGCTACAGAAACTGTATTCTGTGCTAATTGCTTTGGCCAAAACATGACTTGTATACCAGTCTTATCCAATCTCACCCCAGGACTGAGGCTTTTCATATACTCAGTACTGGAAATTCCCCAAAACTGGGGTCCTGTAGAATCCCCAATCATTTAGAAAGTACAGACCAGCTCATAAATCCTAATGCTACATATTTATATTTATATATTTATATTAAGTGAATACTGTGACAGTGAATCTCTCCACCTGCTGAGATGACCACCCATTGCCTAGCTCAGGACCTCCCTGCCAGCATTTCCTTAAATGCCAGAACTTCCTCCTTAGCTAGATGTGTGACCTCTTCAGCTCTCTTTTCTAGGAAAATTGGTCTGTAAACTAGTCTCACTCATCTCCTATCCTTGAACAAGTGGCTTATTATACTTTAAGCAGAAACATGATTAAATATATATTTGAAGGGTACCTGGGTGGCTCAGTCAGTTGAGCGTCTGACTTGGGCTCAGGTCATGATCTCACAGTTTGTGAGTTCAAGCCCCATATTAGGCTTGCTGCTGTCAGCATGTCAGCACAGAGCTCACTTTGGATCCTCTGTCCCCCTTTCTCTGCCCCTCCCCTGCTTGTGTTCTCCCCAAAATAAATATATGTGTATATATATTTGAGAAACATGTTTCTGCATATACCAAAAAAGTACAAATTGAAAAATAAAGAAAGAAGCTCCAAGAGAATAACCTAAAAACAATGCATGTGTATATATTAAGTTTCTCTGAAAATTTGGGGAAGTAGGTAGGTTATTTTCTAAGTCAAACCTATGAAGTTTTGAAATAAGATTCAGCACTTTCTGGGTCAGCCTTAATATCAAGTTAGATTACTTCCAAACGTTTTCAACAAGTATTTCTCAAAATGTGGCCCACTAAGACTTCATTGGCTTATTACCATGGCAATTCTACCTTAGAGCTACTGAGTCATTCTTGGAGGATGGGGTCCAAGAATATATCCAGAAAAATTTCTACACATATTAAAGGTGATATATGAAATAATTTAAAGGATTTTAGTGGTTGGCTTAACCTTCAAACATTCTGCTGCCACTCCTTTTCTACATTTTTGCAAATTGGATTTTTGTTTTCTGGTCCCCAATCAAAAAACTATAATCTTATGATTGAAAGCTGTCATCCTATAGCTCTCCTAAAAGCCCTCTGCTTCTAGTTGTAGTAGAGATATGAGGGGACCCCAAACCAAAGGTCTGTGACTTTGTTGGGAGGTAGTTTCCAGGGACCATGTGAGTAATGAACAAAGAAAGTGCTATTCCACGGGTTTGCTTGGGGGCCCCAGGTTAAATGTATGATACTGGGCTATAGAGGGTTTAATGTGTGGTTTCTCAACACACAAAATTTCATTAAGCTTGTTTTAATAAAAGAAGACTGGGTGGCTGTCCAGCTGAACCAAGTTTTAGTACTAGGAGAACATCCTGAGTATTTAAAATTCAATTCTGGCCATGCAACGTTTAAATAAAAAGAAACTAATACCGCAACAGGGAAAAATATTTTACAGATTTCTTTACCTCAGAAAGTTACTACAGCAAGTAAATGTAACAAAGAAATACCTGCAAACCCTAAAATAATTCTACTTATTATCCAAAAAGCAACGGACCTATTTTTAGGTCCTAAAACTTGGTTCAGCTGGACAGCCACCCAGTCTTCTTTTATTAAAACAAACTTATTGAAATTTTGTGTGTTGAGAAACCACACATTAAAACCTCTATAGCCCAGTATCATACATTTAACCTGGGGCCCCCAAGCACAAAACAGTACGTTTGTAAATGTTCCATATTTTTACATGTAAACTAGGGAAACAAAATAATACTTAGGAGAACTGCAGACCAAAGTTTGAAATGACAAAATTCTTTCCAGATATTATTATCAAGAGCATATGAAGCATGAGCTCTTTTCATGGGTTTAAATAAGCATATCTCCACCCCCTTAAAATCAGAATGACAAGCTTCTCAGTCCTTAAAAACCATGTACTCCAAAGTAGACATTAATTCAAGGTGTTATTGAGCTCATGAATGTGCTGTTCACATGTGAATACAAAACTATGACTACACATAAATCGGGAGCTTCAGGGAATTTTGGGGTAGGAGTAAGGATTGTAATGAACTCCACCATCCAGTATCTACCTCCTGCTTCTCTGATCCTACTATGCACAGGAATCACTGGCAGCCTAGTCAAAATGAAGACAGGGATTCCATGGCCTGGGCTGAGACCCCAGCTCACACGACATTTCTACTTTGGGAAGCAAAGGTCTAACCTGTATTCTTTGTATCAGAAAGAAAAGGAGAGGCAAAAACACTAAAGGAAACACTCAAAAAGTTACAGCAATCTTCAGTGAGTACCTCCTAGGTGCCAAGCAGAGGGTGATGGACTTTGATTCACAAATTGTAACACAATCCCTGATGTCTTTACTGATGGCACACCCAACTGTAGCCTCCACAAATCAACAGATAGAGGAGACTTCAAGGAGACAACCACTCACAAAATGTTTGATGCTGAAAAGCAGAACCTTAAAAGGAATATAGAGGGACTCTACTATGTAGTTATAATAATATTGAGCTTAAGGCTAAAAAAGATATTATGTACTGGATAAAAATCATCTTTCTTCCATGTCCATGATTATACGCTCTAAACTCACCCTATTGGAAGAATTATCTGGAGCTTTTGGTAGTTCTCAGGCTCCAGACTGATCTGCCGAATCATCCCAGGTTGATTCTGGTCATTCTTCTAATTGAAAAGTTCAGAAAATATGGGGTTTTTATTTTATTTTGCTTTTAAGAATTTTGAATATTTAAATCTTAAAGTAATCTTATTCTGCTCCTATATGCACAAGGAATAAGATACAGTAAAATAGATGAGAACATTAAGGCTCTTATGGCTCCAGGGGCCTGTCCAAGATCACTGAGTTAGTTTTAGTGGCACTAAGACTTGCTTTTCCACTTTTCCAGAATCAAACTCAATACATCATAACTCTAAAACTAAATAAAATCATTTTAAAACAGGGAATTGCAATCAGGAAGATTATCTTCTTGGGATTTTTTAAAAGAATAAGTCATGATTCAATTTAATGATCATTATCCATTCTGTACAAGAGACAGTACTAGATTCTGCAGAAGATATAAAAAAGGACAAAACAAAAATCCTTCTAGTTCTTACTTATAGCTGTGAGGATTGGGTATCACCCATTTGACAAATGTGGGTCTCTGAGTCTCTCCAGTAAGCACACGTCTGCATTGTTCATGACTCAGTACCTCATGTGACATTCCCATTCCAGCAGTGGAGTCTGTATGTTTGTATCCCACTTTGATGGTAGTAATTCCTGTCTCAGAGACGTCCTTGTCAGTGCTCTGAGGAAACAGACTTCCTACATCCCCTAATACTGCCGCTCTGCTCTAGGGTTTCCATTAAAAGGAGTGAAATCTCTCATTCCTCCTTGCCCCCTTGCAAGAACTGATCTCAAAGACATAATAGTGAGTATAAAAACAAGGTATAGGAAAATATATGGTATGATTTCATTTATATACTATATTTTGCTTATGGCCGCACACATAATTATGTAAAAAGATGAAAAGGGGGTTGAAAGAATACTAGATTCATGGCCACAAGGGGTCTCTAAGTTTACTTCTTGGGGAAAAACAAGACTGGAAGCAAGTTAGCACAAAATCTTATTGACATTTGTTAATGATGGAGAATGGAAATATAGGTGCTTGTTATTCTTTGTATATCTATACTTTTGAAAATGTCTTTTAAAAAAAAGAATAAAGTAAACCCGTGTGCAAGTTACAATTATGTCACATGTGTTGTTGAATTTAAAAATGTTCAGCTGGGCAGTAAAAACTATTCTGAGAGAAACTTCTTTTCTTTTTGAAAACTGATCTGTGGTGCGACGCGATGCGGAAATGAATCATTTGGCAAAGTAAAGGTTAGTAAGAGTAATTTAGTTGTTAGGAGTTAGAATTAGTAACTCTTTCTGTATTAGATATAATTTACCCAAAATTTAACCTCAGATTGCAGGCCACATAAGCCACTTAGAAATAAGAGAGACATTAAACATAAATTTATACAACTAATAAAAATGAATTTAAAAATATACTTAAATATAGATTGAGGACAGTCTCTCAGAAGATAATAACTGTTTTGTTTAGCAAATAGCTCCCAAAGTTTTTGGTAAATTGAGACAGGGATAGTTTCAATTACAAACGATTCCTAAGTTCATCTTAGTATATACCTTTAGGGGCTCTTGGTTCCCCCAACCCCAAATTTTTCTTTAGAGTAGTCAATGCAGTGATGAATAGTGATCTCTGAGCTCTATCTATTTCATAGTGGTGGGCTTGTTTATTTTTTTTCCCTCTTCAACCACTGGAGCAACAATGAGCAGCAAAATATCAAAAAGAAGAATGGGAAGCAAGGGCAGAGATAATCAAACTTAGATAATCTTTCCGGAACAACATTTATTGTACATCTCCATTTCATGGGACTTAGTTCAATGACTAGAAGCTTGTTTTCAATGAAAGAGTAACTTTATTTCTGTTAACTGGGGTTGTTTTAATTAAATCGCAGGAAAAAAACCAGCCTTCTCAAGATAAATCAGTGTTCAGATAGAAATCATTTTCAGCCCAGCAATTTTTACAGCCTTTGGTTCGCTATTCATATTCTAATAGGATAAATTAGCTGAGGCTTCAGCTCTTTTCTCTTATTCTATTAAAGATCTTCCAAATAATTCAAATAGATAAATTATATATGGTTGATTCTTAGAAAACAGTAGAATTTAATGTCCTATCACAACATTAAAGGAGGAATAATGAAGGAAAAATACATTCCCGCTTCAGTCTAAGCTATGCATAGTTCAGATTTTGCTTTTAAAGATTTTCATGAAACATAAAATGCCACATTTCCTATATTCTCACATTACTGTATTTTTGCTAATCCCATGAGTCAAGGCCAGTACTAAGAGGAAGAATCTAATGGAAAGGAAAAACAGCAAGTAATTGAATTTTTGGCCTGGATCTGTACCATATGCTCTGTGTATGACCTGTGGCAAATCAATCTTTCTGTCCCCCTTTGTCTTTAATAAAATAAGGCTTCTAGGACCTCCTTTGCCTACCCTACAACTGTTATGAGGTTCAAAGGAAATACCGTATGGGAAAGTATTTTGGAAACTATTAGGCCTTATGCAGACTTGAAATAAGTTACTCCAGCATGAATTTAAATAAAAATAAATGAAAGGGTGGGGATAAAAGATTTCCAGGTAGGGAAGATTGTGGTGATTTTTCCTTCTCTCCTGATGAGCTTACTGGGCCGAGTGCTTCCTGCTACTTGGGACAATTCGTTCCTGTTTAATTTACCTCAGAGATAACCCCAAACAGGGTTTTCAGGGGACAAGGAGAGCAATATGCTCTAAGAGTTTCTTTGACACTTTCTTTTGAAAAGGCCCACAGTTCCTTGACCTCAATGCTGGTCTACTCAACAATCTCTACAGTTCCCATCCCAGACCCTTGCATCTAGGTTAGGACCCAGGGACTCAGAAACTCTAGCCACTGTAGTGACAAGCATATGCGTGTAACCAGTCAGATTATTCTCTGAAATCTTGCAGAAATCTCAGTTGAGTCCATTTTGTACCCAAAGTTTTATTATTGGAGCCTTATCTCCAGCAGTTCACAGTGAAGAAGAGAGAGAGGAGAAAAAGAGGAGATGTACAGGATGGTGATAGCAGTCATGGGACAAGGAGAGTAGTAATTCCTGTCTCAGAGACGTCCTTGTCAGTGCTCTGAGGAAAGAGACTTCCTACATCCCCTAATACTGCCGCTCTGCTCTAGGGTTTCCATTAAAAGGAGTGAAATCTCTCATTCCTCAGAGAGGGGAGGATAAACATAATAAGGATACTTTTTAAAAAATTTCTAGACAGCTTTCTTTTGTCACTAGGAATAAAATTTTTTGCACTTTCTCAAAAGGCAGGGGAAAAGGAACTTGAGAGACTGTTTTATTCTGTGAACCCAAGATGGAGGTAAACCCTGGTCAGAATAAACCAATTAAAGGCAATAGGTGGCCTAACCCTAGGAACTCTGGTGGGACAGAAAAGAGGTATTTAGGGGGTTAGTTTAGAAATAAGGAAAGCATTTTGCAGGCCGCAGGTCCTAAGCCCCTGGCTGTTCTCTGCTTATACTTACCCTGCTCCCTAGTTCCATGCTCCCTTTAGCACCCCAGCCTCTATAGCACCTGCCACACTCCTCTCCCCTGTCTCATCTCTGTTTCTTTGGTTCCTGAAGATGGAGGGGCACCGAATCTGCCTGATACTCAGGGAAGGGAAGGGAAGTGTGTCCCTGTGTTAGCAATGCATCTCTGGCACACTGGATGACCACCTCCTGCAGAGCTGTTAGAATCTCACCAGTTAATTATTGGTGGGTTAAACAGAGTTGTGGAAGTTGGTCATCATTCATAGACTTTCTGTTGGAAAATGCACCCCAGCTTCTAACAAACAACCTTACAGAGAACAATTTACTCCTAAATTCAAGAAAGCTAAAAAAAAGCAAAAACATAAAATAAATAAAAGGCCCTATATGCAGGTGTATCAAAGTTTGCAAATAAAGGACTAATATATATCTTTTTCTTTTTTAATAATTAAAATAATCATTGCCTTCTGTTGATTGTTGATGGCTCTATCTAAATGGACTTTGTTCTGGGGTGCCTGGGTGGCTCAGTCAGTTAAGCTTCTGACTCTTGCTTTCGGCCCAGGCCATGATTTCATGGTTCATGACTTTGGGTCCTGCGTGGGGTTCTGCACGGACAGTGTGGAGCCTGCTTGGGATTCTCTTTCTCTTCCTCTCTCTCTCTGACCCTCCCCACCTCTCTCTATCTTTCTCAAAATAAATAAACTTAAGAAATTTTTTTAAATAAAAGAATAGACTTTGTTTTATGCAGAATCCCAGATGACATATTGAACAGAATTTAAAGAGGAATCTACCCTTAAACCTATGTTTGTTTCTGCACTCCTAATTCCCAGCAAAAGGTTATCAGGCCTTTATTACCCCTTCCCATTGTCTGGCAATACCATTAGGCAATGATGAGTTCATGCTGGTCAGGGAAGATGGTTGACATGGATATAGCGACAGCAACTCTCTGACATCTCCATCTTTCCTTTTATGCCAAATTCAGAAAAAGAAAAGACTAAAACATCATGGGCTGAATGCATATGAACAGGGAATGATTATTGATGAAAGACATAAATCAGGGAAAAACATAGTAATTGAAAAGAGAATTCTAAAAATGGAGGTAGGTTTTCAAAGTCATATTGATAAAAGATTCCTTGGGTCTCTCTTTAGAGATGGGCTTTCTGCTTCCAGTGCACATCTAATGTACTTCCATATCCATTTCCACGAACCCTCTTCAAGTTTGTTTTTAGTAACATTTACTGAATGCTTTCTTTGTGGAAGATGCTGCGTTTAATGATTGGCACCCACTGTTTCATTTGAAACTCATGACAGCACCAGGAGGCAGTTTTATGGCAATTATCACTTGATACATTAGGACACTGAGTCACACAGAGGCGAACATGTCTCAGGTTGAACAGCTTAAAATGAGGGGCAGAGAGTAGGGCTTCAACTACAGGGAGACTCCAGAACCTATGCAGTTCCTCACTGTGCTAACCCTGTTTCTGAGGAACAACATGAGGTTGAGAGAAGTTATGTTACTTACCCAAGCCAGTGGTTAGCAAATTCTGACTAAAAATGGGAAGTAAAGAAATCAATAGACATGAGACTTGGATTCCAGAATGACCATTTCCCCCAGTTTGATCAATGAATGGGGATCGGTCACAGCATTGATTCAGTATTTAATTCTTTATAATAATTGATTTTTTTTCCAGCCTCTGACATGTTTATTGACTAAAACTTCACTCTAGCAAAATTTTAGAGAATCCATGTGTAGCGTTTATGATTTTTATTGAAGGGGACATATTTTGATGGAAAACTCTAGATACTAGAAAACCTATCATGGTTAATTTCTTGATGTACTTGAACATGACAACCTTCCTCAAGTGGAAATCATAGTGAAGTGAAATGGAGGGCAGTTTATATAAGAATAGCTGCAATTGACAAACACAGTCAACTAGAAACGACATTGATGTCATTCTGACTTTTAACTCTTGGTTGGTAACCATCTCTGGTTCGGTGGTATCCTTATCTTTAGGCTCAGAGCAGCATCCAGTCCAGCTGAAGCTGTAGGAGAAAAGAGCTTCACAGTTCCTTCCCATGCTCAGATTCAGCTTCCTTTACAGAGGTGATAAAAATCTATAAGCAGCAGGAACAAGATTAAGTGTCTGATATTTTGATCTCATCCAAGAGTTCCCTCAGCATAAGATGGGCCAAAAGAACTGAACAGCCCCCACAGATTCTTCTGGCATCTGCATTATTTAATTTCAGTAATTACAAATTCTCTCAAAGCCAGAAAAATCCACCCACAGGCAAATAATTCCAATATGCACTGCAAATGATGATGATTGTCAAGACAATGTTACCTCATTATTTCTGGGTCCAGGAATTGATCTTTTAAAAAGAAGTTTCCTTGCATAATTTTTAAAACAAGTTCCCCCAACATTCATAAGAAATGAGCTCTCCTGGAGATGAGGAAAGAAGATGTGTGTCAGCGTGATCCTGTGGAATATGACTGCCCTGGGAAAGCCAACCCTCTCACCCTCCACACCAGAGATCAAGGATCTTATAATTTTCATTTATGTGTCTATTCCCACTTCATTGAACTCTCTCTTTCATGTGAAGTCTGTTTTTGTTATAACAAACTCATCAGTGGTGCTGATATGGCCGTTCATTCTTTTAAAGAAAGTCTAAGCTGCAGGATTCCCAACTTCTCTGCCCAAATCAAAAGGTTATTCATTACCACATAAGTTAATTCCAGAAGAAGCTTCACTTTTGAAGACAGGACACAAGGAAACATTCATTGAACTTGTATTTTTAAGAGAAGATAAAACAGACTTTTTGATGAAGGATGTTCACTCATAACCACCTCATTTTTTACATAGGCTGTTATCCCTATAGCCTTCTAAATTGTAACCCACAGATGGTTGTTATGTTGGCCCAATTATAACAAGGCAAATAACTCCACAGCCAGCCTACCCCAGACATTCTAATCTTCCAGTGGGAGACAGGAAGATGGAGGTGCAAGGAAGACTGGTAACAGTAAAACATCACAGTGGATCAAATTGTGTAAACATCTACTTCTGCACTAAACGTAAAAATAATTCCTATTCAAATTACAACACATGTCTTAAGATCTAATTATTAAAAATTTAGAGCCTCCTAACAGCTATTTGTACACACACGTACTTTACATGGTACAGGGTTCACTAGAGAACCCACTACAAATGGAATTGACAGTGAAGCAAAACTGATGCCAGTTTATGAGAATAACTGCAATGGCCAAACACAATCCACTAAACATGACACTAATGCTACACGAATACTAATACTCAACCCAGAAATCTGTGAAGACTCTGTGTGTACACAACAGGCACTAGGCAATGCTGTCATATACATACATAAAAATCAATATCATTGGGCTCTAAGAACAAAAACAACAGTCTGGTACCTTAGATAAGTTCTCAGTCCATGAGGAGAATGTTCAGGGCCCATCAGTGTTTCTATAAACTCTACTCAGAGAAACTCTGAGGTAGAGCCATATACAAAGGCCCATAGGACTACCAATATGACATGTAAGAATGAAATGTGGAACCAACCATGAAACGTTCCTATAAAATGTGACAAGACATTTTAAACCAACAGGCAGCCCTCTTATAAGAAGGTAAAATTTTACAGAGTTAATAAAATTGAGCAAAAGATTCAACGATGTTGTTAATGGGTTGAGATGATGAAACTGAGTAGGACCATGTTAGAAAAGATTTTTTACAGTTGCTATTGAAATAGCTGACCGGTGAAGAGTTATATGTTTTGAATCCTAATCCAACTTATATTGCATAACATCCCTGAATACACTACAATTTTTTTCTACTCAAAAATTGTCAATGCTTCTGCATTTTTTATAAAATAAGAGAATACATTTTTGCCAAGTCATTTGAAATTTATATAAAATGGACTTAAATTTGAAAATATTATCTATTAAAAATGAATTCAAGAAGAACTAGAAAGTCTGGACATTACTAAAACTGTTTAAGAAATGCTATCAATAATTAATATCTTCCTATATCTAAGAAACCACTGCAGAGTTACACATTATTACAGTGTATAAAAAATGATCAGTTATTATTGGAAGTCAATACCTTAATAACCAAATTTAACAGGAGGATTATAAGAAAGGACCAAAACTGGTCAATTTTACTCACAAATATCCATGCAAAAATTCCAACTAAAATATTAACAAACTGAATACAGCAAAGTATATAAAGGATAAAAGATGGTGATCAATATGGGTTTTTTAAATTTTTTTTAAATGTTTATTTATTTTTTGAGAAAGACAGAGACAGAGACAGAATGTGAGTGGGTTAGGGGCAGAGAGAAAGGGAGACACAGAATCCAAAGCAGGCTCTAGGCTCCGAGCTGTCAGCACAGAGCCCGAGGCAGGGCTCGATCTCAGGAGCTGTGAGATCATGACCTGATCTGAAGTCGGATTCTCAACCGACTGAGCCACCCAGGTGACCGAATATGGGTTTATCTCATGAATTTGAAGCTGGGTTACCATCAGAAAATCATGATATAATTAAAAGCAAAATTTACATAATCGTCTCAAAAGATTTGGAAGAGCATTTTATAAAATTTAAAACTATTAATTTTTAAAACCATTGCAGCAAGTCACCAATAGAAGAGAGCTCTCTGAATCTCATAAAAGTAATTAACAAATATCATTGTACTCTATGGTAAAACATGAAATCTTCCCTTTTGAGATGAAGAAAAAGTCAGGATACTCACTATCATCACTTCAACATTTTACTAAAGGTACTGACCAGAGCAGTAAGAGTAAAAACGAAATACAAAATCTATGATTTAGAAAGGATGAAATAAAATGTACAATACTCATAGATTGTCTCCCTTATACAGTCTTTATTGTTTCTACAGAAAATTCAAAAGGATGTAGAAATAAACATTAAAATTAAGAACATGATGAAAAATAGTTACACAAAAATAAACTAAGATATATTTGCTATGAAGCTTCAGAATATATTTACATGTATTTTCAAATATTTTACACCTATGTTTTGCTAGAATAAACATTAAACAATTTCTTAGCCTCGATTAAAAAATAAATCATTAATTTACTTTTTCCATAACTTCTCTTATGACAGGGTAAAAAGAGGCAATTACTCTATTGTATTAAATTTATTATTATTCTATTCAAGTCAAATTAAGTGAATTATATGCTCAACAAGAGTAAGTTTCTCAAAGACAGAAAGCAGGTCTTAGGTAGGTTTGCCCTAAGAAATATCCAATGAGAGACAATGGATTTAATGCAGAGCAAAAAGAGAGAAATATATGGATAGAACAAGAAAAACATTTAATTCTCAGAGACAGTAAATGCAGGAACTAGGCCACAGTTATTTTCAAAAAGGAAGCAAAAATAAAAGAAAATAAAACAATAAACAGGGGGTCTGGTCTAACGTGTCCACAGCTTCCATGGCAGGTGGCGGTTTTATAGGCCCTTGCAGATTTACGGGTTAATCTTCTACAGTGTCCAGCACTCTGGGGACACGTGCAGAGTGGTGAATATTTCAAAAGTTCAACTGGCAGATCAGACAGAATCTGTTTTCTACTTAGTGCACCTCCCTTTCCTTTGCTGTTTCCAGCAGCTTTCCGGGTGTCAGTTTGCATTATTATGGTTTTCACAACTGGGTCAAAAAATAAAACTTCTCTGTTAATTAAACACTGAGCTAACACGCTTTGGCGATCATTCCTGTTAATAAATTTATGTTGACTGTTTTTGCCTGTCCTCTCCAATCTTACAATGCAGGCTCTGCAACAAGAATTATAAAAATTTTACATAGTATTTGCATGAAAGAACACGATTTTAATATCAATAGTAGCATTTTATAGCTAAAAGCAAATGAGACTTAGAAGATCCTGAGAAACTAGCAGGTAACTTATCTTTTTTTTCCTCCCTTCCAGAGACCCTGTGAAACAACAGAACAGTCTGTGCTACATACATAATTAAAACAGATGTTCTCAATCTTAATTTTCATAGCTAATTTTGACAGCAAAAGAAACGCGCCTGTCTTTTGTATAGTCACCTATTTTCTCTCAAATGTGTCCTATTTCATCGCCCACTGTGATTGCTCAGAAAGAAAGGGGTGATGTGATGGAAGCTATTAATGCAATAGCAAGAGCTCTGCTATATTATTGGGAGGCACAGTGAATGGGAGCAGGTCTAACAGAAATTGACCATACAGTCATTCAAAGTCCACATAGTCTAAGCATTTGTATGCACTAACTTTGCAGATCACAGTTTTCACTGGCTTTGTGTGGTCTTCCATGACAGAACCTTAGAAACCACAAAGAGAGGAAAGAACTGTCTTCCTGTTCTTTGTGGTGGCGCTTGTCATTTTCACACCCATGTCAAGGTGCTCTCTGATTGGCACCTAAGTTCTCTTCTTACACATCTGCCTACACCAGATCTGTGAAAGGCCTACTAGGCTGCAGCCCTGAGCCAGCTCTGCCCTCAGGACACTCTAAATCCCAGCTTAGCTTCTTCCTGAGGAGGGGATGGGGCTGGAACACCATCTGATGGAGGTGCTCCTGTCTTCTGCTGCCTCCTGACCATTAGGTCTGCTTCCTCTCCTCTAGGGCCCTTCTCCCCTGCCAGAGATGGGGTGGGAGTACTCCAGTTCTGCAGGACAGATTGGGGAACACCTATAGGGAACTCCAAGCCTCCCAACATCCATGGTAACTCTGGTTACTTCATAATTACACTTGGATCCTTTGACAATGAATTCAAACATAGCCCACTGCCAGCCTGCTATAGTTGATGCGTTCTCTCTCCTCAGGAAAGCCCCATGTGAAATGATCCAATCTAAGCCCTGCTACTGGCTCCTTTCTGGTGCAAGTTGTCCTGGATTGCCATGGCCCAGGGAGCAACACTCTGGGTCCTTACCAATTGCACAAGACTCTGGCTACGTTCAAGGCAGAATCATCAGGGCAGTTGGCTGTGGCTAGGTGAATTCATGCAGCATTAGACCTCCCCACCCCCCATTGCCCAGGAGTAATGCATAAGTAGGAACCACAAAATCTAAGGGGCAAAAGATAGCTCATTCTGATCTGAACGATGAACTGCATTGAAGCACTGTGATCTGCTTAAGGTGGTTTAAGCGGGTGGAGGGGGAACAGGCTGACATCGCTCACTGGGAAGATGGTAATGTCTTGGCTCAGGGAAGGTTCATAGGGTTGGGGTTCCAGCAGATGGACCTTCTTCCAAGGAGATGAGGCAGGGAATCATAAACAAGCCGAATGGACTGGAATACAGGGCAAGGGAGGGAAGGGTGCTTAACTCTGCAGAGAAATGTTAAACAAAGCTAGATATTCATAGATCAGGAAACAGAATCGATCTGAGTCTCCTGAATAACTTTTGTGCCAAATACTATGTTGGGTACTTCACATATGTTTTCTCTAATCCTCACAAACTTTTAAGCAACAGGGAAATAAAAATTAACTAGTGATCTAGTCTCAGCTTAAAAGTGACTTTCTGGGGCGCCTGGGTGGCGCAGTCGGTTAAGCGTCCGACTTCAGCCAGGTCACGATCTCACGGTCCGTGAGTTCGAGCCCCGCGTCAGGCTCTGAGCCGTAAGGCTCTGAGCCGTCAGGCTCAGAGCCTGGAGCCTGTTTCCGATTCTGTGTCTCCCTCTCTCTCTGCCCCTCCCCCGTTCATGCTATGTCTCTCTCTGTCCCAAAAATAAATTTAAAAAAAAAAAAAAAAAAGTGACTTTCTCAGAGTAGACTTCCCTGAGCCCATTATCTAAATTAACTTCCCCTATTATACTCTCTATTATCTTCTCCTTCATCTAATGTCACTCAGTAAAGCTTATAATTTGATATTCATGAGAGTGATTAAAGCTCCTTGTTAGCATACATTGTGTTCATTTTATCTGCTAAATGTGTCCCCACAGTTTCTAGCACTTGGGCTCTTAAAAAATATTTTTGCACATTTGAATACATGGAAAGGAACTCACTGAAGCAACCAGTGAATTGCACGTGCGCTACAGAGGCCCTTGTTGGTTCAAAGTTTCACCCTATGGAATTGTGGTCACTGCAGACATTAATGTATCTAAAAATCAGAATGACATTCATCATCACAAAAAAGAGATTGCCTTAAATAAAATTTAAAATTTAACATTCACTAGGTTTTTATTAAAATAATACAATTCATCCCTCCTATGATTGCCAGATTTTACTTCTCTGTGGGACCTCCAAGAAGAAAAAGAATAGACAGAAATATGCACACGTCAAAGTCCATCTACTCGTACTCTTTTTAATTTTAATAGGTCCATGAGAAAAATAAGTCTTGCTTTAGAGTAAATACATTTAACTGATATACAAGCTTCTTCACTACTGGACATTATCAGAGACTCTCATGTGAGACTACGCCTTACAAGTCTCCTTTGTGTGTGGAGGAGTGGGGGGACAGTCAGGGGTGGGTTGGCATATTGATACTAAACATATAGTTCTGGAGGCACCAATGGACTCCATTCCCCTCCCCATGAATAGAACAGAGTTTGACAAGATGCTCTTGTGTTCTGATAAAATCAGTATCAAGAAGCATTTGATCAGTTCTGCAGTACATTAAATCCTACCTTCCTAACCCTAGTTGGATAAATCCTGAACAAATTATACAAGGCTGAGGAAATAGAAACAAGAGCTTGTGAACAAGAGTCCCATCAATCACTGTGCTGTCAAATTTACCCTGCATAGTACAGGCTTTTCAATTTTTGCCCAAGACTGTCTCACATGAATTGATCACTCCACAGGCCACTAGACGAGAATATGCTTGAATTGTAATAACTTGAAAGGGGCTGGGAACTGATGAGGTGGAAATATTGGCAGCACGAGAGGATCCACATTATACTCCACATCTGACCTGCGTTACCTAGGTAGTACCAAAGAAGGTACTTTTATTCTCTTTTTAGGAGCAGGAAACTGAAGCCCAGAGATGTCACATAATGTTCTCAGGGTCACATCATATGTCTGGATTCAAACCCAAGTCTTCCAGCTCCAGCTGTTTTCATTGGATGTACGAGAGACTCTTTCTCAAGTCCTCTTCCACATGCCCTTTCTGCTCCTCAGTACAGCTTGTCACACTACCCCATGTCATACCACAGTTCACAAGACCTTCTTTTACCAGCCCACCCATGCTGTACAGCTGAACCATCATCCTTTTCAGGGAGTTCGCCAATCTCCACAGCAGAGGGCCTCATTTCTCCCATTGTCTTGGCAGAGGAAGACCAAGCTCACATTGTGGCACTTGCCAAAGTTATTTTTGGTTGTTCAGCAGAATCTCAGCTTCCTCACCTCATCCATTTCCTCTTCAACCAGATTCATGTCTCAACTTCCCTCTGCTGCTCAGGCATGGTTGGGAGCCTTTGGCTCAGGATTGAGGACATCCATTCTTGCCTGCATTTTGTGATTGTTATCCTCTAACACCTCCCTCCTACCCCTCCAACCTCACTGAGTATAGAGTGGGGAAGTGGCTGATCACAGCCCTGACTAGATTCACAGTACAGGGTATTCTGTGAGTTCTCCTACAAAGATCCTTCATTCCCCTCTGTTTCCCCAAATGGTTACTCTCATGCTCAAAAGTTTTCCCCAAGTACCCTCTTGGTCCTGGGAAAGCTCTACCAGTTGATGAGGGTCTCTCTGGTGTTTGTTTTGTTTTGTTCCAATAGGGAGGTGCTCAGTTGCAAAGAATGTCTGATGGCTGTAAAGTTATGAAGAAGCTGACAATGCAATGAGTTGGGAGCATCCTAGACATGACACAAAGTTGGAGATGAAGAGGAAAAATGAAGAAAAAACAAGAATTCATGTGCACCTCTTCCGGGTTTCCTGCCATGACTGTCAGCATCATCAAGCCAGAAACCTGGACACTTCTTGCTCACTTATGGTCAGCCGCCAAATACTAGATGGAGAAGATCTAGACCAAATCTGTAACACCCATCCTTCCCATTCCACTCCCCTATTACTGCCTTTGTTGCCCTTGTTGTTTTTTGCCCAGACTGATGTAAGAACCTCCAAATGGGTTTCCCTGGCTTTGAAATCATTCCTCTCAAACCTTCCTCCTCAAAGCCTACAAAATGCCAATTACATTTCCCTCCTTGAAATGCTTCTTTGGTGCCTCAAGCTGTCTCAGCTTAGAATGGACATTGCCATCCTTTGAGTGCTTTTCTCCAAATTTACATTCTTGAGCTCTACCCATAACTAAATCAATCAGAATCGCTTGGGCATCAGGCCTGGGTACACACAGTTTGAAAAAGATTTCTGGTAAATGTGATGCATCATTTAGTTGAATAATCACTACCCTTTAAGGTGAAGGCCAAGTTCTGTAGCATGGCATTGAAAGACCTTTATGAACTGACTTGTATTGACCTGTCTCACCAGCTGTTCCCCTCTATTCACCTTAGACTCCAAAAATACTGTTTTTTGTTTTTTAACACCAGTTTCCTGAACTGTTGTGCTAAGCCATGCCTCTGTACCTGTGTTCTTATCCACCTGGAAAATGACAGCACTCCTTCTAGATCCAGCTTAAGGAGCATTTCTATGAAATCTTTTCCACCTCCCACTTTGGAATTTCCCAACTTCCTGCCTTGAGCTTCCATGGTTTCTTGATCAAACCAGTTCAGAAATATGGTATTTTAGATGGTTCTGATATTACTGAATGAGGTAAAAATCTCAAAGTCAAAATTACCTTAAAAATTCCTTAAATCACTCATAAACTAAGCAGTTTGCTCTAAACAAACACAGTAATATGTGTATATATGTGTGTGTGTGTATATATATATATATATATATATATATATATACACACACACACACACACACATACACACACACACATATAATTATTCAGTACTACTGTTTAAACACTAGTTTCACTCAGTACTGTGCTCACATTATGGGCTTGTAGGGGCAGAGACACCCCCAATCTACCCTCTTTTAGGACATTTGATCACCGAGGGGAACGTTTATCTGTGTTTCTTAACCGTGTTCCATGATAGGAGCAAGTAATATTTTGCAAATGGGCTTGTTTGAGAAAAGTGGGTTAGAGGATGTTAAACAAATCCCCCCTTTAAAGCTTCTAAAGTACATGCCTTTTGCCTCCAGTGTCAATATGCAATACGGGAACACAATATATCACAGTTCCCAAAGTTATTTGATTATAGAATGTCATTTTCACAGAACCAGCATTCCAAAAAATACTCTGGAAAACAATCTGCCTCCCTCATGCCTCACTGAAGTTGCAAATGAGAAGCCAAATGAGACACCATTTTTCTGGTTCTTTTCCAAAGAGCAGGAGGGCAGACCACATTACCTGGTCTCTAGGTCATTTTCTAAAGGGACCTCCCTGCGTGGAGGAACACCCTGCCCCCTTGAGGGTGCTGCCTGGTTGTGGCCATGCCGCTTCTCCACGAGCCACCAAAAGAGGGGCAATGGGGCTGGAACTTCCAATGCATTACCAGCTTTAATGACAAAAGTGTAGTCATTAGGACAGCCATTGGTTAGTAATTGTTGCCACTTATTTGGTAAAATGATTCCAATAAATAAGTATGCTGTTTATTCACACAATAATTTGCAACAGTGAAGTTTTCTGACAGTTTGATGTAGGCATTTGTTTTGAGATCTGGAAACTTGGAGGGTGCGGAAAAGTACAACCAGTCTTAGGTGTGCACAAGTGGTTAAGTGTGGACCGATCCCTGTAATTACAAGTGCCTCTGCAGTGCCAAGTGAATAAAGATAAACTCTTTGGTGTCAGGAAAAGCTTCTGTGTAGACTCTGTGCTTAAAATATGCCCTTCCAAAAAATATGGTAAAAAACTGTTTAGTGGCCAAAAGGAAATTAGGCCAAATTTAAACTGATTTATGCTGTGCAAAATTAACATTCTAATAATAGAAGTGCAGGGGCACCTGGGTGGTTCAGTCGCTTAAGCGTGCCACTTCAGCTTAGATCATGATCTCAGTTTTGTGGGCTTGAGCCCCGAATCAGGCTCTGTGCTGACAGCTCAGAGCCTGGACCCTGCTTTGGATTCTGTGTCTCTCTCTGTCTCTGCCTTTCCCCCGCTCGCACTCTGTCTTTGTCTCTCAAAAATAAATGAACATTCAAATGTTTTTTTTTTTTAAAAGGAAGTACAAATCCAATGTACTATTTGACTACTAACTTCAGATAACGATGCTCTCATTGACTAGTGCAGTAAAAAGACTGCAGAGTTGCATGTTAGGAACCCCATGCCCAGCTCAGCTCTGTCAGGTGCTGGATGTATATAACCTTGGAAAAGTCATTTAATTTGCCTGTGCTAGAATATTTTTCATTTGCAAAATGAGAGAGTTGAGATAGTTGATTTCTAAGGCATCTTTTGATTACAAAATTTTGTGAATATGAATGACATGTTACTTGGATAAAGGGAGAAATCATAAAAATTTTACAGATGGTAAAATACTTTGAACTACTTTGATACGCTGAACTATAATTTTTATTTTATTTTATTATTATTATTTTTTAAATTATTTTTTTGAGACAGAGAGAGACACAGCATGAACGGGGGAGGAGCAGAGAGAGAGAGGGAGACACAGAATCTGAAGCAGGCTCCAGGCTCTGAGCCATCAGCACAGAGCCCGATGCAGGGCTCGAACTCACGGACTGCGAGATCATGACCTGAGCCGAAGTTGGACGCTTACCCGACTGAGCCACCCAGGCGCCCCTGAACTATACTTTTTAAATAAAACTGATGTTTAGATTTTTGCTCCACACCTGGTGCAGAGCTCAACTCAGGGATTGAACCCACCACAACCCTGACATCAAGATATGAGCTGAGATGGAGTCAGACACTTAACTGACTGATCCACTCAGGCCCCTGATGTTTAGGTTTTAGTCAACTTTCTCCTTATGTTTTGTTTAAAAATATAATTAAAAGAGTATAATATAATGGTAATCTCTTCTGAAAACATACAAAAATAAGAGACACAATGAGAAAGAGTTCAAGGTATGATGAGAAAAATATTTTAACACAGCAAATATAGTTTTCAGGCCTTAGTTGATTTCTGAAAAAAATTATGTTAGTGTCTGATACATAAAAACCATCCAAATGGGGAGTCTGCCCTTCGTTGTAAAGCCCCTGCCATGTTAGGAGCCAAAGAACAGGACTGCTTTTCCAAAAGATTTGTTTCCATTGTGTAAAACTTACATATTTTGACCTTAAAAGTTGTGTGATCAAGTATTTTCACAGGAAAATTTTCTGTTCTTTTCTTCCTGGGAAAGCTTGAAACAATGATCACTTCAATAACTTCTCCTAAAAGTAACTATAAGAAGTCATATTCCTGTCGACATTAGCAGCATCCTGATAGTAATCTGCATACTTTTGGAATTGCAGTGTACTTTTCAAACACTTTTTTTTAAAAAAAAAAATTTTTTTAACATTTATTTATTTTTGAGACAGAGAGAGACAGAGCATGAACGGGGGAGGGTCAGAGAGAAAGGGAGACACAGAATCAGAAACAGGCTCCAGGCTCTGAGCTGTCAGCACAGAGCCCAATGCGGGCTTGAACTCACGGACCGCGAGATCATGACCTGAGCTGAAGTCGGTCGCTTAACCGACTGAGCCACCCAGGCTCCCCTCAAACACTTTTGAACATTCATATACAGTGTAACTTATCAAATACTTAACAGAGGCAGGGGTGCCCGGGTGTCTCAGTTGGTTAAGCATCAGACTTTGGCACAGGTCATGATCTCCCTTTTCATGAGTTTGAGCCCAGCATTGGGTTCTGTGCTGACAGCTCAGAGCCTGGAGCCTGCTTTGGATTCTGTGTCTCCCTCACTCTCTGCTCCTCCCCCGTTCACTCTCTTATTCTCTCATTCTCTCTCTCAAATAAATGAAAACATTAAAAATATTTAAAAGAGATAATAAAGCTACAAAGTCTCCTTTTGTCTGGCGTATTTTTTGTGGCAATTTACACATTTAGAAAGTATGCATTTGCCATGAGGCATTAATTCATTTATGTACCATCCATCTATATATCTATTTATAGCATGAACATTTCTCAAACTCTAGGCATGAACTTAGCAGGTTTTTCATCCACTTTGGCTAGATAAACTTGGAATTAATTGTTTCAGAATTGATTTGAAAATAAAGTAACCACTGATTTGAAAATGAAAAGAAAGAGAAAGAAAGAAAGAAAGAAAGAAAGAAAGAAAGAAAGAAAGAAAGGGAGGGAGGGAGGGAGAAATCCTATCCAGAATTAATTCTTAGTCTTTGGGAAACAAGAGAGGGATAGAGGATGAATCCTTCATTTGAGGGATGTTAAAACGAGGCCCAGACTGTACAGTGTAGAATGCAGGTCTGCTGTTATCCAGTGTAACACTTTCAACTGATTGTTACTTGGAGCCTGCTATTTCTAAGGTAGGAAAATCACCCACAGTAAACAATGAGCCATAGGAATCATATGCATTTCAAATAACACAAGGAACCTATACACCAAAGAAGAGAATAACCTCAAACAGTGAACATATGCTGCTGTGTTTAGGACCAGGAAAAAGAAAATCCAACCAATGATTTTGTGCTGACTGGGATTTTTTTCTGTGTGTGTGTGTGTTTCATTTTTAAAGATTGCTTTGGGCCAAGGACAAATGTATAATTTTCCCAATAGAGTTGCTCCCATTGTCTAAAACTTGGATATATTTTGCGTTTGATCACATGTTTTTAGAGGAAAGTTTTCTGTGTTTTCCCCCCTTGAAAAACTTGAAACAATAACCACCTTCCCTGGAAATCGGCAGTATTTCCTATCCTTAGTCACTATTCTTATTTTGAAAACCATCTCTTAGTAATTGACCATATCTCAAAAAGTGATACTAAATAAATTTAGGCTCCCAGACTTCCTTGTATTTTTTTAATGTTTATCTATTTTTGAGAGGGAGAGAGCGAGAGACAGAGTATAAGCAGGGGAGGGGCAGAGAGAGAGATAGACACAGAATCTGAAGTAGGCCCCAGACTCTGAGCTGTTAGCACAGAGCCAGAGAGGGGCCTCAAACCCACAAACTGGGAGATCATGACCTGAGCTAAAGTCCGATACTCAACCAACTGAGCCACCCAGGTGCCCTTGATTCCCAGACTTCTTAGTTTGAGCTCTCTAATGAAATTTTGTAGAAAAAGCAAAGCTTTTCTTCTAAGATTGAAAGAAACATATATTTTTGTAAATAAGCATTTAAAAATGATTTTTAAAAATTCCTTTGTTTTCTCCAATTCTCTGCCTGAATTGTTTCTTCTGAAACAATTTTATTTTTCACAACAAATCCTAAAATAGTCAAACTCTGATAATTCCCATTAATTTAGGTATTCAAATTTATTTTGATCTTTTAATTTTATCTAAATCTGTCTCTGTATATGTATAATATATATGCTATATATGTCTATACTTGCATACATTTTTCATAATTTTTTTTAACCTTTATTTATTCTTAGAGAGAGAGACAGAGTGTGAGTGGGGGAGGGGCATAGAAAGAGGGAGACACAGAATCTGAAGCAGGCTCCAGACTCTGAGCTGTCAGCACAGAGCCCAACGCGGGGCTAGAACTCGGACTGCGAGATCATGACCTGAGCCAAAGTCAGTCAGTTAACCAACTAAGCCACCCAGGCGCCCCCATTTAGCTTTTGAATCAAGGGAGTAAAGCAATTATGCTTTGTATGTGTAATTAAAGAAACTAATATGAAACAGTGTGAAAGGCTTGTACCAGTTGGCTATGTCAGTTCCATGTTGAAAACCATCATATGATAAAGTATCAAATTAACTGAGGTAAACTCTTTCATACTTTATACTTCATTCCCTTTTCCCACATGCTCAGTGACAGTCTGATCCAAATCCAGTTTCAGATACATGAGTCATGGCTCAGAGCAGATCTGGAGATGTGCCAGTTTATCCCTACCATCCATCCATTCATCCATCCATCCATCCATCCATCCTTCCACCCACCTTGCCAAGAAGCCTTACTGAGAGTCTACTATGTATTAGTCACCAAGATAGTGCTAAGGGTGCACAACACTGTGAAGGAAGTCCTTGTCTGCAAAACCTGAAGAAACAAGAAGGTTTGAAAACCACTCAAGAATTTCAAGCAAAATTTGTGCAGTCTTTGGAGAAAGCAGATCAAAATGTACCCTAGTTGCACAATGAACCTAAACTCCTTCTACCATTCATTCAATGTGCTCCTTCCCCCAAATAATGCCTTTCATCAGGAAATGTTTACGGAGTGTCCAGACAAAAGGCGACATGACATTAATCTTTTCTCTAAACACAAAAATTTCCACAAGCTTTTCTGGGACCGTGTAATTTGATTATGTATACATTGAAAGCTGTCTTTCTCTCCCTACCCCGTCAAAAAAATAGGAAAAATTTTCATTTGGCCAAAGACTATGATCACCTAGGAGAACTCTCTATTATGTCTTCTCATTCCAGACACACTTTGTATTGTTAGTAGCTTCATCTTGCATGAATTCCCAAGTAATTTTAGTATATTTCTGCTTCATAAAGGCCTGGGTTTCACTAAGAATGAGAATGTTGGAGTCATCGAAATGATTGAATACATTAACATTAAAAAGATTTCTTTTCCTGTCTGTGGCACTTTTTAACAGTCACTTCCTATTACTGGGATCAAGGGATTCGAACTGGAGGCAGCATAAAATGTAATCAGGTACCCTGGCTCTGAAGCCTGACTGCCTTGGTTCAATTCTGGTCATTCTATAACTATTTGTGTGATGTCAGGGATAAGTCATTAAATTTCTAAATACTTCAGTTTCTCCATCTATAAAGTGGGAATATTAATAGTGCCCAAATTTTATAAGGTGGTTTTAAGACATTAATTTAGAGAGTTCATAAAAAGCTATTATATAGGCTGACTTCAGTGTTAGCATTACTGTTATTTTCATCTTGGACAAAAACATTTATGGAGTGAGAGATTTAGAACTTGATTCGTTACATTTGGGGATGCTGTAAATTGTCATGAATATATATTACTAATCCTATCCTACTAGTGAAATGACTCAAGCAAAGGAAGACCAAGTGACTGATTTGATTATCTGCACTAAATTAATATGGAATCAAAACCCAGCAAACCATCTCCAAAGCTTTCTTCCTTGGGTTTCTCTCAAGGGGATATTTTTACAAACCTTGGCACTTATACCAATGATACATGGATAGACTCTTCAAAATGAGTTCAAAGTGCTTCACCCAACCTTGATGTTCACAGGATCATTAATCAATATTTACCAAGTACCCATAGGATATGTGGGATAACTGTCTGGCTTTAACGTGTTTTCTAAGCTTCACAGATAGAAAAACAAAATCACAAGACTTGTTACCTCCAAAGCCACAGGAGGGGTCAATATTACAAGGAAGTATTGATTCCCCCCACTACACTCCTAGTGCCCAATATCACCTTATATTTCTATTTAGCAAAGTGTTTAAAGACTTTTACGTCTTCATCTCACTTGTTTTCCTTTATCTCCTAAAGGTTATATAGCAGATTCATATAGTTCTAGGAATAAAGTAAGCAGTGAACTTTATTACAATGCAGGGCTAAGATTTGTTCATAAGATAGCATAATGATAAATTCCACTTATTATTTACTGAAGCGGTAAGTTGGAGTATAGGATATGCAGATAGCATATACCTTTCATAAGAGTTACATATTTTATTAAATGAAATGGTGACCATGTTTTGATTCCTTGGAGTAAAAATAACCTTTATTAATACTACCAACATACAAAAAGTTTTCAATTAATCTGTCGTCTAATTTTTTTAAAAATGTTTATTTATTTATTTTGAGAGAGAGTGAAAAGGGGGGTGGGGAGAGACAGAGAGAGAGGGAGAAACCCAAGCAGGCTTGGCACTGTTAGCACAGAGCCCAATGCAGGGCTCTGTCCCACGAACTGTGAGATCATGACCCGAGCTGAAATTAAGAGTCAGACACTTAGTCAACTGAGCCACGCAAGCATCCTGCCTCTGTCTTTTAATCTTAATTTAAGAGGCTTTAAAGAAAAATTTTCTTTACAAACCTATCATGTTCATTGGTATAGTAAGATACACATCCTTAACTTCTGTAATTTGGAAAGTCATGTTTCTCCCAACTCATGTCCCCGATAAAGAAGAGAGTTTCACAAATATGAAATAGCCAGATGGATTTTAACAGAAATGGTTGCAAGTCTATCTGGTTGTTTAAATTTTCCCAATTTCTTTTTAATGATAAGCGTTTGGAGAATCTCTTTTTGCTAACCACTTTCAACAAACATATCAAAAGAATCTACCATACTACCCACAATTTTAAAAGCTACAGATTTACCCCTATTCATTATGCATGTCTCCTTTTATGATTCAATCTCCCACAGTAAGAGCTTCGACACTTTGTGAAAAAGCTAAGAGACTCCAAGAGTCAGATGTTTTAGTTTGATAATCATTCCGAAAATTCATGCTCCATTAAACTAGATCCAACAGAGAATCCTCAGCCCACACAATTTATAGACAAGGCAATATGTCTTCTACAAAATATTCTCTAAGCATATAGCTTCCTAAAAAATGTTCATCAATATGTGAAAAATATTATTTATTTATTTTTAAACCTTAATCATACAACTCAAGAAAAAGTCTTCCTGATCAATTTCTAGCTAATTGAGCAGACAGAAAGACCTAGATTTTGGTCTTGACTCAGGTATTAGCTTAAGGAAAGTGAGGCACCTTTCTTAACTCTTGTGGATCTTAATTCCATTCTTTGTGAAATGAGAATATGTGAGAGGACATCAAGTTTGCCTCCAAAAACGTAATTTTGTATATCTTACCTTGCGATAATGGTATTTGTAAGCTCTATGGCCTTTACAAGGACTCTCACAGCCAACAGTTTCATTTGATCTTTAAAACTGATTTTCAGAAATAGGTGGAGTTATCTCTACTTATTTTTACCAGCAAGTGTGCTGCATTTGATATCCAGAAGGATTCACTAGAGACAGCAGCATCTAAATCACCATCCAGAAAGATTCAGTTTCCAGGAGTCAGAACGAATACCCTATAAAAAAATTTTGTGAACCTGTCAAAGCCTCACCTAAGAGAAAAATCTTTAAAAACAAAGAAAAAATGTCATGTGTGCTTCTGCTGATGTAGTCCCCAGTTGAGAGACATCATGTTGTTTCTAGGTTGAAAATTAAGTTTAGTTGCCACTTGATAAATACTTTTTAAGTGACGATGAGTTTCCAGGAAATATTTGAAATTTTAAAACAGCACCAAGACTTAGGTAAATTTGGGTTCTTGGTTTTTAGTTTTGGAGCTCATCCTTGCAAAATATTTTTATATAAGTTGGAAATTAACCAGTAAAGTAGTTTACAAAGAGAAGAAAAAGGAGACTTTTATTACTGAAAAGAAATATTCTAAATCCAGAGTGGAATTCTGAATATCTTTGATATCTCATCAGCTCCTTTACTATAGGAAGACAAAAAAATTCTCAAAAATATGCCTAACACCTTACAGTTAATAAAATACAACACAGATATGAAATTATTCCATCTTTGCAAACAATCCTGTAAGGTAAAAAAAGGTTTTCCGAACCAAGTTCCCACTTGTTCCTCATCTCAGAGGTCAAGGGATTTCCTGACTAATTAAGATCCACAGGTTATCTAAAGACTCATTTTAGCTATTATATCTAAACTCTTTCTTCATCAAAGCCATTTTGAGAGGTGAGACACAGAAAAATTACACTGTGTGTGTATTTGTTTTCTTTCCTTCTCTCTCCCTGCACTTTACCCACACCCCTTCTGGAAGTCTAAAGAATATAGTCAAAGAATGGGGATCACAGCAATGAAGGAGGAGAAGCAAGATGCTTTGAAAATCTAATCAGGTAATTACCAGTTGGCTGTGCAATGTCATAAATAATTAAGTCCATATTTGAAACAGAGCATACTGCAAAAACTTGATTTCACAACATTTTATCAGTCTGAGTTTTAATCCATAACAACAGCTTGTATGGCCATTATAATCCATATTTAAGAATCGGACACTATGCAAAGTGTAATAATACATGCTTTTGTCTTGATGTAGATATATGCTATTCTTTCTATTGACATTTAGTAATTCACATATAGTATAAGGGAAAATACTCAAGCAGATTTCGTAACTAACCAGAATAGGTCCCTTTCTGCCAGAAAAAAAAAGAGTTTGCTACAGATTCGATATCAGGATATTCTACTTATAACATTTTGTATTCTAATCTTTTGGGATATGTGCTTTTTCACTATGCATGGCCCCAAAGGCTTTCATTGTGCTAAGTCATTTTCCTTAAAGTTTTTTTGTTTTCTCAATTTGGAACACTGCCATCAAATATGTTTGGAAGTTGAACTAATTTGAATTTCCCCTTCAAAGAAGAGGAAAACTACATGCCTTCCATTAGTTCATTGACCCCCTGACCTTTGCAAAAAACCATGAATTATTCAATATATATCTAATGAAAAGTAATTTCTATGTGTAGTTAGAATATAGCAATTTTGTAATGGGTATAATTTTGAACAGAAATGAAACAATCTCTAAGCATGACAATGGTCAATAATCAAGAAGAAAGTATTCTAATGCCAACTGTCATTAAACATACAAAAAATCCCTCAATTCATTAATAACTTACAAATTCACAGCTATAGTCCTCAAAATCAAATTAACCTTTTCTATCTCAAAAGAATTCAAAGGTCTTAAATATGAGTGTTCAAAGTTATGTGACACTAGACACCACTGTTAGTCTCTGATTCGATGTTGTTTCTTCAATCAATAAAAACCTAAGACAACATTCCTGTCTTTCACCCCAGCCTCTCAGCCGCAAGCTTAAAGAATTTGAAAAACAAACCTCTCATTCACTTTTCTATCCACAGATTTTTCTATCCATACGATTTATATATGAGTGTCTCCAACAGCAACTGAGGAAGTGGGCTTGTGATACACTCATACACGTTTTAAAGTTGACACATCAATCAAAGTTTATGAATATGGTGGCCTTTTACTTAAACAGCCAAATAAGAAAGGGAAAGAGACTTTCATTCCTTTTCAACCCTAAACTTCCTATGACTAAGACCACTTTTTATTGCAGTGGAGAAATATAGGTGGCAAGCTATGGTTATTTAGTGTAAAATCCAAGCATAATCATGTGAGTTTTATGCACATTTCATCTTTAACGGAGATCATAAAGTAGCAAAAAGGGGGGACCAGGGAAAAGATCCTGGTACTATTTAATCCTTAAAAAAAACCCTAAAATGATACAAAAGTACTACAGCGTTTCTGCTTCTCAGGTATTACATTTTTCATAAAAAGCTAGTATAAAGAAAATATCAATCTCTTAAATTAAGTATTTCACAAATGGATTAAACTGTAAGTTTAAAATCACTTGTGTTAGCAACTCAAATGCCACCTTCAATACCTGTGAGAAGGCATTTTCTGAAGCATAACCATGTACGAAAACTGCCACGTTAATTCCAGGCTGTCCTGATGCAATGAGTAAACCAAAACGTGGAGCTTACCTTATTATAAACAAATGGCAAATTGCAGGCACTTTTCGGCTTGCAGGTGTCTAGCATAGTTGATTAGAAATAGACCAAACATCTTTCATTCCAGTGAGAGAACTGCATATTCAGACTTGGCTTTCTTTCCTGAATCCTTGTAGGAGAGGCTGTTCACCTCCAAGGGCTGGTAACAGCCTCTTCACAGACAGCACTTGCTGCTCTCAACTGCAGCCACTTAGAATGAAAGTAAGAGGAACCCGTGATGCTTAAATACTGTTGCCTCACATTCACAGGATATGACTCAACTCCCTCTCAAACCAGTAAGGGTAGAGTTTCCCCCTCACAAAACTGTTAGATTACGTAACAATCATCACATGTGGGGTCCCAAACTGTTTACAAACTAAAATGTAAACCTTTCCCCCCACCCCCAAACACCCCCTCCCTCACCAGGTCAAACAAACGTGCATTTTTTTAAGTGATTAATTTCTTCCCTGTGGCACAAGCCACGAATGGAAATGAGAACAATATGGCACAAAGAAAACTATCCTGCTTGCTCTCAGCAGTGAATTAATGTAATGTTATTAAATGTGTGTCAACTTGCTAGCATTGCCCTGACAGAGACGTGAGAGAGGCACGCGAAAGTCACTAACATTCTTCTCAGTTCAAAAACAATGTGTAGAAGAAAACTCTGTTTTAGCGTGCAAGAAGTGGCAGTTCTGTACAACACAACAGAATCTCCTTCACAAAGCAGAGAATGGAAATAGATCTTCGTGGTTTGCTCTCGCTCATTCCCACAGAAATCCTGTCCCACGCTGTCATTACCTTGTGCCGTTTGCTCTGCCTACCTCTCCAGCTCAGAGCCCTCCTTTATCTGTTTTGTGAGCATTTCTAAAGGAACATGACTAATGACACAACTCCTTTAGTAAATGTGGCAATTTTCTGTGCTTTCTCTACCACCCACTACCTCTTAACTCTGAGCTTTATTAAGCTTGATCACACATTGAATTATTATATTTATACACCTCAGTCAATGAATATTACACACTTATATCCTTGGAGAAAAATCTACTACATAAATTCAGTTGCCACTGGCATGACCAAGGACGAAACGATGAAAAAGCACATGGCATTTATAGCAAATTGAAACCATTAGACCAGGACCGTTCAAAAGACACATAAGTAAACCGCATATATAATTTTACAGTCTTAGTGGTCACATTAAAAACGTAAAGAGAAATACGTAAAATTAATTTTAACAATGCTTACTCTAACATATCTAAAATATTTCAATTTCAACATGTACTCAACATACGAATTATTAAATATTTTATAATTTTTATACTAATCTTGGAGATCTGGTGTGCATTTTACATTTATAGAGGATTTTGATTCAAAGTCGCCACAACTGAGTGCTCAATAGCCACAAATGGGTGGAGGCTACTACATCTCACAGCACAGACCTAGAGTTTGGGGTTCATTCTTCATTCCCAGCTTGCAGTTCAAACACTCTCTCTTCAGAGAGGTCTTCCCTTACCGCCTCACCTGACATGACCTTCCCCAATTACTTTCCTTATCAGGATCCTTTTTATTTCCTTCATAGTGCGTCACAGCCTGGAAAGTTCTCCTTTACTCATTCATTTACTTATTTATAGTCTGCGGCCCCTAACACTAATGTAAGAAACTTGAGGGCAGAGATCTTGTAGTCAAGATTTTATCCTCAGCCTCTGGCATGGTGATGAGCACATAGTGGAATTTGATAAACATTGTTAAATATAAATAATAAATAAATAAATAAATAGAGTTTAGGCTATAGTTTGGCAAATAATAGAATATTTCAAATGGTGTTCTAAGACAAGGTATTTATCATAGAAAAGATATGACCTACCATATCACTGAACTTTTAGCAAATACATTGGGTAACATTTTCCTGAGTTGCAAAAATTACTTCTTTTTCATAATGTTAATGGTCCTCAATCAATAACATACTTTATTTTCATATACAATAGTAAATATCAAAACATACTTATTTCATTATTACAGCAAAAATTTGGAAAGATACTTACAGGAAAGCTTTGGTCCTAATGACATAAATCTGGATATCATTAGGATGTCTATTCACTTCCTACTCACAAAAACATAAAATATTGTCTATAAGACATTTGCAGGAGGAATTGATATATTTGCCTGACTGCTATATGTGCCTCCTCCTGGTATCATCATTCTGATTTTTATTTCACAAATCACCCATCCATCCCTTCTTCTTAGTCCGTATTTGGGTCATGCTGACCTGGCCCCAGAAGTGGGCATGTAACCCAGGCCTGATTAACCCGTGTATACTGTCTACAGAGCTACAGTGATCAAGTCAGGGATGGTCACATAACCCAAGCTGGTTCACTGAGATCCAATATTCTATTTTTTGCTTATAATGTGAAAGAGTTTAAGTTTATAGAACGTAAGCCTAGAATTGCTGACAGACATATGTGCTACCACATGAGGTGAGGTTGTTTAAAAACTGAAGCCAATCAAGAAAAAACCAAAAGGCAAAAATGTAAAAGGCAGACTCCTGATGCTACTGTAGTTCCTACATCTGGCCATGCATTAAGTCACATCTGCCTTCTGCTGCTACAATGGATACACTAGAATATTCACTGCAGAATTGTTTGTAATAGTGAAAAAATGCAAATGTTGCATTGGGCCATGAAGAGCAGAAGGTTAAGTAAACAATGGCTTCACCATACTAAGGAATAGTATGAAGCTGTTAAACATAACTAGGTTCTCTACATGCGCCACCATGCAAAACTCCCTAAAAGGTATTAAATGGAAAGGACGTGTTGCAAAAATAAACATTATCCCAGTTATGGGTACATGAATTTTTACATGCAAATTCATAGAAAAGAACCTGGATGGACTGCACACCAATTGTGGCTAAGACATTATATCTGGGAAGAAGGTTTGAAATAGGGGATGATGGGGGACAAAGACAGATCTGATCATTTTGCTCAGCGTATTACCTATTTCATAAATTCACAAAAATAAATTCATGTATTCTTGAGGTAATTTGAAAAGAACATGTTATTTTTTGAAAATAAAATGTTACTTTTTTTGAGAGAGAGAGCATGAGCAGGGGAGGGGCAGAGGGAGAGAGAGAATTCCAAGCAGGCTCCACACCCAGCACAGACCCAATGTGGGCCTCGATCTCACAACTGTGAGACCATGACCTGAGCCGAAATCCAGAGTTGGATTTTTAATTGATTAAGCCATCCAGGTGTCCCAAGAACATGGTATTTTTAAAAATAAGATCATAATTTGATATTTTTATGTCTATTTTGCTATATTATTTGCAGTCTAAGTGGACTACTCTTCTTTATTCTTATTTTTAAAACAATGTAACAAAAATAAAGTGCTCTTCTCTGCCCCACTCTCTCCATTCTTTACCAGCCCAAACGTATGTGTTCTCTCATTTTTCAGTCTGGCTAAAGGATATGCTAAAATAGAGACAAAGGCAGGACAGAAGATACAGGAACAGACACTAACCTACATTAGAACCTCCAAAGTACCTTCTAACATTGGCCAAGGGCTTTGATTTTTTTTTTTTTTTCTTTTAGTCTTTTCCAAAGCTCTTTTATTGACCTCATAAAAATAAAGCTTGGATCTATTCAACAGTCAACATATCAACAGCCAAATGTTTATAATCATACGTCCTATATTAATTTAGTTTGTCTTAAATCTGAGTAAATAAACTTGTTCATTATCAGCTCACTGAAAAAAACTCTGGTCTCTGAATTGGGTATAATTGCTTTTCTAATTAGCATAAAACCTAAACCTTTTTTTTCCCAGCTTGCTCTAGTCCTAAAAAAATCTTCACATGATCTTAGTTATGTTCATACCACCCCATGATTTTGTATTCCCCCTAAATTTCCACAGTTCTCTCTCCTTAAAAATTATACAGCTAAAGATGCTTTGAGTCTGAGGCGGGAGTCAGGGCCCTGTTGACTTTTAGGATAGCCAACCAGAATTGGAACATACACAGTGCTGACAAACGGATGAGTTTGCCAAGCAGTGAGTATTGCTCTATTTTATTCTCCCAATCATGCTAATAACGTAAACCTCTTACAGAGCCTACTGAACTTTCTCCTTCCATTCTCCTTGCTTCCACTTAAAATCTTAAGGCACCAAATTGACTTGAGATTTCCTGGAAGAAATACTACTTTACAGATAAAATTGAAGCCACCACGTTCCCCTGCCTATCCTGTCACCTCCCTTTCTCTTCAAAGGTAAACACTCTCCAGGGTTATCTTTATCATTCCCATACATCTTTTTAGTCTTTCATTAAATATATGTTTATCCGTAAATAAGATATTGATTTGCATGTTTTAAGCTTTGCAAAATGATATAATAGATCCTTTACTTTTTTGTGTGTGTGCTTAATATTCTCTCCTTGGGATTTACATGTAGTTCTACATAGTTCATTCTTTTTAACTGCTGTGTGCCATTCCAATTCAGGTATCCATTCTCCTGTTGATGGACACAGGTTGTTTTTAATTTATTGCTATTATTAAACTATTCTAATTCTTGTATATGGGAAAGAATTTCTTTAAAGATGAATACCTAGAAATGGAATTAATAGGATCACAGGATGTGATCCTGTCTTGACATGGTGATGCCCTGTCTTGACTAAATATTGCCAAACCACATCTCAACATAATTAGATTAATTTATAATTCAACCAGTGGTGTATTTGAATTTTTGTTATACTAGATTCTTGTAAATAATCTCCACAGTGTTGATATTCCAGACTGATACTTTTGGCATGTGACTGATATAGAATCTTGATGTTTAATTTGGGTTTCCCTAATTATTCCTGAGCTGAGCATCTTATTATTATTGGTCTTTTTCCTATCAGGTTGTTTGCTTTCCCTTATTAAATTTTGGTAGGTCTTTATATACTGCAGTTCTACTCCTTTGTCAATTATATGAGTTATAGATATCACCCTTCAGTGTGTGGTTTATCACTATTTATAATGTCTTTTGCTATTTATTATTATTATTATTATTTAATGTTTATTTTGAGAGAGATAGATTACTAGCAGGGAAGACAGGGAGAGAGAGAGAGAGAGAGAGAGAGAGAGAGAGAGAGAGAATCTTAAGCAGGATCCATGCTCAGCATGTATCCCACAACTGTGAGATCATGACCTGAACCGAAATCAAGAGTCAGACACTTAACCAACTAATCCACCCAGGTGCCCCTGCTATTTATTACTTTTAGACTTAGGATTTGATTTTAATTTAAAACTTTTACTTTTTTCAATTATTTATCCATATTTCTTGAGTCAGAAGTATGGTGAATATTAGGCGTTCCTCAGTTATTACTTCTGAAGCATTCCTAGCAATAACGTCATGTTGCATATCAAAAGGGGAACCTAGAAGAACTCCTACTTCTAATGAGCACCTCAGTTCACCATTTATAGGGCATCTGCTGTTGGACTTATTGTGTTAGAAAGTATAAATAAGAGCAGTCCACACAACTGAGAAATACACAGTCTAATAGTTTTTTTTTTTTATGTGAGAGAGAGAGAACACAAGTGGGGGTGGCAGATTCTTCAAGAGAGAGATTCTTAAGTAGGCTCCCTGCTGAGCCTTAAAGTGGGGCTCGATCCCATGACTCTGGGATCATGACCTGAACTGAAATCAAGAGTCAGATGCTCAACTGACTGAGCCAGGCAGGTGCCCCTATTTAATAGTAGTTTAAATAAGATGAAGTGAATGTTATTGTAAGAGATACATACAAGGTGATATGGAAGCAGAGAGAAGAGAATATGTTATCATCTTGTATCTCAAAGATGTTTCAAGATATAAAGTGGTCAAGGGGTGCCTCAGTGACTCAGTCGGTTAAGCGTCCTACTTCAGTTCAGGTCATGATCCCAATGTTAGTGAGTTCGAGCCCCACGTTGGGCTCTGTGCTGACAGCTCAGAGCCTGGAGCCTGCTTTGGATTCTGTCTCTCCCTCTCTCTCTGCCCCTCCCCTGCTTAAGCTATGTCTCTCTCTCTCAAAAATAAATAAAGAAAAAAAAAAGATATACAGTGGTCATATTTGAAGTAGCAGGACCTGAGAGATATAGCAAGACCTAGAACTGTTATTCCTATTTTCCCAAACAGATCACTCATAAATAAATCCTAATTTATTTAGAATATTAATAGGAATTAAGGGCTGAGTTACTCATGAAAAAAAAAATGCTTCCTTGGGAAACAACTTCGTCTTTACAATCGGTGATCCAATCACATAATGACATTTACTTCATTCATGAGAGATAAAGTTAAAAAAAAAAAAGCTGAGAGATCTTAGGAATCATAAGAAATGGCATGTCTGCCTATGTCAGATTATTAATAATTTATAACACTGCAGTTAAAAATAAGCTCTTGTTCTAAAAGAAATCCATTGGTGAACACATTTTGTTTAGGCATCCAAATGCGTCTTTGTAAGTACAGATGTTCAACATTGTGTTTCTCGTGATGGAGATAATATCTATCGCCTTACAAAAAAGTACAGAAGATGAGAGTGCTTAATATTCGTCACCCAGGAGGAAGAAGAGACTATCGAGCTAGAAACAGAGAAGGGCGGCCAGCAGCACCGCGTATCTCCTGAGGATGAAGGACGTCCCACTTCCCTGAAGCTATGAGCTTTATACTCCAGTCTTCACATCAGTGTAAACCTCCAGGACTTACAAACTAAAAGTGTTTTCAATACTTGGGGGTGACAGTGAAAGGAATCTGGCAGTGAAAACAGAAGACTGCTGTCTGAGAATTAAATGTGAAAGTAAAAATACAGTAAGTCAGAGCATAGCTAAATGAAGGCAGCTTCACTAGTCAAAATGATGCAAATTCATGCCCAGAGGCATGCATGGTACTGAGTAAAGGTTTTCCAGCCTCATCTAAGGGAGACAGTCTCTGCTTGGCTTTAGAGGCCTGATCTGTTGTGGGAAAATCTCAGGAAGGCCAGACCTTCTTCAGGAGAGGCTACACCTCTGGCTGGTGATGTGAGTATTCCTGATTTTTAAACCTTACCCTCTGTACTGTATAAGAGACAAACAAAAGCTTTGGGAGGCCAGATGGACCCATTGGACAGGCAGCCTTGGACCCTCAGCATGGCAATAAACTGACTGACCATACAACCTCTACTAATAGAAAAGCAGTCCAGACAAGAAAATAGGTATGAAGCAGTCTCCGAAGTAAGCACAGACAATGGCTGTTCAGACACTGGGAGATGGTGCTCCGGGCTGGTGACCTGTCCCTTGCTGCTGTGGATCCGCCTCTCTAATTCCGTCAAACCCGAATCCAAAAATAAACTGACCTTCTGATTCCTTGCTCACCAAGATGCTTTCTGGTTAGAATTTGGTATCCCGTCTGCATGTCTTCATGCAGAAACTTGAGGGACTTGAGAGGCAGCTCGGGAGCTATGTCCTCATCACAGATTAATAAATTGACAGACCGGTCAGAGATGTGGCCCCTACAGGCACAAATAGGCTGGGTTGGAGTATGAGCCACCAGGCCCAGGACTTTCACTTCTCCTTGTAAATGGGAACATTGGCATTCTGATCCTGTACATTAGTCGTATGTGCGTCGTTAATATGAGCCCAGCCCTGGGGGACAGATGGGCTCTGGAAGTGCTGACGAGTGTGGTTTCTAGACCCACAAGGCTTTGGGCCAGACCATGGGTAGTGGCCAACTCCCTGACACAAGTCTACCTGCAAAGCCTCTTAGGACCTTAGGTAATTTATCTTGCAGCCTCACTTCCCCTGCCTTCTGCCCCCGTGGCATGTCTTTTAAAGGATCCTTACCTGCTTCTCAGGAGATCCAGAGGTGACCTAGAAGTGTGAAGAGAAGGATTAAGGATAAAACCCAATGAACACCAAGGGACAGAAAGTTCATGGAAATCAAAATATATACTTGCAACCATTGGTGCTACGAAGCAGACGTTGTGCTATGAGCTTGCCAGACACCATCCCATGAAATCCTGAGAAACTGAAGCAGGTGCTACTTTTGGCAATTATTCTATTTTACAAAGGAGGAAAGTGAGACTTAATGAGATTAAGTAACAACCACACTTACCCAGCTAACAGGTAGTGGATATGGGGTTAGAACCCGTACCTTCAAACACTACACTATGTGGTTTGTATACTTTACTACACACTTTAAAAAACACCAAACATGCATTTTGCACTTATATGCTAGGCACTGCTCTAACTACTTTACCAATATTAGTTAACTTCTTCCTCATAATAAACTTATGGATTGGGCACTAAACATCCCTATTCTGGTAAGGAAAGTGAGGCAGAGAGAAGTTATGATTATACAGCTGTCAGGGGGCATAGCCAGGATTCAAACCCAGGCACTCTGGCTCCAGAGACCATGCTCTGTATCTGTGCTAGTCACCAGATTCCTCAGGAAGAACTGATGAAGATTCCAATCTTAGATATTCATTTTAGTGCTATTGTAAGTAGTTTTTCAGGAGGATGGAATAGAAACACAGGGCAAAGACATCTCTTATGTCCTATCATGTTTCTTCATTATATACTGAACAGAAAAATGGCAATTCTTCTGTATTTGAGAACTATGGGGCAAGTAAACCACAGCATATAACAGGCCAGGGTGCAAGAACTCCTAGGATATATATATACAAAGAGGGTAACAAATTTAATTCTGCAGCTTTTTTTCTCTCACTACTATAGGAGGAATAAAATGACACTTTTTTATTTCTGCACTTATAAATCTTGCAAGGTAAAGATTGAAATACTTTTGAGAAATCTAAGGTGAAGCAAATATTCCAGAGTTTAACTTAAGGGACATTTTCTCTTAGAAACCGGGCAAGTTTAGTATCAGATTAAAAGTTC